>NC_086178.1:50711225-51323270 GCF_023053635.1 Elgaria multicarinata webbii | reverse complement strand
ATTTCTCTCCACTCATGACAGATGCCTGGAGCCAGAGGGAAGGCAAACTGTTACTTTCATCTTGAAATGCTGCCAGATTAACACTTTGCAGACCTGAAATGGCCATCTCCTGAACATATACTTGCAAAAAGATGCAGGACTGGAAAATTAAGGCCATCTGTTTCAATAAGCATTCAATCTCGGGTGGGGGAGGTGTCCTATTTTTCCTGCTCATAGATGCAGTGCTGTACAGTGTGTAGAATATGCCAATGCTCCAGAGACTACAGCTAGGTAAAAAGGATTCTTGTATATATTTCACAGTCTTGCATATATTGCACAGTCTTTGGTGCCAAATTCCAAAAGCAAGTAATGTTAGGACTCATTCAAGCCTGCGTGAAAGTTGTATCAACTAACCTGGAAAGCCTTTTTGCTAATCCTAGATGTATAGAGATTGATTGCAGCTGTGTGAAGAAAGCAACTCTGCACATGCTCAGAAATTCCCTTCAATATTACTTCATATGTTCTAAGACTGAGCTCCATCACACCAGCGATTTATCGCACACTCGCCATTCCTGGAATGTGGATCTGCAGTGTGGTACTCACATGACGGTGTCCCTGTCCTGCACTCATCTCACCTCTTCCCCCCTTGTTGCATTTTATTTTTGTGCGGGGAAGTGTGGTTGGTTGAATGGACTTTTTAGTGCTCCAACCGCCTGCCCCTCATTGCCTGCAGAAACGGAGCGCAGATGAAACCTTTAATTGCTAGATAACAAAGCCAGAGTGAGGTGGGGAAGAAAAGAGCCCACGCCAATCAGAGTACCACAACCAATGAATTGGAGGAGGAGGAAGGAGGGAGAAGGGGTGGAATGAAAGAGCAAACAAGCGAAAACCCACATGAAAGGGATCATGTGTGAGGGAGCCCTTATGAAACAGAGGTAAAAAAACTCAGAGACAAACCAGAGGGAAAAAATAGGTGTGATGGAGCCCGCTGAGTCCTGGAACTGCAAACAGGTTCTGGGGCTAAGCCCTCGTGAACCCAAGCACCAGTTGAGCATTGACCACTGCAGTTTGCCCCAAATATTTCTGGCAAGATGTGCTGTTTATACACTCCACATCCGACTTCAACCTCCCAGGCATGAATCCTTATTGCACTATAGAAAACAGAATCTTCAGAGGCAACCACTCTATTGAAAGACAGCTTTGTATTATTTTTTTTTTTGCAAGGCTGGCTGGCTCACAGAGCAGGTCAGAGAAGCAATCCAAAAGTAGAATCAAAGGTACTAATTCAAAGGACTAGAAAAAAATAACAATCCTACATACCTCATCCCATCTGGATCTGGCAATTTCTAGGGTTTCTTTATCTTTACATCTAAGCTATTCCTGAATATCTACCTTTATAGTGCCTGGAATATGACTTAGGAACTATTTTATCGCCTCCTTCTTTTAAAAGTATTTTCCCCTCTAAATATTCAGCTTCAGTTCTCTCTAACTACTTACAGGCAATACCAGGGCATTGGCCCAACATAGTTTCTAAAGAATTGATGCTCACACTTTCCTTAGATGTAATTTTGTGTGCTTCAGGAATTGAATTCAGGGAATGCTGAAATCAACCAGCAATTCTTAAAGGTTTTAGGGGTGAGCTTTGAAATAAAAGGCAGCCACATCTGTCCAGGAATAAATTCTGTTTCAGGGAGAAAATTATGTATTTTAGAGAAGATATCAGAAATCTGGTGACATTTACTGTTAAGATTATTAGGAGACCACTGGGAATGTCAGAAAATTCTGATGTCTACTGGTAGGTTTCAAAGGTGATACAGTATTTTGGTAAGTGACCAAATTTTATCCTTATTTCTCTTGATTGAAAGGCAGGACTGAAATCCAATGAATATATAAATACAGAGCAAACAATCATATTTAATAGAAAACACTAATCGCCTCATGCCCAGCTGTAATGACTAGTCACATTATCCACTGGGCAGGATATCGAAATCAGGCCTTTGGGTATTGAAGAACCTGCAATGTCTCCTCTCTTTCATGTGCATCTTTTTTGTCCATTCTTGAGGCCTTGTTTACACAAACAGCAGGCAAAGTGGTAAAATGGTTCCTGGACTGAACCACTTCAGATTGCAGGCAGGGTACCACACGATTAAATGCTTCCTCATTAAAGAAATCCTTGCACATACAAAACCAGTATATCAGGGAGGAGCTAGTCTAGAACCCTGGATTTTATAGGCAGGTGCTTTTGATAGGAAGTGTTGTTCCCTAGTTACAACTTGAGCCTCAAACCACGTGTTAAAGATGTAGCAATATCTTTTCTGTCTTCCTCCTCACTCTAGAGTAAGTGCAGGACCCCCATTCTGAATCAGGACACTAGCTTGGGGGTTGCGGACCTTGCTGTGGTCCCAATCTGGATCAAGCTTTCCATACTTGCAATTTATATATTGGGTAATAAGTGATCTGTTCAAGCAAATGGATCTATCTATCTATCTATCTATCTATCTATCTATCTATCTATCTATCTATCTATCTATCTTGAAGATGTAGGACCCCTGATACAGACTGGAACAGCAGCAGTGGGGAAGGATTAAAGCCCCCTACACTCCTCACTAGGGTCCCAATCCAGATCAGGACCCCTGAGCATACTCTAGAGTAAAACAGGAAAAAATAGCTGGAAACTGTGGACAGTAACCTTAGCACGAATGATGTAGCGCTAGAGGAAACTAGGTTCTGAACTATGTGTAAGAGAAGAATCCAACTAAAGTTACATTTGTGCAAGCATGGTTGTGCAAGCAGTTGTGCATAATGGAAAGATTTAGCAGAGCTCTGGTAGTGCTATTTCAGTTTGCAGAATGACACCGTTGTATACTGCCCCTGTGTCTTTAAAGTGACCTGCACTTTGGCCCTGAATTGCTCCTGTCTCATTAGTTCCAGGGCTAAGGTCAGGTCATGAGGCTTGCATGGCTCCCTTATCATAAGACAAAATGACTTTTGGGCTGCAAAATGAGTTAGAGAATTCAATTGCAATGTACATGTAGCACATCCCAAAATTGGAAAGAAGGATGTGTAGGCATTAAAAAAGCAAGGGGGATCTCGCTAGGGTCCAGCACAGATGAAAAGGACCTAATGCCCAGGATCTAAGTCCCAACACCCCACATCCTTGCTGCTATCTGTAATCTGAGATAGCAGGAGGGAGGGTCTCTGAGATGATTCCTCCAGGGGCAGGGCTTGTAGAATAATCCATTCCCCTGGATGAACCCCAAGAGGCCACACAGACTTGATTTGTGGTGCTGGAGTTTTTGCACCCCTGACTTAGGAGTTGTGGTGATTCACGAACTGAATACAATCTCAGCAGTGGATGTCTGAAAAAAGAAAGGCAAGGCAAATGCCATTCTAGGCTGCACTTATTTTATACATGTACTGGGTGTGCTGGACGTGGGAGGTAATAGCAGTCTTCACTTAAATACCAAACCAAACCAAACCGAACCAAAAGCACCCCTCCCTAAGTTTTAAGAACAGTTGGACAATGGAAAAACGTTCCTTAGGGGAGCTGTGGAATCTCCTTTCCTGCAGGTTTTTTTTTTTAAAGAACACCCTGTAACTAAAGGGATAGGAAATATATTTATGAGAAGGAAAGGTCAGGAGTGTCAACATGGATGAGATCCAGCTAACTGATGCTTTTGGGATGCCTTAGAATTGACCACATTACAATATTCACACATTTTTAAAAAGCGTGTTTAAACTGTTGTTTTTATTTGGGGGAAAAATAGTAGTCATGGGCTGTTTGTTCTTGAACATGCTCCTGATCCTCCTGAAAAATACCCTCTCCCTGGTTGTTTTTTGTCTCCGAAGGGGCTGTTTCAGTAGGATCAGGAGTCCTGTGACATTTATTCTTCAAAATAAACATGGCCGGTTTAAGCACTCTTTTTTTTTTTTTAAAAAAAGGTGGCCAACGTAACGTGTAGGTTGATCCCAAGATAATTAGAGTTTTGGCTCCTGAAAAGAGCACATTTCTAGGCCATCTGGATAAAAAGAGAATATTTAACAGCATAATCTTAATCTGCAAAGACTATGAAACCATTGTCCAGAGGAGCTTGTATTAGAATTTTAGCTATGAATGAAAGAGAGAACAAAAGCAGGTGGAGGTTGGGTGGGTTGATATCTCTTTCATTGGCGTCTTTTAAAAGATAAAAGGGGAGAGGTATGGAAGCAGGGACGGTGCTACCATAGAGGCCACTCAGACAGCCGCCTAGAGCGCCAAGCTAAGAGGGGTGCTGTGCAGCGCAGCACTCACGCGCGTTGTTGGCTGTGAGCTGGCCCGGGCCGGCCCGAAGATTCAGCTGGGCCTGAGTGGGCAAGATGGTGCCCCGCGCCCACCCAGCCAAAGCGAAGCCAAGGATGCTGGGGTGGGGTAGGGGGGCGGCTCCACGTTCAGACTTCTGGCCAGAAGCCGCCCTCCCAGAGCCGCTCTAGCCACCCAGATGCCGCCCTCCCAGAAGAAGAAAAAGCATGTGGTGAGCTCGACCCTGGCTCAAGCCAGCCTCTGCCTTACTCCTGAGGAAAGAGCACCGGGTCGCCTCGCCTCTCTCCTCAAACAGGCTGCAATGTCCAGGTAGGCAGGCAAGCGGGACTTCCTCTCCCTTCCCCTAGGAAAGCTAGGGACTTGTGGACTCCTCACAAGGCAAACTCTCCTGCTTCCTGATCCAGCCCACATGGATCATTGGGACTTGCATCCGAGAAAGCATTGCACCAGTGCGGCCCGATCCGCCTATGCCTCCTTACTAGGAAGTCTTATTCCCCCGAGTAAACGTGTGGAGGGGATCGGGATGCCAGGATGCATAGCAGGTTGCGTTCGCATGGAAGTAAGTCCCGGTGAATTCCAGATGGCTCGGTCCCAAATCGAAGTGAGCCAGTCGGCACGTTTGGACTTCCGCGCAATTTGGGTGTGTGTGTGCAAGTAGCTCGCCTTGCCTAGGGTGCAAAATAGTCTGGCACTGGCCCTGTATGGAAGGAAAGAAAGTAAGGGACACATATCTCCTTCCCTTAACAATGCTGTAGAAGCAAAAAGGAGCTGTAGCGTGAAGAATGGATGGAGAAGGAAAAGGGCAAAATTAGCAATGAGACTTAGGCCATGTTCACGAGGGGCTATTTTCTTTCTTTCTTTCTTTCTTTCTTTCTTTTTGGCGTGGAGTGGACGTGCTCACCTGCATCCCCCAAAGCCATCCCTACACAGAGCTGAGTGCAGATTGCACCCCACCTCCTTGCGCACACGAGTACAACCATAGCAGGCTCAGCATAGGCAAAACCAACCCAGACTGCCCGCATTACACAATGATTACATGTACAGGGAACTTCCTCCTCCCATGCTTCCATTTTGACACAAAAGTGCCAAGCTCGGATACGTTCCCATGCAACTTAAGAGCTTTTCTACATGATGCTGTTAATTGTTGTATCTACTTTTGGTTTCATTTCAGAATTGAGATCCAAGTTTTATGCAAACATCTTTTCCTTTCTTGCTTTGCCACTAGATAACCTCTGGGTGGAGCTGTGCTGTAGTGGAATAGCACATATACACATGTAGAAACAGCGCTTTCCCTTGTTCTAAACCCCACCCCCCACCCCCAGAAAATGCTCTGAAAAAACAGAAGCAAAACTGGAGGATCATGATATAAACAACTGTGAGTAAGGAATCATGAGCACATAAGAAATACCACATGTTCTAAGACTTCTGATTGAGAGGTGGATGTGCAGTAAGCCATGGACTACCTCATTGTGCACCATCCTTAAAGTGTTCCCAGAGCCTCAAGGGTTGCCAAGACTTGCTGTACCCCTGGTTCAGCATGGCAGCAACTGCTGGGGAGCATGGGAAGTGTCCTTGGGAATGTGGGTTGGGGATGGGAGGAGTTGTAGTCCAACACATCTGGAGGACTGTCATAGACTGTGTATTGTTTGCATTCAGTCTAAGAGTTGGGCTCCAACATTCTGTGACATTTCAATGGATCCTGGGGCAAACTCCCAAACCAGACCCTCCTTCACTGTTGTCCCTAAAAACACGGCCACTAGCGTAGCTTCTGTCATGCCCAAGGGCCTCTACTTCCCTTGCTCGGCTTCGTCCATTTTCTTCTGCTGCCCCTTACGCCTGGAACACTCTTCCAGAACATTTGAGATCTACAAGTTCAATCGCAGCTTTTAAAGCTCAGCTAAAAACCTTTCTCTTTCCTAAAGCTTTTAAAACTTGATGTTGTTTGGACTTTATACTATTAGTTTTACCCTACCCTGTGCCTGTTTGCATTTTCTTCCCCTCCTTATTGTTTTACCATGATTTAATTAGAATGTAAGCCTAAGCGGCAGGGTCTTGCTATTTACTGTTTTACTGTTTTACTCTGTACAGCACCATGTACATTGATGGTGCTATATAAATAAATAAATAAATAAATAAATAAATAATAAATGGGGTTGACCCTATTGTAATGTCCTTCCACCACACTTTTTGCCATGGTTTTGCTTGATGGAGGAATATATTATACTTGAAAGGGGGATGCATTTGTAGAACGCCCCAATTGCCACAGCAAGATCTTTGTGCCAATGGACAATTTCTGTATTCTAGCTTTAATGAATAACTCATGAAAGGTTCATTTATCTACCGATGGGGAACGAAGGAAATTGACAGAAAACACACACCTTACAAAAGCCCCAATACAAACTGTAAAATGACAGAGCTCTTAGCAACCACTGGCAAGTGGCTCACCCCCCCCCACTCTAATTAAAGGCTGTTTTCATGTAGCCCAAGGATGGCTATATGCAGGCACAGAGTTTACACACACACATACTTAATTCCAGTGAAGCTGTGAAATACAGCTGCAAGGGGGAGGGGGAAAGAGGCATCACTCTGTTCTCCAAAGGGGGAAAAAACAGATGAGGAATGCCCAGGTGCCGAGAAGCACACTTCAAACACCACTCGGGGTCTGTGGTAGTTTCTCCCTCCACAGAACCGGGGGCCTTTGGCATCTCTGTCTGCAAACAGGAGCTTCCTCCACAGTAGCCCACTCCCCCCACTCCTTGTACTCAGAGTGTCTCATGATGGCACAGTGGCCTGCGATGTCGCTAAAGGACACTTCCAGCTTCCAGCTGTTTGTGGAAAAGAAAGCTTCTGTTTACACACTAACAATGAGGCGCGACAGGAGATGGGTTGTTAGCTGGAATATTGTTGAATGCGTTTTAATCTGAAGATTTGCTCGGATCTATAATTGCGGGCCAGAAGCATGGTTGAGTGCCAGCTCTAATTAGCGAAGAGATGACGATTGTTTTCGTGAGGGCTGTGGAAGTCATAAACCCCAGGAGGAAAAGGAAGTGCCCCTCTGGCGGTGTCCCATCAGGCAACCTTTTGCTGGGAAGCTCTCTCCCGACTCCCTCCTGGGCTGTGGCTTCTTCTAACAACATGTTTGGAAGGCATGAGGCAAAAGACACCCATTTCTTCATACTCCTCCCAGTCAGCAGTGTGGTGGAGAACCCAGTGGATCTCTTCTTTATTTATTCACAGCTGGCAGACTTGCATACGGCAGCTGAGGTTGGTGGCTCCAACGCCAGTGGGTGATGGTGGTGAATATGCTCCAGGTTTCAGTCAGAACTCTAAAGGAGTTATCTCAGCATCTTGGATGGCTCCTTTAGAGTTCTGATTAGTTCTGACTGAAACCCGGAGAAGATTCACCGTCCCACTGACATTGGAGCCACCAGCTTCCACTGGCATCTGGCCTGGAGAAGTGAGGAAAATGGGGCTTCCTTTGCCTTGTCCTTCCCCATCTACTCCTGCTTCTGGACAGACCCACTTAGGAGAAGATTGCCAAGGACTGTGCTGTTCTAAAGGCCTTCACATAGGCACGTGTGTATGTGTGCTATTTACCTGCTGTGTGTGGTCCACGTATCTTTAAAAATATTGTGCTTCTATTGCAAGGGACCTTCATTTTTGGAGAAACTCAAAGCATTATATTCTGTCCTTGGGAAAATGCAGTACGTCCTTCAAAGATGGAGTACATCCACTGATACTGTACTTGCCATAGAGGATGTGGCTGGGTAGTGTTCTGAGGTTCTGTCAGGCCTGGATTTTGGGACAGGTGCTCAGGGCCCCACTGAGCACAATAGGAAGCAGGGCTCCCAAATGCAGCATGGCTGGTTTACTATTTTTGAAGTAATACATACTGCCATCCCAAGTGGGAGAGTCCAGTGTGGCATAATAGTTAGAGTATTGGGCTAGGACCATGGAGAGCTGGGTTCAAAACCCCACTCAGACACTGGATGACCTTGGGCCTGTCACACTCTCTCAGCCTAATCTACCTCACAGTGTTGTGGTCAGGATAATTGGGTTGGGCAGACTATGTAAGCCATCTTGAGCCTCTTGGGGGGTGGGAAGGTGGGATACAAATATAATAAAACCAATCAATTGATTTTAGGGTGGATTCCTGCATTGAGCAGGGGGTCGATGGCCTTATAGGCCCCTTCCAACTCTACTATTCTATTTTTCTATGAATTAATTAATTAATGTCAGAGTCCAAAATTACTGAACTACACCATGCTGCTTGCTCCATTTTGCGAACATCTTTTACTTGTTTTATTGTGTTTTTTGCTTTTTCAAAAAATGTTAAACATTGCACACACTTTCCTTACGCATCCTCAGTGCTGATTCTTGTTTGTGGCATTTCTGCTTTTCTGTTTTCTACATAGAACAAATGGGTCAGTCTCCGCACAAAAGAGTAAATGGGAACCAATCTGAAAAATGGCAACATTCAGAAACCCAGATTGGAACTAATAATAATGTTTGTTCTATTTGTTTTGCCTTGAATAGATTCTAAGGTATTAGATTTTGATGTACACACATAGCAAAGGGGCATTCACTTCTGTTTGAGGGAAGGGAAAATGAGCCTTTTATGATGGTGCTTGCTGCTGCAGTTTTTAAAAACAAGTATAAAAAATAATCTATCCATATCTATCTATATATCTACACACACAAATGTGACTCCTGCAACAAAATATTGGCTGTGCTCAGACAAAATGATTGCCAGCGGGTGGGTGGGTAATAATCAACTCAACAGTTGTTTATCTAGGGAGTATTCCCCACACAACACTCATCCCCTTCCCTCTCTCCCCCCTCAGTCCTCCCGCTAGTATCCCATCACCCATTGCTGCTGAAAATCTATCCAGCCAGCTGGACTAGAGTGGCTAATCCCAATGCTGCAGCAAAAATGTGGGGTTTCTGCCAGCTGGACCTGCCCCCTGCTCTCTGCCTGGGTGGATGCCGACCAATCAGTGGTTGCCATCTGCCCGGCCACCCTCCACTGAGACTCTGGAGTGAGGGTAGATGGAGGATGCACCATACTCTCCTTGTTCCGGAGAAAAAAGTTGGTGTATGTTCCCAACCTTTTTACTTTGCAGCTTCATGGAAAAGCCCTGGGATGGCTGCAAGGTGGCAGCTGCATTGTACTATCAAAGCAGTGCCACTGTGCAGCCACCCCGGGGCTTTTGGTGCATAGAGACAGCCCCCAAGAAGCCAGATCCTTTTGGCATGTGGATTCAGTCACATGTGCTGATGCTTTGATTCCCTTGGTCTACCATAGGGGTGCAGAACCTCAGGCACAGGAGCCAAATCTGGCCTGCCAGTGGGCTGAAAGATCCTTACAAGATGCCACGTCAAAGCTCCTGGAAATGGTTCAGAGCAGTGGGAGGAGCTTCATGCCACTCTCAAATGTTATGAATGCTAGATGGCGCAGGAAGCATTTCCGGCAGCTTCCAAGTGGCAGATATAGCATCATCTTAAATTGAAAGAGAGGCAGGAAGGGTTCTTGAATCAGCACTCAGAGTTAACCTTATGTGACTTGGACAATCATAAGGCTGCATCTGGAGCACTGTGCCAGTTCTGGGCACCACATTTTAAAAGGACATTGACAAGCTAGACTTGTTCACAGAAGGATGACCAGGATGGGGAAGGTTCTATAAACTATCCCCTATGAGGAATGGTTGAAAAAGCCAGGTAGGTGTAGCCTAGAGAAGAGACAATTAAGCTGAGACAAGATAGCAGTCTTCAAATATCTAAAAGGCTGTCATGCAGAAAGAGGAGCATTCTTGTTCTCTATTGCTCCAGGGGGCAGGGACTAGAGTCAGTGGGTGGAAATTGCATAGAAGCAAAGTTTGACTAAGTGTTAGAAGCTTCCTAATGGTAAGAGCTGTCCAACAGTGGAAAGTCCCTCAGGAAGTGGTGGACTCTCCTTTCCTGGAGATATTTAATGGGATGGCCAAATGCCTCACTTTACAGAGGACTGACCTCAATTTTATTGAGATGGCACAAAAGAGTATTTGAAGGTGCCCTCTATCTGAAGGCTGTCTAGTCTGGTGTAAAGTAAAAACAAAACAAACATAAGGTGGAAGAGCAGTCAACTGAGGCATTTTTGAAGTTGCCCATCAACAGTGACGATCTGGACCACAGAGCAAACAGGCACACAGGTCACCTGGTTAGTCTTCTTCACTATGGAGAGAAGTATTGTATTTCTATTTAAAGTTATGATTTCTAAATTTGAACCTATACATTTATATATGCAAACGTTATGCAAATTGGTGTCCTAGTTGGACATCCTAAGTCAGCACCCTAATGTAAGCAGAGGGTGGGTAGTTTTCTGTCAGAGGTCCTGCACTGAGCAGGGGTCAGACCAGATGATCTCCAGGTACCATCCAACTCTATGATTCTATGAAAACACTGCCATAACCTGGACAATGATGAACCACAATGATGTAGCAACAGCTTAAGTATTCTGGGAAACTCACCTCAATCTCTACATAGTCGTGGAGCTTCTTGCAAGTGGCAGCAAAGGTTTCCGTTGTGCCAAATTCAAAGTACCACAATTTATTCTTCATTCTGACATAAAGAACAAAGAGAGAGGGGAGGTGTTATAGAAGGAAATATTCATGAGAATCCTTTTCTGCACATATTGTCCCCACTTGCCAGTCACAGAACTTTGCGTCCACTGCAAAAGTTTGCAGCACTGATGTGCTGTAGAGAAGTACCATACTGCCACTGGAAAGAGGCAGGATCTACACTACTGATTTAAAGCACTTTATAACAGTTTTGACAACTGTTGGGGCGCAGGACACTCTCCATATTCAGTTGTCAAAACTGTTATAAAGCACTTTAAAGCAGTAGTGTAGATGCAGCCAGAGACAGAAAAGAGCATCTCCCAGAAAATTAGGGCCCTTGCATGGCTGAATTATCTGCTGGTCATGGTATGCAGATAATTCATGTGTGCAATATGGCCTGGTGAAATGCAGGAGATGGGAAGACGCCCAGGCCTAATCAACCGAGGCATTTTAAAAGCATGCACACATGGAAATGGGAACTTAGACAGCTTATTAGGTTCACCATATGAAAAGGAGGACAGGGCTCCTGTATCTTTAACAATTGTATGGAAAAGGGAATTTCAGCAGGTGTCATTTGTATGCATGAAGCACCTGGTGAAATTCCCTCTTCATCACAACAGAGCTGCAGGAGCCCTGCCCTCTTGACCAGATACAAAAGAGGACAGGGCTCCTGCAGCTGTAACGGTTATGATGATGAGGGAATAACACGAGGTGCCGCATGCATCACCTGCTGAAATTCCCTTTTCAATACAACTGTTAAAGATACAGGAGCCCTGTCCTCCTTTTCATATGGTCACCGTGCGGTCTAGACAATCAGTGGAGATACACCCCCAAAGACCAGCACTTGCACAGTAGACCCACCAATCACAAATAAAAGCCAATTGTGTGATCTCCAATCTATAAATAATAGATGGCAGGGGAGTTGCCTTGTTGTGGAGAGCTAGCCATATGACAACTGGCTTCCTTAAAAAAAAAAGTAGTATAATTGTGCACATTAGTACTGATAACTTTAAAAAATACAATATAATAAATGCAAAAAATTATGAAAACTTTTTCATGAATGGAGGTGGAAAGTTTGCTGCAAGAGAGAAAACCCTGCTATTTTAAAAAGGAGGCCGTGTAGAGGATCACTTTCATACTGAAGTCGTAGGACGGAGAAGCATGTCTCAGTCCCATAAGAATTAAAAGTGTGTGGGGGGGGAGTGAAAAAAGGATTTCAGTGAAAGGGAGGATTGTTGCTGGCAAGGACCTCCCTATAGAACATCCTTCCCCATCTCTGCAGCCTCCAGATATACTGGACTACAACTCCCATCACTGATGGTGGCTGAAGATGTTGGGAGTTGTAATCCAACACTGGAAGCTGCCAGGTTGGGCAAGGCTGCTACAGAGATTCACCCTCTGTAATATGAACCCTAGTTGTTGGAGGGGTGGAACCACCAGAGGCACAAGTCCACATATGTGGTGGGATTGCCCACTGGTGCAAAGGTTTTGGGTCTAGGTCTTTCCTGCTGAGGTCACACAACAAGATATAACACTACCTGCAAAACTGGGACTACTATCTCTTTATATGGACTCCAATATACAAATAAGACATAAAGAGCTCCTGACTTTTTTCCAGACAGCAGCCAGGTTGGTCATCACAGCTGCTAACTGAAAACCAGCAGAGGAAGTTTTCCTTCTCATATGGAAACAGAAAAGTTGGGACCATAGAGAAACTCACTAAACATCTTCAGGTACAAAGGGTCCAAGTACAAATTGACACTTTCTATGGAATATCGTAACCATTTATTGAATTTGCTAATACCGAGAATAATACACAGCAATCTTCTAAGAGACACACAGAACTCTATGGTTTATTAGGATGAAGAGTGATAACTTTATAAGATAATCTTGCTTGTACCAAATAGAGATCCTGAGAGAACAGAAAGAGTGTAAAGAATTTGACTCACATGTGGTGTACTTAAATTTGTTACTGTTCATTGTTACTTTGAAAGATTCAATAAATAAACAAATAGAGGCCCAGGTGGGACGCAGATTGCAGAATTATTGCCACAGGCTAAAACTTTTTTTGTCCACTCAGGCATTTTAACGTATGAATGTTTTCATTGTTAAGGAGTTTATCTGTTGTTTCATTTTTGTATTTATGTTGTGATGTAATTGATTGTACAGTAGCCTGAAATTCTAAATAAAATGACAGGCAGGGTGGTACTAAAATATTTTAAATTAATAAAAAAAACCAAGCTTTTCCTAGATACAAAATATGGAACATCCAGTGCTGGGAAAATGCATTATTTCTCAAAAAGAAGCAAGACCACCAGGGATGACCAGCCAGATTGCATACAATGAATCAGTAATAACTGTGTGCTTATCATGCTAAACAATAATCATGTTGAAGGCCCTGGGAGATATGGCTACTCTCTCTGTCAAATACTCAGGATTTCTCACTGGAAGATGCGTTTGGCTGAGCTACAAATATTAAGGCAGCTGACATGAGGCATCTTGATATAGAAGTCCAACACATTTGGAATGCACCAGGTTGGGCCAGGTTGCTTTGATCCAGGGGTGAGCAACATGATGTGGTCCACAGACTGCATGCAGCCTCCCCAGGCCATTTTTGTGGGCTTCCCTGCACCTGCTGCTGAATTTGTTGCAGTAGCAGAAAAAAACAATGATTTCCCTTGCAAATAAAGTGGGGGTGCACATGCCTTATTTGCAAGCAGAATTTGCTGTTGCAAATTTGGCAGCCATTGCAGTGTTGGAGGGGTGCACCTCCCCATGGGTTCTGGTGTGTGTGTGTCTGTGGGGGGGGGGGGAAGCAGGCCCCTGCCCCCTGGAAATGAATAAATAAATATGCAGAAACATTGGGATCTTACATGATTTTCAGTATTTTCAGAGGGATTTGCCCAGGAGGAATTCCTGAGAGGCACTGTCAATTTCCATATAGGCAGATACAGTATAAGGGTCCCAAGTTTGTGTAACCAACCTAGTACCTTCCCTTTAGATCCCCAATGAGGACTATGGGTCTAGTTCCACAAGCAAATTAAAGAGAAACAGCAAAACGTAAAGAGGCTTAGGATGGATGAGAAACCCGCCTACGTTCAGTTGAAGAAGAAAAGGCAGAGAAGACAGGTTGATTTACTAAATGCAAACACACACGTCAGGCAGTATTTATTTTTGCCATGCTATGTGCCTCATCCTGACATTGCTAGAGTTGTCGTCAGAGGTTCAAAAATTGCAGGGTTAAAATTTTGAAAAGGGAATTAGGCATGTCTGCATAACATTTGCTTTGATGTGGTCTGTCACCTGTTAAAAACAATTTGCAGATTTTGTAGTGTTTTATTCATTATTATTATTATTGTCTCTTTTCTCGCTCATGGCGGTTTTTCTAGATGGACATGACAGGCTTTGCCAGGTCATGCTGTCTTTTACTGATTCAGGAATTTCTTGACAATTGAGCATGTTTAAGTATGACTGCTTTCTGGATGTTGGTGTGGATGTATTTTGGTAAGCCCAGTTTCTGAAGATTTTCTATATAGTTTTTTTGTTGTGATGTCGCTGACTGATGTAACAGAATAATTGTGACCTTTTCCTGTTGTCATAGTTCTTTAACTTCCATGGCCAGTGGTGTATATTTTTCTCTCTTCTTCTCTTTCTTTTCTACAACATTTTTGTCATTAGGTATTGCTATGTCAATGAGGTACGTGTGTTTTTCCTTTTTGTCTATAACTGTCATGTCTAGTTGGATTATGATTATAATTATTATCTGTGATTGACTAGGGAAATAAGCTTCATCAGGCAGTAAGTGGACTGATGAAGCACTGGGAATTGTGCTGAGTAAACAAGTGATTTATTGCACACTCGTGATTGGCCATTCACGGACATTTATGGGTCCATTCCATGACATGTAATTATGCTACATGTTCCAGAAATGCAGTCTCTTAACCAAACAGCTGAGATTTTCAGGATCCACTTTCACACATTCAGCATAAGGGGCTATATTCTTCCATGTCTTGGAGCAGTCTTGCAGATTCTTAGAACCGAAGGCTTTCATTCAGAAATGTGTGACCTTTCAACAGTTACATGCATTGAAAGGTACACACATTTCTGTTGAGGGCTTGTAGAAAAGCAAAGTGTGTGAGTATGGGAGCTTATGATCAGCTTGGTCCAAGCTGTTTCTGACCCCTTGACCAGTGCTCTTCTGCTTATCAGTGAGATGTGGAACAGGACAATGCCTGTTTCTTCTGCTTACTTTGCTGATAACCCCTGTCACTTGCTGTTTGCATTCCCAATTCAACAGACCTTAGCTGTGGAAAGCCTGCTTCGGCACCCAAAAGCTTAGAAGCGGTCAAAGCTAAGGTGGGTGAAGAGTGATTCATCTGATCCTTCACTAGCCTGTTGCAGGGAGAACCTAATAAAAAGAGGGATTTCTGATTGGGGGTACACTCCAGTTCCTGCTTAAGATCACAGGTGTGTGTGCGCTTGTTCTTCGACACTATAGTGGGAGAGAGATGGCTCTTCCTATCAAATGGGGTGGTCATGTGCCCTGCTTTACAGAAGACTCTCCTCTGTTTGAAGGGTTGTCAGAAGTCAGTCCACTATCTGATGGGCTATCCAGTCAAAGCCTGGCTTGGAGATGAAGAACCACAAGAAGGGAGAACAGGGGCTTTGAAGTTGTCCATCAATAGTTAGTATCTGGGCAGTAGACTGAGCAGCCTTAACTTATTTTCAAAATAAGCTGCTATGAGTAGCTTACTAACCCATCATGGCTTAAATTGATGTCCAGTCTTCCTCACTATATTGTAGGGAAGTGTTGCATTTCTATTTAAATCATAGTAATTATTTCTAAATTTAAATCTATACATATAATCAGGAGTGATGGGCGAGTGAGAGACAATTTAGGTAAGGAGAGTCCCCTTCACCCCAATTTAGGAGGGCAGTATGTTTGTACTGCTTCCCTTACCTCAATTTAGGAGGGCAATATAACTGCACTTTCCCTCTTTTTATATATTACACACCTCATGGCACCTCTTTGGCCTAAGATGACTTCATAGCAATCTGAAGGGCCATGGTAACCTAATAGACTTTGTTTACAGGAAGTGTCTTCACTTCTGTGCTTCATTCCTTGTACCAAAATTCTCACTCAGACCCCCAGAAGAAACCTTTCAAAGGTTTAAAGCCTGGTGTAATGCTATAAAGACAGAAACAGCAGCTGTTCTGCTCCCAGCCACCTGTAGGTGGAAAAACACACACGCCAAACTAAATAAGGCAGCCTTGAGGCATTGTGCGTCTCACTGGGCAGTGCCCAGACTTTTCCGCCGAATACACCTTCCTTGAATTGTGAGGTGTGCTGCTCCATCTTAAACACATGCTTACCTTTCAGAAGAGTTGTCTGCTTGGAGTGCTGTTGAAAAGGAAAACTTCCGAGCAGTGATATTTATGTGAGTCACAGTCTGTGACCTACCTAAATGGGACAACTAGAAAATGTCTATACAGAAACGTCTCACAAAAAGCAGGCAGCTGATCTGATTTCTTCGGCTGGAGACAGGCATTCTTTTTCGAGATACTTGAAAGGGGGGTTGTAAAGGGCTTCTTTACAAATGAGTGGTAGTGCATGATTATTTCTATTCTCCCGCTGTTGTCTCTGGCCAAATTAGGGTGACCACTTACATTGCCCCGCCCCAAAAGAGGAATTGCATTGCCAAAAGACAGGACAAAAGACAATTTGCATAACATTTACATATGCAAATGTGTATGTATCTGTGCAAATTTAGAAATAATTACTATAACTTAAATAGAAATACAATACTTCTCACCAGAGTGGAAAGGACTGACCAGGTGACCTATGTGCCTGCTCAGTCTCTGCTGTTCAGGTGCTTTTGGTAGGCAACTTCATGGTCCTTGCTGCTTACCATCCTCATGGTGCTTTAGCTTTAAAACAGGCTTGGACTGGATAGCCCTTCAAATAGAGGACTGCCCTCTGACAACCCTTTAAGTAGAGGACTGTCCTCTGTAAAGTAGGTCACTTGGTCCCCGTAGGCCAAATAGGAGTTGCAGGTTTTGAAACAATGGCTGTGTTTGGACAATTCATATCTTGGCTTAATAAGTGGAGACGTGAACGAGCCTTGCATGCAGCCGCTTTACTCTGCCCTCCGCGCAGAGTAAACGAGGAGGTCATCACTTAACTAATTGTTTTTTGTAACATCTGAGCTCTGCAACAAGCCAGGATAGGAAGCCATGTTTTAAAATTGGCTTAATATCCTGGCAAGTTTGGAAGCTGTTAACTAGTTTCCTGGTTTGCACATAATGGGAAACTGTAGTTAATGGAAGGCTTCCTGGCTTGTATGACAGCAGGGGCAAAGCAGCTGCATGCGGGGCCATGAGGCTCATTCATATCTTGGCTTCCTAAGATATGCATGGCCCCACCCTCTTTGCCTTTGGCCCCACTGTTTGGTCTTTGAATCTGCCTGTCACTGGAATGCAGCTCCCAAAGGCTTCTCTGAAATGGACCTGAAAGAGGTTCAGCCCCTCTGCATTAAAAACTTTAGCTCAGGTATTTGTGCCAGGTATATCTACCAATTCTGTCCATGGCTCTGCTCATAAATTCACTTGGAGGAGCCTTTATCTGAGGTAATGTACAATATGGAGTTCTTTCAATAGGTGTTTGGGTCTTCACTTGAATTGCTAGAAAGCCAGACACAAGAATGTGAAAGTCAGGCAGACTGACTTCTAGCACTTGCTTTTTAGGCACTTTTCCTGAAACATCCAGAGCTTGCCCCTGTCAGAGGTAGGATACTGGGCAAGAGGGACCCAGTGACTTTGAAACTTTCTATAATCAGGTAATGTTTCTCACATTGACTTATCTGTCAAGGAATCCCCAGACATCTGCCACAGGACCCTGTTCCATTGCAGAAGGTTCTGTGGCATGGTCTAGTAGGGCAGAACACCTGCCAGGCCTCTTGGGCCTTGTGTTTCCTTGCATGGACTGAGAGCGCATCCTAAAACACAAAGTTGAAGATTGCTGGGAGAGATCAGTCACAGTAGGAAAGCTGTCTGTTTGAGAAGGCTGCCCACCTCCACTGATGTGCTCATTGAGGACATATGTTGGTGCCTTCTATTGCATCAGCCCCTCCACCTGATGGCCCATCAAGTGCAGTTATGCTTACTCCAATTGGGCACTGCCCTCTTTAATCAGCACTGCTACCTGGGACCCTCCACATGCAAAGCAGAAGTTCAGCTACTGAACTACGCTTCCTCCCTGAGGAACTCTTGAAAAATATGCAAAGAACTCCAAGGTTCCCAGGAGCAATGTTTTGAAAAGAACGATTCAAACCCTCTTTGTCTATGCTTATTCCTCATGTCCCATCCTTCCTCAGAGCTGTTATGTAAGCTCCCAAGGCCTGGTGCTGGACCAAAACTGTGTAGACAGTTTGTCAGGCAAGCATATCCATGGATGCTGGAGAGGAAATCCATGGTTAACCATAATAGACCGCAAATAAGAGGTGGGAAGTCATGGCAAGGTAAACAGTGAGTAGAGAAGTAGATTGGGTGGCTTTATAAGAGGGCCAGGAAACTGGCTGAAGGCCAAGTATTTTTGCAGCGGAGAGAGGGAAAAAACAGCATGGAACAAAAAGCATTCTAGGGCATTGGCTCTTAAGTACCATTTCAGTCCACAATGCTTCCACAAGCCCAATACCTGTTCTTAAGCAGTGTGTATATACGCAAAACCCAAATATAATATTTTGCCCTTAATATTAATGGGAAATGAATCCATGTGTGAGAGTTTTCTAACTGCTCAACCCTACTATTCGCAAGACTGTGTGTGCCAACCAAACTGAAATTATGTGATGTTGCACATTTAAACTTTAATACTTTTTAATACTTTTTTTTTTAAAAAAAGGTTCTACAGTAGGGATTTTTGCAAAAATTAAAATTTCCACTTAATGGCTGCAATGAGGAAAGGGATGAGAGCTGAAGAGTAAGAAATGGGGTAGAGGGCACGAAATGGCATTGGGTGGCATGGTGGCCAGTGATCCATGGTTCAGATCCTTAATATTTGAAAGCATATGATTGCTCCTCATTCAAAATTTCATGTTGCAGTACACTAGGAAACCAGCATGCCAGAAATATCATAGAGTTGGAGGGTTCTTGTAGGCCATCTAGTCCAACTCACTGCCGTAGGACATCCAGTTCTAGAGCATCTCCAAACAGATGGCTGTCTAGCCTCTGCTTGAAGATGTCCAACAAGGAAGAGCTCACTCACCCTCGCCCCCCCCAGATATCTGGTTCCATTGTCAAACTGCTTTACCATCAAGACGTTTCTCCTCATGTTTAGCTGAAATTTACCCTTGTGTTACTTAAGCCCATTAGAACAAGTCTTGCTCTCAGGGGCAAGAGAGACCAATTCACTGCCTTCGTCTATATGGCGGTCTCTTGGGTCTTTGAAGAGTGTTCTGATGTCCCTCCTTAGCCTCCTCTTCCCCAAGCTAAACTTAATGCGTTCCTTCAACCTTACCAACCCTCTATACTGCTATGTTCTCTTTTAACTTGAAACAGAGTGTGTGACTGAATTAAGGCACACTAAAGGTTTTAAGCTTAATCCACTGAAAACTGCTGGAAATGTACACAGACTAGAAGTATCACAGACAGAGCACAGAGAGCTTCGACTATTGGGCGGTATAAAAATGTAACAAATAAATAAATAATAAATAAATAAGACAGATATTCTTTCTTTTAAATTTGTGAGGTAGTGTCATATTCCCCGTCTATTCTTCATCAAAGCATCCATTCATAAAATCTTTCAGTTACCTATTTCTTCAGTTTGGACCATTTTCCCCCAGCTTGGACTACACAAGTTGTGGCAAACAGACCATAACAACATAAGAAGAGCCATGCTGGATCAGACCAAAGGCCCACCTAGTCCAGCATTCTGTTCCTACAATGGTCAATGAAATACCTAGGGGAAGCCCATAAGGAGGGTATGAGCACATTATACAGCACTGCTCAAAACATATTGGGTAGGTTTGTGGATACATGTGTCAAATCAAAGTTTGCGAATATACCAAATGACTCAAGATCCAACATCAGGTCAGAAGTGTGTGTGTGTGTGTGGGGGGGGGGACAGGTTCACCAACCTGACATTAAAGCATGACATCAACCCTTCAGTTTCTCATTAGCAATCTCATCCCTAAGGTGTCTTTAGACAGAGTAAGAAAGATTTTCACTTTAAAAGGAAAACTGGAGAGTATTGGAGGTCTGCTAAGTTTTTAAGACATTTTTGGACTACAAGAATCCTTGGAGTATTTCCCCCAAATGCCTCTTGCACAGGTCATTAGGGACAGTCCCCCATTTTTTTTTAATGAATTCCAAACCAGGACCATTCTAAACCAGGAACTGCAAATACAACGTGAGAGCTAGTTCTAACCTGATGCTGTGCCTTGCCTTGATAGCCTGTCCCTGCTGGCCCTGGAATTTCTGTGTAATTACAAAGTGTGAATGAATGAAACTGGGTTTACAGCCAAATTCCAGCAGCTTTCCATGCAAAAGCTAAAACATCAAGACCTGAAAAATGCAATAGCTACAAATCTTACAATGCTCCAGGATTGCATGCCATGGGCCTGATGTAATGAACAGCTACAAAGGGGAAGTGAGTTTCTTTCAGCTACTGTTTCTGGTCTTAAAATGCCTCTAAGTTACAGCTGGGTTAAAGTAAAAACATAAAGAAGGGCTCAAGCAGAGATGGCCAGGTGGTTGGTAGGACAAGAACCTATACAGTCTTGTGGGCAATTTCCTTGGTAAATTGGCCGGATTGGTGATCAGGAGGTCCAGATCTGGACCATGTTCTTCTCATTGCGGACCTAGATAGGAACTATTCCTGATTAATGCTCACTCAATCTCCTCTTGAAAACTATGTGACAGCATTCCCCAACCTGGTGCCCTCCATATGTGTCGGACAGCAACTTCCATCATTCCCAACCAGCATGGTCCCCGGTCAGGAATGCTGGGACTTGTAGGTCAAACATCTGGAATGTATTAGATTGGGGAAGGCTGCTGTATGACAAGGAGACTACACAATCTCCTTGAGAAATTTATTTCATTTCTCAATATTTTACAACAGGACAGACATCTGTAAACTACCACTTACCATATTCTTCCAGCCTGACACTGATTTCTTAAAGATCATGCCTTAAACACAGCTGCCTACCAGTTGTGGAACTACTTCAGGATTTCTTCTATATATTTAAGTTGCTTATTGCAATTAGTGCACACACACACACACACACACACACACACTCCCACCTCATGTGCCACATAAATAGTGAATTATATAAGATGTGGCATCAGTTAGGAAGACAATTATTTTAGGAGGGGCAAATGTCAAAAATAGGACAAGGTGACCGGAATGACCTTGTATTGAGAATTCCTGAGTAGAAAAAAAAGAGTGTCCATACTAGGACCCACAGTGTGTTGGGGAACATGTGACCCTCCAGATGTTGCTAGACTGCAACTCCCACCCAGCCTAGCCAGCACAGCCAATGGTGAGGGATTACTGGAATTGTTGTCCAACAACATCCGGAGGGCCACACTTCTATGATCAGTCAGATCATAGATGTGTGACTGCATCTATGATCAGTCAGTTGGCCAAGCATTTCCCCTGAATGCACATTTCTCTCCAGCATTTAAACACCAACCCAGAAGTATGGGGTGGGGGGAACTATAATGCAGGTGGGCAGACTTCATGTCTGCATGATCTACTTTGTTTTTAACTAGACCCTCAAGGGCCACCAACAGGAACCAGGTGCATATTAGTTGCTCAGGCAGGGGGTCATAATGCTCAGAATTAAGGAACAGGGTGCTTCTGATCACAAGCTCAGTCCAGGGGATTGTGTTTATTACCAGAACCAAGCTCACAAGTCCTTTCACACAGAGATCCACTCCTGCTTCCTCCCAAAGCATTCTTTTTCAGCAATCTAATTTAGAGTAAGAAGAACGCTTTTTAGTTGTTGGAATGTTTAGACAATTGGGAGTCAGAAACTCTTACTGATCTATTGCAAATCATCTAGAGAACTATCAGAAGATCTCAATCTACTTTTTGCCCACCTCTGCCCTATGAAGTGTGAAACCACAGAGGGCAGCCAAAACCATCCCTTGCAAACAGGGAAGGCTGTGCTGGCTAAGATTTCCACCCCGGTCTATTGTGGAAGTGAATGAGACACTGATGTGAGCAAATCTCAGTCAACATGTGGGTCGTTTTTAACAGCTGCATAGAATGACAGAAATGGCTATTTCCATGATGGGTAAAGCTTTGTCAGTTGATTTCTTCCTGCCACACAGCTGTTAAAAGCACAGCGTTGGCCATAGGTAGGGAGCTTACCATAGACTTGCAGGGATCAGATTCAGGCATGCCAGGCCAAGGGAAACCTTTGGCCAGTGCCCCAAGTTTGTCAGAAAAATAAATATGTCCAGCCCCCCCTCCCAAAATCCAGAGAATAAAACCAGATAGAATTTTTTACCAAACAGTATTCTTTCCCTCCTTAATATGCTTTTACCCTAGACAAAAACAGCAATATAGTAGAAAATATCAAAGGTAAACGAGCTTCTTTAAATGAGCATTTTATAGCACGCTTGTTACTGGCCGCTCACAGATGTTCATGGGTAATTCTGATGATGCTGTCAGCCTGCTGTGCATCTCCCGCTCCATTTTCCCGATGTAACACTAAAAAGAAAACCTCAGAAAACCCAATTCTTCTGGCACAAATCAATATTTGTTGGGTTTTCCTACTGTGTGCAGGTAAAGTTGCACTATAAAATGCCCACTAGAGGCTGCTGTCCATTGAGGCTGTACAAGCCATGTGGTCGCTACTCTCTTCTTGATCTCTTCCTTGTGTAATTATAGCTCATTGCAGAAGCGGAAGAGATGCAGGAAGCAGAGCCATGGTAAGGGAACATGACTCCCCCCCATCTGAAGGAGCTCTATGTCTCTCAATACTGTCCATCCTGTCAGCAATTAGGAAAAGCTTTCTAAGCAAGATATCAGGGATGGCCCTATCTCTGGGTGATTGGCAGGAGCTCAGCAAGAATGTCCAATTCCAAATGGTTTAACAATATCAACAACAAAATGACACTTCCTCCTGCCTTAAATTATAATGCTAAAATTAAGAAAGACTGGGGGTGAAGCTAATCTAGAGTGGATGTTGGTGTGGAAGGGCTGTGAGCCACTTCTCTTCAGGCATTCAAAACAAATTCCTAGGCTCAGAATTCTTGAACTGTAAGTGCATCTTTTGCACTGGCTCCACTTGATGGATCTCAATGGTCTAGAAACTAGGGGTGTGCACAGACCCCCCGCTCCGCTTCACTTGCAGATCCGCCATTTTCCGGATCGGGCCGCTCCGCCCCGCCCCCGCTCCGCCCACTTCCGCTCCGCTCCGCCCGGAGCTCCGGATCCGGAGCTCCGTTTCCCCCCCCCATAGGCTTGCATTGAAAGCTAAAAAATTATACAACTTTTTTTCTGTTCAAGTTAGAAACCTCATGTTTGGCACCATGACACTTCATGGGGATATACACACGCATGCCAAGTTTCAAAGCAATCCCATCATCCCCTGATTTTTGGCGAATTTTTGAAAATCGGGCACCCCACACACAACATCCCTGCGAGGTGGGCAGGGGAGGAGGGAGGGAAGGCAGGCAGGCATGCAGCTGGCATTTCTGGGGGCATAAGGAAGTGAGCCAAGGATAAGCCAGTAATGCATATAAAATGGAATAAATCAATCAATAAACAAAGGAGGGGTGGAATTAAAAGCAGCAGTGTTGCTCAATAAACAACAAGAAGAACTTTTTTTAAAAGGCTATATCTGTCTTTTACCAGCAATAGGGGGACGTGCCCGGGGGAGGGGGAAGTAGCTGCCAGTTCAAGACACTGACAGCCACAGCTCTGAGAAGAAGTAAAACGCTCACTTCGACTCAGAACAGGCATTGCTCCACCACTGAAAAGTGACCATTCACTTCAACTCATGATAGGCATTGCTCCACCGTTTTACTCTCTTTGGAAGGCTCTAATGGCCTTCCAGTGCAGGAGAGAGTGGGGGCACGTCCACGATGAGATGCCCTAGGGGAGCTCATCCCCTTGCACCACATCGATTCAGTTGTTCCCCAAGGTTAGGGTGGGGAGCAGTGCTGTGTTTCTATCTCTTATTCTTGGCTTAGTATATGATTTCAGGTTGTGTTTGTGAATTTGGTGGGGCTACTGTGTTAAAAAACACGGGGAAAAGCCCGTTCAGATGAAGAAAGAGAAGTTTCCCAGAATCCCAAGTTACCTGTTTTGCCTATGCCCTCCTCCAACTTTGGGATCATCATGACCGGGAGCTGACTCTGCCCCTCAGCCCTTTGAAAAAGGTATTTTTCCCGCCGATTTTTAAAAAATGTCTAGCCCGCGACCCGTACGATGCAGAAAGTTGAGAGTGGTCTCAAAATGACCCCCATCCACGACTCTCTGTGCACAAGAATTTTCAGAACGATAGCTTAAAACCCCCCCCAGTTATCCCCGATTCTTTCCCTCAATGCAATCCTATGGGCGAAAAGCCGAAAACGCAGTTTGAGCCGCGCGGTTGACCCGATTTTCACAAAAATATAGCCCGCGACCCGTACGATGCAGAAAGTTGAGAGTGGTCTCAAAATGACCCCCATCCACGACTCTCTGTGCACAAGAATTTCCAGAACGATAGCTTAAACCCCCCCCCCAGTTATCCCCGATTCTTTCCCTCAATGCAATCCTATGGGCGAAAAGCCGAAAACGCAGTTTGAGCCGCGCGGTTGACCTGATTTTCACAAAAATATAGCCCGCGACCCAGACAACGCAGAAAGTTGAGAGTGGTCTCAAAATGACCCCCATCCACGACTCTCTGTGCACAAGAATTTCCAGAACGATAGCTTCAAAAACAACGTAGTTATGCGCGATTATTTGCCGCAATGCAATCCTATGGCGAAATGTTTTCAAGATGGCGACCGGAGCGCTCCGCCTGAACTCGGAGCTCCGAAAAATGGGCGCTTCTCTTCGCCTTGCTTCTAGGGGGTCCGCGGTCCGCTCCTACTCCGCCTCTGGGTAAGGCGGAGCAGGCCAATCCGCTACTGCTTCTACGCTCCTAATCGGAGCGGAGCACATCCCTACTAGAAACCACCCCCAAAGTAGAACATAGAAGCATGAAATCTCCCTATTCCTGCAATGTATGACCTAAACCAAGGATAGACTACATTTTTGGGCTGTGGGCACATTTTTTTTTAACCTTATATCAATTTTGCTGCGTGGTTTTATCCTGGTTGTGCTTTTTATATTGTATTTTGTATTTGTATTTTTAACTTGTTGGTTGTTTTATGATGGTTTTAATTTTTGTGAACCGCCCAGAGAGCTTCGGCTATTGGGCGGTATAAAAATGTAATAAATAAATAAATAAATTTGGCAATTTGAGAAACTGTCCTGGGCATCACCACAAAATGGCTGCCACTGGAGGTGTAGCAAAAGACAAGTATCTACCACAAAAGACTGGGTACAAGGCAGGGTTGGGGTCTGAGCTCCAACACATTAAACAACCCCTTTGAAACCACAGTTTTCAGCACCAGCAGAAACCTATTTCACAACAATCCCAGCTGCTGGTAAGAAAGTGTGTTAATTTTTTTTTTTAAAAAAAGTGGGAGGGGTAGTTGGGCTTGGTGGGCACAAAGGAAAGGATCTTGGAATGTCTTGGTGCCCATGGGCACCACACTGCCTACCCCCAACCTAAACAAATGGAGTCATCCCACCATAAACTCATGGAACACCTTCTCCTTAGCCCACAATGACACTGGAGTAGGGGAATGATATTTACCTGCTATTGAACTTTTCAGGATGTTTTTCCCTCATCATGTGGAATCTGTGTGCAATGGACGCATCCTGGAGGAAGAGAGAAAAGATGGGTAGGTGTGGGCAGGGGAACAGAGAATCAGATAACTGCTGAAGTCTCCCAGAGAGCCAAGACAGCTTTGCCAGAGTTCTAACTCAAACAGACGCCACTAACAAATGTTAAAAGCTGTGTTCATTGCATTGCTTTAGCCCTTAAATTGTACCCAATCTTTTCTAGATGATTTTATAAGTAATTTTTGAAGTTACTCTACTAAAGTAACCCATGCCAAAGTCAGACACATCTGATTAATGAAACATTGTGAGTTCTTGTTTTTCAGCATTTCTTACATGCTTTGCAGCTGTGTGTCTTAAGATGCAAGTCAAAAAAGGTGGCTAGCCATTAGACTGACGTTGTCATATCGTCTTTGTACCATGGTGGCTGTGAATCGGTGCTGCATTGGTTATATGATGCAGCCGTTGATTCGTAGCCACCGCACGGCAAATAGATGAAGTTGTCCTTTGATAAAGTCGGGGACTTACTCTAACTTTTTCCTCTGAATTGAAGCTACCATGGCTCTTCCGCCATCTGACCTCACTCCAGCGTTGAGCCAAGGGCATTCCTGGGTGGAAGGCGACTTCTGATTGGTCACTGGAAGTTGGACAGAGGAGGGCTTGGTGAGCCAAGTGGCCACTGGAAAGCCTATGGTGCCTCCTTCATTAGGATTACCTGCCGCCACCCTGCAGCAGCGAAAGCACAGGGTTTAGCAGCAGCACGGTGTCAAACTGACGCCGTGAAGGCAGGTCCTCAGAGGAAAAGAATCCATCTTGCCTATGTGTATTATTTACTGAAATCTACCTTGTATCCATAGAATATGGGAGGCAATAAACATAAACAGTGTTAAAAAAACAGCTTAGAAATCAATGAAAAGTGTGTCATCAGCACAGTCTTGTATGGGGATGGTTCTTCTCCACGTTGACAAACATGTTATCCACCACAACTGTCATGTGCTTAAATACAGGAATGCTGTATCTGAGCAAACATAAAGCTCAAGTAGTTTTTGAATAGCCACATAACGTAGACTGTGTGGTCACAAATAGTAATGCAACGACTTGTCTTGCTGCCCCTGGGTCCAGATAGCCTTAGGAATGTGCTTTACTCCATCCAGGGATTAGCAGGCAGTTCATCACCCACATCTTAGTGATGGGGTGCAGAGGTGTCACTAGGCAGGGACTTTGTGAGCCTGTGGCCTGATCTGTTTGTAATCCAAAACTTCCTGTCAGTGATATAGCTGCTGGCCCACATTTCTCACAGTCCAAAAATAAAGGCAGAGAAGATGGGAAGCAGCATGTGGCAGCCTAGACTCACAGAGGTGAAACGGCTTGTCATCGTCCTCAATGGTAGTATTTAAAGGCACCTTGTCAGCACTGAGATTCCATAGCACCACCCTAGCCCTGCTTATTTACATCTCTTGCCCTGCTAGTTGCACCCAGCAACTGATTATAATGCACAACAGATCTGTGATGAGAGAGCCAGGTTTCTAGAGCCGTTTCCCTGAAAAGAACAGCAAAGCATTAAAATTATTTCAAGCTATTTAATGCAATATTAAACATGGGGTACAGAATCCAAAAGGTCAGCGCATCAATTATAGCCATTTGTAAGGCACACTGCTTATGTCTGTAACACATTTATGACACTCATCAATCACTTATAAATGGAACCTTAATATAACATGAGAGCATTTTCAACAAATGTTTCAGTGGGTTTTTTAACCAGCTGTTTCTTCCACCATGTCAGGGCATTAAACTAGTCAGCTGTTGTGAGGGGCTTCTTAGCAACCCTACAACACAGGTTAAGTGAGATCTTTTATGGCCAACTTCTATCAGTGAGGTGGTATGCAAGCCATTACGTTACACAGAATTCTTAATTGGGCAGAATAGGAAGGTAGTTATAGGAAACGTAATGCTGCTGATACTATAGCAAGAAAACATATTCATTTGCCCAGACTCATACTTGCAATTGCAGTTAGCAAGTAACTTGCATCAGCCCATACCTGCAGGCTTAGCACCACCACAGTCTGCCTGTACTTCACAGGCATGGGGCACTAGGACAGGGAATGGGCTAAACCTAAATCACAATGGCCTGTTGCACTACATGAGAGCCCACGTTGGTAATTTAATGGTCTGTTTTAGGGTTAGGCGAGGGTTGTTTAACCCTCACATAACCCACACTTGTCAGGTTCACATGATACAACAACCCCCAAGTGGGGGCTGCATATGCAATCTGATGTTCTTGAGTGTTACAGCTTGTTGTGGGTTAAATAACCCATGATGAACCACAGCATGTTGTTGAAACCTGGTCAATGCCAGTTACTGATAAGCCAATGGTAATTCCATTTCTGATTCCTGCTGGTCAATATGGACTAGTAGGATCAGCATGGGACAAAGAGCTACAGTAAACGCTAAAGCAGGAATGGTATCTTTTAATCCCTGCAGCACAAAGACTGGGTTCGGAGGGCACACCATGGTTCATCATGGGTTATTTAACCCACAATGAGCTGTGGTGCCTGTGGGCGCCAGGTTGCACATGCAACCCCCACTTGGGGTTGTTGTGTTGTGCAAACCCAGTAAGTGTGGGCTATGTGAGGGTTAAACAAGACCTGAAACAGACCATGGATCATGTGAGGGTTGTTTAACTCTTGCATAACCCACACTTGCGGGCTTTGCCTGACACGCCACAGCAACCCCCAAGCAGGAACTGCATATTCAAAATGGCAGATGCACAGCCTGTTGTGTAGTGCAAAGAACCCCAACGTATTTCTCTGATGACAAACTTCCTGTTACACCTCCTTTCCACAAAGGTGTGAGCTCAGTATGCTGCAAACAAGTCCAACGCTAGTTATTTAATATTCACTAGCATTTGGCAATAGAACTATTGCAGGTTCTCTTAAGAGCACTTCCAGATGAGTCTCTTATTCTGCCTCATCCACAGACATTTACCAGGGGAATCTAGATTCCATTGTCTTCCTCTCTTAACCCTTCTGTGTTTTCCCACCACTTCTTCTGTTGTGTTCTTTACCACAGAAAATCCATTAAGGAAAAAAAGATGGAATGGCTGCACCATGCCTTCTGTCTGGAAACACCTTTTCCCTTAAAGCAGAATGGCTACTTTATAGAGGGAAAACAATGCCATCACTTCTGTGCAATGCCATGTTCCCCGCAATGTCAGTAAGCATATTTACCCTATACATAAAATCTGGTTCTTGCAAAGAACAACTGAGGGTAGACAACCCATGTTTAGGCTGTACCACTTTATACTGCCATTGAAAAAGTCATGATGGAGTGATCCTACACACACACGCCATTTGTAAAAGCAAGAAGACTGAACAGAATCCTTTCCCTGTTTTTATACGCAGCGATTTTGCTTTTTTGAATGAAGTCTGAAGTGGTACAGTCCAGAAATAGGCTTATCTCCTCAGCTGTAGTCTGTAAAAGGCAGGCCTTAGTGTGATGTCTGCCCTGGAAACAGCGGGGGCTGGTGGCTTCATTGTGACTGGGATGGTGAATCTGTTTTGCATCTTTGGTAGCTTCTTTAAGGTTCTAACTAGAGTGGATTCACTACCACACTGATATGGGAGCCACCAGCCTTCACTGCCTGGAGATCATATTTGCAATCTTCATCTCCTTCCTAGACATCTCTGTAGTAGATGCCTCAGAATGGAAGTCTAGTTATAATGCCGTTTCCCTCTTAGCCTGACTAAAGCTTTAAGTCCAGTGGCAGGATGGGAGCTCCTCTATGGCCCATGCCTATTTTCATACAGGAATTCTACATTGCTATATCCCTTATCCATCTCTGCTCCCGATCACTCTGCCCACAAGAATCTTCTGGAGATCAGCTGACCGAGTCACGTGAAGACTCCTGAAACTCAGCTGACCAACTGGCTAAGTCCCATGACTCTCCCGTAGGTTAGCTTGCGTCACAGTTCTCTGTAATGAGATGTGAGCTCAAAGTCCTTACTTTCAAGCACCGAATGGTGACAGAAAGCACAACATTTTCTAAAAGGTAACCTCAGCTTTCAGAGTAAGTAGTGACTGTAATTGCTTTCCCCCCCTCTTCTCAGAAAGAGAACTGTCTAAACGAAAAAATAATGATACTTACTGATGCAAAAGAGAGACTTCTTATATCACAAGTCTGTGACAAATTTCCATGGGGACGTAAGAACTATCACAAGCCCTGGAATCATCATCCCAAGAGCAAAGCAGACTTTTTAGCCTTGTTTTTGTAAATATGAGCATCCCCCTAGAAAGAAAACTGTTCCTGGCCTTACCACTGTGAGTTGGATGAGGGTGCTGCTTATGGCATGCCTCCGGCGTGTTCCCAGATGAGGCTTTTATCTAACCATTGTTCATCTCATTCATGGTATTTTATGGGTCTGCCACTTGCTTCCCTCCCATATTTTCCTACCACATCCTCCATCTTTTCCTTAAATCTGTTAAGGAAAAAATGATGGAATATCTGCCCAATGCCTTCTGATTGCTAGCATTAGGAGCCCTCCATCCGGAAGTACCCTGGTAAACATATTTTGCAAGAATCTGTGATGCTTAATTTTTTACAAAACCAGTTTGACCACAGGCAAAGAAATGAGTACGTACACTAAGTATAGGCTACCATTTGGGGCTGTGGGCATATTTGGCAATTTGAGAAACTGTCCTAGGCATCACCACAAAATGGCTACCATGGGAGGTGTGGCAAAGGAGAAGTAACCAGTCCAACAAACTGAGTACAAGGCAGGGATGGTGGCTGAGCTCCAACACACCAACAACTCCTTTGAACCCACAGTTTTCAGCACCAAGAGAAACCTATTTCACAGCAATCCCAGCTGCTGGTAAGAAAATGTGTTAATTAAAAAAATGTGGGAGGGGGCAGGGCACATTGATGGGCACCAAGAAAGGTGTCTTAGGGTGTCACGGTGCCCCACAAGAACCCCACTGCCTACCCTGATGTACACCATGGGCTAGAAAGTTTCTGTTGTACCATCTTCTGCTCTCTAAAAAAACACTGAATATCTCCAGTGTAACAACAGCATTACTGAGTGCAGTGGAGGAAATAAGGAGGGAGACCACAGGTGTAAGAATTGTATAGATAGCTTACCACTCCTATGGAGAAATAATTGTTGATGATGCTGTATGGGACTGGATCCCCGTTTTCCTCTTTGTCATTGGGGATAACCTCAATCTGCCATCGATCCAGCATGACCTCGGTACTGTGTTCAATGTCCTTCAGAACTTTTATTAAGTTGCCTCCTTCATAGCCTTGGGATTGGGGAAAGGGATGACATATGATGAAGAGCAGAATGTCAGTAGTCTCAGCAGTATGCACAGGCAGAAAAGAAGGGCATGTGGTGGAAATAAACCTGATAAAGGTTTGGGCCCAAAAACATTGGCAATGAATTGGACGCAGTATTAGTTGAGGTTGTATGTTGGATGGCACTGTTGGTTGCAAGGTGGATGTTACAAGATTTTGGCAAGTGTATGTTTTGAAAAGGCATGCTTCACAGTATGGGCAGATCAAGAGCTGTCAGTGATGGAGAGACTCCAGTGGTGCAGAGCACGGACAATGGCACGCAGCATTAGTGGCAGCTGACAGGTTTCAGTAGCACATGGGGCAGCTGGCAGGAGGGATCACTGGCAAGTCATGGTGTGAGGTCATGCTGAATGACCTTACAGTGTCAAGCTGATTCGAGAGACTTACCTCCTCCCCATCGGAGACAGCGGGCAAGGTCATTGCCTGTTCCCAGGGGCAGGATGGCCACAGGAGGGTGCTTTGCTAAGTTTATCTTATCTGCAAAAAAGAAGCAGTCATTAAAGAAGCACAAGCAGACTGCTGGATGTGACTTCCTTCTTTTTATCTATATTGTATTTCCAAAGTAACAACAAACCATAACAAATTTAAATACACCACATGTGAGTCAATTTCTTTACAGTCTTTCTGATCACTCAGGATCTCTATTTGGTACAAGCAAGATTATCCGATAAAGTTTTCACTGTCATTCTAATAGATCATGTCATAAAGTTCCTTGTGTCTTAAAAGGTTGTCGTCTATTCATCTCAGAATTAGCAAATTCAATAAATGGATATGATATTCCTTAAAAAGTTCCAATTTGTATTTGGACTCTTTGTACCTGAAGATGTTTAGTAAGTTTCTCCATTAGAGCAAGGTCCCAACTTTTCTGTTTCCATATGAGAAGACAAACTTCCTTTGCTGGTTTTCAGTTAGCAGCTATGATGACCAACCTGGCTGCTGTTCTGAAAAAAGTCAGGAACTCTTTGGAGTCCGTATAAAGAGACAGTAGTTCCAGTTTTGCAAATCATGCTCATGTTAACCCTATTTTTATATCATTTGCCACAGGATTGCTGACAGGGATAGTAAAAGCCCAGCAAATTGCCCAGGGCTTGAGGCAGAATTCCCTGCATTATATTTACTGGGTTACATGGTTAGAACAACCCAAAAATGAACAACCCAAACTAGGGAGTGTTCTGCTCATAAAGCAAACTGTTTAGAGGGTTTTATGTTAACTGTAGGCAGCTTAGGGCCAAACAAAGGCAAACGTAAACAAGTACTTTTACTTTTAAAGTAAAAGTGCAGTTTTTGAAGGCAGCAACATCGCTTCCCCTGCTACGTGCTTCATGAAAATCCCTCTTCTGACAGTGGGAGGAAATCTGCCACCGGCAACAAAGGGGGATTTACTCCCAATGCAAATAGCAGCAGCAGAGGAGGCATTTTCTTCTGAACCTCATCAGGGAAAGAAAGGGTTAAATTCTCCATCCTGTCTTGCTATGATCCTGGTAATTATCTGCCCTTGCTCCCCAGCTGATGCTATTAGAACATTTTAACAAAAACTCTGCATGTTTTTTATCGCACTGCTTTTCCTGCACACAGTAGGAAATGGCAGCACTTTTCACATCCAAAAAAAAAGAAAAAGAAAAAAAGGATTTACCAGGGTCTTATTTGTTGCAAAAAGAAGACCAGAAGGAGTGGGAAATGCATGGGAGGCAGACGTTGTCATCAAAAGGACCCATGAAAAGCCATGAGTGGCCAGTAACGAGCATGCGATAAAACACTCATTTGATGACACTCTAAGACATGCGTGCATGGAAAAGCACCAGTGGATTCCACCCATCTATTGAGTGCATGGACTTGGAAGAGTGACTTGATTTCTCCCCTTCTGTGGTTGGGAGCTATGGGAAGATGCCATTTCTAGATACCAGATAGCACCCTAAAAGGTTGCCAGATTGTATGATACAACGTGACATTTCAGAGTTTTAGATTTCTTTCTCAGAGTCTCTGGGAGGAGATAAATCTTATGTTGAGCAGCCAGAATCAAGGAGGGGGTAGCCAAGCTAGTTTCCATGGGGTCTGTCCTGATGCTTCTTTCCCATTCTAAAAAAAATGTAAGAAAATCGCTTTTACCCCCGGCTCAATATTTTTCTCTTTATTTCTGTGTGGAAAAGAGTAAATGAGAAGCTAACACTAAGACAGGCCATAAGAGATATATTGTTCTCAAGAAATAAGACACCAAAGACCACCATTGGGAAATGGTTGGCCCTCCAGATGTTGCTGGATTGCACCTACCATCAGCTCTAGCCAGCACAGTCAATGGTCAGGTATGATGGGACTTGAAATCCAATAACATCTAGAAGTTCACACATCCTCACCCCAGAGTCAGAGGGAGATGCAGGAGCTCTCTTTAAACAATCATCCTGAGCCTCTTCCCCTAGTTCCAACAAATACCAGACTTGGTTTCCTAGGCTTGACCCCTGAATCTCAGAAGATGTTGCTTGCAATGCAATCTATGCCATAACATTCAGAAGAGGAAAGAAACTGTACAATAGGGTTGCTGTCAAAGGTTTGACTAATTAATACCAATCGATATGTGAAACCTGGCCCATTGTGCTACAGTCCTCCTCTTTGGGCTCCTTGCCTCAGAGTCAACCAAGCTACACGCTTCCTCTTGTGTGCATTTGAGAAGCCCATTGTTTGTTCTGTCTCTACATTGATATTCTTTGCACTGATAGTGGGGCTGTTCACACAGCATGCTAACCTACATTCAGTGGTTGAGTGTGGGTTGTTTGTTTAATCGTGGGTTGTTTGATGAACTGTGGGTTAGTGTGTTGTCTGAACCTAGGGCATTTTCTGCAGCGTGGCTTGTTAAGAAAAGGAAGCCACGCTGCATGGTTAACAAGACCCCTTCCAAAAAAAACCACATGGCATGGTTAACAAGCTTCAAAATGTACATGTTTTTGTTCATAATTTTCATACAGGATAGAGCTGTGTGTGGGGAGATGGTGGTGGAAAACTCCAGCCTTAGCCCCTTTCTTTCTCTTAGGCAGCAATGACCCCAAGCATATCAGCTGCCCCACACTTCTAATGTAATTCAATTTATTCAGTGTCTCTTGATCCTAATTTACCTATGCAGTCCAAGATCCATCCAACCGTCCCATCCCCTCCACAAGCCAGAATTCGAAAGTCTGGGGCATCATGGAAAAAATTTAATCTAAGAAAAAGCAGAAGGCAAAGGAAGGAAAGCTGGTTAGAATGGGTCGCTCATCATAAATAAGAACATGTAGGCTGCTTTTCCAATTCTAGAAAAACACGCAAAAGTGGAAGTGAAAAAAGCCCCCACAGTTCTTAGGAATCTTCAATAATGGAACTTATGCTGATTCTCATGTTTACAATGGAATGATTAAGAACACAATGAAATCTAGTGAACAAGGAAAGCATGCAGGGCCCATTCCAGAGGAATGCCCATAAAGAAATACATTGCAAATATTTACTGTGAATGCAAAATCCAGTTTGCTGGAAAAATCTACATGGAGGAGAACAGATTTCTGCTTGCTCCTGCTCACGGAACTTTCTTGTAAAAACTTTGGGCACAGTCCAGCCAAAGTTAATTGCACCTACATCCCTCTGAAGGCAACACAACAGGGCTTAGTTGCAAATCAATGTTGTTGGGTTGTATTATTTGTTTTCTGGTGTAACATCCACCTGTCTTCCTCCACATGTCTATAGATACCCAAGAGCCCAAAGGTTGATTTCAGTAAGACAGACATGGTAAAGATCATAAATTCCAGCACTGGCTACATACATACTTTTAAGAGCTGGCAGCAGGCTGAATTTCTCAGTCTAAAAGGCATGTTAATAAGCCTCTGTAGAGAGGGAGGTGGAAAAGGAAATTGGAGAGAGAAAGCAGGAGGAGGAGGAGGACGATGACGAAGAGAAGAGGAGAGGAGAATAGCAAAGAGGAAGCATGGAGGAGGATGGGCATGGTCTATATGTTGAGCAATGAGTTTCAATACCCAGGAGTGGGTCCCCCTCGGTCCAGGTTGTAAACTTGTCTGGGGTTGAGTAGATAATGGAATTTCCGATGAACCCTAAAGTGAGTAAGAAAAACAAGAAGTGATGGCCCCTAAAAATGAGAGCCGAGGCAGAGGATTTCTCTTTCTCAGGGTCAGTGGCTCCCCGCTCCCCCCCCCACCTTGACCATGGCAACTCCATAAGCATAGCAAATGCTGTTTGCCAGGAACAGAAACCATGTATTTGATTGCCACAACCAGTCTTCCAGATGTGAGGGAATTCTTCTGACCTCCCCAAGAGCATTTAGTGCAGTGGCATGGTGATTTGTTCTATGGAAGGTCCTAGTAGCATATCTGGGTTACCCAGCAACCCGAGGGTCAAATGCCGTTTGGTCCTGTGTAGCTGTTTTTTCTTTCCCAACTAGCTAGCTTGGGGCAGTGGTGGTGGTTGAGCCAGAGTGGAAACATGGCATGGGAGGAGGAGGGTTTTAACACCTTGTTCTTGGTGCAGTCCTGATCAGAGATAATCCCGCCCCTCACATCTGCCATTCACAATGGGAGGAAAGCTCCCATAGGCCCCAATGGTAGTTTCCCTCCTATCACGGATTGCTGGCACCAACACCGCTCCCCATTCTAGTCAGGACCACACCAAGAACAAAAGGTTAAAACCTTCCGCCCACACCATTTCAGTGTAGGCACTTCATACAGCTACAAAAGACCAAATGACAGGACAAACATCACAAATATTTTGGCCCCAGAGATGCTTTGGGATGAATGTTCACTGCATTATAGCACCTGTGCCTTCCTCCTTGTCCTGAGCTCCCTCCTGCGATGTATGCTTCCTAAGTACTTTGAGCTACAGCCATTCTTACCAAGCAAAGGAATGGCAATGACCCAGACGCTTGCCAATAGGCATTGGTGACAGACTCACAACCACATGTTACACTGGCGTGGGCTTTAAGAACTGTATTTTCCAAGCAATACAGTATTGCAGTTTTGAGTACAGGGGAAAATATGGTAGTTCTGCTACAGGAGCACATCCTCGAGGGAAGATGCTTAGACTACCTACAATGATCAGCAATAGCACATTTACGGCACCAAAATCTGTATCTTGGGAAGGTACAATTTTTCTATAGGAACAAGGGGAAACATACCTTTCTCCTTGCCTCCCTCCACTCTTGGGGTTCACAAACACCAACAGTGGATGTGTTCCAGGCTTAGGGGTAATCTGCAGAGCAAATTGGAAATCAAACAAGGAACCTCCTTGTACAGAGTACAAAACATCATTCATGCAGAATGGGGGGAAATGAGTCATGCGGCACTGTGGCAGAGGAAGTAAGGCAAGCAACGGGCAAAGTGTTGGGTCAGTAGACTCTAGTGCCATGGAGGAAGGCTGGGAACCACAATCTGTGCACCTATTATAGCTCCGGCTATTGGGCAGTATAGAAATGTAATAAATAAATAAATAAATAAATAAATCCACACCCATTCTGCATATTGCCTTGCAGCATACTGGCCACAGAGGCTGTGCGCCGCACACTGTATATTAGCTATATCCTTTGACTCAGTAATGCCTGTGCATGTCCTCTTGCACTCTTCCTAATATATGCCTAGACAAGAAAACTCTTTAAATGACATGGCAGACATTACTGAGACAATGAGCTTTATCACACCAGCGTTATACTGTGCAATCACTGTGAATTGCGTGCAAAGGACTCCGAAGTTTTCCAGCTTATAATCTGCTTTTATTGTGAAGTACTCCCATGCATCCTGCTTTAATTGCGCTTCTTAACCAAAGGAAGTGCAATATTTGCTACTAGTTTTCAAGTGTATCATTTGTTGTTTTCCGAGCGGCCGCTGGGGAGCAGGAGCAGGATTTGAAGAAAAATTAAACAAATGCTTACATCTGCGTAAGCTTTAAAGATAAAGACATCAAAATTGGCACAGTAATAGATATTAAGGAGAGCTTTAAGCATACCAAATTTGAATTGGATTGGGTCATCCACTGATTTTTTAATGATTTTTTTACATTTCCCTCCTTAAACTCATTTCCTGGTATGCAAAGGATCTAGCCGCCTGGTAGCAACAACAACAACAACAGCGACAGCTTAGAGCTGTAGGGGATAATTCGAGGGAAACAGGTACGTAGGATGAAGCTCAATATTAGCCCAGCAAAACATCTGCAAGCATCACTTCTGTGACATAACCATCTTTTTAAAAAGGAAAGGGGAGAGCAGTAAGGCAACGGAAATGGTTGGACAGGGATGTGGCCCTCCAGATGTTGTTGGACTGAAATTTCCATCATTCCCTCACTATTGGCTATGCTGGCTAGGGCTGATGGGAGCTGCAGTCCAATAACATCTGGAGGGCCACACATTCCCCATCACTGCTGTAGGAGAATTCATTCTAGCGTTAACCTGTTAACCAGGATGCCCACTTCAGTCAACCGAAGTTTATCCCAGGACTGGCTTCCTGGGGAGAGTAGTAAACATTGCCGTCTTTTTCCTCATATGTCTTTCTCCACAACTCGCCTGCAATTCAGGGATGATGAACAAAATGCATTCCCAAAGTGTGCACACAATCAGGCATATGTGTGAGAGAAAAGCAGCTCTGAGCCGCCTACCTGCAGCCCATGTCCGTCTACAGTGGTGGTGCTGAATCTGAAGGTCAGGTTTGTTTCATCTGGGGTGGTGCTGGATGGTGATTCACTGTCTGATCTTCTTGGGTGGGATTGCCTATCCTTTGGAACAGGGAAAATGCATCAAGACTTAGAAGTATGGACGAAAGCCAGAAAATAGGAAGGAAATGCTGACAATATAAGCCAAAGGAAAATGATGGATTCCTAACTGCAATGATTAACAATCCTATGCATGTTTAGATAGCAAAAAGTACTACAACCCCCAGTATTCCCCAGCCAATAGGTCTAAACACATAGGTCTGTGCTCTTTCTTGCTACTTTTTCACCATGCTTTGTGCTGGCACCACGGTCTTCTAACTAGGGCCTAACATTTTTTGAAGAAGATGCTTTCAGTCTTCCAGGCTCTCCTTGCCACTATCGCTGCAGTTGCATTGATCATGAATTCTGGATATTGAATAACCTCGGGTAAATATAGAAGGTACAGGAAAGCTGGAAGGCAAGACAAGTGCCTATACTTTCTAACAACTAAAGGCTAGGTGGGGAATGCTGGGAGTGGTAGGGCTTTCTTCTGTCTAAACATGCATAGGATTGCACCCTAAAAGACCATGAAACACCAGGGGTACTTCCAGATGGAGGGCTCCTACAGCCATCAGTCCAAAGGCAATGTACAGCCCTTCTGACTTTCTTCTTAACTTTTCTTTTTCCTGGTAAGAAAATTATGGAAGAAGCAGTGGGAAAACATGGAAGGGTTATAAATGGAAGACATCATTATCTGGACCCCCCTAAAATTCCATTAATGATGCAGGGTAACTGCAACATAAAAGCCCTGCTTGGAAGTACCCCAAGAGTTAATAAGATATAAAACATTTGAACTAAAATGCTGTCTATGAAACAACACAGAATACACATAGATAGATAAACCCTCAGTAATACATCTCATTGCATGAACTTCACTGAATGATACTGAAGCCCCAAATCAATCACTCCAAAACTGGCTTGAAGTTGTGTACACCATGATGGCTCCATAGTTCAATACTTGACTCGCTTGCCAAGTTGACCCTCTTCCAAGATTTACATTAACTACCAAGTCCTGCCATCTCCACAGCTGAGAAAACTCTTATGCTTGCACTCTTTTTGAAAAAGGAACTTCTGCATCATGAGTTTAACACACTAGTGCAGTATCTGTGGTGTTTTAAAGCCACCTGAAAATGAATCCAAAATATTTATATTAAAAACAAATTGTGGTTGTAAATCCCTGGTGTGTGTGTGTGTGTAATATCTGAGTCTGTGCTGAAGGAGTTGAACAATCAAAGTTAGCATCAAAGACAGGAGTCCCTGCTCTAACTTGGCTATTTCCTTGGATGCAATTTTAATTTTAAAAATAAATAAATTATTCTTTAAAAATGCATCCAGTGAGCATGCAAGTCAATAGAGCATGAGGCTTCTGCATGCAATTAAGTGCTTGGTTTGGCCTGGAAGGAGGCCTGTGAGGGCAATTTAAATCCATTTCTGGCCTAGAATTATAACAGTGGATGATGTTGCCAAGCTGCTGTAACCTACTTGCTCTCAGTGCAGTCCTCCAACATAAAACAGGGGTATAACAGTGAACTACACTGCAGGGTTGTTGTATAGAACTCCTTCAGTCCACCTGCAATTTGAGGATTAAAGCAATAGATAAAACCATTATAAGCTACTCTCTTCACTTCAAGCAAGGGCTGGTCTTGACAAAGGATTTGCCCTGGGGTGGATTCGGAGTGGCAGAAGGTCATCTACATGACGCAGACGCCATTGCGAAGACATCCAGGGGAAAACGCCCAAAGCTCCACTTAAAAAAAGTCAGTCACTTACCCTGACTTTTTCCTTTCAGCAAGGTGCAGATGCGCATTTTCATCCCGTCCATCACCTTGCTTCAGAGCTGCTTTCAAGGCGTGTCTGAGCAGATGCGGAACCCTGATTGGTTGTCATCTGCCCAGACAGGGGGAAGGGGGCGGGCCAGGGAGCTGAATGGCTGCTGCTCTCCTCCCACACAGGGAGAAGCCAAGTAAGAGTTTAAAAAAAAGAATTGAAGGAGGATTCCAGGAAGCGCAGGCCTCTTCCAAAACAAACAAAAAGAAAGGTTTTTTTTGGGGGGGGGGGTGGAAGTTGGATGGGCACATTGGTACCCAATCCAGCTACATTATAATCTTGGATTTCTCCATTGATTTCTATGGGGAATTTCTCAATTGCGTTTGTGAGGACATTTAAATATAGCTTCTTGGTTTGAATCAGGAAATGACCTATCCAGACAATGGTTCTTTCTACACTTTCTATATATCTATGTGTCTCTGTCCTCCTGTTCCAGCCATTCCATTGTATTCCACCTTCCCACCCAGTTGCCAGCTCCCCCAGTCCCCCATCACTCACTCAACATTCTGTGCCAACGAATTCTGTGAACCTCGGGGTTACCCAGAGTCTACCAATACCTCTCTCCTGTGAGTGCGTGATGCAGTTTTGGCTACATAAGCATGAGCATGGGAAATCTCAAATTAGTATTAGTATATATATGATTAACCTTTCATTGAACAATGAAGGGTTAATCATATATCTATACCTATATTAATGCTTTTTTTAAAAAAAAAGCAACCTGAGATGTGGCTCCAAAAGTGGAGGAATAATAATACTCTTTTCTATAGTATTATTATTATTATTATTTATTTATATAGCACCATTAATGTACATGGTGCTGTACAGAGTAAAACAATAAATAGCAAGACCCTGCCGCATAGGCTTACATTCTAATAAAGCCTAAGGTAGTATACAAATGATTATCTGGAACAACCAGAGTGATTTCCCCTTATAGCAAGCATCATTCCAGCATCGGTCATTTGAAAGCCTTATACATGTAATGAAGGAGTGGAGAGGTGCAGTAGAGGGATGTGAAATTGATTAGCCCCTACTGCAGATAGTTTCTCATCCAGTCAATTTCACTCCTTAGGGAAACACCAGCTCTCTAATAACAAGCAGACAATGCATTCTCTAGAGGTGCTGTAGGAAACAGCCTTGGTTTGAAGTTACCGAAGTCAGTTTCGGTAGGTTTGAAATAAGAACGTGTGTTTTTGAGAGAGTATCATCTAGTTGTCATGAGCAGTGAGGCAGCAAACACCAGTTATGAACTCAATTTCATAGGAGCCATTTACCAGAACCACTGGGCAGATGTGGGAAGGCAGTAAGATGTGGTCCTTGAGCTGCCCACCATCACACTCAGGTTTCACATGAGAGGCACATTTGTTGTGAAGCTGGAAGAGGAGAGAAAGAGGTGTGTGAGTATGTGCTACTCTCCCTCCACAAGATTTACCATCTTCTAAGTTTAGTTTACAATTTACATACTCCCCTCTGTCATGGACAGGAAAAATCAGCAGCAGCCTGCAAGGCATATTTCATAGAATCATAGAATAGCAGAGTTGGAAGAGGCCTACAAAACCATCGAGTCCAACCACCTGTTCAATGCAGGAATCCACCCTAAAGCATCCCTGACCTAGCAGAGAATGGCCTCCTCCGTTGGTCAAGTGGCTTTTAGTGTTCCTATCCCAGAAAAGCAATGGCTTCCCTTTGAGTGTGTGTGTGTGTGTTAATTCCTTGTCATGCTAGTCCCCATCATTGTTAAGGAAAAGCTAAGGCAGCTTCCATCAACTTGGTCCCTTACAGCAGCGTTTCTCAACCGGGGGCCATATGTCCCCCTGGGCCCCCCCAGGGTATTCCAAGGGGGCCACAGGTGAAAATTGCGTAAATGGGGGGCCACAGCATGAGACTAGGGGGCCACAGAGGGAAGTGAGAAGTGAAGAAAACAGAGAAGTTACTGAGAAAAGAAAACAGAAAACAGAGAAGCGAAGAAAATAGAAAACAGAGAAGTGACTGTGCTTCTCAGTGGATGGATTGCCACGCACACCCTTTTTACAATATCTAAAAAGTTTCCACAGTTTTAGGATAAAGCAAAATTGTTTTTCATGGCATTTCCTACTTCATATTTGGTAGAATCAGGTTTCAGTCATGTGAATTATTTACTCAGGCTAACGTGGAATCGCCTTAACATAATGGACAGAGGTGATCTTCGGTTATCCTTCACAGCAATAGAACCGGATATAAAAAAGCTTGTTTCTGGTCATCAAGCACAAGGATCACATTGATCGAGAAATACTTAAAGTATAATTTTTTATGTAATTGTATTTTGTATAAATTATAAAAATTATAAATAAAACATGTTCTATTTACAAACAAAACATTTAAATAGCTACCTTTCTACTGGTAGGACAGGGGGGCCACAGGAAGGAAACAAGGTCGGAAGGGGACCACGGTCAGAAAAAGGTTGAGAAACACTGCCTTACAGTTGTCCTGGACTACAATTCCCATAATCCCCCATTCTCCAACACATGGGGTGGGGACACCAGGTTGAGGAAGCCTGGCCGAAAGGTGCTTCACTAGAAGAATGAAACTCCCCTGGCATCAAAACAAAGTCAGTTGTTCAGCTTTGTACTTTTAGAAGAGCACAAGAATTAAGTTCCAATGTGCAGGGGCTCCAGAAGAACTTGGGCACATGGGATGCTACTTCTGTGTCTCCCAACATAACCATGCGAACATCACATGGCCCAGAGTGGTCGAAGGGCACATGGCCCTATAAAGTGCCTGGATTTGAGACTGCTGTTTTGGGACTGTATGTAAGAACAGAAAAACGTGAAAACAAAACTGAAATAAACAAACCCTGTTCTCACAAACATCTATCCTCCCTGCTACTAATATCTGCAGCCCTGACAAACCCTCTCTTCCTGTGCTTGGAGCATGCAGTACCAACTGACACATCTACCCACACAGAGCCAGGATGAAATGTCTCCAGGAACCATGGAACAAGATGTCCCACATGCCTCATCTTCATGCCATAATGGGGCTCATGGAAGATTAGTTGTTGTGATTCCAATAGTGGTGATGTGTCACATCATCAGATCCTGGATGAGCTTCTTGAGGAAGCCAGTCTTGTCATTGAGGTCTTCTGAAGATCACATAATGTATATTTTCTCTCATAAAGATTTCCCCTATATTTGTCAGAGTGAACGCCATAAAACAGTTGATGGATAAAGGTGTGACTTCCATAAATGCCCTTTGTGTTTGATCCTGTGGCTTGATTAAGCAGGCAACAAAGTCCAGTCATGTTCCAGGGCTTCTCACAAGCATTCTGTGTTATGCTTATTTTCATGATCAGGAGATGAAACAAGGAATGCAACAATATTCTTTATTTCTTATTTATTAACAGGCATGTGATGAGTATTACCAACACAGAACAGAACTGGCCTGCTAACACATGGGTGTCCATTGCTGGGAAATCTGGCCCTTTTAGACTTCTGCAGTGCAGCCTACTTGGCTTGCTTTTGCGAGCCAAGCTATGTGGTTTCCCCGAGTTCTGGGGACTCGTTGAACAATTTTTGGGGAGTCTCAGCCATAATTTCCACAACTTGCACATGTAATCTGTGCAAATCTTTTTGCACAAAAAAATAATAATTTACGGAAATCCTGCCAGCTGGCAGAATGGAGTCTAGGGGACCAAGTCGATGAAAGGCCATTGAGCTCCATCCCCCAACTGGATTCTTCCAACATCCCTACATATGAGGTGACTTGCCTTGAACAGGTAGCCTTCCAGTATCTTTTGGTAAAAATAACACCACACTCTCTTCACGTACTCACTGTGATTTGGCACCATGCACAATGCAGTCCGGTAATGCCCTGGTAGCATTTGATGCTTTTATGGCATCGGTCACACTTGGCCGGGGAGTTCCCCTCAATCCACGTGTGCTGCATAACCTAAAAATGCATGAGACAAGATAATCCATGCTGGAAAAGAAATTCATATGCTAAATGGTACTCCCAGGCAAAAAGACGAAGAAACAATCCTGAGCGTGCATCAGAATCAAATTCATTCAAATGTTTCAAGATATTCTTTGATGTTTGGGATGAATGAAGGATTGGGCAAGTTTCTGTTTCTACTTTGTCTTGACCTGTCATCTCTGATTCAGTGCAGCTCTTGGTCCTTGTTGCAATGTTAGCTAATGTTTTTCGATCCATCCCTTACCATCTGAATACCAACCCAGCTAGAGTTCTAACACAGGCTTCAATTTACCTAAGATACCAAAATGAAACTAATGATACCCAGCCTGCAAACAGATGTTTTTATCCATAATCTGGGGGTTCTGGAACAGAGGAGTCCCAAGAAGGCAGGTGTTTTGTGCCAGAGATTGGCGATAGGGTGCTTTGCTGTTGGGCATCTGCTTGTATAACTCCTGTGCAGATGTGATCACACTTCTGTGCAACTTGCGTCCAGAAAGCTGATCCCTCTCTTTACAGTTTGGCATTTATGCACTATACCAGAAGCATGGCAACCCAGTGAAGTGATTGCCTACAAAGGTACCTTTTTAGTGCTGTTAATAATGCTACTAGCCTGTTCTGCACTACAGGCAGGCTGGGACAAATGGAAGATTATCAGTGAGTGAATGCATGCACTACTTATTCATAAAAGCCTCACTTACATTTGTATTTCTCTTGGATTTCACGTAAGTGCTGATGCAGGGGACAATTTCTTTGGATACGCATCTTTCATGGACTGTGTATTTACAAACTGTAAAGGAAAAGGAGAGAGGCAGCAGCTCTACATCCACCCATCCCCATTTGAGGTAAACAGTTTCTAGTTATTTGGCAGGACTGACTGGTTAACCCTAGATTCCACGTACCTGTTTGAGATTTTATTTACTTATTTATTTATTACATTTTTATACCGCCCAATAGCTGAACCTCTCTGGGTGGTTCACAATAACATATTGTGACATATATAATTAAAATATATTTCCCAGATAGGTGATCTACTATCTTAATCTATGGCATAGGACTCAGCTTGGGCCTAGAAATACTTTAAATAAATGAAAATAAATAAATTGGAGTGTTCAGCCGATGGGTTCAAAATGCAGCTGAGTTATATAGACTCACTGGGTAGCCTTGCCTTTGTCACCTTCCATTCTCAGTCTCCCATCAGCAAAAAAAATATTGAAGGTTGGGTGCCTACAAGCTACAATCTTATTCACACTTAACACAGTATGTCCTATTAAACTCAGTGGGGTTTACTTCTGAGTGGATAAGTAAAAGATCACACTATAAACCTCTTTTAAAAGCCTGAAATGTCTACAAGGTACTCAACACCATAATGCCGGGGTAGGCAAACCCAGTGTCCTCCAGGTATTTTGGTCTACAGCTCCCATAATCCATTACTATTGGCCATGCTGTCTGGGGCTTATTGGAATTTTAGTCCAAAATTTTGTGAACCGCCCAGAGAGCTTCGGCTATTGGGTGGTATAAAAATGTAGTAAATAAATAAATAAATAAATAAATAAATAAATAAATAAATAAATAGTCTAAACTATCTGGAGAGCAGCAGGCTGCCTATCCCTGTCATAATGTGTGAAGTATACGGAGTGAACCAGAAGAGGTGATACTCAGACGCTATATGAAAATAAAAACCATGCTTGTCTAGAACTACAGGAAAAATATTTGCATTTAAAATAAAAAGTAATGGTCCACAATCACTGTCCATTACAGGGGGGACCTGATGTCTCAGGGAACACTGCCTCCCCAATGGACCTCCCTAAAGTTTAAAATTAGGGATGAACGAATCTGTTTTTTTTCTATTCCCCCTCTCCAAGTACAACTTGTTCCATCTCGTTTCCACATCAGTTTCCAACTTTTAAAAAAATGCATGAAAATTTGCATGAAAATTTGTGTGCATTTTGGTGTGCATTTTCACGTGTGCAACATTTAATATGTATTTTATATTCAATTTCCTCTGTGTCTGTATGCAGTTTCCCTAATTTTTGGTTCGGGAACCATGTCACAAAAATTGGGAGATGAGCAAAAACTGAAGGGTAATTGTGTTCTGGTTCACACACTAGTTTAAGAAGTACAAATTAGGTCAGCTTGTATTAAAATGTGAATGAAACGAATTTCACCCCATCCCTACCAATGAAGCCTGGCTTCATTCCACCTGAATGGCAGCTGGACTTCCTGGGTTACTGCCCCATAGTTTTGAAACTCTCTGTTATGTGTTGGTTCATTTAACTCTTTCTTCTATGCCATTCTGAAAGCAGGTAAGGCCAATTCTATTTCAATCTACATTTTGGAAGATTCTCCTTCCTATGTGCTTTTACAATTTGCATTTTATATTAATTGTTGGCCTGTGGTTTTAAAATGTTTCATTTATTTCATTGTTTTTATATCACTTTGGAAGCAGCTGCTGAAAAGCAGTATAGAAACCCTGTCAATAATAAGGTGGACACAAAGTTTGGACTTTAAACACACAACTCTGGTTTTATTATGAAGAATTATTCTAATGCCCCAATTCTAGACAAACATACTTATGAATCTGTCACATGGATTTCACTGGAAGCTGTGTCCAAATGAGGCTGCTTAACTGCAGCCAGTCTCACATTTTGAGTCTCCAGAAGACTTCTAATGGTTGATCATTGAGTAACAGTGCAGTAAATTGAGCTACTGAGTAAAAGTTCTTAAAATCTGAACATCTTTGGCTCCAGCCATCAAGAAAATGTTGAGAATGCCTGCAGTGCATAGCAGCAGCCATGGGGATGGGGGGCTTTGGGAGCACAAGATGATTGACTTTGTCACTATTAGGCTGATTTGAACTCCAGGAAAGGATATCACTTGCTTTTTCTTTTTAAAAGAAACTGTGTAAAGTATTGTGGTTCATTTGTACCATCACTTCTGAAAACTAAGGAAATATGAAGAGCTGGGCTTGATCAAACCAAAGGCAGTCTTTCCCAACCCAGACATGCCGTCCAGATGTGTTACAGTACAAGTCACATCACTCGCAGTCAGCATTGCCATCTGCAGGGCACCAAGTTGCGGAAGGCATATCTGGAGGGTACCAGGCTAGAGAAAGCGATCCTATCTGGTCCAGCATTCTGTTTCCACAATGGCCAACCAGATACCTATAGCCTACAGAAGGACATGGGAGCAACAGCACTCTCCCACTCGTGTTTCCCAGCAAGTAGTATTGAGAGGCATATTGGCTCTGATATTGGAGGCAAAATAGAGCCACGATGACTAGGTTCCATTGATAGACCTCTATGAAACAGCTAAAAAGGGCCTAAACTTACCAGAATGAGGAACCTACTAGAAGTAAATAAGAATCATAGAATCATAGAATAGCAGAGTTGGAAGGGGCTTACAAGGCCATTGAGTCCAACCCCCCGCTCAATGCAGGAATCCACCCTAAAGCATCCCTGACAGATGGTTGTCCAGCTGCCTCTTGAATGCCTCTAGTGTGGGAGAGCCCACGACCTCCCTAGGTAACTGGTTCCATTGTCGTACTGCTCTAACAGTCAGGAAGTTTTTCCTGATGTCCAGCTGGACATCAGGAAAATACGAAACCTGAGTTGGGGAACATGTGGCCTTCCAGATGTTGTTGGACTGCAACTCCCACCATCTCTCACCATTGGCTGTGCTTGCTAAGGATAATGGGAGTTGCAATCCAACAACATCTGGAGGGCCATATGTTCCCCATTCCTTTATGAAAGCCTAGCTCATCCTGTTTTAGGATTAAAATGGAACAAAACCAAACTCCCGAGAAATTCTCCTGCCCATCTGCCTTGGAGAGTGTGACACAATTGGCTCCAGCTCACTCTCATACAGGTAACAGCCAAGGCATCCTTAGGGCTACAAGTCAGGGTCAGGGTTAAAGCTCACTAGGCTGGTGTATGTGGTACATGCAGACACTTACAGGAGCAGCACAAGCCTTGCTTCCTGACTCCCAGCAGCATAGTGCGGCAAAAGTTGCAGTAGGCAGGCTTCTTGAAGTGCTTCAGCCTCCAGGCATGCTGCCCATCATCCTTTACATTCTGGAGGGAGAAAAAAGCCCATTAAGACTCAGTCAAAGGCACAGAGTAGAGCCAGAATGCATGGTGTCCAGTTCCGTCTCCTGGAGTAGGTTCACACAAACATGTCTTTCACATGTGTAATGACAGAGTTTATACATTAGTGACATTCCCTTAGTCTTAAGGAGTTGGTAATTTGAGGACTTGCCCTAAAGTCACATGACTTGGGCAGTTCCAAAGGCCTGTAGGTTGCTGCAAAAGAGATTCTTAGAGGCTCCTTCATATAAAGTTGTATTTTAAGTTATTCTAAAAGAACGTAAGAAGAGCCATGCTGGATCAGACCAAGGGTCCATCTAGTCCAGCACTCTGTTCACACAGTGGCCAACCAGCTGTTAACGAGGGACCCACAAAGCAGGACACGGAGCAACAGCTCCCTCCTCCCGCCCATGTTCCCCAGCAACTGGTGCATATAGGCTTACTGCCTATATTCCCCATACCTCTAGCCTGTTTTTGAACCCATGTCAACTGATGTCATCACATGATCATCTTTGTCAAGCTGCTGTCATGGTCATTCTGAAGCTTTCAATACCTTTCTTCAGATACCCTTTTTAACTGTTGATGAACTTAATTGCCCTGTGAACTATCTGTAAACTGGTTGTCTGAATTCACTCATTTAGAGCCTCAATAGCCTACTGACATTTTTGAGGTTGCCACTTAGAAAATGTTTAAGAATGATCCTGTTGATATGCTATAGTTGGGTCTTCACAAATCCTTTAACTGAAAGAAGAAGAAAACAAGAAGATAACCGGCTTTGGCATAGAAAAGAAAGTTCTATTGGCTGGGAGTAAACCCCATTAAACTCAATGGGTCCTACTTCCGCATAGACATCCATAGGATTACAGTGTCATCAATGAGTAATACAACGTCAAGGGAGGGTATTACATCTCATTAAACACACACACACACACACACCATTGTAGGACATCCTATGCACGTTTAAACAGAAAAAGTCCTACAACTCCTAGCCTTCCCTAGCCAGCATGGCTAGCTGGAGAACGCTGGGAGTTGCAGGAGCTTTTTTCTGTTTAAATACGCATCGGATGTGCTCTAAGAGAGCTTTGACTACTGGGCGGTATAGAAATGTAACGTAATGAATGAATGGACTATGAAACTCAATCAATCCCAACTCCTACAAAAACATATCATATTCAAATTATATTAACAAGCAAGAGAAAGATCTTGGAGTCATGGTGAATAATTATCTAAATCATTGGATTAATGTGGTGCAGTCATTAGGGGAAAAAAGCAAATACAAAGCCCCCCCTTCTTGAGTGTCCCATTGGAATTATATTTTTCAGCAACTTGAAGGTAGTATGATAGAGCCATCTTTGTCTGTAGTACACACATCAGTTTTTTCTACTCTCCTACAGTCTGGTCAAACAGGTTTTGCAGGTTTTTTAATAATGCAAAAGCTGTTTCATCAGAGACCATAATGGGACAGCAAAAATGAATGTGTGCATTATGGGCAGTTGGAGCTGTACCATAGTTACTGAAAAAGATATCAACTGCAGGAGTAGGTTCAAATGAGAATAGGGTGAGTAAATAAGACTCCATGAATGCAACTAGAAGGAGGAAACCTAGGAGTCCTTTAGTACAGGTGTGTGTGTGTGTGGTATGATTTCAAATATTACTTTCTGAATGATGGTGGTGGTTGGTATGTGTGGATGCTTCCCAGTAGCAAATCAAATCTCTCACCTCCAACTCATAAAAGCTATTCCTTTGCGTATGTAACAAGATCTGTGTGAAAATGGATTCCTCAAAGTGCTTTTTTTAATGTCATGCACTCCCACATATGTAGCATCTACACTTGCAAAGTACCACTCTGCTTAGCAACTAATTTTTTTTTTACCAAATAGCTGACTTCATACACCCCCTTACAGAGTGAGCAACATATAAACATTTTGTCATGGTGGACTGGTGCCCGGTCTTTCCAAACATTTAAGCTCTTGTCATGACACAGGAGTCCCTACCCCCAGGCTGATAAAACTTTGTCAGACCAAACAAGAGGAAACAAGAGCATCAGGTAATCTCTCCAAACAGAATTGACAAACGAATTGCCTCTAGGCTGCTAAAGCTGGGACTCCTGGATCACAGGATTATAAAGCTGGAGGAAAGTAAAAGTCTCCTGCTCTTGGTGTCCCAGGCATGGTTTCCCCCAGGAAGTGAATTTGGGGTGTGTGTGTGTGTGTGTGTGTGTGTGTGTGAGAGAGAGAGAGAGAGAGAGAGAGAGAGAGAGAGAGAGAGAGAGAGAGAGGGGTGGGTGGGGATTGAACTATCAGGGGGCCAGGAGTGGGAGGAGCGGAGTCTTGAAGGTGGACTCATTTTTAACAAAATTATAAACAGTCCACGATCCAGATAATCTCATTAGGTTTAACGTTAGGTTTATCTTTAGTTTAAATTCTAAATAAATTTGGCTACATTTGCATCCTTCTTGCATTCTTGTTATAATTTTGCACAAGTCAGTTAATGAGCTTCTTGAATGCTGTGCAGATAGCAGAGCGCATTAGTTTTCTTATTTTTAGAAAACTGTTAAAAAGAAAGTTATTGGGGAATCTGGCTTTTGGAGTTGTGGCGCCCTCACATGGTGCTATCTCTGCCAGAAGCTGTATAAAATCTCTTCCTCCTCCTCCTCCTCCTCCTCCTCCTCCTCCTCCTCCTCCTCCTCCTCCTTTTCCTTTTCCTTGCCCTTAGTTTATACTTCTTTTGTGCAACTCCTATTCACCTCAATGAGCTTTGAGCAGGAGATGTGCCTCAACAATTGCACCTATAAACATAGGAAGCTGCTTTATACTGAGTCCATCTAGCTTAGTATTGTCGACACAGACTGTCAGCAGCACTCAAGGGTTTCAGGCAGGAAGTTTTACAGCCCTACCTGGAGATGCTGGGGAATAAACTCCTGCATGCAAAGCCTGTGCTGTACCATTGAGGGATGTGGCTCCTCCCTTCTATATGCACGAATATTTTAAATACAAAGCAGTTACTGCAACTACTACTCCCATTTTGAAGGGTCATAATATTACTAAATATTGTGGGGGGGAATACAAGTAGCATGAGACTGGATTATTACTTTTTAAATCCACCTGGAAAAAGGAGGAGCATCTTTATGAGCTCACGGCATTGCTGGACATGCTTTGAAGATACCGTCTATATTGGCTTATCTTCTCTGAAGTCAGGCCTGCTACTCACTGTTTCCATGCCCAGCAGAACCAGCAGGGGTATGGTGGTCATGCCACCCCGAATCCATTCTTCCAGTGTCACAGTTCCATCATGATCATAGTCTATTTCTTCCATCATCTCTTTCAAGATCTGTAGAAGGCAAAATCCAATTAAAATCCTTATATCCTCCCTCAAGCCAAACTGCACCCTAATTTACTGATAGGGTATACCATGCAAGAGGCCTTGTACTATGGCATGGAGTGTAGCATTGACATAAAGAGTGTGTAAGCCGTGTGTGTGTGTGTGTGTGTGTGTGTTGAACTAGCAGCCAGTCTCAACTGCTTTACCTCCTGTGTCACCAACACTCAGATGATAGTACTCTCTGAGTCAAAGACGACTTCTAGGCAGTTGAAGTCAGCTGTCCCCATAGCCTAAACACTGACTGCTGACTCCAGAAGTCAATTGAGACATACTAGACCTTCTAAAGCCCTTGCATCCAAGTCAGCTGGAGCAATTCATTTCAACCAGTTGCCACAAAGCCTTGCCTTCCAGATAGGACCTGGCCATCAGTTTATCCTGGACTAGTCATCTGCCTATGGCTCTTTTGATCTTCATTTCTTTTCACCAGGACCTCTTGAGCCTGTCTTGAGCTCAGCCAAGACCTGACAGACAATCAGTACCAGGACTAATGCAGAGCTCTAAAACCCCAAACTCTTCTAGCACATACTATCTGCTTATGCGCTCCAAACTAGACAGCATTCTCACTTCTTGCAAAATCCTGATTATCTCCTAAAGGGTGCACCAATGAAAAGACAAATATTCATCTCTTTGCTCTTAATCTTATTTACTTTCCATCCCTTTTGTGACATGATCTTCAGAGCTGAGAAGTTCCTGTTGGGTCCTAAGATTGCTCCATATGCAGATGCATAATTGAAGTGACTAATAATCGTCAGGGATATCTGTGATGCAACATCAGTCATCCTTCTCTCTCAAGGGAGAACAGCAGTTCCTCAAGGGGTTCAGAAAGCCACTCTTGATGAGTTAATTCCGACAGTGCTCAGCAGAAACCAGCATGCAAGGGAAACTCACCGGCCTTAGTTCTGTGGAGTCCCACTCCAAGTATTCTGCTACGTGAACCATCTGATTGATTATACGATCCAGCTCCTGGGTTCAGAAATAAGACCACAAAAGGAAGGAAGAAAAAAATGTTGCTGTGCATACATTTCCAGTAATATATGTGGACATCACAAACATATATGGGCACAAAAAGAGAAATTATCTGATTTTTAAAATGAAGTCTGATTAATGCCTTTTTTGCTTCCTTCCTCTGTGATATAGATATGTGGCTTCAGTTCCTTGTTCTTGGAGGCTGCTAGGAGGCTGCTAGGAACAGGACTGGCATCAAGGGTAGGCATGGTTGGGCACCTGCCGAGGACCCACACTCTAGCAGGGGCCCTCTGATAACAGCCTCCTAGAGTTGCTCCTCCTCTTTATCTTTGTAACCTTCGTGTTCACCACCCTCTTGCTCTGGCCAATATAACGGCAGTGGTGAGATGCCACTGCCTACATGCTTACTGGTTCTCTGCCTGTTAAGCAAGCAAGTGGTGGAAACAGGATGAGGAGGAATAGCAGCTGTTTACAGTGGTGGTGAGAGGGTCACTAAGGGAGTGATGGCCCTTGAGGGTGCCTTGCCTGAGGGCCCCCAGAAACCTGAAACCAACACTGGACCAGCATTATAGTAGGAAGTGCCCCAGGCATTTAAAAGGTGTTTTGTCCTCCCTTTCCTGAGGAGATCATTGCTTTGAGGGATAGCTTACCGAGCTGTCCAGGAGGCCATTGCCATCCGTATCATAAAGGCGGAACATAACTGCAAGAGAACAAAAAACAGCAAAGGTCTGTAATAAATGCAGCCACTCACAGGCACAATGAGTTCATTGATCAGCTTCTCTGCTCTACAGCAGCACTAGCTTCAATATACCCTCCAGTTAACACAACGTCCATCTAATCCAATACTCTGTTCACACAGTGGCCAACCAGCTGTCAGCCAGGGACCAACAACGCAGGACATGGTGCAACAGCACCCTCCCACCCATGTTCCTAAGCAACTGGTGCACACAGGCTTACTGCCTCGGATACTGGAGGAAGCACATAGCCATCAGGGCTAGCAGCCATTGATAGGCTTCTCCTCCAGGAATTTATCCAACCCCCTTTTAAAGCCATCCAAATTGCTGGCCATCACTACATATTCTGGTAGTGAGTTCCATAGTTTAACTATGCAGTATGTGAAGAAGTGCTTCCTTTTATTTGTCCTGGATCTCTCACCAATCAGCTTCATAGGATGATCCTGAGTTCTAATATTATGGGAGAAGGAAAAAATGTCTCCTTATCCACATTCTCCACACCATGCATAATTTTGTACACCTCTACCATGTCTACCCTTAGCTTCCTTCCCCCCCCCACCCCAAACTGAACAACCCCAGCTGTTGTAACCTCTTCTGCCTTGGAGGAGTGCCTGTTTGCCTCATGCTATTGCTAGTATATTTGCAATGAAAGCAAATATTACAAATGCACCTCCATTCCCCAGGACCCTCTCATCCAAGGGAAAGGTTGAATCTGGGTACTTCTCTCTTGGCAAGGCTCGTCCCAGTAAAGAAGCACATCAAATGATATCAAGGCAAAAATATTTGTCCTGGGAAGTCATGCACAGGTATGCACAATGCATCGGCATTGAGTGAAGTCAGGGGTTTTTTTGACTTGAAAAAGAGAGGCCCCACTGAAGAGTTCTATGGAACTCCAAAGCTTGCATGCACTTAAACTCCTTCTTAAACCAACATTTCCCCTATTTTATATGTCCTGGGTTTTTTTTAACATGGTCATCAGTGGACCTAACAGAATTGTCAGCATGGTCAGGGCTGGTATTAACACTTGGGTGGGATCCTTGGGCATCTGCCAGGGCCCAAACACCCCGCAGGGTCCATGGATGAGCCCCCCCTTTTCCTTTCTTTTCCTGGTACAGTACCACAAGCAGTACTGAGTGGTTGGGTCTAGCCACTATTTAATTTTGCCACAACACCCGTGATGTACGCTGGCTCCAATGCATTGTGGGGAATTGAAATGGCAGTTTGACCCAACTGCCCAGTCCTGCTGCACTGCTAGGTAAGACCACAAGGGCCCACTGATGGAGCTGCCACCCCTCCCCTGCCCAGAGTGCACTTTGCCCACGGCCCCCTCAACTTGGAACCAGTCCTGAGCATGGCTAACAGCTGATCCGATGTGCAAAACTAAATACATAAAAACAAGGCATACCAAAAATCAACAAAAGTAATAGCAAAATTACCATGGAAGAATTTGATATTGGCAACATCTATCTGATCCTGTTTTAATGATGGTGTAATCTCAGCTGAAATAGATTTCTTGCTGCTCTCAGTGCTTCAAGTACTAACCCTTTGCTTGTGTTCCTAATGCTACAATTGTGTTCCAAATTCATCTTCTGACCACGATGTTCTCCATACATTATGCATCTTTAATTGCTCCATTGCTCCATATGATGCCAGTTCATTCCCAAAGAAAATATTTATGGAGTAGGCTACTTAGAAGAAACTATCATTAGGGTGACTTTACTTAAGCTTCTTCCAAAATTCTTAAATATCAAGGATTTCATATTGATCAATACAAGCCAAGGGCAGCAGAGGGCACCCTTGTATAGTTTTTGGGAATGTATAACAGGCATAATTTTTTCCTCGGGACTTTGGCTCTGTGGGTTGCACAGGGAAACAAATAGATAACTGTTTGATTCCTCATCATTATAGCACAATTTCTAGCCATTTTCATTCATTCTCCTGACTCTGTTTCAGATCACGACAATCAGCTCAGCCCATAAAGCAACTCAGACTTTATATGCAACACTGGGATCGTGCTGGCAATAAAGGGAGAGATGAGCAACTTTGTCTCAGAAAATAACCCATCTATTGATATTAATAATCCTATTACACTTCTCCAATCTGGTGCCATCTAGATGTTTTAGGCTTCAACTTCCATTAGCCTCAGCCAGCATAGCCAGTGGTAAGGAATGCTGGGAGTTGTAGTCTAAAACATCTGGAGGACACCAGATTGGGGAAGGCTGTGTTATACTTTTGCTAAGCATCCTTTCAACAGGCAAGCTCTGGCTGCCCTTATCAGCTCACCCATTTGCTCAGGGACCTGCCTACATGCCAGAGATGTTTTCTCCAGAGGCCAATTCTCACATCACATTTCCACTCCTGCTATGACATTCTGAAGAGATCTGGTGAACGCATTTGGCTTGAAATGTTATGCCGGAACAGGTGATTCACATTATGATTCCCAAGCTGATGCTGCAAGGAGGACCCTAAAGTGCTCTTCACAGTGATGTCTCATAATTAACCTGCCCTTTGGCTTCTATTTATTAACATAGGTTGGGGTGTAAAACTAGCAATTTCTAATGGTATATGAGTCAGACAGTCTGCTTGGCACAAGGTGTCAGAAGAAGAAATACAGTCACCACAAGCCTTGCAGTTCTGTGAATCAGCTTTTTAAAGAGTTTGCTTTGAAATTGATCAATGTTCCAAAGGAGTCACCTCTCCCTCCCTCTCCCCTCATCTTTACTAGAATTGACATGCTTAAAATGGAGCAATCAGAGATGCATGTACAGGGGGCTGAATTTCCCCCTAAGATTTTTTTTTTTAAGTATTCCTCCAAGTTTAATTTCAAAATCAAATTTGTTTCAATTTGTGTGAAGTTTCAGCTTAACAAAATCGACATACCTCACTGAAATGGATAGGTCAAGAGAACTGCTAGGTCAAAACGTTTAGTACAAGATAGATCATTCTATATTCCAGTTTACATGTCACGGCAGCAAATCGTAGGTTATTTAACCCATGATTTGGAGGGATGTGACTGGTGGTTGTCAGCATGATGTGAAAACTTGGACTGCTTAGTTGTTTTAGAGGCTAAACAACCCAGAAGTCTGGGTTCGCAAATCACATTGACAATCTCCAACCTCACAGTAAATGAAAGCAGGTTGCACAGCATGTGGATCCTGGTAAATTGTGGGATAATTAATCCAAGATTTGCCACAGTTATGAATGAACTGCCTTATGTCAAGGGTATTGAACCTGAATTCCATTTCAGAGAAGCTCTTGGGGTTGGGGGACACTTTCCAGGGGTGGGCGGGGCTGAGGGCAAAAGGGGCGGGGCCAAATACCAAAAATATACTAGTATTCTTTATCTTAAAATGCTTGCTTCTAGGAACTAAGTCTTAGGAGAGGCACTTCAACCTTTTAGAATGGGTGAAAAAACTGCACAATGATTGGTGGTTGGGGGAAAGGAGGCATGGGTTTAATTGTAAACTGCCCAGAGAACCTTGCCTGGTGGGCAGTATAAATATGTAATAAATAATAATAATAATAATAATAATAATAATAATAATAATAATAATAATAATAATGGGGACTCCAGACCTGAGGTTCTGCACTCTTGGTCAACATTGGTCCAGTAGGAAGAAGGAGAAAAGGCCATTTCATAAACATGACTTCCAGCTGAGAGGTCAAAAACCTGATCATCGAACTCTGATCTCACCTAAACAGTTCACTTCAGTGGTGATTCCTCAGGTGTAGGATTCCAGTGAGTGGTAGTTAGGGACTGACCCAGTGCCATTACCCTGCTTCATTCACAGAATTTCACAGAGGGTCCAGGCATGGTTATCTTCCATTTACAACCTTCCCGTGTTTTCCTATCACTTTTTCTTACCACAAAAAAATTGGTTATGGAGGGAGAGACAGAAGATCTGCGCAATACTTTTTGATTGGTATTGCTGGGGAGCCTTCTGTCTGGAAGCAGCCTAAGAGAGAATTTAGGACCAGTAATGGTACACCTAAATAATTTGTCTAATGCCAAAGTATGCCTCCCTCTCTCCCTTCCTTCCTCCCTCCCTCCCTTCCTTCCTCCCTCCCTCCCTCCCTCTGAGTGTGTGCATGCGAGTGTTTTTTCCATGTTTTTCAGGTGCTAAAAGCCAAAGTGATGAATTGTAATTATCCTTTTCACTGTTAGCATTCCATCTACTTTTCCTGTCTAGGACTGATGGAAACAGGATGGAATAATCCAAATTTTCAAATTGTGGTGCTCTAAGAAAAAGAAAAATCTGTTGGAACTTCTCCTTGTGTAGGTGGCAAAACAAAGACCAGGTTGATGTCTCTCAGAGAGACTAGGAGCAGATACAGCGCTCCAATTACACCAGGGGGTGGGGAGGGAAAAGATGGCCTGCCCCCTTACCTTGTATGATGGCCCTGTTAGCTATTGGAGAGGTGGGTAAGAAAATTATTATTATTATTATTATTATTATTATTATTATTATTATTATTATTATTATTGTCTTTCAGGGGCTATAGGGCAGCATGATTTGATTAAAATGACAAGAGAGACAGGGGGTGGGGGCTTGTGGCGTTGAAAATCTGAGCACTGGAAAAGAATTCACAGCCTCAGGTCTGTTTTAAGCTCTCTGAAGGAGGGACCCAAGAAATGCAAAAGGACTATAGTAATCAGACGCATGGGCCAACGGGCCAACTAATACCAAGTGATGTCACATAACCAGTGTATCTGCCCACAAGGCTAAATAATAAACTGGTTATGTGGCATCACTTACTATTATGGCGTGGGGAACCTGGGGCGCCCCAGATTTTGTTGGACCATTGGCCATACAGGCTGGGGCTGGTGGAAGTTAGAGTCCATCAACATCCTAACTCTGCTGTACTGGAAAGGGATGGATGAGACCATTGTCATCTGGTTCATTCACAATATACATACAAAACTGGGCTCTTGCCCTCACTTGCAACTTACAGCCGCTAGTGCTTCCCCTGCAACCATGAACCCATCCATTTCTCCCACCCACCACCACTGCCACCCGTGACCATGGCATCGACAGGCTAGCATATGATGCTCCGGTCACGCACGTTCTTCCTGTCGCCCAAGCACTTACACTCCAGCTTATCCTCAGCCCGTCCCCTTTCCAGCAGTGACAGGTAGCAGACAATGTCCTTCAGGTAGACTACCTGAGCCAGTGGGACTGGCGGGTGTGGACTGGCTGTTTTCAGGGAGATGTGGCTCTTTCGGAGGTTGAACGGTAATTTCTTCTCCAAGCTTCTGGAGCCTAAAAAGGGAGACAGGAATGTTTACATGTGTTTTAGAGCTACTACACAGATACTGTGCCATGGAGTCAGGGAGCAATCATTTGAAACTACCCCCCACCCCAAGGCCTTATTCAGCTTGGCTTCATCCTGCCAGCGGCACAAGAGGCTCAGGAAGGGTTGATAGACTTTCACCATCAGCCCAATCTTACGAGTCTGTCTTATTCGTAGCCATACAAACTGATGTGGGCTGCAATGGCCTAGCCCTGGGAAGTTGGCCAGCGCAATCCTCCCACTGGGGGAAAAAAGCTTCCATCTGGCTCCTTGCTTCCAGGAAATCTGTGCACAGAACTGCACTAACTTTCATCACTCTCTAGTGGCTGAATATAATGAGGCCATCCATCTTCCTGCTCTGGCCAGAGCTATGTATGTACAGACATCGAAATGAATTCCAAGGAGTTGCACTAATGCGCCTCTTTTTTAATCTTTTTCAGGTGGGGGCGGAGAATTGTTGTTGTTGTTGTTGTTGTTGTTGTTGTTGTTGCTGCTGCTATTTTACTCAGTTTGTGTTTTTTATTACTGTTGGGTCATGGTTTCATGGTGTTTTATGTCCTATTTTATCTTATGCCTTAGTTGATTATATATGTTTGTTTGTGTGTGTATTATTTTTTTATCTGCCCAATTATAGATGTTCGCTGGCAGATTACAGCCAGTTAAAAGAATACAGTACAAAACAAATACAACGTATGTGCGTGTGCACACCATCGCACAGCAGTAGGGCTAACGATGGGAGTATGGTGTGCATGGGATGTGCACCACCCTACAATTAACAGCCAACCACAGCTCCTTATAATGTCTCAACCATTAAGAATCCCTTCACTTAATGTCCCAGATAACTAAACACCAAACCTACAACTTTCTATCTTCCCATCCAATGTTGTCAGTGCAGGTACAAAGGGTTAGAATATACATCAGGTTATTATTATTTTGTGCAATTCCAACAGTTGTTCACAATTGCTACTATAATACACCACATGGTGCCTCTCCAAACCCCCAGTGTTGGCAGGTGTGCAGTGGTACGGTGAGACCTTGGACTCAGTGGTCTTATGCCCGCCCCCTCTTTAGAACTGCCATGTCTGTTCCTTCAGTTGTTGTTTTTTATGACGTGGTCAACAACAACATCAGTTTATTGCAGTCAATAGACCATTCCAACAAAATTACATACAAAAGGACTGAGCATACAATTAGCTATTAAAAAGACAAGTAATCATAGAGGATCTAATAGAAATGGCCAGGTTCAAAAACTTGGCCACTTGTTCGGTGGTTGATTTGTCTGAGTTCCGAAGTAAAAGGGACATTAAGAATTCGGTTGGGTGACCAGGAAAAGATTGTAAAATGGGGTTCAGAAGATCATTCCTAGCCCCTTGGTAAAATCTACAGAACAGTAACACGTGTGATACGGTTTCCATCTCAGTATTGTTACAGGGACAGCATCTGTTGAGCAGAGGGATTTTGTTGTATCGGCCATCTAAAAGTTTAGAGGGAAGGACGTTAAGTCTGGCTAGTGAGAATGCTCTCCTGTATTTGGGGATTGTTAATCAGCGCAGGTAAGGCATCCCAGCTTTGCAAAAGGAGACTGGTAGACCTACGGACTGTGGGGAGCATGGGCCTCGCTCAGCACTTTGGAGGTCTTGCATGTCTATATTGAGCAGCCTCTGTTTCACTACTGATTTGGCACTAGCTAAATCCCTTGATAGTAACATTGTGAAGTACACAACTCACATTTCTCTTTTCCCCAGCCTCCACATTGCCATTCCATGCTTTTTCAAATAATAATAATAATAATAATAATAATAATAATAATAATAATAATAATTCTTACCCACCTCTCCCTTTGGATTGAGGTGGTTGTAAGATTTAAGGCATTATTCTACATTTCTGATACATTAGAACAGTAACATAACAACAAAGCTGTTCACCAATCTTGACTTAAAACAAGACCTCTCAGCACATGCAGTTTTGCATTTTAGGCTCCCTTCAGTCACAGTATCATCAAGACTACAGGAATGAAATGGACTTGCATCTGTTGTCATTATCAGCTGTCACTCCCTGGTTGATCATTTGGTGGTGTTGGGGCTGGGCTGTGGGGTCTGGACTTTGACCCCAAGGTCTAGGCCTACCTGTACAGGTGTGGGGAAACTTTAGTTTTTAGCAAAGGCTGCATTTCCTTTGTCAGAAACTGCATGCTGACAGTGAGCAGACTCAAAGCTAGTGGTGGGCTGGAGCATATCCAAACATGGGTGGGGCTACTCTTGCCAGAGGTTTAAACTAGGGGTGTTGGAAAAATCCATTTGGGGGGTGGAGTTCAATGAGTTTTCATACATTCAGCACCCTGGATGTTTGTGTTGGTCCCCGCTGTGGTGCCTGAATCCATTTGGGCCAGTTTGTGGACCTTCCAGAATTGTGTGTGTGTGTCTGTGTGTGTGAGAAGGTTCTGCAATTTACACACATTTCTGAGCAATTTGCACAAATTTGCCTGCAATTTGCACAAATTTGGCTATAATCTGCCCAAAATCAGTCATAATTTGAGCAAATGGCAGAGCCTTCCCTCCCCACTTCCAAAATATGCAAAAAAAAAAAAAAAACTTCCCAGAGTTCAAGGAACAGCCCTCAGCTCAGCTTGCAGATGCAAAGGAAGTTATACATGCCGCACAACTCCGTCAAGCCAAAAAAAGAGAAAGAACCGGATTTCCCAGCAGCAGACATCCCTAGTCTGAATTGATCGCTTGCACAGGGCTTTTGAAATTAGGCCTAGGGCTGCAGCCTGCCCACCTCTGCTCCGCTGCCTTTCGCAAACATTTTCCATAACCAGCACATAGTCCATGTCCTTACCTTTAAAGCTCTCCATGGCCTTGCCACTTTGTGAGTATCTCCTGAAATATCTTTGCCAACTTCAGTGACTCTGAGCCAGTCTTCCCCAACTTGGTGCCCTCCAGTTATTTTGGATTAAATCTCACAAGGGCTGTCTTCATGGTGCCGGGTTGGCGCTGCCTCTGTCCAAAACCCTGCAATTTTCCTCTTCCAGGATATGGTTGGGTAATCCTGATGCCGAGGAGGGAGCACAGGGTTTCTGATGGCCATCCGGGTACCACAGCTGCCCCCCACCCTCTTCCTGGTGGAAGGTGACCAATCGTCAGGTGCCTTCCACCAGACACTGCCCCCAGATTGGCCATGGAGCAACATCAGATGATGGAAGAGCTGTACTGACGTCAGTCCCTTTGAAAAAGTGGGGGTAAGTCCCTGACTTTGCGCAGCTTTGCGGGAAAGCTGTGCGGTGGCTGCATCATATAACTGATGCAGTGCAGTTATATGATGCAGCCTGACCATTGGGAATGCTGGTTGGGGTTGATGGGAGTTGAAGTCCCAAACATCTAGAGAGTACCAGGTTGGGGAAGGCTGCTCTCTAGTGATATTACACTACTCAGCTGAATAGTTGACTCACACAAGCTCCTAAATCGGCATGCAAAATATGCTAATAGAAATTTGTATGAGAAGATTTGCTCATGTTTGTACTACCTGAGAGGGAAAAACATCCAAAATGAAACAGGCTGCAGTGTAGCAGTGAAGAAACTGACATACAGAAAAATCCTGAGACACTGTAAATGGGCATATTTGAGGTATTTCAGGATTATTAGTATTATATTTACTTCCCACATTTTTTCCTCTTGCAAGGACCCAAAGGTGGCTTCCATATTATCGCAACAACCCTGTGAGTTAGGTTAGACTGACAGTCAGTGACTAACCCAAAGTCACCCAGTGAGGTTCATGGCTGAGAGGGGATAAGAACCCAGATCTCTTATATCGCAGTCCAATGCTCTAACCACTACACCACACTGATATTTGTATCCTCTTCAATTCAGCTTCCCCTGACAAAGAGGAGTACTCTGAAGGCAATGAGTCACCCCATGGTTCCCCAAGCCTAGCTCCTGTTGCCATGGATTATAAATAAATTGGCTGTCAGATCTCAGCAGGAAAACAGGTCTCCCTATTGCCACCACTGACAAAATGCAAACATCTAAAGGTGCTAAGATGCTTCAGAGTCCACTGTGCTTGAAATAGCAATGTGGCTTCACAGCTGAGCCCAGGCAGTCAGTGACACTGCCACAGATAAATTAGCTTGCTGCAAATACAAGCTGATGTTTGCAAAGACAACAGCAACACACTTCCCTGAGAGTCTCAGAGGAAACTCCCAGGAGTCCCTGACTACCACTGTGCAGCAGACGGATGTGGCTGAGCCTGTGGAGGGAGGACGTTGGAAGGAACGTAGCTATCAACCGCCTCTATGAGTAAATTCCTTTTTGGAAATTGCTGTCCTGGCCTAATGGAGAGGTTTTTGCTCCCCAAATTCTCCCAAAGTGCCTCTGCTCAGCTGCCATAACCACTTCAGGTTTCCTTAGCAGATGTTTGCCACTTTGAACAGATCGGAATGAGAATTTGTTTGGCCCATGAAACTGGCTCCATACAGCTGCGTGTGGGTGATGCCGGACAACACAAGGCCTCAGGAAGAAAAGAGCAAAGATGCAACTCACCTGGGGACTGGGGACTAAGCAGAGAACCTGAGGAGATCTTGGAGGACCCTGAGGAGTTGTGAGCAGAGGGGGTACCGGCAGTGGATTTCTGTGAGGATGACCTGGACCAGCTAGGTGAGGCATTCCCGAGGGTGTTGGCAGTCAGAGCAGGACTTAGAGATGCGGATTGCTGCTCTACCAGGTTTGCCTGGGAGCTTTTGGATTCAGGCGTGTGCCTTCCCATGGCACTTAGGAGAGTTTTTCCATTGATCCCTAGAATTCAAGCACAGCATGACGTCAGTCCTCTCGAATGAAAGAAACATGCTCTTTTGATCACAGCAGCTTGGAGTCTGGGGCTGCTCTGCATTTCAAGAGCCCATTCTGGATAAAGACGGTTGTACATTGTCCTGGACAGATGGACAATGATTTCATATGCTCCCTGTGCCAGCATAGTCCCTGGGAAGTTTGGTTTGTTCTTCACTAGTTTCCCCCATTATGTTAATTATTATTACATTATACTATAGCATTATATTGTTATGTTATTATAATTCCTTAAATCTCTTAGATGTCTTTCTCAGAAAAAGGCTCAAGACACCTTACATTAGGGATGAATACGTAACAATTTAAAATGGCTAAAAACAATTAAGAATGAAATATGAAGCCCTGATAAGACAACTAGGTTGGGAAGGCCATCATTTGCTATCAAATACTGGAATAGAGGAAAGTCTTTATCTGACGCCCAAAAGCTGACAAGGTTAGCGCTGGGGAGAGCATTCCACACTTGGGAGGCTGCTAAAAAGGCCTTCTCCCTTGTTGCTGTCCTCCAAACTTTCTTCAGAGGAGGGGCTCAGATGAGGGCCTCACATGTTGATCATAGTATAAGGGCAGATTCATATCCAGAGAGGTGCTCCATCAGATGTTATAGTCTCAACCCATGTTCAACTTTATAAGTTAAAACCAGCACCTTGATTTGGGCTTGGAAACATGCAGCCAATCAGTGCAAGTGGGCTGGAATCATTGTTATATGCTCAGACTTCAAACAAGCCAGCCTTGTTTATCTTCAGATGTGCTCCACTTAAGACGGACAGCCCCCCCCATTTCATCTCTATTGCCACTGGATTGGTGATGTCATGGGCATAAGCATCTCATAGAATTCTCTACCAGAAACCAAAAACAGCTTGCTAGCCCTAATCCCAAGAGATGGGAGAGGAGGAGAGATCAGATGACGTATTTCAGAACATCACATTTCCTTCTCGTTCTTTCCAGGGCTCCCTTCATGTCTCCTGTTACCTTATCTCACCCCTTGGAAAACTGATTTCCCCCCTGGCCCATCTCAGATGCTCTCCACCAGCAACCTGCTCTGCTGTGCGCTTCCCGCCCCCTGGCCCTGAAGCTAAGCATAGCTAGAGAAGCAGCTCTGCAGCAGGTTACTCGGGAGATCCATGCCAAATACCAGAGACAGCAAGCTCAGTGTGTGGTTTTCTGACCCCAACCAGTTTGCTGTGAGTGTGTGTAGAGTGGCCACTTATGCAGGAGGAGATGAATCACCAAAGAAGAAGGCAAGAGAGGACACAGATATGTATGCATATGCTAATGTTAAGTATAGATACAAATTTAGATACAATTAAGATGAATTATATAAGCATATAATACATCTCACCTAGGGCTGTGCACAGCCTCCCTGATTTGACTCAGAGGCTGATTTGGAGCTTCCAAATTGCTCCTGAATTGACTCGGGGAACCCTTGGGCCCAGGCCACCTCACTTTAGATTCAGTTCTGTTGCAGTTTCCCAGGTGCCCATGGGTGCCTTCGAAAGCTAGGCACGAGGCCAACCAGGAGTCCATTGGACTTCCTCCCTCCTAGCTGCTGCCCACCTGCCAGCAGCTGCCCCCACTCTCCCCAGGTTGCTGCCCTCCGCTTGCATCTGGGACCTACCTGAAGCCTCTGTGCATACCGGTGAGCCACCCTGTTTCCTCAATGGCCTGCTGTCATTGAATCATAGAATAGTAGAGTTGGAAGAGGCCTATAAGGCCATTGAATCCAACCCCCTGCTCAATGCAGGAATCCACCTCAAAGCATCACTGACAGATGGCTGTCCAGCTGCCTCTTGAATACCTCTAGTGTGGGAGAGCCCACAACCTCCCTAGGTAATTGGTTCCATTGTCATACTGCTCTAACAGTCAGAAAGTTTTTCCTGATGTCCAGATGGAATCTGGCTTCCTGTCACTTGAGCCCATTATTCCATGTCCTGCACTCTGGGATGATCGAGAAGTAGATCTACTCTTGTAAACTACAATGGCCAGAAATAGCCATTTCCAGACACCATCATTAACAACACTAGATCTTCACCAGTCCAGAGAGGAGGCTGGGCAGCTTGGTGGTGCATGCAAAGGCCTCAAGTAAGTCCCACAGGTGGGTGAGCCGGGGGGCAGGGGGAGAGGACGTGGCCATTAGGCAGAATCAGCCCAAAGTGGTTCAGCTGCTTTGGGCTGAGGCGGCCCAATCCAGTCCCAAACCTGAGGCGGGCTGAATCTTAGACTTTGGGACCGAGATGAAACACTTCCCTAATCTCACCATAGTGGGGAATAGTCTAGCCAGCTCACCAATAAGCCTCTCAGTCTGCCATCCAGGTGCTAACTGTTGATGGGCATTTTCAGTGCCACTGCTGTTCTTTGTTCCTATCATTCTTTATCTTAATTGGACAGCCCTTCAACAGAGGGCACCTTCAAATGGAGGACTGTCCTCTGTAATAGGACATATGGCCACCCTAAACATGACGCCTTTACTGTTCCAGTTAGACTTGCTGTCAATTCGTTTCCAGACAAAGAGCTTTCCTACAAGAGGCTGTTAATATGTTGCATCTATTTTTGGTTTTGGGCAGAATTGAGATCTGAACACTACACAAGGAGTGTTTCCTTTACTGTTTTTCCACTACATAATCTCTAGGTGGCACTGTGGTGTAGTGGAATAGCACAAAAACACAGGAGGAAATTGCATTTTTTCACTTTCACAATTAAATACTGCATCTTTCCTGCTCTAAAAACACTTGCTAAAAGTGCTAGTTAAACCCAGAAGCAAAACTAGAGGGTCACAATGTCATCTAAAGAACTTGTTAACAACCATGAGTAGGGAATAAGGAGCAGACAATAAATGCCTCATGTAGAAAAGCCCTCAGTTACCTCTGAAGACCTAAACACTTTGGGGACGGGATACCTGGAGGACCATTCCCTCCTATATGAACCCATCCATCCTTTATGATCAGCGGAGGAGGCCTCTCTGCATGACCAGCCTCTGCAGAGGGAGCCTTTTCTGTGGCCACTCCCATCCCATTTCTGGATTTGATACCCTCTTTAATGAGTTTTCACAACCTCTTTAAAATTAGCTTGTTTCAGTAGATATTTTAAAAACTGAATGATTTCTTCAGCTGTTTCATCTGTCACTCTGCTTACTCTTTTTGAGTTGCAATTATTTTAGATTTAGCTGGTTTCTATTGGCATATTTTATTTTCTATGTAGTTAGCTTCCCTGAGCTTCCCTGAATGGAAAGGTGGGTATAAAGCTACTAAAACAAACAAACAAATCATGTGACACAGCTCAAATAAACAGAAAGGTCTTCTTTTCTCAGATGAATTTACTTGTTCACTGCTGGAGCACTGAGCTGAAAACAACAGAAATGAAATTTAATAGAGATTTTACACCTAGGTTTTACACCTAGGAAAAAGTAACCAAATGCACAGTTACAAGATGGGGGATACTTGGCTCAGCAATACTACAAGCGAGAAGGATCTTGGAATTGTTGTAGATCACAAGCTGAATATGAGCCAACAGTGTGATGTGGCTGCAAGGAAGGCAAATGCTATTTTGGGCTGCATTAATAGAAGTATAGCTTCCAAATCATGTGAGGTACTGGTTCCCCTCTATTCGGCACTGGTTAGGCCTCATCTTGAGTATTGCATCCAGTTCTGGGCTCCACAATTCAAGAAGGACGCAGACAAGCTGGAGCGTGTTCAGAGGAGGGAAGCCAGGATGATGAGGGGTCTGGAAACAAAGCCCTATGAGGAGAGTCTGAAAGAACTGGGCATGTTTAGCCTGGAGAAGAGAAGATTGAGGGGAGACATGATAGCACTCTTCAAATACTTGAAAGGTTGTCACAAAGAGCAGGGCCAGGATCTCTTCTCAATCATCCCGCCTTCTTCCGCCGAGATCTCCGACCCGGGTGGCTCTTTCCCCGGCAGCAGGAGGCTGGCAGGGAGGTGGGCGGCTGCGGCAGCTGCAAGGACTTGGCGGCGGGATTCCCCAGCCGCCTCCTCCTCTGCCTCTTCCTCCATCTCTTCGAAGGCAGGATCTACACGATCGTTTTGGGGGCGCACTGGAGGCGCACGCAAGCGCCTTCAGTACGATGTGTAGATCCCCTCCAGGACACAGAATAATGGGGTCAAGGAAGCCAGATTCTGGCTGGACATCAGAAAAAACTTCCTGTTAGAGCACTACAGCAATGGAACCAATGAGCTAGGGAGTTGGTGGGCTCTCCCACCCTAGAGGCATTCAAGAGGCAGCTGGACAACCATCTGTCAGGGATGCTTTAAGGTGGATTTCTGTATTCAGCAGGGGATTGGACTTGATGGCCTTATAGGCCCCTTCCAACTCTGTTCTGTGGGGAGACCCACTCATGCTTAGCATGCTATGAGGGGCCCCTTTCTGCAGATAAACAGGGTGCTTGTTCTCCACACACTGTTTGCCTGCCGAAACAGCTATTCTGCTGGGAAACAAGGCACATAGGGAGCACTGCCTTGTTTCAAGGCAGAATTGTGCCTCCAATAGCCTGATGAACAGCTGGTTGGTGGGCTGTGGAGGGCCTGATTCTACTGGGAAACAAGGCACTCACCCTCCAGGCATCTTGATTCCCAGCAGAATCACTGCAGCACAGTGGGAGGATTTTCAGTGGCACGGTGGCGGTGGCAATAGGGGAGGGGGCACAAATGGCCGTGGCGGGTCACACACCACCTGAGAGCCATGTGTTGCCAACTCCTGAAGTAGAGGATACCTTCAATAGAGGACTGTCCTTTGTAAAGTGGGACACACGGGCCACCCTATCTTTTGGGTATTGCAGAGGGACAGGGAGACGGATGTCAAACTTAACCATCAGTTTCCATTAGCAAGGAGCTATTAAGCAGTTCTTGCTCCCTGGCTTTAACTCAGGATTCAGGAGTGCTTTTAAAGAAGGAAAACAGCACAACCATTTTTGCCCACATTGCATGTCTTCCTCTGCCTCTTGCACTCAGTTGTCTTTTTTAGGCTCGAAGATAGGATTGGGAAAATGTCTTTCATGGAGTAGCTTTCCACACTCCAAGGAACAGACTGTGAGGTATATTGAGAGTTAAAGCTTGAATCACAGAGCCATGCTCTGTATAGAAGCTATGGTGGAAGGAGTCCCATGTCCTCAGCGGAGGCGATAGGGAAAGAGGACAGGTTTCATACATATATAACTGAACATCCCCTAAGGATCTAACTGTCTTGGTTTGCATGATAAGAGCCCACTGTTTCAAATCCCTGCCAGGACTTCTCATATTGTTTGAACCCAGTGAGGGTGACTTGATGGAGTGGTTAACAAACCACCCCACAACCCTACAACAGGCCATGTGTTCTGGGTGGTTCGTTAACCACCCTAACAAGTCACCCTCACTTGGTTTGGATGACATGAGAAGCCATGCCCGGTGGGGGTAATTTTGCAAATAAGCCCAAACACATTCTTCATGTGCAGAGTGATTAACAAGCCACTGTGGCTCATTAACCAGCCTGGGATCATGTGAACTGGGTCTCCATGTTTGGGGATGCTCAGCTGCTCCTAACTGAGAATCAGGTTCTAGCCACTGCTGAGATATGATGTCTTGCAAGCTATCAATATTCATTTTAACAGAGGAGCTGGAGAATAAAACACCAAGTGATGCTGTCTCAAGCAGCTTGTGAGCTCCTTTTTCTGCAGAACCCCTTACCCATAATTTCATCACAGCCTGCCATTTCATAAAATGTGTTTGAACAAGCTCCACTTGTCTCCTTCGCAATTACTATGCAGTCAGAAGAAAGGATGTATTCTTGTATCCAGACAGGATAGTAAAGATGCCACTTCACTGCAAAACCAGAAATGCAGCACTGAAAGAAAGGCATCCCTGCATAGCAACTGTTTCCTGGCAAGACGCAATGGTTACAAATGCCAGGCCACCCTGAAATAATGGGAGAGAGTTTGTAAAAAGCTTTGGCACCCAAACACTGTTTGTTCGACATGTTTACCGAGCTGCTGCATCTCTCTCTCTCTCTGTGTGTGCAGGATTCCAGAAAGAGGGAAGTCCCTTGTAAAAAAAAGAAAAAGAAAAAAGGAGGGGTGCAGCGGGAGGCAAGAGATCGCTGGAGCTGAAATTGAACAGAGCTCTGCCTGTTTATGTCTATGTCTGTGAAGCTCCCTGCTAAATGCAAACGAGGGATTTCGTACACTGTGAAAGTACTCATGACAGATACCTGTAACAGGAGCACAAGCAACTTCGGTCTGGATGGAGATGCCTGTGTCAATAGTCTTGGACTCTGGATGCAAGAAAGAGAAGAATAAACACAGACTTTAGCAATGGCCATTTGCTAAACGTTTATTGCAATCCATTCATCCATGCATCAAATAAATGTTTATTGCAACCTTATTGCAAAGGGTTGCAGTAAACAGCTGACACATTCTTTCACTTCTTTCCTGGAGAAGCACATCAAATACTGGGTTAAAACTACACAGGGTTGCATGCCCATTTTATTATGTCTCTTCTACAGTGCAAACTACAACCCTTAACACAGAAATCCAGATTCTAGTGCCCACTTGGCCATGAAGCTCACTGGGTGACTTTGGGCCAGTCATTGACTCTCAGCCTAACAGGGTTGTTGTGAGGCCAAAATGGAGAGGAGGACCACCATGTAAGCTGCCTTGGGTTCCATGCAAGAAGAAAAAGGGAGGGATATAAATATAATAATAAATAATTCCTACAACAGTGGCTTGCAGCTCCTACTTGTTCCTCTCCAAAACCAGATCTACCAAAGAAGACCTCTAAAAACTTTCCAGCTTTATTTTTTAGTTTCAATTTCACTGACTATGTAACACTGAATTTAAACTTCACAAGCAAACACTTGATTCACTACATCAGCCTCCCTCAACCTGGTGCCTTCCAGATGTTCTCGACTGCAGCTCCCAGCATTGCAATCCAGGTGCAAATCCAGCACATCTGGCAGATACCAAATAACAGATGGCTGCAGTAGGTGGGAGCTAGTGAGGTTTGAAGATGAGAATCCATGTCTCTCACCAAGATTGTTGAGCTGTGAAATGCTGGAACTTTGCCGCTGGCTCTCTGGGGAATACTGGCAGACTTTTCGTTTGAAGGACATGAAGAGGTGTTGGCAGAGCTCTTCAGGAGTATCCACCTCCAGATATGTTCTCATGAAGAGCTGGAACCCTTCATAGTCAATAGGCTATGGGGAAGGAGAGAGTGAAGCAAGAAAAGAAGCAAAAGATCCCATTAGAAATCCTGCCACTTAGCATTTGCTTTCTGATTTTAAAAAGACGATGCCCACATATCTAGTTAGTTGTACAGAAATACAGCTCTTCCACATGGCAATGATTACTATAAACAACTGAGCTTTCAGGCGAACACAAATGCATAATATACACAATAGTGCCCTCAAGGTGGCAATTGCCCAATTATGAACATGGACCAATCAATGTGTCACAGGAGGATGTCATGGGAAGATGTCAGGGATAAAGGGCTAAATTATTTTTAGCTCAATAAAGACTTCCCTCTCCGATGGTCTGTGGATTACGTACCTTAGAATGGAGAGAAGGGACGTCTCCTGGTTGCTTTTAAAATCAGCTACTTGTTATATTTATCTTTGGGATGCTGTTTTTAAGCTGATCTTCAGCGTTAATTAATTGGCAGTTTAAAATATGCAATGCATATTTATTTATTTATTTAAAAAATAATAATCTGATAACATATGCAGATGCGCCATGGTTGTACGAAAGATAACAACTTTGGGTTAAAGAGCATGGTTTGAATGGCATCATGCTTACACTGCCCCACTCTAAAAACAAACAAACAATACATAGCTGTCCAACAAATACTCCAGCATCCCTTTGGGGTTGGCAAAGGGTTGCTTCCAGGTCAATGGTGCATAATTACATTACATGCGCTAAATCCAAGGTTATACAGGCAGACATCTGCTTATAGAATTTGGTTTTTCCTTCCCCCTTCACCTGTAGCATCTCCATGCCCCTCCCCAAATCTTCTTCAGAGGTTTCCTCACTCATCCTAGAGTACATCTGGGAGTGCAAAGGGGCTACAGTCTGCTGGCATAAGGACACTGCTTGATACAACCTATGAAGGTTCAAATAGGCATTTGCTTTTCACCAGTAATGCTGGGATTCAGTAAAAGAAAGAAGGTACATTTGTTGAAAATATTACACACACACACACACACACACACACACACACTCACACACACACACACATACACACACACACACACACACACACAGAGAGAGACATCTACCTATCTATTCCATACAAAAGACACAGAAAACTATCAGGAGGTAAAGACACACAGAGAAGAGACATGATATATAACAGGAACACAGTGAGCTCTGCCCAATGCTTCTTCCAAAGCGTGTATATGTAATGGAACACATATATCTATAGGTAGACAGTAGAAATGCATGACAGCATATGGATAGTACTAATATGCAACTAGATATCCCTTCTACTCGCACTGCAAAAGGGTAACATTGCAGGAGGAATACACACCACATGTAATTACGCCGCAAGAAAATACAGTGATGCATTTCTTAAACACACTCATTGATAGCAATGGTGCATGCTGGACTATGTTGATAGGTGGGTGGCAGTGGTGGTGGCAGCGCCTAAATAGGGGATGCAGCTAAAACTCTTCAAGAAGGCACATCATAACAAAAAAATAAAACAAAATAAACAAATAATAATAATAATAATAATAATAATAATAATAATAATAATAAAATGCTCAGCACAAGTTGTGGGAAGTAATTCTGGCAAGTGCATTTGGGGTGTCTTTGGAGGCACTGGTGGAAAAGACCTGGTAGTGTTAGGCTGCTGAGCTGTGATACTGTCAGATTCTCCGTACATGACATACTTCTCATGTCTGGTCTGTTTGGGACACTTCCCTGCTTGCAGTGCAGAAAACATGGTCTCCTGATCCAGAACTAGACTAGTGGACTCTCAATGTCCAGGCTAGGGTTGAGCCCTGGTGGGAGCAGCCAGTCAATCAATCAGGCCCTCATATAGGCTCTGGTAGAAGGAAGCCATGGTGGGCAAGACATGCTCCATCAGCAGTTATTCTGGGTAAACAGGAGTACAGCAAGGCAGACATTAATAGCACCTCTCATAGGCCCTTTCTACACTTACAGCATAGAGGGAGGGAGAGAGGGTGATCCCGGACCTACTTGCTTCAGGTATTGTCGCCCCCAGTTCACATGGGCTACGTGACGTCACGGGTGCTGCGGCCGCCATTTTTTAAAAAGAGAAAGAGCTGGAGTGCACTCGCGCTCCAGTGAAAATGAAGGGTTTTTTAATTTTTAAAAAAGCCCCGACCCCGCTCCCCACCCCACCCCCAAGGGCTCTGGACTCCCCCTGTCCCAGCTCCTTCCCTCTGATGACCCTGCTACTCACGAGAAAGAGGGAAGAAGATGGGATGGGCTCCCACATTGCCTACAGTCCTCAGGATTGTCCTGGGACTGCAGGTAAAACCAGGATAACTGATGTCTCAGTTATCCTGGGGAAATGGAGGGATAATCCCTCCCTGCTCCCGAGATCCCCCTGTGTATCATTTGGATGCACAGGGGTGATCCATGGATGATCCCTCGAAAAATGGATGGTCTAGAAAGGGCCATAATGCTCTGCATTTCCACAAGGAAGGAGATGTGGCTCCAGCAAAGGCCTAGAAGCAACTGAGAGCTTGTAGGCCAGTTAGCTCATGTCCTTCAGAAGGTCCACCTTACACAAGGTACTGACCGCAGACTCAAAGGGGACATGCTTATTTCCATAGCCTTGAGCTCCTGCACAGCTGAGGGACCTCAAAGGCTTTGGGAGAACCATTCTTTGAGGCTGAGGTTAATGGGAAGGCTGAGTCTTTGGGTCTGGGAGGGAGATGCATCAGGGGTTCATGAGGAGTGGGATGATCAGTATCTCATTGGGATCAGAGTCCCCTTTGGGGTGAAACCAAGCCTCCAGACTCAGGCCCATGACACTCAGATAGCTTTCCACTACTCTGGGCCCTAAGATGGGCAATAGACATATAATAGTTCACAGGTAGTTCACAGCTTCAATGGTAGTGCTACTCTGAGTGCCACGTTGGAGAACCAAGGATAGGGAGGTGGGGGGGGATCAAAGACAACATAATCCTGCTGCAAAACTATGATACTCTCTGCAAAATTCCACCCTTGTGAGCTGTGTTACACTTTGCCTGCACCGTTGTTAGTGAACTATGCAAACTTCCAAGTAAGTGGGCTAACATTTTTGGATCACATTTCACTTTAAAAACTCCCATCAACTCTTCATCCTGACAATAAATTCATTTTCTGTGGAAAGGTTTTTATATGAGTCACAAAAGATTACTTCCGGGCCTTCTACTTCTGCCCTGTGTGAAGGACATTAATGAGGGACAGAAAAAAAGAGGTCGGACACATAGGGTGATCATATGGAAAGGAGGACAGGGCTCTTGCATCTTTAACAGTTGTATAGAAAAGGGAATTTCAGAAGGTGTCATTTGTATGCATGGTGAAATTCCCTCATCATCACAACAGTTAAAGCTGCAGGAGCCCTGCCCTCCTGACCAGATACAAAAGAGGGCAGAGCTCCTGCAGCTTTAGCTGTTGTGATGAAGAGGGAATGTCACCAGGTGCTGCATGCATACAAACGGCACCTGCTGAAATTCCCTTCTCTATACAACTGCTAAAGATACGGGAGCCCTGTCCTCTTTTCCATATGGTCACCCTAGGTTAGACCTACTTCACAATGTTGAAGCATGGGGTGCAGTTGCAGTTAGTGTTCTGAGCCAGTCCCTTTCTCAGGATACTCCATTCCATTCTCACTCCCCAGTTGTCTGTCTCTGCCCCACCCCACAACAGTCTCTCAACATTCTGTGGCCACTGTACAAACTTCATTGGGGTGTTTGGAGGTTTCTTTTGCAACTTCTGAAAGCCTTGCGGTTCCCCAAAGGTGTTTTCTGGTGGTGTGGTTTTGGCTATATATGCATAGGCACCCAGAGAACAGATTGCTGTTGGTATAGATACTATGGAAGAAAAACTGGATGTAAGGTGCAGGTGAAGTAGCTTTTCCATTTTCATCACAGACTGATTTCAGGAAAAGCTGTTTTAAGTCTTGTGTAAAAAATGCTCTTACATTCATAATTATATGATTTCTACAAAATGCTCTCCATCTGTGGGAAGCAATTCTCTGCATGGTGCAAGAATAATGACATCAATTCACTATTCAATGGATTACAGTGACAAAACATCTTTGAGGATTTATCCCTCTATACACGGATTCCCCAAAAATACAGATATAACCTTGAGGTTTTGTGGCTTTTTTTATAGAGTACGGAGCTCAACTGTATGCCATAAACCCAAGCCTACTTGGTTTTTTTTTGGGGGGGGGGGTTCCCCAGTTTATGCCAAAGCAAGCATGCAAAGCAACATGTAAACAACACATGTGGTAACTAGAGTATGGAAAATGAGTCTTACTTGGTTCAGAGTGTCTTGTTTCTGAGGGAGGGAAGGAAGAGCAGAAAAAGACGAAGGAGAGTTAAGTGAAGAAGAGCTGAGCAGCAGAAGGGAAAAAGTAGCTACTCTGCTAGACAGATACAATTAAAATATCCAGGCTGGCATGTGGTACAGTCCTTCCCATGATTGTACTGCCTCAAAATGCAGTAGGGAGAAGACTCGTGGATGAGCCTTCTTCTGGAGTTGTGCACTTTCCACCTAGTTGAGAGATAGCAGGTAGAGGTTCTGCCTGGAAGAGCTAACTGTTCAAAGGATGAAATAAAATACTAGTTCACATATTTATTCATTTTCTTTTTCATATTTGTATTTGAGACTTCTTCCAAGGAGCTCAGGGAAGTACACAAAAAGTTATCTGAGGTAGGTTAGACTAAGTGATTGTGATGTATGATTACTCTGAAGGAAGTTTCATTGTTTTTCAGTGGGGCTCATTCCCAAGTAAGTTTGTTTAGGTCTCTCCTGCTCTCCCTTCCTTACAGTTCTTTATCTTTAAACTAAAGCTACAAACCTCTAAACCTACCTCACAGGACTGTTGTGAGAATAAAATGGAGAGAAGGAGGAGGGCTATGTAAGCCATTCCTTGCAAGACACAAAAGGCAGGATATATGTGAAATAAATAAATAAATAAATAAATAAATCTTGACAGACCAAAGAGGAGGCCTTATGTGGAATTGAGAACAAAACTTCCAGTAACATGCTGCCTTTATACAAATCGATGGTGCAACCACACTAAGAATACTATGTAGAGTTCTGATCACCATACCTAAATATATATATATTGTAGAGCTGGAAAAAGTGCAGAAAAAGGCAACTGAAATGATTAAGAGACTGGAGCATCTTCCCTATGAAGGAACCTTACAACAGCTGGGATTGTTTAGCTTGGATAAAAGGAGGGTAAGGAGAATCATGGTAGAGGTGTACAAAATTATGCATGTAGTGTGGAGAATGTGGGTAGGGAGACATTTTTCTCCCTATCTAAAAATATTAGAACCAGGGGTTATCCCATGAAGCTGATTGGTGGGAGATTCAGGAAAGATAAAAGGAAGTACTTCTTCCCACACCACATATTTAAACTATGAAATTCACAGCCACAAGATGTAGTGATGGACATCATTTTGGACCTGGAGGAGAAGGCTATCAATGGCTACTAGTCTGATGGCTTTGTGCTACCTCCAGTCGCAGAGGCAGTAAGCCTATGTACAGCAGTTGCTGGAGAACATGAGTGGAAGAATGCTGTTGCACTCATGTCCTACTTGTGGGTTCCTGGTCAACCACTGTGGGAACAGAATGCTGTTCTAGATGGACCCTTGACCTGATCCAGCATGGCTATTCTTATGTTCTCAACCTTCATATAGGACTGTTCTCTCCAAAGTAGGACATCTGTCCACCATGAATATGATTTTGCGAGGTTTTTGAAAGGGCTATAGTTAGTTTCTGTTGTGGTGGGATAATTATAAAGTACATGTGCCTAATTATACTGAAAAGGAGAGAAAGAAATCTTAGCAATAATGACAGAAACAATGTACAACACAAAGCAAAGGCAACTACATATGTATCTTTTGTATCAATGCTTGATACGAATTTCCAGTAATTGTTCAGGGTGTATGAACCTTCTGTTGGATCCTGAGATGCTATTTCCTGACCCACCCACCCAAATTAGTTTCCTAGAGTTTCAGACAGAAAGGTAATGACAATTGCTCATGCTTCTTCTACTGTTCACCTCCGGACTTGATTTGAATGAAATCTCGGCTGCGCTACAGGTATTTCATCAGGTGCTTAGGACTATTTTATTTTGCCTGGTTTTGACCCAAGCAATTGACTCATATTGTTCTGGTTCCTCAGTATTTATTGTTGTATTTTCTGGCAGCTCTGTGAGTTTTAATGTTTTGCTTAGCATTTTCCTTTTTTGGTGTTTTATTTTTATTATTTCGTAAGCCATTTTGAAGGCATTCAGGTGGAGAAGTAGCCTCTAAGTACAAATACAAGCAAGTAAACAGTGTGAAAATGACATATTTTATCACCAAACTTTTGTGCAGATAATATGCAAGTGACTTGAAGACAAAAAACAAAAACAAAAATGAGAGGGCAGCCCTTTTGAAATATCCTGGACGGGACAGGAGCAAAGAAGAAACGGTACTCAGAAATAGATCCAGATACTGCATGTGTGGCCCTAGGGCAAAGAAGGTGGAGAGGGGGGCAGTAGTGCTCACTCTGAAGCAGAAAATCCTGCAAGCATTCCTGTTTCCAGACCTACTAAACCTAAGGTGTTTCTAGATGGATGGGTCCTGGTGCTGACTATCAGAAGGCACTGTGCAGCTGTTCTCCCCCCCCCCCCCTAAGTTTTCCTCAAAGATTTTTCATGGTAAGACAGAAAGACTGAAGAAGCTGGAAGAACACTCAGGAGGATTACTCAAGACGATGATGATATCTAGACCCCTGTAAAATTACATGAATGAAGCAGGAGAATTTCACAGGAAAAGCACAATGTTCTTCATGTTTAGACCAGCAGAGACAGGTGGCTCCACTCAAGGTATCAGTCAAAACTCTAAAGGAGCTATCCAAGGTGCTTCTTCCCCACTAACATCGAAACCACCAGCCTCCACTGGTTTAGACAGAAAAAGTCCTATAATCCCCAGCATTCTCCAGCCTGCCAGTATTTTAATTTAAATAGAAATATATGGCTCCATAGTGGGGACAGCTGTGACCAGGTGTCCTGTGTGCCTGCTCATCCAGCTGTGAACTGGAGATGAGCAGCTTCAAGCTCCCTCCTGCTCTCCCTCCTTATGTTTCTTTATCTTTAAACCAGACTTGGGCTGGACATCCCATTAAATAAAATTCAGGACTGTCCTCTGAGAGCCCATCAAAGAGAATAAATTAGGACACATGCGCCACCTTAACTGAAAGTTGCCTTTTCCTCATAGTGATGGCAATGTGACAACTGCTACAGGCAAGCTGCTGTCTGGGGCATATTCTTGTCCTGATTGTCAACAGTCACAGAATATCCCCTCAAGGGGTGGGAACTAACAACCCCATGCTGGCTTTTCCTAACTGAAGTAGGAAGGGGCCTGGCATGGTATAATTTTGCCCCCTCACCCAGTAAGTTAGTACCACAGGTATAAAGTAGTGGGAGGACCATTATAAACAAATGAAAACTAAATGACACTGATGGATTGAAGGAAAATACCTCCCTCACCCATACACTCTGTTATGGTCAGCTTCCTACACATCCTCTGCTGGAAAGCTAATCTGTTCTTCAAAGAGAGTTCAAAGGCAATTAGTCTTTAAGCCCAATGGCAAATGCAGTGATTTCTCTGAGTGGGTGGTCATGAATTATACCTACATCAGTTGCTTTGTGCAATAGAAATAATCACAGTAATATCTCCTGCCGTGGGGCACAATCCACAGTGTGCACCCTTGGTGGAAAGCCATGCGGCCCACTTAGAGCCACCCACCGCAACACAGTATTTGTCTTGCTCTCTCCTAAGTGCCTCACAAGCACTCTCCTTAATAGAGAGCACAGTTGTGATTTATGCTGCTTCTTTTGTTGGCTTGTCCTAGTAATTGCTTACTTCATGTGTCAAGAATTTCCCCACAAATTCTTTGTGCCCATTTCTCATTTAATTTCATCTTATATTCTACACTTCTGGAGCCTTTTGTGTTCTTGAATAACTCAGCAGCTATTTCCTTCTCTTACCTGGGTACAACCCATTATTATTGTTCATATTAATCTCCTTTCCCCATAACAGCAAAGATAGGCCTATTTCCTCCTGTCTATTGCCCCTAAGAAAAGTTTCCTCTCTCTCTTTCTGAAGAGATAGTAAAAGACAGAATCTTTCTATCATATTTTTCAACCTATAGTGTCAGGTGTGGTGAGAGATTTTCATTGAGATAATTTCTCCCCCCTCCCCTCCCCTGCCACAGTCTGAATGAAAATCACTTAACCACCCACATGGCTGTCTCTATTATTGTTATTCTTATTATTTTAAAACCTGATGTGGTTGGTAAAGCCATTAGCATTGCATCTAGCTTGGCTCTCAGACATTTAATTTGTGACATGCTTTATTTATTTATTTATTTATTTATTTATTTATTACATTTTTATACCACCCAATAGCCTAAGCTCTCTGGGTGGTTCACAAAAATTAAAACCTTGAAGAGCATAATAAAACAACCAACAATAAAATCAAAAGGACAGTAAAGGCAGTACTTCTTCAAACAGTGCATAGGCAAACCATGGGATTGGCTACTGCAAGATAAAGGCCTGGTTTGCACATAATGTTAACCCATAGTTTACTTAACCCATAGTTTGATACCCTACCCAGGGTTTGTCTGGCAGATGATCAAACAAACTATTGTTTGTTTTCTCAATCTTCAGGTTGTTGGCTTCCCTCCTCCTTCACACAATCCCTCCCTGTACCTCAAATGCCTTTGTTGTGCTGTAGTATGGCATGTAGAGTAGCTGGGTTTCTCTGACCATTCTTGCCTGTCACTTCTGTAGCATGGCAAAACAACACATAAACAACCCTCTGTTCTGGATTTGCATGTAATGGCAACTTATTGTTTGAACAATCCAGAGTTCACAAGCCAACAACAAACCAAAGATTCTCTTTCTGGGTAGTTCATGGTTAACAAACATGGTTTGTTAGCATGGCCACATTTACACATCAGAACAATTCAGAATTCAACAACCCATAACATGGATTAGCGTTATGTAGGAACCAGGTCATTGTGATGGCCACCAACTTGTATGGTTTAAAAGGAGGATTCATGGAGGATAAGGTTATCAATGGCTACTAGTTATGATGGCTATAAACTCTAGTACCTGAGCCAATATGCCTCTCAAAACCAGTTACTGGGAAATACAGGATGGAGGGTTCTATTGTACTCACGTCACGTTTTTAGCTTTCCATATGCATCTGGTGGACCATTATGCAAACAGAATGCTGGACTAGATAGACCTTTGATTTCATCCCACAAGGCTCTCTAATGCTTTTATGTTCTTAAAATATTCATACCTTTAAAAAGTGGTTGTTCTAAAAACATCTAGTCTAAAGAAAAGGACTTTATAACTCAAAAGCTCACATACCACACAGTAAACACTGGATGATCCTAAGATTTGGTTTTATTTGACTGACCCTGTGATTTTTTTTCAAACCAACCAACACAGCTAGCTGATTTTGATGTAACATCGATTTGGAAATATATTCACCACATATTTCCTTACCTGTTCTGGATTATATTTTGATAGAACACCATCCCCATGGAACTCTTCCAAAACATCTTTCAGTTTCTTTGAGGAATCTAGAAGGAGAACGTGCATGGCAATAAAAATTAGCAAAGTGCCATCTATTTTCTCAGTGGTTGTCTGCAGTTTGTCAAGCTTAGGAATGATTATACACAACCAAGGAAACACCTTGACTAAAACAAGGCTGTAAAAGTCATGGCAGCCACTGTAATTTCAAGGCAATCCATCCTGCTCTTCTTTCTTTTAAATGGTTTTTAATGAACTCACAAGTGCTTGAGCCACTTAATCCCTGTATTTACAATATCCTGGATGCTTTCTTTGAAGAAGGAGAAGAAGCAGCAAACTTGCAATGAGAAAAATTTGACCCTAGTATTGTTCAGGAAACAGAGAGCAGGAAGAGCTGCTGAGGGGTGTGGTGTGGTAGTCGGGGTGGGGTGAGAACACACTGAATAGTGGCACCTTAGATTTTCTCTCTTGGCTCCAAAAGAGGGGGGTTAGGTTAGCACTGCCTAGCATAGGGTTCAAGTTACAGAAAGCCACATTCCGGCTGGACATCAGGAAAAACTTCCTGATTGTTAGAGCAGTACGTAGGCTCTCCCATGCTAGAGGCCTTCAAGAAGCAGCTTGATAGCCATCTGCCAGGTGTGCTTTGAGGTGGATTCCTGCATTGAGCAGGGGGTTGGACTTGATGGCCTTATAGGCCCCTTCCAACTCTACTATTCTATGATTCTGTGTCTGCATATATGAATACCATGGGGCTCAGCAATGCTTGATTAAACAATCTTTGTACCACTTTCAAAGCCATGCCCCCAACTTAAATGCTCACTATCGTGCCCTCTTTCCCTCCACCAATGATCACAACTTTGTTCTGTCATGGGATAGTAGCCCTTTCATTGCAGCTACTTATTCATTGCGCTACAGCTTATCTGAAGGATCATCTCCTCCCATATGTACCTGCCTAGACGCTAAGAACATCTTCAGAGTTCCTTCTCTGGGAGCTCCTGCCAAAGGAAGTGAGGTGGGTGGCTGCTAGGAAGAGGGCCTCTTCTGCTGTGGCACCCCAGTTGTGGAATGAACTTCCTAGGGAAGTTTAGCTTTGTTGCTTAAGCTCTGTTTTGTCATATTTTAAATCTCTGCATTGCTGCTAGGCTTTATTCTGGGTTGTACTTTTATACTGTTGTTCTGAACATTTATATTTTATTATGTATTTTGTGGTATTAATTGTTGTGAACCACTAAGAGTGCTTTGGCTATTGGGTGGTATAGAAATGTAATAAATAAATGAATGCTCTTCTCCTGAACTGGTGAGTGAAGAGGATTTGGAAGCTGCTTGACTGCCTACAGTCCCTGCCCAAAGAGCAGGGTTAATTTAACACAATGCAACGATTTCTTCCATTATTTCTACCCCTAAAACTACTTGAGAAGGCTTCTTTTTGTAAGATGCCTTGATGGAAGCCAGTGCTGTTTTTTAATCTTTCTTGCTAGGGTCTCAGAACTCCAGGAGGTGAAACGTCCAAGCAGGCTCACGGCTTAGCTTGCCCTGGATTAGGAAGTCAGTCCCAAAGGATCAAAACAGACTGAAACGCCAGAGGAAAATGCTGAAAAGTAGGATTCTGCTTTCAGATGTCTGAAGATGCTTCTAAAAATAAAATAAGGGGACTGCTCAAATGTTCAAGATCGCATCTCTTAACTGGTAATGAATGTTGCAATGTTTGGGCTAAAGCCTTTGTAAGATTACATTCATGGCAATAAGGTCAGTGGGAAGAAATTGTTCTGGACATCCTCACCCCAGAGGCTTTGTGCAATCCCATACAAAATTTATCTATCATCCACAAGCACAGAAGGATGCTTCCTGTGTGGACAGGACAAACTGAAGGACCCCCTCTGGCTCCACTAGAGTTAGAATTTGAATAGGACTTGATGAGGCTAACACCTCTCCTTCCCGCACAAATCACACTGCCAACCCTCTTGGCTGCGGAGTTGCCTCTTAGGGTAGTTCCAATCAAGGGCTTCTAGGGCATCATCAGATGGGACAGAATCATGTTTCCTTACCTTCGCTTTTCCCCTCACTTCTGTCCCACAATACTTCCTCTACCTTCACATGGGGAAGAAAGAGGAAGTAAACAATGACCGTGTGGCCCATTCAGTGGGAGTTTTTATTGTGCTGCTTTTCCTGAATATAGCAGGAAATGGTGGCATGTTTTGCTTCCAAAAACAAAACAAAAACCACCCGGGTTTCCTGGGGTCTTATATTGTTGCAGAAAGAAGACCAGAAGTTGTAGGAGATGCATGGGAGGTGGATGGCATCATCAAAAGGACCCACAAAAACCATGACTGGCCAGTAATAAGTGAGCGATAAAACACTTGTCTGATGACACTCCTAGTACTAACCATCAAAAGACATTGTGCTGCTGTTCCAGCTTTTCCTCCTTAACAGATATGGAAGAAGTGGTGAGAAAACACATGGAAACACTATGCAAATCTGTGTCCCCTTTTGTCCCCTTTTTTAATGTTGCATTTCCTCTTCTTTGACAAATGCGTAATTGGCCAATCACATGCATTGTGGGTTGCAGTGGAGGAATGGGTCCCATGCATTGTGTTTGATGATCCAATCCCAACTGTCCCTTCTCTAGGGAGTCAAGACTTACATTTACTATCATACATTTATTGTACAAGCCAAAGGCTGAGACTAAAGGAATATCACATTAGAATTACAAATAACCAGAAAATTAAAAAAGGGAATACATTCACAATACAGTATGGACCTTAGGCCCCAGGTTCCTCCAACATACCAACAAAATATGCTGTGAATTTTTTTGCTGTTAGTGTAAACCATTGATACTGCATCCAAATCTGCCAGCAAATACCAGACTATTTCTACATTTGAAGAAAATGCATGAGATCCTAGAATACCAGCAATAAATTTAACTCTAATGTCACTAAACAGGGGACATTTCAGAAGGTATTGAACCAAATCCTCAACCTGATATGGGCATTTCAGACACACCAGCCACTCCCAGGCACATTGCTATAGTGTCCTTCTACCACAGCTGAAGGCATCATATAGAAACACAACTCAGAGAATGGGTGCCTTTACACCAGGGGAGTCCGATTATCCAAATTCTTAACTTTATCATGGACCCTTCTAAGTTGAGAGAGCTGTTTTATGATAATTAAAGTTTAAATTGTCCTATCATCATCATCATCATCATCATCATCTACATTTATATACCGCCCGATAGCCGAAGCTCTCTGGGTGGTAACATCATGAAGACCATGCCAAGCAAATACTCCTTGGCTGATATTTCTCTTACTCACCTGATCCATATAATTGAACTGCTCCCTCCCCCCTCATTACAGAGGTTCTTCAGGGAGTTAACCAATTGCACTTGCATTTCCTTTGGCTCTACACTGGTGTATGCCCCCTAGCTGCTGGGCTGGAAGAGCCAGCAGGCAACGACGGAGTTTAAATCCCTAGAGAAGACTTATTTATTTATTACATTTTTATACCACCCAATAGCCGAAGCTCTCTGGGCGGTTCACAAAAATTAAAACCATAATAAAACAACCAACAGGTTAAAAACACAAAAACAAAATACAGTATCAAAAGTTATTGTACATAACTGTAATACTTCACACTTCAGTCTTTGCTGACTGCTAACTGCACCAGTTCTGTGAAAAGAAGGGCAAGAATGTCATGCATCTTATATCCACTATGTTTTAGAGGCCAACAGACTGCATGATGTTGTCACAACAACATGACATCCATTTCAGGGAGTGAGACAGGTATAGTACTTACAGTCAGAATACTGCTGGAGCTGAGCAAACTCTGCTGGACTAAGCGTGATCCATGTGCCATCACTCATCTTTCAGGTGAGGTTTGAGGAGGCTGTGCCCACCTCTCGCTAAGGTCCTTAGAGGAGCAGCACCTCTAGAACTAGGGATTCTTCCTGGTCATCGCTCCAGATTAGATCTGCAGGTCCTACTTTGTCTGTGTTGCTGTTGTTATCATTAAATGTGAACAACGGAAATCAAATCCTGATCCACATGAATGATGATGTCCCCAGTTCCTTCTCAACCATACTTCTAAGCACCGTAAAGAGGAATGCCATCAGAAAATACTTCATGGGGAATGTCAATGTCTCCAAGCCTAGAAATAAGATGTGCAAGTCAGAGAATTACATGCATTTTGTCCAATATGCTTTTTTTATGATGGACTTTCAGGGAAAAGGTGGCAGAAATGAGCTTACTTGAAGCCAAATAAATAATTTGGAAAAGAAATTAGAAGACATAAATGTTCTGAGTGGAGGCTGGTGGCTCCATTATAGGCATGGCAGTGAATTCACTCTGGGTTTCAGTCAGAACTCTGAAACCCAGAACTCTGAAACTCCTGGAGCAGATTTACCACTAGCCTCCACTGAACATAATCAGATTTATTACAATGAAAGAAGATATTTCCAGGGAGGTGTAGTGGTTGGAACAGCCTTCCTTAAAATAGTGTCTACCATGGTGGAAGTTGTAGCCCAACACATCTGGAGCACATCAGGTTGAGGAAGCATGGATTGATGTGTCAGACTAGGAGGTTCATCAGCTAAGTGTTTTATCATGTGCTCGGTACTGCCCACTTACGGATGTGCACGCATCCTTTAGATGACAACGTCTGTCTCCCACGTGCCTCCCGCTCATTTTTCCGTCACAAAATACAGCCCTTTTAATCTGACTTTTTTATATATAAAATGGAATGTTCCATGATCTCCTGCTGTGTGCAAGAAAAGCAGCACTATTAAAATGGTCAAGTGGGGGTCTTTGTTTACTTCCTCTTTCCCCTCGGGGAAGAAGAGGAAGTAATGAGGGACAAACGCAGGGGTGGAGTAGCGATGGTAAGGAAACATGATCCCCCCAACCCTGTGTGGTAATGCTCTGTAACCCAGGAGATTTAAGTTCAAATCCCTACTCAGCCAAAGAGCTCTTTAGATCACCTTTATTAAGTTATTATCTTGCTGCCCAATCTGCCTTGCAGGGTTGCTGTGAGGATAAAGTGTGGGGAGAACCATGTACAATGCCCTGAGCGCCTTGGAGAAAGGGCAGGATAAAAATGTAATAAGTAATTGAAAACTTTGAGCCAGATTGGTTGGAGAGCATTGCTGATATGAAAGTGTCATAAAGAATCGAGAGAGAATCTCTCAGCTATGAGCTCAGCTGAACTATGCAAGAGACTTCAAAGCAGGAACAACCTAACTCATTTCTATTTGAATCTATGCAGCAGATTGCAGTTTCAAAAATTCACAACAGCTTTAAAATACAGGATCTCCCTTATGGTTTGCTAGAGGGGGATGTGCTAGTATTCAGACCATTTGCTTAAGTTAAAACTTCATGCCTGATGGCTCTGGCAATGGGATTTGGTATTATACCTCACAATTCATGTAACACCTAGTAGAAAAAGGAGTAGCTCTGTGCATGGAAGTGAATCCCACCATCCTACGATTGAACCCTGTGTAGAATTCAAATCAAGCAAGCATCTCCTAAACCTTTCCATAGTATTCTGGAATTTGCAGTGCAGCTGCCTATGTTTCTAAGATGCTTTCTTCTCGTCTAATTTTCTATCAAAAGGACACAAAACAAAGGGTGTCTGGGTGTGATAAGTGATGTTTTTTCCAGATGCTATACTGCTTGTGCAGGGATCACATAGCCACCATGCATAATTTCTTATGCATGATCTAGACAATAACTCCTAGCAAGCATTTCCACTGTAGTGAAACTTTGGTGTCTCTAAGATTCAAAACACTAAAATGAGCTGCTTAGAACTGCAATTCCTCCCTTGGAAAGCTCAAATATTGGGGCTATTCACACAACATGCTAAGCCACACTTTGTGATTGACTGTGGGTTGTTGTTGAACTGTGGGTTGTTTGTTGAACCATGGGTTAGCGCGTTGACTAGGCCCAGGTCATTTTCTGCAGGGTGACTTGCAGTATGGCTTGTTAATCATCCTGAACAATCCAAGAACAAACCATGGGGTCTCAAGGGGGCTTGTCAAGAAAAACAAGCCACACTCACTGTACATTCTTACACCTAAATGGCTCCTTTACAGACTGAACAACTATAGCGCATATCAGTGCATGTGAACAACATCTTGAAAAGGCATCTCCAAAAGCTAAATAGATACAAAAATAAGGCCAGTGATTTAGTGGGGATGAATTTGAGTTCAGGTAACAACATATGGAAAAAGGGTTAAACCCCCTCCCACAGTGCCACATTCCTGATCCAAAACTTCCCCCTTCCCCTTCAAGCCACAATGCAGCTGGGGAATAATCCACATCGTACCTGTCTTTTCTCCCTCTATGGCTAGTAGCAGCCTCAAGAGGGAAATTTAGGTCAGGGAAACAGCAGGTGAAAAGGTTAACTGCCCTCCCCCAGGAGTGCAGCTCAGATCCAAATCTTTCCCCTCTCCCTTGAAATTCAGACTTACGATGAGAACCTCTGGAACTGGATTGTGTACACAAGGCCTCAAAACCCTAGTCCTTGAGCAATAAGGTACAGACAGGTAGCACAGAAGTGCCAAAATGGTGTCAGGAAGGCTAAAGCTGAGAATGAGCTGAGATTAGCGAGGGATGCTAAAAGCAATAAAAAGGCTTTCTTCAGATATGTGAATAGTAAAAGACAGAGGAAAGAGTGGTTCAACTGCTTAATGAGGATGGCAAATTGATAACAGATGACAAAGGAAAGGCTGAAGTGCTCAATTCCTACTTTGGCTCAGTCTTCTCCCAAAAGTGGGTCGTGTCCTTTCTGTCCCTTAGGTATGTCTGAGTTTGTATGTCTAGTGAGTGCAGAATGTTTGACTGACTGGGTGTGGCTAGTGATGCAGTGAGAGAGGGAGAGGGAGGAGTATAAATAGGTTGGCTGAGGAGATTGTGAGTTTAGTTTTAGGTGGTTGCTTGTTTGGTTTGAGTGGGAGTTTTAGTCTGGGAGTTTTATTCTAGTTTGTGATTCGTGAGAGTGTTTGGTGTGAAAAGTGAGAATTTTAAGGGACTTGGGATTGTTATTTTGAATATAAAAATATGCAGGTTTGATCTGAATTGAAATACTAAAGATTTGTTAAATTTCAATAAACTTTACTTTGTGTTCTGTTACCACAAACCACGTGTCAGCTCAGAGTTACTACCTGCTATATTACACAGTGTAAAAACGTCTAAAAATACACCTGCAGTTCAATATCTCAGTAAGAGAACCTATTTTCCAAAACCCTTTACCTTGTCCCCTCACATATAGGGGAGAGGTTGTGTTGGTTTTACCCTTTCCTCAGGCTTTTCAAGAGGTAGCGCTTGGCTTGAGAAGGGTGTGCTAGGCAAGGCCTTCTATATGAGGTTGGTGCCGTCGCACGGGTCTATAACCCCCCTGGAAAAAGTGAAGCACAAGTTGAAGGGGCAGGATTGCAGTTTGAGATATTTTTTAAAAATTACATTTCTATACCGCCCAATAGCTGGAGCTCTCTGGGCAGTTCACAAAAATTAAAACCATTCAAAGTATAAATGCAGGATTGCAGTTTGAGATTGATAAACAAATGGTCAAGGAACACCTAATTTCTTTGAATGAGTTCAAATCTCCAGGGCCTGATGGACTGCATCCTAGAGTAATGAAGGAGCTAGCAGAAGAACTCTCAGAACCACTGTCAATTAACTTTGCAAAATCATGGAAGACGGGTGCTGGACGACTAGAGGAGGGCTAACATTGTCCCTATCTTCCAAAAGGTATCTTCAAAATCAAGAGCACTTATATAGGTACATCATATATAGATTTGTTTGGACATACCTCAATTTTAGAATTTCTGTAAACCGCCCAGAGAGCCCTGGCTATGGGAGCGGTATATAAGTTTAATAAATAATAATAATAATAATAATAATATTTGGAAAATGCTCAGTATGACTGCTTTCAATACATATTTCTTAATGTGTCCACGGAACACTCCATTTGCAAGACAGAACAAGAACTACTGTATTAATTAACAATAAAGGGAGAGGACAGGGAGCCTTAAAGCTAGCAGATTTAAATGAGTGAAAATGCCCCAAGAGATATTGTGCTAATAAAATTGATTTTGAACCTTTGAAATCCTCAGGTTGAGGATACCCACTTATGAAATTCTAAATTAGGTTATCATTGTACATTTTAGCTAATAACTTTTCAGATCATCTCCTGGCACCCACACATATAATGTTAGAATCTTCAACAAACCTTATTCAGTCTTGTAGAATCCAGACTGAACCAAAGCACAGGGTTCACATTGTGCTTGTTTCTTTATTGATGGAATGAGTATGAGATCTTTGGGGAAAATCTACACGGCTTTATCTAAACATTTGCCTCTAGAAGTATATTAAATGCACTAAGCTGCATGTGGATAGGCTCTCCATGTGTCTGGGAGCCCTACATGATTGGGATTCCCAGTTGTATGAGAGCACCTACTGCATACCCATAGCCTCCCCTTGGCAGATACTGCACTGAGAGCATGGATGTTGGAAGGGGCAATGAGGTGCACAGTATTGGAGCAGGATCAGTAGCCATGGTCATGCTTCCCTTTCTACATGTTTAGTATACATGTGGAGACAAACACAGGTCCTGCTCCTCTTTCATGGCCACAGTCTTGAGCAGGAGCTAGGACTCAGATACAGACTGGGGAGTAACTGGTCAAGCCCATCTCACCCACAACCTCAGAAAAGAAGTGAGACCTAGTCATTATCTCTCAACTCGCACAGTGGCCAGGTGTCCTACTTTAGAGAGGGCAGTCCTCTACTTGAAGGGGTATCACAGGACAGTCCTCCATCATAGGTGTCCTCTGTTTGAAATGTTGTCCTATCCAAGTCTGGTTTAAAGTTGAAGAGCCATAACTAGAGAGAACAGCAGGGGTGTTGAGGTTGCCCAGCAACTGTTAGCACCTGGACAGCAGACTGAGCAGGCACACAGGTCAGGAGGTCATAATCTTTCCCACTAATTAATTCTTCCTGAATGTGCAGCTATACATATAAATTAGCACATGTACATTTTATGCAAACCATTGTCCTTTTCTTGGACCTCTTTTTTAATAAACCATTTCCGCTTTTTTTTGGTGAGGAGTAAATGGCTGCCCTAATCCTAAACCTGTGACCTCAGGTTTCAAATCTGACCCCACCCCCAAACTAAAGCCCTGTGAGATAGTTCCTCCTGACCCTGACTTCAACTCCCCTCCCATGAGGAAACATCCCATCATGCCAGACACCTTCCCAGTGCCTGGTCGCTGGTGCAGTGAAAGCAGCAGGTGGGAATTTAAAAATTGTGCCAATATCCCAGGCCTGAAGGTGGTTGTCCCATTAGGTTCCTCTGCTAAGTGTGGTGGAGCGTTGGGAATGGTAGTCAACAGGGCCTTGGAGGATCATAAAAAATGATTTGGAACTAGAATGCTGACTGTTGGAGCATGTTCCTTACACCCAATGATCTGTCCATGGTCCTGCAAGCCTTACAAATGACTCTCTTGCTCCTCCTGGACTCTGGACCTGTATTGGCTGCCTCTGCTTGAGGATACCACAATGGACCGTTCTTAATCCAGATTCTCAGGATCACCCCGGACTGCTGGCATGATCCCCTGCCTCCCAGCTCTGCAGCCTCGGAACAGGGCATTATGTCTTCAAGATTAGCATTGCCATATAACACAGAGGTGCCATGCCATGCGAGAACAGTTATTTGACCTTTGTCTTCCCCTGAAAGACTAGCTGGCAGTTAGTAAAATAAATGCCACAAACTGGACCCATGTAAAAATGATCCACCTTACAGGAATGTTGAAAGGGATTGCTAGAGACAATGAACGGGTAGAGCTCTGAACACTCTAAAGTGCTATATAAAATGATAACTATTATTAGCATGCCATGGTGCTGCCCGAGTTGGAATTTCCTAATAGCTGCAGCTCCCAAAGGGCACCTGGGTCACTGTTACTCCTGTGTAATATATAATTAAGCATCAACTGTGTTCGAGGTGCTAAACTGATCACAGATATAATGAGGTCCCTATCTGAAGGACTTAATGAGTAGATAATCAATATTTGAAGTAGGGAAGGTGGGAGAGACAAGAGAGAGACTGGCTGGGGGCTTCTTCCATTCACAGAACAAACTGAGATCTAATTCAGATACCTCTGTGTGTGTGTGTGTGTGTGTGTGTGTGTGTGTGTGTGTATTCTGAAAGTACGGTGGTTTCCTGGACATGAGGCTTTAGGATGGGCTTCTCCAATTTCATAGTCTTCACTGCCAGAACACATCCAGGAAGAAAGAAATCAACACTTCTACATAGTCTGCTGTACTGCGCCCCTAATCTAGCTCCCTGCCACAAGCCTTATCCAACAGAGCTGCTTTCTTCTTTTCCTCTTGGTTATAGAGGTCCCATTTCAACACCTGATGGGATCCCTTCCAGTTTTAAGGCTGTGTACTCCCCAATGATGTGGTCAGACAATTTTAGATTCTAGACTTAGGTGGTAACATGTCTTATTACACTTACTTCTAAACGTGGCAAGGAAGCCCAGCTGTATTTGGGGCTCTCCTGTTCATTCTGCTGAATGGAGCCCTTGACGTTTGCCCTGAAGTGCTGCCCTAATGGTACCATGGTTTTCTCCTAGAATTTTTTACAACTTTCCCCACAATTCCAGGCTTTCAACTTCTGCTTCCTCTGGTTCTCTGCACCCTCCCCCCCCCCAATTGCAAATCCCCTCATGCCAGAGTGGGCAGAAAACAAGAGGAGGCTGTCATTGAAAGAATGTTTCCCTGCAGCAATTCTGTATTTAAAATGGCTGAGATGGGAACCTCACCCAGAAGCCCAGAGGAAATGGATGGCAGCTTTGGATTCCGTGGGAGGGCAGGCAATTTTGTTCTCCATTTTGAACATATTCAAAATGCTTCTCTCCTCCCAAAGCAGATTAGCAAGAGAAAAATGGAAGCAGTTATACTATTTTGACCAAAAAAGAGAGAGCATACTTCAGGTTTTTTTAGAGTTCCTTCTCTGGTCTGGTGAAGGTTGAAGAGTCTTACTGTCTCTCTCATGTGTACATGCTGTGGGCATCAAACAGTTGCACCCTGATGAAACCACAGCACACAGAACATATAAATATAAAGCTACACACAGCAGGCTGGTGAACCCTTTGCTGCAAGACATCATATTGCTGTGAGAAAGTTGAGTAAGAGATAAAGGGAAAATGCCACAGACTTCATACTTCCACAGTCACAACTGAAGTCATCTGTTGTGCCTGTACATGTCTGTTGTGTTGGTTTGGTTGGGTTTTTTTTTTTTTAAAAAAAGACTTCACCCATTGCATAATATTCTTGGTTTCTAAGCTAAGAAGTGACTTTTGTTAAATAACTTGAGCAAACTACCATCTGCCACGTCCAGTTTTCGCAATAAAAGAAAACCACACACTTCTACTGTTTGGACACATTTGGACATTAGTCTAGGGCAGTTTTCAGAGTCAGAAACAAAATGGTGCTCTGAGAATATCATGCATAGGCCACATGGACCTTTTTTTAAAAAACTGTTTTTAACAAGTTCATAACAGCACTATGTATTATGAGTATGCTTCAAAACACTAACAAACTAGTGCTGGAAGTATTTACATGCCTTTAAAATAAAACTATGCAGTGGTTTTCTCTTGTGCGCATAGTGTTCTGCATTGTGTGATTCTAGTCCTCCGTCCCAGAGACTTCCCCAAACTCCTTCTCTCACACGGTCTTGTCTATACTGATATTTGAAACTATCTTTTGCTATCTTTTAAGTTGGGCTGGTTATCATACACACAGACACAGGAGCGAACATGGCCTAGTGGGTGTGCTTAATGGCAGTGCATGAAATAGGGAGTCTTCCACACATCTGCTTGTCCCCTGATAATGAAGAAACAAATGAAAGCTGTGCTGGACAGGAGGCATAAAAGATAACGGGAAGGCAGGCAGCACTTGAGCAGCTGAACTCTGCTAAGGACAAGCAGCAGGGTGGAAGACAGGCTGCCAAACATGCCCCATATCAAAAGAGACAAGCCATGTGTGTTTCTTTTCTACATCCAAAGGGCACGTCAATGAAATAAGCAGGTTGACATTAAGTGTTTCAAGATAGCGTGCCCCAGCTGAATTGAGAGAAGAAGAAATTAGTTTGGAGAGTCTTTCCAAGCCTGTGGAGTCAGACTTTGGGCATGTCTACACCAGCCATTAAATCCGGGCTGGTCTTGTGTGGGTCCCTGTGTGTCCATATGATGCACAGGAAATCCCAGGGGCATTTCTGTGGGATATTGGGAACCACAGAAAACCCAATGTTTCCTGCAGTCCTGGGAGCATCCTGTGGATTGCAGGTGGTGTGAATACCAATCCTGCCTCTTCCTTTCCTCCCCAGGAGTATCAGGGCTCTGAAAACAGGCATGGAGCTGTATGGGGAGGCTCCGTGCCCAAGGGGTGGGGAGAGTGGGTTTGGGTTATTTTTTTACGTACTTTTTGGTGAAATGCAATTGCGCTCCATGTCCCCTGTTAAAAATAAAATAAAATGGCGGCTACAATGCCCCTCTTCCCTTCTGGGACGTCGTGCTGCCATTTGGATGTTGGGGGAGGATTGCAGAAGCAGGTAAGTCCACGATCCTCCCCCTCCCTCCTTCTGCACCCTTAGGTGTAGACATGCCCATAGTCTTAGAACACTGGTGCAGAAAGATTTTCAGCACAAGGGCTGTATTCTATTTTGGAGAAGCTCTTGGTGCTGCATTCCAGTGGTGGATAAGGCATAGCACACAGTTAAACCATGGAATCTGCTACTACAAGACATAGTGATGGCTACCAATTTGGCTGGCTTTAAAAAGGAGTTTGAAAATTCCTGGAGGAGAAGGTTACCAATAACTACTAGTCCTGATGGCTATGTGCCACCTCCAGTATCAGAGACAGAAAGCCTATATACACCTGTTGCTGGGGAACATGGGTGGGAGGGTGCTGTTGCACTCATGCCCTGCTTGTGGTTTTCCCATCAAGAGCTGGTCGGTCATTGTGTAAACAATGCTGGACTAGATGATCCCTTGGTTTGATCCAGCATGGCTCCTCTTACGTTCTTAAGTAGGGCACCCCTCGGAAAATAACAACAAAAATACTGACATATTTCATTGTAAAGCTCTCACTGCCAGTAACCAAGCCTTTCCATCTTTCAGAATGGGGTGTGTGGGGGGGAAACTGCACAAAAGACAAGGAACCATGCTTTGTCATACAGCCAGATATTTGTGTGTGCATGCATGCATGCACATATGCAGCAAACCAACATTAGAAAAACAACCCATGGTTTTCTGCCCCCCCCCCATTTTTTTAATTCCTGTGAGCAGGAGCCTGGCTTGTTGAACAAACCATGGTTAAAAGACACTATGGCTTAGCATTACATCCAAATGCAGTCTATCACTCCCTTGTGCTGTTCCTGGTGTTTTCACAAGGCTCGCATTGATTTTATGCCTCCATCCAAGAGCAATTGGTCACAGGCCCTTCTCTTTTAGGGCTGTGTTGATGGCTGATTGAGCCATGAAGCATAACGTTTTTGAGAGACCAGAAACAGAAGCACTGGTGCTCGAGACCATGAACTACTCGAAAGCATTTCCTCTTGATAAGCCTTGTCTTTGCTGCCAGCATTCTTCTCAGGCACCTATGATGTAACACAGAAGGCAGCTGGTCTGGGTACAGAAGATGAACAAGCAACCAGTGGGAAATTCCCCCAAGGCAAGACTATTTTGGAAGTGTGTTCATTCTGGATTCAGTTTCTCAACCTGGTCACAATTATGCAGGATGACAGCACATGCATAGCAGGGATTTTCCTCACTGAGAGAAAAGGACTGTGGGATCCCAGCAGGAAATGCCTGCTCCAGTTCCTTCCAAATAACACAAATTTGCAAAAACTCTGGCTGCAGAATATGTTATCAATGGGAATTAATGCAGCTTATTGACATATTATGTATTATATTGTATTTAAGTCATGAAGGGGCAAAATTCTGTTCCTTTATTTAAGTCACCTATTAAAAAGATAGATGATACCAGGGCTCCTAATAGGATGGTACCTGATTACTTCTCTCAGTCATCTGCAGTCGTGAGTTCTCAGTTTGCTTCAAATCTTCTTCTGCAGCCTAATAGGATAGCTTTAACTGTATACCCTAACAGAAACTGTATTATCCAATGGAACACCTTGTCTTCTATACAGAGACATCTTAGTTATCTATTACAACTACCACTGAAGGAAATTGATTTAGTGTCTATGGATAAGCTGTATGCCCCTCCACTAGTGCAAAAACGTATTTTACTGTTTAGATCTGATAAAATACCAGTAATGGTTATGAAGGAGAAGGCTCTTTTAGCTAGGTTTGATGCCATCTCTACCCGAGTTTTTTTAGATGCAGTAAGGCTACCTCTTCTACCCTTTTTGTGACTAGAAAATCCCCAGTCCTCAAGTGACTTCCCTGGCCCATCTTCTCTACCAGAAAAGGCTATTTTACATGCTTCTTCATCTAATGCTTCTAGGATTCCGGAAGAAGAGCAGTTAATTAGTTCTTACAAATGCCTACCTCTGAATGAAAAGGGGGCCATAATCAATAGATTATCGATAGTTGTTTAAAAATTGTTTAGGTATCTGTGTATCTGTGCTGTCTATTTATATGTTTGTATGTAAGTGTCTTTTTATATTATTTATTTTAATGGTTTTTAATCTTTGTAAACCACCCAGAGAGCTTCAGCTATTGGGCAGTATAAACATATAATAAATGGAATGAAATGGAATAAAATGAAATGAAATGAATGAAACTCTTTGCTGGGACAACATCTCCTCATTACTTTCAATGAGCAGGGAAAGCTTCAGCATTCTGGGAGCTGTCTGGGGTTCTGATCTAGCCTGTCTTAACCTGAATGCTTTGTATTATAGTTCCCCAAACCTGACAATTACCTGATGTGACTCAAGTTCATGGGTGTTAAACCTGTTTCAGCCCAAGGGCCATAGTCAATTTCAGAGAATCTCTTGGTGTGTGTGTGTGTGTGTGTGTGTGTGTGTGTGCATTCCAGTGGTGGGTGGGGCTGAAGGCAAAAGGGGCAGGTCCAAAATACCAAAAATACCAGCATATTAGATGATGATGATGATGATGATGATGATGATGATGATTTATTGCATTTATATCCTGCCTTTTTTCCGCCAAGGAACCCAAGGCAGCATACATAATCCTCCTCCTCTCCACTTTATACTCATAATAACAACCCTGTGATGTAGGCTGGGCTGAGAGTCTGTGACTGGCCCAAAGTCACCCAGTGGGTTTCCTTGGCTGTGTGGGGACTAGAACCCGGATCTCCCGACTCCCAGTCCAACACTTTAGCCACAACACCACACTGGCTCTTAATGCCAGTAACTAAGCCTTAGGAGAGACATTTCCACCATTTAGAAGAGGGAAAACACCACACAATATTCATGAAACACAAAAGTGGTCAGAGGAAAGGGGGTGGGGTCAAGGGAAGAGGGAGTGGACATCTGGGGAACCCTGGAGGGCTTAAATGGGATTCCTGGTGGGCTGGATTTGGCCCAGGGGGCAGCGATTCCACACTCATGCTCTACTTACAGTGACCTAGCCCCTCATAACTCTGCCTGCTGTGGCTATATCAGTTGAGATCCTGATACTACACTTTGCTTGATGGGGCCTTGCTCAGTCTATATGGGCAGCCCACAGGCTACCCTCAGCCATTCTTTCAACATCTTTACTCACTGTCACAGGATAGGCCATAAGAAGATAAGAAAAGCTATGCTGGATCAGACCAAGGGTCCATCCAGTCCAGCACTCTGTTCACACAGTGGCCGATCAGCTGTCGACCAAGAACCGACAAGCAGGACATGAGGGCAACAGAACTCTCTCAACCATGATCCCCAGCAACTGGTGTACATAGGCTTACTGCCTCTGATACTGAAGGTAGCACATAGCCATCAGGACTAGTAGCTATTGAAAGCCCTCCACCATGAATGTGCTTAATTCCCTTTTAAAGCTATCCAAATTGGTGGCCATCACTGCATCTTGTGGTAGTGAATTCCATTGTTTAACTATGCGCTGTGTGAAGAAGTACTTCTTTTTATCTGCCCTGAACCTCCTACCAATCAGCTTCATGGGAAGACCTGGGTTCTAGCATTATGAGAGTGGGAGAAATGGTCTCCCTACCCACATTCTCCACACCATCACCTGTACTATGAGATGGAAGAAGCAATTAGCCATGTGGTGAAAATCAAGGCAGCAGATGAAGGTTTGAACACCCACTAAACAAAACATTTAGTTTATACTAAACATTTTGAAAAATAGCAATGATTGCAATGACATTTCTGGGGAAAACAGATTTTAAATCAATTTTAGCATGAACTATGAGCAATTAGGCTTCAAAAATAACATGAAAAATCATCCATATAAGCCTTGTCTAGACTGTTTCCCTGCTTAAACCAATTCATAACAAGAAAGCAATGCCTTCCAGCTCATCGAAATGCTTTGCAAGAGCAGCTTTCACCTCTGCTTTGGTCTCTGGAGTCTTGTCCCTCTGAAACAACCTCTGTCCTGGTTTCTTTCTTGTGATTTCTAGCTCTTGAACTCTCTCTCTCCCAATCTCTTAGCTAACAAGAAGAGCAGCAGAGTTTTGCTAAATTTCTAGTTCCCATTGTAACTAGGCTTCTCCCCCCTACCCCCTTGGGTTACAGTTTCCTGTTAAACCTTCCGTGATCTTTTGAACACCTCACAAGAAGAGCCTCTAAACTCCAAATAACCCAATCTCTAAATGGAAAGCAACCATTTTATAACTAAGGAAAATACACCCACACCAACGGCTAATCCGTTTAGCCCTATTTAAGTGTTGCTCACCTCAACAGACAACAGGGATACAGAGGAGGCACTCATTTAGCCCAACTCCAGAGGCCCCACACCTGCTCCAGGTCCTTCTTCTGCTCATGATGCACCTCCGCAGGAGAAAGCCTTTTGGACCTATGGAGCCTCCCCATGCAATATCGAGCCCTAGATTTTCCTGGCCTCCACAGATAGAAAAGGCTCCTTGCTGCAGAAGTGAACCCTGAACAGATGAGGGGCTGGGAAGAGCTGTGTGACCTCAAGGTGGGCTACAGATGTGGCCCACAGCAGAGCTGGATCCAGGTTTCAGAGGGCCTTTGGGCAAGACACCCTCAATGGCCCCCATTCTCAGTGAGTCTACCTTCTCACTGCCATTGTCTCCAGCTGCTATTGTTCATCCTTATCCTCTTTTTCATCATTGCTACCACTTCCTTACTTGACAGGCAGAGAGCCAGTGGGCAAGTAGGCAAGAGCATCTGCTGCTTCTCCTTCTCACCACCTCTATTGTCTGGGCTGGAATGAGAGGTAGATGAACAAGCATGTTGCAATGGTGAAGAGGAGCAGCCACTCTAGGAGGATCTTTTCCGTGCACTGCAGGCGCCCAGCCGTGCTTATCCTTGATGCTTATCCCTGCCTCACAGCCCTCTGAACCAGTGTTGCCTTTTCAGGTGACTAATACCTGAATAGGACTTTTGTTTCATTGCTCTTGAGATGATCATCAGCCCATGGCCCTTCTTTGGGAGTGTATCTCCTCTCTCACAGATAAAGCAACGGACAGCCTAAGCCTATTTTTAATTACAAGATGGGAGACTAGCCTAATATGGAATATTTCTTCTACCTTTGTCATATGTCATATAGCAGAAGTGAAACCTTGATAAAAACACACATAGATAAGTGAGAAATAAAGGCACACATCTTCTGCAAAAGAGCAACAAAAGCAAGCAGAAAGTCCCTTCCTCCTCCTTCAGCAAGATCTCCCCAGTCTGGTGCCCTCTGGATGTTTTGATCTAAAATTCCCAACAGCCTCAAGCAACATGGCCACTGGTCAGTGATTATGGGAGTTGTAATCCAAAACATCTGAAGGGAACCAGGTTGGGAAAGACTGCTTGTGGCTCTTGTATCTTCTCAGGGCCAGGAAAATGAGGCTAATGCGTAGCTCCCTAAGGAATTCTCTGCATTCCCAAAGCTTCCATGAACTTGGTGCAACAACAACAAAAGATGACAAAACTTTGCCATCTGGTTACATGCAAGTTCTGTAGAGTCAAAGATGGAGACACAGGTAGGCCTGACCCCACTTCCATCTGCTGTTTTTTTGCCCAAGCCCTCAAATAAGTTGGGGGTCTCCAGCAACCCTGCTCCCTGAACAGAGGGGAATATCACCCCCCTTTCAAAAATGGCATCTTGCAGCTCAGGAGCTTATTTGTTTTATTTGCTTGATTTCTTTATTTTATCTCATTTCATTTCTATACTGCCCAATTGCAGTATCTCTCTGGGTGTTCACAAAAATTACAGCATAAAATATAAAATACAAAATTGTTGTTGTTTATTCGTTCAGTCGCTTCCGACTCTTCGTGACTTCATGGACCAGCCCACGCCAGAGCTTTCTGTCGGCTGTTGCCACCCCTAGCTCCCCCAAGGTCAAGTCTGTCACCTCCAGAATATCATCCATCCATCTTGCCCTTGGTCGGCCCCTCTTCCTCTTGCCTTCCACTTTCCCTAGCATCAGCCTCTTCTCCAGGGTCTCCTGTCTTCTCATTATGTGGCCAAAGTACTTCAGTTTTGCCTTTAATGCCATTCCCTCAAGTGAGCAGTCTGGCTTTATTTCCTGGAGTATGGACTGGTTTGATCTTCTTGCAGTCCAAGGCACTCTCAGAATTTTCCTCCAACACCACAGTTCAAAAGCATCTATCTTCCTTCGCTCAGCCTTCCTTATGGTCCAGCTCTCGCAGCCATAGGTTACTACAGGGGATACCATTGCTTTAACTATGTGGACCTTTGTTGTCAGTGTGGTGTCTCTGCTCTTAACTATTTTATCAAGATTTGTCATTGCTCTCCTCCCAAGAAGCTTAAAACCACAATATAAAAGTACAACCAGAATCAAACTGAGCAGCAATTCAGAGATTTAATACACAGATTTAAAATAGCAGAGCTAAAAGACTAGGATGCTAAAATGCTAAAATACTGGGAAAATAAAAAAGGTCTTCACCTGGCATCGAAAGGAATACAACATACTTGCCAAGCGAACTTCTCTAGGGAGCTCATTCCACAGCCGGGGTGCCACAGAAGAAAATGTCCTCTTCCTGGTAGCCACCCATCTCAATTCATTCAGCAGGGGCTCCAAGATGAACTTAGCGTCTTAGCAGGTACATACAGGAGGAAACAATCCTTCAGATAACCTGGTCCCAAGCCATTTAGGGCTTTGAATGCTAAAACCAGCACTTTGAATTGGGCCGGGAAATGGACTGGCAGACAGTGAAGCTGGAAAAGTATTAGCATAATGTGAACTTGTTGGTCAGTTCCCATTAAAAATCTTGTTGCCCAGTTGTAGACTAGGGATGTGCTCTGCTTCTAATCGGACCAGCAAATTAGAAGCGGAGCGGGATGGTTCGCCTCCCCTTAAGGCGGAGGCGAAGAGGATTGCGGGGCCGGCGGAGTGTGGCGAAGAGGATCGAGGTGAAGGCGGATCCTTCACCTTGATCCGGAGCTCCGCCGGAAAGGTAAGTGGGGTTTACCGGGCCCTGCTGCTGTCGCCCATGCGGCGACAGCGGCAGGGCCCGGTAACCCCCCCCCGCCCTCCTCTCCCTTACCTGCCTCCGTCCGCGGTCCGTCGGCTTCTTCAATTGAGCCCGCGGTTCAACCAGGAAGTCTAGGCCGCACTTGCGGCCCAGACTTCCTGGTTGAACCGCGGGCTCAATTGAAGAAGCTGACGGACCGCGGACGGAGGCAGGTAAGGCCCCCTCCCCCTTGGTCCCTTACAGGCTCTGCCGGCGACGGCGGCAGGGCCCGGTAACCCCTCCACCCTCCTCTCCTGGCCTTACCTGGCACCACTCCCCTCCACTGCGGAGCTGGGATTCGGAGCCGGAGCTCCGCGGTGAAGAGGAGCGGAGTATGGGCGGAGCGGCGCGGGGCGGAGCGGGCCGATCTGAAATTTTCGGATCAGCCCGCAGGGCGGAGCGGGGGCTCCGTGCACACCCCTATTGTAGACCAGCTGAAGTTTCTGAACCTTTTCAAAGGCAGTCCCATGTAAAACGCATTACAGAAATCCAGATAAGGAGTTTGTCCCAAGCTAGGGTGGCCACATGTCCTGCTTTGCAGTCCTGTATTTGAAGAGCTGTCAGAGGACTGTCCTCTATTTCAAGATGTCTTCTTTTTAAAGGGCTCTCTGGCCCAAGCCAGGTTTAGAGATCAAGAACCACAAGAAGCCAGGAGAGCAGGAAGGGGCCTTGAAGTTGGCCATCCACCCCTTAGCACCCAAACAGCAGGCTGAGCAGGCAGCCCACAGGTTGCCAGGTGAGACTCTTTCCCATTATGGTGAGTTATACTGTATATTTATTTAAATTATAGGGTGCTTTCAAAAGGGGCATCTATAGTATTCAATTAGCATATTCAATTTTTATGCAGATTGGGGGGCCCTTTTTTCCTTTTTTGGGGGGTTGATTCATATTCTCTGTTTTGGTTATGTTTAGGTGGCCACCCTCCCCAAGACAACAGCCCATGTTCACATCATGCCTTAGATAAGCCTCTGAGGGAAGAAAGGAAGGAAATGAATTTTAGTCTGGCCTTTTCCCTCTTAACTAGGTGAAGGAGCACTCAATCAATTCCTGCTTAAAATATCCCAGGCAATTACAAGGGATATTATTATTATTATTATTATTATTATTATTATTATTATTATAGCAGGTAATGAATACTGATGTTAATAATATCGGTGCTGGGAGGGAAACCCACATTTCACTGGCAGCTTCTCCTCCTTGCTTCTGTGATTCATTCATACAGCTTTTATGCCACATGGTATGACACAGATCCCCACCCCCACAACCCTCTCCTACGGAACTGTTAGTCTATCATTAGATCAAAGGGAGGATTATTTAACATAGATGTATCCTTTTGGAGCCATCCACCCTGATGAGAGTCAAATGCCAGTGTGTGCTATCTATTCCAAAGAGGTAAAAGCAAGGAGCTTGATACTAGAACAGGCTCTGCATTTCAGACTGAAGGCACAATCCATATTTGGCCACAGATGCTCATCTTCCCAGCTCTGCAACAGACAGCTGGCAACAGAATCCTGCTGGTGTGGGGAAACGTACCAGTACAAGACCTGTTCTACAGTAAATTATGCTACTGCATACTTTTCACATATGGGTCACCAGCACGGTAAGAGCCCTGCTTTCCCGGCAGAAACCTCGCCGTTATGTGCAATAGCTGTTCAATCTCGTTTGAGAGCCTGTGGCTGGACTAGTCAAGTAGGATATAAATACTAGAATAAATAAACTCACTTCAGCCTCCTGTCGTGGGGATTCCTGTTTAGCCTCCTGTTGTGGGGATTCCTGTTCCACTTGTAGATTTCTCCCCCCTCCCCCGAATATTAGCCCTCAGTTCTTTTCACGCAGCACACCTGCTCCAGGGCCATCTGCACCCAGACTGCTCCAGATTAATGTAAATGGATTAAACAGCTGATTTAGTTATCGGCCCCATGTGACTGCATTGACCGGCACATGCTGAGCTAAATGCATCCTATACTTGCTTAAGTTGCTCAAGCAACTATTTCCAAGGGCCAAACTACACATTACACCCAGCTGTGGTTAAATCTATTATTATTATTATTAATTATTATTATTATTATTATTATTATTATTATTATTATTATTATTATTATTTACATTTGTATACCGCCAAAAAGCTGAGGCTCTCTGGGCAGTTTACATAGGATTAAAAACACAAAAACAATATATAAAAATTAAAAAACCATACAATTTAAAACCACAAAAACATACAAAAACAAACCCAGGCTAATTACATATTGCTAAATACCTGGGAGAAGAGAAAAGTCTTGATCTATCTATGGCTGTTTTTACATCTAAGGGTTATCCCAGGAAAATGGAAGGATTGTTCCTGCCTGCTCCCAGGATCCTCTGTGTGTAATTTGGATGCACAGGGACGATCCCAGGATATAGGGCTGGTGTAGTCATGCTCTATGTATCTATCCTCATCATCTAACTAAAAGCAGCCTCTGGAATGTTGGGAGGGACTGCCAGGCTTCTCCAAACTGATGATCCCCAGATGCATTGGACTACAGCTCCCATCATCTTCAGCCAGCATGACCATTGGAGGGTGCCACATTGGGGAAGGCTTGCATAAATCTTTTCTTCCACTGTGTCTTATGTGTGTGATTCAGGTATTCTTATCTTTTCTCTATGACATTTTGTTAAGGCTTTCTTTTGAATGTGAAATGTAAGAAAAGTGTTTTTGAGCGCCATTTTTGGGTACAAATAAAATAAATAACAAATAAAACTGACCAGACTTGTGAGATCACTAGCTACCCCTGAATCATAGAATAGTTGAGTTGGAAGGGGCGATTGAGTGCAACCTCCTGCTCAATGATTTATCCACCTTAAAGCATACCTGACAGGTGGTTGTCCAGCTGCCTCTTAAATGCCTGTAGTGAGGGAGAGCCCACAACCTCCCTAGGTAATTGGTTCCATTGTCATACTGCTCTAACAGTCAGGAAGTTTTTCCTGATGTCCAGCCAGAATCTGGCTTCCTGTAACTTGAGCCCATTATTCCATGTCCTGCACTCTGGGATGATTGAGAAGAGATCATGAAAGAAGCTTTTTACCAGTACAGGAAGATGGTAGCAAGGTAGCTTTGCTTTCTTGAGGCACTGAGATGTTATAATTTTAATTAGCAATACAATGAGTGAGCATTCCTGTTGATTTTCCTTCATAGTTTGCTTAATGCAATGGACTGCTGTAACAGCAACTTCACTTAAAGCTCCATCCAACAAGCGTTTTATTGCACACTCGTTACTGGGCACTCACGGAGTTTACTCACATGATGTCATCTGCCTTCCGCCCCTTCTGGCCTTCCTTGCGCAACAACCCCCTCCCCATGGTTAAGTCCGATGCATTTTTGAACATGGAAATGATGCTCTCTCCTGCTGTGTGCAGGAGAAGCAGCGTCGTTAGAACAGCGGACTCAATGGGCCTCGTGCTCATTGTGTACTTCCTCTTTTGAGAGAGGAAGTAACTGAGGAACGAAAACACGGGTGGAGAAACAATGGTAGGAAGCGTGTTAACCCCTGCTGTGATGGAGCTTTCTGCTTAACCTGCTCATAGCAAAGCAACATTTAGCTTAGCACTGAGTTTCATAATGTACAATGAATCTGGAAACTAATATGGACACAGTAGAAAGAGACTAGCATGGGACTCTATAGGCAGGCATGGTGAATTTCTTCAGTTTTCCCCTTCATATTTCATATTCCAAGCTGCCCTTGATTGGGAATTGTATTGGACAATGCTATGGTGCAGCTAGTGTGATTGAACCAGTGATCTTATTTAAAAGCAGCACCCTTTTGCATAAACCAAAAGCAGTGTAGCATAATGGTTAGCAAGTTGGACAAGGACTGGTGAGAGCCAGGATCAAATCCCCATTCAGCCATGAAGTTCACTGGGTGAACTTGGGCCACTCAGTATCTCTCAGCCTAACTTATCTCATGGGCTTGTTGTGAAGGTAAACATGGGGAGGATAATGCATGCTGCCTTGAGCTCTTTGAAGAAAGGCAGGAAATAAACAAAATTTCTCAGAGCCCAATCTTGCTCTCTCAGTTTCAACAGCAACAGAAAGTGCTTGGCTTTACATGTCAACCTTTGAGATATTAGAAAGGGGGAAACAGTTATGTAACTCTCACAGTAACAATCAGTAATGGCAAAACAAAAATCTACACAACCAGGTGCAAAATCTTTTCACCAATGACAGAATCAGAAAGGGTAAACTTGGCTGTCAGATACCATGGTGGGACTGAAACACATCCAACATGCCCCCCTCCTCAAACTGAGTTTGTTTTGATAGCACACAAGAAAATAGAGGAAATTATAGTCAGACTGCTTCTATCTTTGTAACATTGCAAAAATAAAGTTCTCTGTCATTCCACTCCATCAACTAAAACTCTGGTCCATACCTTGCTCATCTCTTGCCTTGATTAGTGCACTCTTCTCCTCTCTAGTTTTCCCTTGTCCTATATTCCACCTCTTTCCATATTATCCTACCCATTGCCTAAGATCAGAAACAAAGGTTCTTCTCTGTGACCAGGATAGCACTATCTCAGAGGGAAAATAACCCATGGTGCCTTATTTACCCTCCCTAAGCATGCTCATTGTGAGCTACCTAATTAGCATAATTACCCTCTCCAGGTGTGGGATGTCATGACATCCAAACCTGGCAAGAGTGGGCACCTGGGGTGATTTACAAACCACCCAGCAACCCTAGGTGCTCAGAACTAGCATGTGTGGGGAGGGAAAATAAGCCTGTGGCTCCCCCCCATCTGTGTTCATGGGAACTCACAATGAGATAAAGACTGGGTTCACACAACACAACAAGCACACTCAAGTTTGAGTATGGATTGAGTGTGAGCTGTTGTGTTGTGCGAACACAGCCATGCTTACAAGCCATGATTTGTTAACCATGAACAACCCACGAAGAGAACCCATGGATTGCTGTTGGGTTGTGAACTGTAGATTGTTCATGGGTAACAAACTATGGTTAGTTAATGCAACTAGGTTCACACAACCCAACAACTCATGATTCATGTGGGAGGAGATGAAACCCATGCTTCAATGACAACCCATACTCAACCTATACTCAAATTTGAGGGAACTCAGTCTTTGTTTCATCTTGGGTGGAGGCATATTTGAGTGGGACAAGGAACTGTAATCTTTAGTTGTTGTAACACACCTTAAATGGCACTTTATACCTGAAGGGCATGATAGTGAGGTTTTCAATCAATCAGCCCACCTCACCTCTGTCTAGAAAAGCCTTCCACAACCTGGTGTCCTCCAAATGTTTTGGATGCCATAAAAACATAAGAAGAACCATGCTGGATCAGACCAAGGGTCCATCTAGTCAAGCACTCTGTTCACACAGTGGCCAACCAGCTGTTGACTGGGAACCCACAGGCAGGGCCTGGGTTGAACAGCACCCTCCCACATATGTTACCCAGCAACTGGTGTATATAAAGTGGGGCTATATAAGCTGATGTATATAAACTGGGACTGATGCCAACTCCCATCAGTCCCAGATATAACGGCAAATGCTCAGGTATACCAGGAGTTGCGGTCCAAAAGACCTGCAGGACATCATGTGGGAAAATCTGGTCTAGAACTTTGCTGCCCAATGCAATCATTCCTCTTCATGCTTTAATCACATGGCTCCCCTCCTTAAACCATTACGCTGGCTTCCTGGCTAAGACAAACTCTTCACCCTTACTATCAAAGTTCATCCTTACTACCAAAGTTGCCACTCCCCCTCTCACCCTACCCTTATATTCCAGTCCATCCCAGTCTATGATCTTTGCCTTTCCAGCTCCCCTACCATCAGCCATCCAAAGGACTTCTGCTCCTTCATGTGTCCCTGCCTTTTGTCCTTTGCTGCCCTTTAAATGCCTGGATCTGCCTCCCTGAACTTCTGTCTGAAGTAACCTCTTCAGCTCCCTCCTCAGGATCAACATTTTTCAATGAAGCTTTCAGCATAACTTCTTGGTTCCCATAGCTCACTGTAACTAAGCTTAAGTATGTGTCTCTGAAATAAACACATCATCTTTCCCTGCCTGCCACTGCCTCCATTTCCCTTCACTTTCTTTGTTGCTGCCCCAAGGTCAAATTTTAGATCGGAAGGAATGGTTGAAAGCCAAGCAAACTCCAGGCAGATCTCATAGCTATTCTTAAGTTCTATAGAATCATAGAATACTAGAGTTCGAAGGGGCCTATAAGGCCGTTGAGTCCAACCCCCTGCTCAATGCAGGAATCCACCCTAAAGCATACAGTACCTGACAGATGGCTGTCCGGCTGCCTCTTGAATGCCTCTAGGGTGGGAGAGCCCACAACCTCCCTAGATAACTGGTTCCATTGTCATACTGCTCTAACAGTCAGGAAGTTTTTCCTGATGTCCAGCCGGAATCAGGCTTCCTTTAACTTGAGCCCATTATTCCATGTCCTGCACTATGGGATGATCAAGAAGAGATCCTGGCCCTCCTCTGTGTGACAACCTTTTAAGTATTTGAAGAGTGCTATCATGTCTCCCCTCAATGTTCTCTTCTCTAGGCTAAACATGCCCCAGTTCTTTCAGTCTCTCCTCATAGGGCTTTGTTTCCAGACCCCTGATCATCCTGGTTGCCCTCCTCTGAACACGCTCCAGCTTGCCTGCATCCTTCTTGAATTGTGGAGCCCAGAACTGGACGCAATACTCAAGATGAGGCCTAATCAGGGCCGAATAGAGAGGAGCCAGTACCTCACATGATTGTGATCTACAACTTGTGATCTACAACAATTCCAAGATCCTTCTCATTTGTAGTATTGCTGAGCCAAGTATCCCCCATCTTGTAACTGTGCATTTGGTTTCTATTTCCTAGATGCAGAACTTGACATTTATCCCTATTAACATGCATGTTATCCCTATGATCAACATGCATGCTGGCGCCTGAACCTGGGAACAGTTACAGGCTCCAAAGTCGAAGGACAATGGGATAATGACTTTGGGTAGACTCGGGATGGAACAGAAAGAACAAAGGGATCAATAGCTTGATGCTGCAAAATGAAAGGAAACCTTCCTTTGGATCCCTGGCTACTTGGTTGAATTAAAGCTAGCTAATGCAAAAGCCATGCTTCTGAGAGGAAGTTAGGTAGAGGTATTCAGAACAAAAGGGATAACAGGAGGGGGACCCAGGTGGTGATTTAACCTGCTGGTCTATCTTGAGGTGAGGAGAGCATCAGTTTTGGACCGTGTTCCCATCAAATAACTTTTATGACCACTTTAAAGGGACCTTTGTTGGTCGCTTGACTTGACAGTCAGGAAGGCATTTGCATGGACCCAGAGTTCCCAGGCATTGTCAGGTGGGCACCAAACACTCAACGCCCCCAAATTCCCCTTCCCCCATCACCATCATACACATGGATGGCCGCGGTGCCATGGACTGCTACCATGCCACGGGCTGCTCTTTTGCCACTGCTGCTGCTTGCTTGTCTCTTCCGCCAGCAGCAGCAGTAGTCTGGCAGCAATAGATTCATTGCTTCAGTAAATTAATTGCACATGTGCAGCAATCTCAAATCATATGTGCAAATTGTTTTCCTGGGACTGGAGAACTTTCTGTAGGGTGCCTTGAACAATCCCCCTAAAACTTAAAACTTGCTATTTTCAGCTCTCTTGGCCTTTGCAGAGGGAGGAGGGGGCAGCCCATTCTGTTAGTAAGGGGCGACATGCCAGTGACATCTGTGGGTCTGGGGATTACCCAGCACCACCGCTGCCACCGTTTTGTTTAAGGAACAAAAATCGTGGGTCTAAGGGAGTGCTCTTGTGTGGATGATGATGATTATGACTTTTATTATATTACATATAGCGGGGGTAGGTGCTTTCAGAACTTGTAGCTTCCAATTATTGCTTTTCTGTGTGGCTTTGAGAGGATGAAGATGATTTTGTGGAGTGGCTGGGAGGATTCCCCCACCCCATCCCGCCTCTCATGATGCCTTTGGCTCTGCCTCTGGTGCTGCCTCATCAGCTTCACTGAGCACCACACACAAGTGGCATGTTGCAGGAGGGCGATGCCTTTGATTAGGTTCCAGTAGAGGACACACAACTCAGTGAAGTTAGTTACATAAAATACAAACCCTGGAAATCCAGATTGAGATCCCAGTAGAGTCAAGTTTGCCCCCACCCCCACCCTAGCCACACTACAGAAAATGTCGTGGGTTCAAACACCATGCTAACCCACAGTTCAACAAACAACCCACACTCAACCACTGAGTGTGAGTTAGCCTGTTGTGCAAATCGAGCAATGGCAAACAGTTTTTCCTTGAAATACTAGCCATGGGCATTGGCATTGGTAGCTGCCTCATACCAACTCAGACTTCAGGGACTGAACTTGAAGCCATCTTCATAAAAAGCATGTGATCTACCACTGAACTGTGGCTCCTAGAAACCCATGATCAACAACAGAAATAATATGGACCCTGTTAACCAGACAGTGATTCATTACAACAACCTGGTAATTTGCCCTTTATGGTGTAGGCATAATGCAGCTTCCCCAACCTGGGCTAGATAACTTGGTGCCCTTTAGACGTTTTGGACTATAATTCTCATCAGGCCCATCCAGAATGGCCAATGAAAAGGAATACTAGGAGCTGTAGTTCAAAACATCCAGAAGTAACTGCTTTGGGTAGGTTGATGTAAATAATGCTTGATACAAGCTGTTCTGCCGGGCATCATCTTGAGTAATGGCATGTCCTTCTCAGGAAATTGATGAGGAACTATGTCAGCCATCCCCACTGGCTAGAAATTATGAGAGTTGCAGTCCAACACACCTGGAGGGCAGCAAGTTGCCTATCCCTGCCAAAGTGTGGACTACAAGAAGTGAGCCAGAAGAGGGTCGGTAAATCTGCTCTGGGTTTCAGTCAGAACCAGTCAACAAAGGAGCTACCCAAAGTGATGGAACCATTTTGGGAATAGGGTTCCACACTTTGGATAGCTTCTTTAGAGTTCTGACTGGTTCTGACTGGAACCAAGAGCAGATTCACTGACCCACTGAAACTCATTGAAATAGGAGCCACCAGCCTCCACTCAGAAGAGGTGAAGTCCAGGCACTATATGAAAATAGGACGTCTGAGTAGACATGTAAAGGATTTCACTGGAAAACACACTTTATGGAGAGTAACCTTCAGCCTTATGGTGTTTCGGTTGTACTACCTTTGTGCTCTTTTCAGTAATGCTGCTGATTTAAAGTGTGCTTTTTTCCCCATAAAAAATTATTCATCATCATTTTAAAATATATTATTGTAAATGTATATGCATTTGCTCTCCATGTGCTTTACACGGGAGTTAAAATGGCATGCATTCACATTCACACATGTACATGTCACACACACACACACACAAACCTGATTAATGCATAGTATCTGGTAGCAGACTAATGCTGCAATTCTATGCACACTTAAATGGGAATAAGTTCAACTGATCTCGATGAAGCTTACTTCTGAGTAAACACATGTAGTACTGCACTGTAAATAAATAAAGCGTTAGATGTATAATATGTAGTAGATACAGGCCAAAATTCTTGACTCCATAAACATGTTATTCAAATGCAAAATCTGAAAAACAAGGATTTTAAAAATACATATTATCCCACTTTTGCATAAAGCTTCCATTAATTATTTCAATACATTGTGGATCCCTTCCATTCAATCTGACAGTTCTTGCCAGCCAATTAGGCAAAAACAGGCAAAGTTTAGTCCAAACTTGCAAACTGCACTCAGGTCCCGAACATTTCTCCATAAGGAGTTGCCTCTATAGTTTAAAACACATACAGGAAGGACCTACACATCTTCACAAGGCTTATAGTACAATACTTGTGAGACATCCTGATTTGTATATTGCCAAACCCATTTAGCACTTGAAATGTATATCAAGATTTGTATCAGCAAAAGTAAATCCATTTGTGGTTGTCTCATAATTAACTGAAAGGGAAATTAATTGGCTTACTCTGACATTCCAATTATAGCAGGAAACAGCTGTAAGGAGCTGCAGAGGAGGTTACACAACTATCTTTGCATCTATTAATAGAATCACCTGGATTCATAAAAGCACTAACGTAACAGCACACAGCACAGTATCCCTAACTCGTAGTAACTAATGCAGTATACCACTAGACTTATGGAATTGTTATGAGTGCATTATCGAGCCCAATTTAAAGCACCTTTTTATTTTAAAGCCTAAAATGGTTTGGAGCCAAATTACCTGAACAACTGCCTTAACAAACAGTGGGTTTCGCTTATGCAATGGAATTGGCGGGACGGATTGCTTGTGGAACACCCCCATTACTGCCCTATATTTTTAGGATTTCCTTGTAGGAGAGAAGCCAAAGATTTTGCCTGAAATCAAGTAGTTCTCTATATACCTTTATTCTAGAGTAGTCTTTGATCCAGATCTTAAAATCCCTCCCACCCCCATTATGGTTTCAATCTGGATTGAGACTCCTGTGCCTATTCTAGTATGAAAATGAAGGCTGGGGCCAACATAGTTACTAGACACATATTTAAAGTCATGTCTGTTTTGGCCTCCAGTGCTTTGAAAAGCTAGAGGAAAGCAGGCTGAAATAGTTGCTTAGCCATGAATGCTAGTGTCTCAATAAGCCACTGAGAGAGCTTCACTTCCCCATCTGTAAAGCTGGAATAATCCCCACACTGCAAGGTTGTTATGAGGGAGAATGACTTTAAAGCACTTCTGTACAATTTAAAATGCAATGTAAATTATACTAAGAGTGAAGGCTTAGTCCGCTTGCTGCCTCCGTGAGAATAATGCTGCCCCGTTACAGAAACATGTCACCTCCAAAACCAGCCTGGATTGTGCCATGCCTAGTAGAAATTTGTTAGGACAACATGGTAAGGAAAGACAATTCTTGAAAATTCATCATCTGGCATTGCGCTGCAATTCCTGAATTTTAAATATGGACATGTGTTTGCTTCTCAGGTACTCTGAGGGGCCATAGCTCAGTTGTACAACACATGCTCTGGATATAGATAGTCTCCCTATCCAGTCTCTTGAATCTCCACTTGTAAAGGTTTTCAGATAGCACACTAGCAGGGCTCAGAACGCCCTCTGCCTACAAGAACGATTCCCGATCAGAGCAGATCATTCTTGACTAGATGAACTAATTGGCTGACTCAGTATAGGTCAGGAGTCCCCAACACGGTGTCTGCAGGTCCCCCAATGGTGCCTGCACAGCTCTTCCCTCCTTGCCCCCTTCAAAGAAAAATATAATAAAAAATGGAAAAACATTAGGTTACCAAGTTCTCCTTCCTGTTCCTGAACCTGCTGATCAGCTGTTCAACAGGCAGTAGGACAGAGCAAGGCAAAGAGGCAGAGGGGAGAAACAGTGATGGAAAGAGATGGGGGGAGAAATAGTGGGGCTAGAGGCTGGGAGTTGAGAGAAACAGCAAGATAAAGGGGTGAGTGGGAGAGAAACAGCAAGGCTAGAGGCTAGGAAGGGAGAGAAAAATGTTTGGGGATGGGGAAGGGAGAGAAAGAGTGAGGAAAGGGGTTGGGGAGAGAAAGAGTGGGGCTAGAGGCTAGGTTGGAGATACAGAGAGCAAAGAGGAAAGGTCTGTGTGGACAGAAAAAGTTTGGGTGGGGTCAGGAAGCAACTCTTTCCATTGCCCTCTCCCTCCCAGCCTCTCTATTTCTCTCCCCACCACCATTTTGAATAGCCAGGTCCCCATTTCAGCAATTATGTGACTAGCCACATCCTCCATGGAAGCCATTTTGTGGTGGTGACCACAGCAGTTTCTCAAATTCCCAAATTTGCCCATGGGTCCAAAAAGGCTGGAGTCCCCATGTACAGATCATATCAGCCAGGCTCTGTCTAGCTGACTGTTCGGCCTTCGGCAAAACCGAGGAAACTGCAAATACTTTCCATGGAATCTCTGGTTCGGGCTCAACATTGAAGCGTAGATTCCTAGCCATGCTAACTTGAGGTGTAGGACTCATGCAGAAGAAACAATCACAGCAGGTAGCTTTTGAGCAGATCCAGGTGGACACCAGCACATGATGAAATGGTGGTTTGATTACTTAAATTATGTGCTCAACGTGCAATTCAACACACATTTACCACAAAGCAGCTGACACTGAGCCGAGAAGTGACTTAAGTCATGAACTGGGTGCAAACTGAAGCAACCTGATAACCTCACTCCAAATTTAGGTTGTTTCTATTCAACGTGATGTCCACACCCAAGTAAATTGCCCCTTAGATAAAGTTTCACCAGCAAATTTCCCTGAGTTAAATGTATTTATTTATTTATTACATTTCTATACCACCCAATAGCCGGAGCTGTCTGGGCGGTTCACAAAAATTAATGCATTACGTTTGTATCTCACTCAACAGCCAAAGCACTCTGGGCAGTTCACAAAAGAAGACACGCCCGGAACATTTTGATGAATGTCAAATCCCAGTGATCCACCCTGCCCTGTTCACCTGCCCTACATCTGCCTGCTGCAGACATGAGTTAGCCCCGAGCAGAGCAGCTGGGAGAGATGTTGGCTGGTATGAAACCGTCACCTTGTTCTCGGTTCAACAGATCTCTTCTAGCCCATAGCTCTTACGCCAGAATATGCCTTGCCAGAGCTTTCCATTGCAGGCATGGCTTTAGTCAACGCGAGAAGAGAGGGGTCTTTTTTCACCAGCATGAAACTGTGTCACTGCTGCCTTGCAACCGAGCAGCAGGGGGAAAAAAAAAACTTTAGTCATGGAAGTGAGCAGGTGAAGCTCTGGAACTTCGCAGGTAAAAGAAGAAAGACCAAGGCCACAGCTAGACCTAAGGTTTATCCTGGGATCATCCAGGGTTCGCCCCTGCCTAAGCGCTGGATGCCCTGTGTGTCACCTAGATGAACAAGTTTGACCCCTGGACGATCCAGGGATAAACCTTAGGTCTAGCTATGGCCCCAGTTTTGTTTTGAACAGGTCTTAGCAAACCAGTGAGAGGAACTGCACGGAAGGAAGCCCGCAGCTACGACTTCTCTACACCAGAAGATGTTCCTCAGGCGCCCTCCTGCTTTATTCTAACCCCCACCTCCGCGCCCCACCTACACACACACACACACACACACACACACACACACACACACACACACACTTACTTCTTCCCAACCCAATTAACAGGCACTTCTGTTTCCTTCTAGCGAGCCCGGGGAAGCATCTATTTATCCTACTAGCATCCGGTGCCCGTGCGTCTTTTCTCGTTACCTTGCCCTAGACCCCAACAGACGCTCAAACTGCAGTTGAACGACAGAAGAGTCTCGCAGACATCCTGCTGCAGTCTTCGAGCCGTGCATCCTCCTCTCGCTTCTACTGCAGACCAACTCCCCGACGTTAAGCCATCAGCCGGAGCTTCCCTGTTTGCCTGCTGCAACACGAGCCCCGGCGAAATAAACATGCAGCAGCGCCTAGCTCAACATGCACAGGCACACAAGCACACGTGCAGCCGCCGCACGGATCGCAGTTCCCTGTTTGGGGGGTGGCGGGGGAGGCGGGTTTTCTTCTTTCGATCTTACCGTTCAAGTTGCCAGAGGCAGGCTGGCTGGCTGGCTTCTCTTTTACTTGGGAGGGCAACCGAAAAAGCAGAGCAGATGGCTTTGAAATACCCCAAGCCTGCCGTCTGTAGCTTTGGCCTTTATAATCCACGAGGCGTAGCTGGCTGCTGGGGTGTCAGGAAACGCAGGCGGCGGAAGGGGGCCAGGAGCGCTTCGGAGGAGTCTCCTTTCTCCCTCAAGGCTGCTTGGCTCTGCTGTTGTGGATCGAGCTTGTCTTCGCTGGCAGCTGCTGTCTCGCGTTGGTCTGAGCGCTTCCCCACTCAGCCTGACAGCTCCAGTTACCACTTTTAAGGTGGCTCTCCAACCCGGGCTGCCGAATTGTCTTCCTGCCCCCTAAATAGGTTCACATCCAGTGGTACCTGGAGATACTTCTGGGCAACACACACACTGGCTCTCCCTTCTCAGCATCAATGAAAAAGAGCCAGCCGATAGCAGAGGATGAACTGAGGAAACAACCATGCCTTTGATGGTCCCCTCTCATTGTGTTTTGGCAATTTCGTTGTGCGCTGAAATATTTGGCTTGTGAAGGCTGAGCAGGAATGACTCTGTTACACTCGGCTTCTATAAGGCACCCACAACGAATCGCCTTCGTGTTGTGTTATCCCCACATCCGAGCACTCCCTTAAATTCATAACTCGAGTTGAATTGCCTTCCCATTTCCAACTGATTGATCCCCTCCCATTTTGCATCAGATTCCAAGATGGACCCCAAGCAGCTGAAGCCTCAGGGTAACTCATTCACGTTGATCTGGACAGTAACCCTCAGTTCCCAAGGTTTATAAAAAATGAAGGTTTCTGAAACTGAGCCGCCTGTAGCTAGAATATATCTGGTTGGCAGCCCATGCTTTGAACAGAATGTAAACCCAGTTCCAACCCAATTAACTGTCCTAATTTTCTATCAAGGAACTCTGGAAACTATTTTTTTTTAATGAAAGGGATTCCCTGCCACAGAGTTCCCACACCCTTAATAAACTACAACTTCCAGGACTCTTTGGTGATGGTAGTGGGAAAGCTATGCCTACCAGGCTGGATCAAACTTGATTCCAAAACAAGCTGATGTTCACACAGTGCAGGTTTATTTGTCCAGATTTCTTTGCGCAATTCCAGAACTTCTCACCTCCATATGTGTTCCCAATACGAGTACAATTTGCACATGTCCCTCCCAGGAATATCGTCATAGAATCATAAAGATCTTCAAGGTTGGAAAGAACCTTGAAGATCTTCTAGTACAGGGGTATCGGGAGGTCCGAGGGGCTACCCTCTCCTGCAGGTGCCAAAAACAAGGGTGGGGATAAAGGTCTTTAAAAATGGTCTTCAGAGCTGCCACCGAGTACCAAAAGGGTATTTGCAAGGGGATTTTGACCAGAATCACAAACAGGTCAAAATTAGCTGACAAACTAATCTTTACCCTTTTGACAAGCTCCAGGTAGCAGCTCCAGAAGGATGTTTCTCCTAATGTTTAGCCAAAATCTGCTTCCTTGCAATTTCCACCAACTAATTTTAGTCCCCGAGAAAAACAGCATGGTAGCCTTTGAGATAGTTGAAGACCACTATCAACTTTTCCCTTAAGCTTCTCTTCTCCAAGCTCAACATGACCAGCTCTTTCAATCATTCCTGGTAGGACTTGGTAGCCAGATGCCTCACCATCCTGGTTGTTCTTCTCCAAACAAATGTGCAAGTCCTCTTTGTTTAATGCTTGGCAGCTTGGAAAAAGTGAGTGTCGCTGTTTCCTTGTAATGTGTAAAGTGGTCCCAGGCTAGGTGTGAGGGGTGCATTAGCCTAAGCTGGTCTCCAGGGCTACACAAAACCTACACAAATGTACATTCGTTAACTAATGTGCATTTGCACAAGTGTACATTAGAGCTAATGTATAGTTGTACTAATGCAGATTAAAACAAATCACCCTACTCCAAAAGGTGATAAAGTGTCTGCAAGACTTGAAGCCTCTTTATATGAAGCAAAAATCTTGCCCCCTTAGCAGGGCTTCATCTTCTGGAGTCTTCATGGGATAATAATTGGCGCAATACACATGCTTCCCCCATTTTTTATTTTGGGGGGTGATTCCTGTGTTGACAAGCTCCATACGTTTCATTTATACAGCCAGTACATGGTGCTGCAATATTGTGTGACATTGCATGATTCTGGAAATACACTGCCTCTTTGATAGCAGTTTATGTACATTACTGCTTTTTTTGGTAACTTAAAAAATGGCAGAATAAAGCCGGAAAATGATGGGAGAGGAGGACCCACAAACTTCTGTGTGTGACACACCACGAGTGCACGATAAAAGTCTCATGTGAAAGCACCCTTGGAAAAAGCTGGTCTGCTGTGCCATCTGTAGTAGGGCTGTGCACAGGACCCCCAATCAACTTTGGATCCCAATCCGGACCTTCCGGATTGGGCCCGAACCAGTTCGGGTTGACTTGGACCTCCCCTGATCCACTCTGGAACCAGGTCCGGAGCGAGATCTGAAGGTCCAGATTGATATTTGCCCCCCATTTTGCCCCCTTCCCCACTTACTTGCCTCTGCGGTGGATGGCGGAGGCAGGTAAGTGGGGAAGGGGGGCAAAATGGGGGCCAAATAAGCCCCCCTCCCCTTACCTGGCTCTGCCGTCTGCTGCTGCTGGTGGCAGACAGCGGATCTAGGTAAGCCCCCCCTCCTCCCTCCCCCACTTACCTGGCTCCGTTGTGGTCTGGGCGGCGGTTTCTACTGACACCCAGGCCTAAGCCTGTTTCTGGTCTTAGGCCTGAGTGTCAGCTGAAGCTGCCACCCAGACCATGACGGAGGCAGGTAAGCCCCCTGCCCCCCTCCCCTGGCTCCAGAGCTTTGGACCTGTCTGTACCGCTTCGGGCCAATCCAGACCTCCCCTGATCTACTCCAGGACTAGGCTTCGGAGGTCCAGATCAGCCCCCTCTGCTTTGGATCCGTAATGGAGCGGAGCTCACCCCTAATCTGTAGGTCGGATTCATAGAAATCTGAACTCATTTGAACCCATTGCAGATTTCTCTGACATCCCTAGCACTGGCTAAAGCTCCTAGGGGAGCTTTCTGAATTTAGCAGATACCAACTGATGTACTATGAAAACCAAAAAACATTGGTTTACCAGAGCAACAGAGAAAGCAAACATTTGGGCTGCATTGAATCTTCTATGGAAAACCATTTTGGCTTTAATGGAAGCATTTGAGAGGAGAAAAAGTCTTTTTAAATAGCCTCCCCTCCCCCTTTTTGAGACTTGTTTGTGGTCTTGGTAGTGTTGGCATCTGTGCTACCCACCATCACCACTACCCTGTTTTTCTTGTTACATGACACAAACATTGCTCCAGACATCATGTGGTTAAATCTGATTGGTAACACAGCACAGGGGCGGGGCAGGAAAACATGGTCCTGAGCAGCAGTAGGGAATGCAGTTGCTGCAAGATATAAGTGCAATGAGCCCTTCGCCCCCCCCCCAAATAAACTCACTGAAAGGGGAGGCCCCTCTTCACAGCCTGTGAAAAGGGTGATAAGGTTGGGTTGTTCAGACCTAGTCAACACTATCAGTGCAAAAAGAAAAGGAAGACGAGAGCACTTCCCTGTCTCTGGAAACACATTATTTGCATAAGCCCCAATAAAATAGGGAACGTGGTGGAAATGGTAGGGCAGGTGTAACGTTTTCCCCCTTTCCAGGGCAAGTCGCCGGTGCATGTGTCACTCCTGGCATAACTGGAACTGTGTTCTGATCCTGACTGAAGAAGATCTGAAGTCCTGGGACAGCCCATAAGCGTGTTATGACAGCCCTTCAGTCAAAGGTTTCCTCCTTTGATTTCATCTCTCAGTCAAGTTCCTTTAAAAAAAACCCAAAGGAGGGCTCTGACCATTTCCCTGCATGGCAAAGGTTGAATTTTCCAAAGGAACAAAACAAACCACAGCAAACAAAATATGCCAAAATAGATTAAATGCCCCCCCCCATTTTTCCATGACGTTCATGCTTTAATGCTGAGAGGCGACAGTATTTCAGGCATGTTGCATTATTTATATATCAAATCATATTGTACTATATTCATTTTAGAAATATCTCTCTCTCTCTCTCTCTCTCTCTCTCTCTCTCTCTCTCTCTCTCTCTCTCTCTCTCTCTCACACACACACACACACACACACACACACACACACACACACACAGACAGGTCATCCCTATATCCTCCACCCTTCATAATTTCTTCTAGAGACATTCTGAGAAAGTAGATCCATGCCATGGTAATCTTCCCCCAGGTATATTTATATGAGCATTGTGGCACATGGTAATTTCATTCCTTCTTAATTTTGCAGAAGATGCAGCTTCTGGAGAGTCTTCAAATGCTGCCCCATATAGAGTGCATTGCAGTAATCCAACTTGGAGGTTACCAAAACATAGACTATTTACAGAAGACAGGTTTTCCCTGTCCAGATCAGGGGCATAGCTGGCAAGCAGCCAAAGTTGGAGAAGGCACTCTGTGCCACTGAGACCTCCTGAGCCTCAAGTGACAATGATGATTCTAGGAGAACCCCAAGCTATGAACCTGCTCCTTCAGGGAGAGTGCAATCCCATTCAGAACAGGTTGGACACTCTTAATCCAGTCAGAAGAACCACCCCACTAGCAACATCTAAGGCTTTTCAGTTTATTAGCCCTCATCCAGTCCATAGTTGCAGCCAGTCACTTATCTAGCACATCCACAGCTTCACCTGACGAAGATGAAAAGGAGGAATAGAGCTGTATGTGTTCAGCATACTGAAAAATCCTGTTGACCCCAGTTTCATGTAGATGTCAAACAGCATAGGGGAGAAAACAATCCCACGAGGAACCCCATGCTGGAAAATCCACAGGGACAAGCCATATGCCCCAAACACCACCTACTAGAGCTGGGCATCCAAGTAGAAGCAAAACCTCTGCAATGCAAAACCCACCCACCCACCCCATTCCAAGCTCATACTGTCACCCCAGGAGGATACCATAATCAATGGTATCCAAAGCTGTTGAGGGATCAAAGAGAATCAACAAGGTCACACTCCCATGGCTTGGAGAGGCCCCATGGCATTGTCTGGGGGAAGGGAGCTAGGCAAGAAAGCTGGCAGTTCAGGCCAGTAAACAGTGGAGGCTGGTGGCTCCTATTTCAGCGGGGCTGTAAATTCACTCCAGCTTTCAGTCAGAACCAGTAAGAACTCTAAAGGAGCTCTCCAAGGTGCCAGACTCATTTTGGCGATAGGCTTCAGCACTCTGGATATTTTCTTTGTAGTTTTGACTGAAACCCAGAGCAGATTTATAGCCCCACTGAAATAGGAGCCACCAGCCTCCACTGCCAGCACCAAGCCATTTTGCCGCTGCCAGGTCACTATCAAGAGGATGGTAAAGGCCAGGGGACTCATCGCGAATGGCTGGAGGTGTGTGTCCTGGGCTTAATTAATAGTTCCCATTCAATTTTAAGTACTATTAAGGAATGAACCATTCTTTTGCTAGCCAAGGGACAGCCCCACAGGAGAAAATGTCACCCTGTCTTTGCTGAAATTTACAGTTGCAGCAAGAAGACTTTGTATACTGGGGCTACTCACACTGCCTTAAAGTCTGGTCTTATGCAATGAAGTAAAATGTAGTAACTGGCAAGATGGCACAGGAGGTGCCGACAGCCTCCTCAAAGCTCAAGGAGCAAGTAAAATACAGATATCTATAGGGTAACTATTCCAGTGTATCTCAGGAGTCAGGTTGACGTATGAGTAATAAAGAAGCACTAAGGAGGTAATAGTTGACTGACTGAGGCTCAGAACCTATACAGATAACCAAACTTTACTCAGGGTCCACTTTATCTATCAACTTACCTCAGAATTTTACCACACCTCACCTACTGGCATGATGGGCTCAGTCTACACATGCTGCAGAATGAGTGGTCAAATAGACTGAACCATTTCAGATAGGAGGTATATGGCAACATTTTGAAATTGTACCTTTCATTAGTGACTCCCTACAAACAGAAAACCAGCACCACAGGGAAATGTCTGGGCTAAAGCCTTTCTCATTGATGTACTAGTTTTCTATTTGCAGGACGTAGTTGATGTTTTAATTCAGAGAAGCAGTCAAAATTGGTGTGCTTCAACCTTACGTTCTGCTACCTTAGCATTCTATACCTTTTTCTGCTGCATATGTAAGCAGAGCTACCAGGTATGAAAATGTGTGGTTGAATATGGGAGTGAAATTGTCCTCTGCATAGCCTCTCGGTATTGTGTATGGTAACCAATCACCTCATGAACGGAATCTAATGGGAGACAGTACTCTGGTTCCATGACAACAGCATTTTTCATTTGGTCTTCAGTTCATGCTACGCTGAATACATCCTCAGAAAGATCTATCAGTCATTTGACATTTGTATCTGATTGCTGGAAATTTTTCCATATGTTGCAACACTTTTGCTTGCTGTGGTATCCCACCTTGTCACAAAAGTATGGCAGTTTTGTGTGGCTACTCAAGTCAAATTAAATCAGTGCCACCGCCTATGACTATTTTGACCGTATTTGAACAGGATAAATGTGCTCAAAATATGGGCCAGATCTACACCACCTGTCATATCCATACGATACCATCACGGTGGCACTATATCCCTCTTGTGCATTTATACTTCGCAGCACACATAACGACGTCTGTTGCAGTATTTTGGATAATACGGAATAAAAAGTGGAAAATAACGGTAGAAAAGCGGTGTGCCCAGTGGAGCCTATAGACTGATAAGCAGCTGCTACATCAAGACATACTTTTGAGGTGAGCTATTGCACCGAAACTCATTGACTACGTACATCTGTGATACATGATCATTTTATTTTACTGCATTAATCTTTCGTGTGCTTCATAGTCTGAAGGAAGGCTGAAATCAATGACGTTGGGCTGGCAGTTCATTATGAAGTATTGCTATGACCAGAGACAACCAGAATACAGATGGGTTGACAAAGCTGCCAGCAGTTACTGAGATATTTTGTAAGATGTCTTTGAGAAGATCACTGGCACTCTGGATCTGATTCTCCCAGTCATTTATGAAGTTAATAAATTCCTCAGCCAAGCAGAATGGATTTTAATGCTTACACTCTGTTCACACCACTGCACAAGCAGCCTATGTTACTACATTTGACTGAAGAATTGACCTTGTCTGGGAAAGTGAATTATGATGCTTTGATTTGTGGTTGCAAAATCATACTAATGCATAATTTCAGGAAAATCTTGAAGTTAATTTGAAGCCAGTAAAGGGCGGAGGCTCCAATTTCGGAGGGGGTTGTGAATCCATTGTGGATTTTAGCCAGAACCAGCCAGACCTCTAATGGAGATACAAAAGTGCTGAACCCTATACCCCAAAAAGCTACTTTAGAGGCCTGGACAATTCTGATTAAAATCCAGGATGAATTTACAGCTCCACCGAAATTGGAGCCACCAGCCTCCACTGTTTGAAGCACAAGGTGAGAGCCAGTGTGGTGTAATGGCTAAAGTGTTGGACTGGGAGTCGGGAGATCCGGGTTCTAGTCCCCACTCAGCCATGAAACCCACTGGGTGACTTTGGGCCAGTCACACACCTCACAGGGTTGTTGCGGTGAGGATAAAATGGAGAGGAGGAGGTGGATTATGGAGTTCCAGATATCACACTGTTCCCCCTGTGATATCTGGAGCAGCTATGAAGTGTCCAATTGGTGCTCTGTAGTAACTAGAAAGCACTAAAAGGGTCAAAAGGGGGTCAAAATGGTGGCTCTCTATGATATTTTTAAAAAGTTATCTTTACCATTTTGGGGAACAGTGGAGGGCAGTATGGGGTGCATGCCATCCATGGGTCATGTGTTGCCCATACCTGATATAAATCATCCATCAAATTACATATTAAAGGCATAATAAAATTTGAAACTTTTGTGGACATTGTTGGTCACTTTCAAAAATGGTTTTAAGTATGTAATACAGAGACAGTGGAAGCTGTTAGCTTTACTTTGGGAGGGGTGGTGATTTCATTTTGGGTGTTGGTTAGAACCAGCCAGGACTCTAAATGTGCTATCCAAGGTCCTGAACCCTGTCCTCAAAATGGCTTCAGCACCTCGGATAGCACCTTTAGAGTCATGGCTGGTTCTAACTAACACCCAGAACAGAATCACTGCCCCTCTGAAACTGGAGCCACTAGCCTTCGCTGACTACAGATGCAAAATGTACATGGCATAATGTTGACAAATCAACAAGTTTAGTCATTTTGTACATTTAGAAAGTTATGGAATGCATATGTAAAACAAAGCAATAGCCTTTCCAATAAATAAATGTCTATATGCACTAATCCCTCTTTTAGGGGGACTGGGGACTCCCCCATTCCATCTGCATTCAGCGATAGGCCTCTCAAAAGCTCCCATCCTAGCACACAAAAATTATTTTGTGCCTGTGATGTCAGGCCTGAGAGAGTGGAAGAAAGGGGGGAGCACACAATTGCATCCCCTCAAGCAATTTATTTTGTGGTCGTGTCAAAAAGAAAATAAAAGAAAGGAAAAGAAAAGAAAGAGAAAAGCCTGTTTATCTGAAGAAATGTATTATTCTTCACAAACCAAGGCTATTTATTATTCATGGGTTCTAATGCCCACTAGGTACTCAGTGACTTTTTTGGTCACGATTTTTAGGCAGGGTGGCAAGGATCTGAAAGCACTAATGTTCCCGAAATAATTGCCAGAGTAGGACACCTGCTGTGGATTTAATGGCCACTTCAGCTACACCTACTGTACAGCTGGGCTTAGAGCTCAGTGCCTAAAAGCTACTTATGTATGTGCAAAAAATAGCTAACAGCTCTGATTGGCAGGTAGCAACTGGCATGCAACTCTTTCTCCTTATCTCCTCCCCGCTGCAACTTCTTTGAATGCAAGAGAGGAGTTTGATTTGTTGGGTTTGACTATGCTCTCTCTCCAGCCACTGAATATTCGGGGATTCTAGTCTTGTCAGATGGGCCTTCAGGTAAAAGGAAGAAAGGCAGTGTGGAACTGGACTCCCACAACACTGCTGCTGGGCAAAGGTGGACAGATACAGCATTTTGTTCCAGAAAATCATCTTAATGGCTCATTGAATGTGAGACAGGGCATAGTTTAGTTCCAGAACCTGTATTCAGGGGGTCAAGATTTAGCTTTTTATGTTTGAACAGATAATCACAAAGAGGGTGCTTCTGTGCATGTGACGACTGCGTTCCCTTATTTTTGAGTAACCATAATCAACCTACAAACATCTGGGATTAGTGCAAGACTTCCAGGTTAGAAAATATGGCTTCCAAAGAGACTTGATTGTGACACCTCCACAGTTCTTGAATATGATCTGAAGAGCCATGAAATAATACCTTGCTAAAGCTAAGCATATTTGGGGCTGGTTAGTGTCTAGGTAGGAGACTGCCTATGAACTGTGTGCCTATCATCTTGCTGCTAACCACCAAGCCAGGGAAACTCAAATGGGTCCTTTCAAGTTGGAAGGCGGACATGTGAGGCCTACCAGAAGCCATGATGGAGAAAGAATTTTCTTTAGCAGTGGCACATTGCAGCCACTTGAGAAAGCTTGTCTCTTTTGCTAGAGTTGTGAATGCAGCATTTGCAGTTCTAAGATTTTGGTTATCCTCATCTGATGTATTAGTGAGAAATATAACACATGAATGAAGGCAATTAGTTAGCACTGAAAGGAAGTGCTGGTTTTGGGTCCTTTCTCAGTAGGTCCAGTGCAACTAGGCAAGCAACAAGCAGCTGTAGAAGCAACTTTAGGGGCACCACAGGGGTGGCTGCCAACTCATTGAGGGATGGGGCCCATTAAGGGTGGCTTGCCCAAGGGCCCTCCAAAACCTGGAGCTGTCATTGCTATCAGCTGCCCATGGGATTCCCACAAGCTTGTCTTTTATTGTCAACAACTATTGCCTCTGATTGTAGAGGTCATAGCCAATGATAGGCTTCTCCTCAATGAATTTGTCTAGACTGCCTTTAAAGCCATCCAATTTGGTGGCCATCACTAGAACTTGTGGAAGCTGATTCCATAGTTTGACTATGTGCTGTGTGAAGAAGTATTTCCTTTTATCTGTCCTGAATCTCCCATGAATGAGCTTCATGAGATGACTCTGGATTTTAGTATTATGAGAGACAGAGAAAGGTCTCCCTAGCTACTTTCTCCACACCATGCATAATTTTATACACCTCTATCATCTTTGTTCTTCTTCACCATTTCTCTAAAACGAAAATTCAAAAATGTTGTAACCGTTCTTCATAGGAGAGTTGTTCCAGATCCCTGATCATTTGGGTTGCCCTTTTTCTGCGAACTTTCCAGCTTTCAAATATCCTTTTTGAGGTGTCTCAACCGGAACTGTACACAGAACTCTAAGTGCAGTCACACTATACCTTTGTGTAAAGGCATTGTGATATTGATTCTTTTCAATCCCTTTCCTAATGATCCCTAACTTATGGAACTGGCCTTTTTCATACCTGTCCCACAACCACCTCTTTCCTTGTAGGGAAGTGACTTTTCTGAGGACTTGTCAGCTCATTACTTGCTGTGGATGCTCTTATGCAGATTGGGAACTAAGGCTAAGAAAAAAGGGTGTGATGAAGGCCAGTCTGTGGCTGTCCCTACGAAGTCCAAAAGAGCTCTTATACTACAAATAGTTATATTTGAGGAACATTTTTGTGGACCCATATGTATTCATCATGTTGCTGAAAGGTGGATGCAACAAAGGTGTTATTTACCTGGAAAGACAAAGAAGGTATTTGGGCATATGCCAAATGTACTTCTGCCACCCAAAAAACCCCACAATCAATATCTGTTTTCTGAGATTTGGGCATCTAGTTTCCAATCTCTTGTTTTAGAGATGATGCTGTGGGCTGAATAGGGGTCCTGGAGGGCAGGTGGAGTGGAGGGTGGCAGTAAGGACAGATCAAGGACCTGGGCTGAGGTTACATGGTGCTGCCATCTTACTGAGGGAAAAGAGGATTTCATTAATTGGTATTTATGTAAGAAAGGAGGTGCAGCAAGAATTTATTTTATTTTTTTATTTGAATTATATCCTATGTTTCCTCACAAAGAGCTGATGTCTTTGTGGAGTGATATGGAGATAAAGGAAGCCTTGACAGTTAATATATGGAAGTATCTGATGTGTAATAGTGAATATGTGGCAAAATTTAACAGCTGACATGCAATAGCAGTCCACCATGACTCTATCTAACAGTTAACATGTGAGACCAGCCACATATGGCAGCTATCATGCAGTATGTTTTACCCTTAACAATTGACATGCAGTAGCAATCAGCATTTGACAGAATTTTGTACATTTTCTATTAATTTTATTTGCTCATTTAGCCAAAGGAGGAAAATTTCCCATCTGAATGTTAATTTTAGATTCAAATTTTGAATTCAGATTTCAACATCGGGGGGAAAAATCCAAAATTCAGGATCCTGGAAAATGTTGGAATTTTGCAAAATCTTTTTTCAACTTTAACTGTAGTGAAACCCATTCACCACGAATGAAGTCTCACCTGGAGAAGGAAAATGCAGCCAAGCATGAATGATTGTGTGAATCAACTGTTTGATTCTGCTTCAATTTCATATCCTTTAGGCACCTCTGCACAATCAAACTTGTTTATGGCGGTTTAGAGAGGTCTATTTGCAAAGGCTTCCCCTATCCAGATGTCCATGTCTAATGTGTGGATGTTGGAACAGGGTCAGAAGCATCGTTGGAAAAAGTGTAGGAAATGGCAACTAAAAGGAGGGGTTGGAGTAACCCACCCACCCCCGCCACTATGAAAAAAGCTTACAATATCTGGGATTGTTTAGTTTAGGGGGGGCGGGAGGCAAGAAAGGGCAGACATGCTAGATGCATACAAATTATTCATGGTGTGGAGAATAGGCAGACATTTTTCTTCCTCTCTCATAATACTAAAGGTGACCCCATGAAACAGATTGGTGGGAGATTCAGAACAGATAAAAGGCAGTACTTCACACAGTGCATAGTTAAACTATGGAATTCACTTCCACAAGATGTAGTGATGGCCACCAATGTAGAAGGCTTTAAAAGGGGATTGGACAAAATCATGGCGGTGAAGGCTATCAATGGCTACATGCTACCTCCAGTATCAGAGGCAGTACTCTAGTTGATTGGGAACATGGATGGGAGGGTCCTGTTGCACTCATGTCCTGCTTGCGGGTTTCCTGTGGACAGCTAGTTGGCCACAGTGTGAACAGAATGCTGGACTGGATGGACCCTTTGGTCTGATCCAGCATGGGTCTTCTGATGTTCTTAATGTATCTGTTTAATGTGGCAACAACAGCAGCTTTCTTTCCATGGCAAATAGCATGTGAGTTGGGTGGGCAGATTTTCACTGTGTTCAGTGCACAGAAGGAAGAGTTACACACCCACACCCACACCTACAGACACACACACACAATGCACCATGCTCCCAATCCTGTGCAATGCAACTTCTTTTCATTTAATGTAATTTGTAATTTGGCACTGAGGCGGGGTGGGAACGGAATTGGTGATTTTGTGCTTAGCATGTTTTTGTTTTCTTGGGTTTTATTCTAATAAGTAATTCATATGAGCTTTTGTGTTAGTTTTTACAACCCCGCCCCTAGTATTCAGGATGGCACAGGAATGGAAATAAATAATATTAGATAAAAGGGACCTGGATAGAACAATGATTTGCGGTGACTGAGGAGAACCTATGGATTCTTCCCTATCTAACCCAGCATTATGCTTCCAGTGGTGGGCAACACTAAGATGCCTCTGGAAGCTCACAAGCAGCGTATGAAGATGACATCTGTACTCTGCCATTCCAGAGTACAGATGTCAGGAGATAATAGTTCAGTTTTTAGCATATGTTCTGACTTCAGTGTTGTTTATTATTCCTTTACCAGTTGGGTGGAGGGGGCAAAATAGTTGACAGATGGGTGGGTTAAATGGCAAGTTGGCATATGAGATACTATTCCAAGTGATCTTGATAAAGTGAAGAACTGATCTGAAAGCAATGAAGTGAAATCCAACACAGAACGACACTTGTAAATAAAGCGTTACTACATTTCAGAAAATAAATAGCAAATGAACAAAAGCAAACTGAAAATAATCAGTTAAATTATATAAATCAGTATTAGAGAAGAAGATCTGAGTAGGATCCTAGGTTCCAAAGGAAACACAATCAATGTGATTCTTTCAGCAAGAGAGAGAGAGAGAGAGAGAAGCAATAAATGAGGCTCTAGAAGGTATTGGCTAAAGCATATGCGGAATTTAATAGCTGTTCCGACTTCTGTATTGGATACATCTCAGTGTTATATTCAGTCTGGAACACACTTAAAACTGGAGAAGGCTCAAAGAGAACAATAAAAGTGATGGATTCATAAAATAAGATCTACAAGGAGAGGTTAAAAACTGGCCACGTTCAATCTTGAGAAGCCTAAGAAAGGACACAACCATCTTCAGTGCTGTTATAAGATGGATGACAATTCCTTTGAGCAGGTACAGATCAGAGGAGTAGTAATTGTAGAAAGGTGTAGCTCAACACAGTAGCATTTTCTAAACATTATGGATGTGTGCTATAAGACAAGGTAACAAGAGAACTTGTAGAGTGGGGAGAGTATCTTGTGACCCTCCAGATGTTCTTTGGATTGCAACTCCCAGCAACCATACCCAGCATAGCCAATGAGGAGTGGTAATGGGAGTTGTAGTCCAACATCTGGAGGTTACCTACCCCTGTTATAGTGCACCTATCACTGGCATTTTAAAAACACACACATATATAGTACACATGATGAGGGAAAGTTAGTCTTGATTTGTGTGGAGTATCCCTTAACTTTATAAACCTCCTCTCAAAATGTCCTTCTGTCATGAAAGACTTGTGCAAATCACAAGTAAAAATAGCTTAAGGTGGAATTTTGTATTTGCTAAAGTTCATAAAATGATGTATTAACAACACTGAAGTTCTGTGGTTCGGAAAGTTCTCTTATTCAATAAGATCATGTCCACCACCTAACTGATCATGTAGAGGAGGAGGAGGAGGTCTGGTGAGTTTACTCAATCAAAAAATGCTACTGAAGAAACAAAAGAATTATTCTACCATCCACCTAAAATTAGTCACAACAAAAAGCACAATCCTATGCATAGTTACTTGGTAGTAAGCCCCACTGTGTTGAATGGGTTTACTCCCTGGGACAGGGATAAGCAATCCAATGCCCTCTAGATATTTTGAATGACAATTCCCATAATCCCTGCCCATTAGCTGGAGCTGATGGGAGTTGTAGTCCAAAACATTTGGCGGGCACCAGTCTGGGGAAGGCTGAAAGAAAAAAAGTTTTTCCCCTTTGCCTGCCCCCCCACCTGTCCCCTGTTCAGCCCCCCCCCAACCTGTCCCCTCTTCAGCCCCCCTGAAAAGCCATTACAAGGCTTCTGTTCAGGTTGGTTCGAGCTCTGAAGAACATTCCGAGGCCAGAACTACACCAAGCAGGATGTAACACTTTGAAAGTGGTATACAGAATGCATCATGGGCCCCAACAGCTGTCAGTGCACTAGTATTATAGTGTAATGTAGTAGTGTACATCATGGCTAAAGAACTGGAGGAAATGGTATAGCTGTACTTCTATACAATTATTTTGAGCAGTGGCATCAAAAACAAAAATTGATGTAATTGTAGATAACCTTTGATAGGAGAAGGCAGCAGCAGCAGGAGGAGGAGGGTAGATCCTGCCTTAGTGTGTTCAGATACATGGGAATGTTTTGTCAAAGGTCCCCCTTACTTGTCTGTGACCAATACTCACTCAGGGCCAAGCTAGACATGATGGGGCGGTCTTCCATGTGCCTGTCCCATTCACATACAAAATGTGAGTGGGGTGTGTGGCTACACTTTACATCAGCCTTCCCCAACCGGATGCCCTCCAGATGTTTTGGTCATCCAAAACACCTGGAGGGTGCCAGGTGGGGGTGGCTGCTTGGCATGAAAATGCACGTGTGAGCGAACAGTAAAGGTCACATCCCCTTCACCATCTTACATCACTGAGAGCTTCATCACACCAGCGATTTATCGCACACTCAGCATGTCTGGTATGTAGTTTTGCAGCACGTTATTCCCATGACATCGCCCATCTCCTGCACTCATTTTGCCTCTTCCCCTCCATTTTTCGTTTCAGTTTGAAGCAGGGGAAGTCTGATTTTTCCCCCCTCCATGTGAAATAAATGTGCTCCTCCCTCCCGTGTATTGCTGTCCTTGTGCTCTATCGGACCATCCCGTTCTTTGTTGGGGTTGTGTGTGTCTAAAGGTGGTCTTGCTAACTAAAGAGGAGGGCAGGGCAGTTCTCCGCTTAACCATGTCGGGGGAAGGATAGTGGTCCCATTTAACTCTATGTTCTTACTCCTGAGTACCTAAATAAAGGGAGGCGGTGGTTGGAAATACTGAGACAAAAGCTGGGGTGAGCTTTTGTCACCCAAAAACCACAAACAGTAAAAACCACATAATCACAAAAACTGTTTAAATAGATGTATATATATATCTTGTTCTCATTGGCAAGTTATGTTACACTGCCTCAAACTATGTAAACATATTGTTTATAAATCTCGATCCTCCCAGAGTGCAGGACACGGAATAATGGACTCAAGTTAAAGGAAGCCAGATTCAAGCTGGACATCAGGAAAAACTTCCTGACTGTTAGAGCAGTGCGACAATGGAATCAGTTACCTAGGGAGGTGGTGGGCTCTCTCACACTATAGGCCTTCAAGAGGCAGCTGGACAAGCATCTGTCGGGGATGCTTTAGGGTAGATTCCTGCATTGACCAGGGGGTTGGACTCGATGGCCTTATAGGCCCATTCCAACTCTATGATTCACATCAATATACAGCTGTATTATTATTATTATTATTATTATTATTATTATTATTATTATTTATATAGCACCATCAATGTACATGGTGCTGTACAGAGTACAGCTGTATCCAGTAGCCTTGAGATTTTGGCCAGAAATATATCGGATTTGTTCAGAATGGAGCTAAGATTATATACTAGAGATAATGAGATGTTGTTACTTGACAATAATAACAATTGTATAACATATTTTTCAGAGATTGTATATAATGGGAGACTGTGTGAAAGGTCTTGGCTAATTGTACCAAATAAGGTAGAAAACAACGCCAGATACTTCTGTTAGTTCACTGGTTTTCAATAAGAATGTTAAGGAGAATTGCTGGTCTTAAATACTATGTAAGTAATGGTTATCGCTGACTTCTTCCGCCAAGCTCTATGACCCGGGTGGCTCTTTCGCCGGCAAAAGGAGGCCGGCGGGTAGGTGGGCGGCAGCTGATTCCCCAGCGAAGCCGCCGGGTGCGGCAACTCTTCATCCCGTCCCCGCGAGGGGCGATGCGGGGCCTCTGCCTCCTCCTCCGCCTCTTCTTGGAACGGTTAAGGTAGGGTGTGCATCATCGATTTCGGAGCGCCTTCAGGGCGTCCCGAAGCCTCTGTGTGGATCTGCCCCCGCTCCATCCTTGTTGTACTGGATAGAAAAACCCATGGCTATCCCAACCATTGTGACTAGGTCAGCGCGCTTCCTGTAAGGTTTTTCTGCCCTCAGCACCTGTGTGAGGTCAGGAAGTTCCAGAATCTCTTGCAATCCTTTTCTGGACGCACAGGTGCAACACGACTCCTGAAGGCAAAAACAGCTTCAGGGCAGCCCCCTGGCTAGGCACGTGATGTGAGAAAGCTCTTATCTTTCTGGTTAACTCTTTCCACCCAAACTCCCAATCTAATTATATTCTCAAATCAAGTTTTGAAAAGTGAGCAAGCTGCAGAGTAGATGTGATATATTCCATCTAGCACATGAATTAAGTTCTCAGAAAAATAGGGATTAATGAGGCCACACATTTCTTTCCCAGGCTGTGATGCATTACAAAAAGTCCCTGCTGAACAGTCAGTTGGATCATAAAATTGCTAATTTGGTTATATTAGGCATTTTTCAAGGTCTGCTTCCTGTGGCATAGACCAAAATGGAATCCCCAGCAAAGATAATCAGATTTGACTCTTATCTGTTCTATATAATACACTTTTTCAAGCAAATTAACAATTAAACAATGAGTGAAGTAGATTAAATGAGCTGCACCCAGACCTTTCAGCCATCTCTTGGCCCCAGAGTTTTTATTTTTTTTATTTTTGTGGCATCATATCTGGATGATACAACTAAATTGAGAGGGGTGATGGTTATAGGATTTAGAGCTTCCAAATGATCTAGATATCTTGTACCTTTTAGGATGAATCTAGATCAGCATTTTTCGCATGATCTCCTGATTATTCATGCATGATAGGGGTGTACAAAGTGGGTGGTTCTGTGTCTTGAAATTTGAGCCAGAGCTCTGTAGAGGTGTTTCTCTATCCCAGTTTTCAGAGTGGGTCCCTCCTTCCGCTCTGCCGGATAGTTCGATGAAAGACCGTTCTGGGTAACCGTTACATTCTTGTCAATGAGAATTAACAGAAATATTCACATCTCCCTCAGTTTTAAAGATAAACACCTGAAAATTGCCACTGTGACAGCTTTTAAAGAGGGCTTTAGGCATGCATGCAGTGATTTATTGGGACTTTTAAAATTCCAAACTCAAATGTCCTCTCAGGCAACTTTCGTGTGTTGATCTGTATGGCGAGGGAGAGGAAACGAAGTAGCGGAAAGTGCTTAGCACAATAATAATTAAGTAAATATATAGCAGCACACAGCTTGCCCATCCTCAGAGAGGACAGGATGCTTGCAGGAGGCGGAGGCGGCACCCTTCCCCACTGTCAGTTGGGCACATTGGAGCAAGTTGAGTCAAGGCAACAACAGCTTCCCTGTAGGAGGCTACATGCAGCTTGGAGGAGGAAGACAAGGACCCCCCCCCCCCTGCACTGGAAGCCCAGCCAGCCAATAGGAGTAACAGTTTAATTGAAAACAGCCTACCTGGCTCAGGTGTAGAAGCTTACTCACTCAGCCCAGCAGCACTTTCACACTGTGGCTGACTTCTATGAGTCTGAATAGAAATGCACAACCAGATCGATCTCTCTCTCCCCCCTTCCCCCTCTCTCTCACAGACACACACACTCACTCTCACTCTAAATCTCACTTTGCAAACTATGCTCCCTAATCTCACAAATTGGCATTCCCTCCCACAAACACTGTGATTGGAGGACAGCAGAACAGGGAGGGAGAGCACTGCGGCAGTTTCTAATTGGTTGACCACAGATGTGAACCGCCCAGAGAGCTTCGGTTATTGGGTGGTATAGAAATGAAATGAAAATAAATAAATAAATAAAAAAAACAAATGTCAATATCAATTATCAAAACTACTCCACTCCATCACCCCATGTTCCTTATTGGGAGGTTTTCAATTAGGCACACCACACTCATAAAATTGTAGGATAATTTCAGAGACGTTAGAAGCTCCAATTGGGCATGTCTCCAGTCTGAAATTATTTCATGGATTTAGAAGTGGCCAGTCTCCGCTCTGGAAGATTGAATGCTCCGTGGATGTTTGCGGTTACCAGATAATTCTGGGGAAGAGAGCACACCCCTAGTGCATGAGGAGGTGGGGCAGTCCACACTTCATCCTGTGAACTGATTTCCCCCCACCCCGCCAATGGTTTTTATTAAAAAGCTGCAGACTTTCCCATAATTTTCCACTTCCTGGCCATTGACTTGCTGTTCCTCATTATTTTCTTTAAAAAATAATGGAGCTTCTCAAAATGTTTGCATCCTTTCACTACAGACACCTTGCTAGCTCATTTTGGCAGAAGCTGTAGCTGGCTACTTCATTATCCTGTGCTGAGGTTTTATGAATCAACCTGACTGGAATGTGTACAGGTGTCAGTTCACAGATGCAATTGCACATAAACAGCATTATTTTAGGAGGAGGAAATAAAAATATAAACTCAAGCCCACCACTCTGGGAGAAGGTTGCACTTACGTACAGGACACAAAGGTTAGTACAGGGTCAGTGACGAATGAAAACTGAATTAAAATGCAGTAAGCAGGGCTGGGGGCAAAAAAAGGGATGCTCAGACACTCGCCAAGGCCTCACAGCCCAGTGGGGGCCTACTGACAAGAGCCCCCTGGACTTATCCTCTTCTTTGCTATTGTAACCTGCTTGTTCATGGGCCTCTTGAACTGGCCAAGACAATGGCAGTGATGAGAAGGAAGAGCAGCAGATGCCACTGCCTGCTTCCTCACTGGCTTCTTGCCTGTCAAGCAAGCAAATGGTCAGGGGCGGCCCTACCATGAAGTGGTAGGAAGTGGGCAGAGCAGGCGGCAGAGTATGGGAAGAGCAGTGCTTTCCTCCTCTGAAGGGTTTGCCAGCAGGACCAAGAAGCAGCTGCTCACTCACCTGTGGGCCTCCCGGTGCACCTCCCACCTGCATGTGTGCCTGCCCACCCCACTCAGCTAGCCATGCCTGCCTGGCTGCCAGCATATTTTTCCTGGCACAGACAGGCATGCGTGGCTCGCAAGCACACTACCTATAAGGTCTTTCCACGCATAGGAGCTTTGCGGCACCTGCCTGAGTTCAGGCAATCGCAAGAAGTCCCAGGAGTTCTGGGATCTCTTGCAATAATTTGCTGGACACGGAGGCACAGTGCAGCTCCTGAAGCCAGAAACAGCTTAATGGCAGCATGCTGGTGAGGTGGGTGCACGTGTTCACATCCGGAAATGTAAGGTCCATGGCGGTGGACAGCAGCACAGATCGGGGTGGGAGAGAAGATGCCGTGCCGTGGGTCCCCATTTCAGGCAGCGACCTGCCTTGGGCCAGATCTGCAAATGGTAGCAATGATGAGAAAGAGTTTGAGGAGTGATAGCAGCTGGTAACAAAGGGGTGAGAAGGTAGACTCACTGAAATAGGGCCCCCATTGAGGTTGTCTTACCAAAGAGCCCTAAAAGGCCTGCAGTAGGAGAGCTCATTTGTTGTCTCATTTTCTCCCTACACTCCAGGCGCTGTTTCAAAAAGGAGAGTGATGGCTCTGTTTCTCCTCATTCCTGTGCTTTGGTGGTCTAGATGTTTTAAGATTTATACCTCAATAACTAGAGGAATTTGGAAAACAGTTAATCATGTATTTTCAAAGTGGAAAGCGCCTTTTGTTGCTTTCCCAGTCAGGTCATCCAAGAGCATCTGAACACTTCAGTGTAGCAAGGAAGGCACCAGATGAAAAGAAAGATACTCCTACGAAGGTTGTTCTTCCTCCAAGTCCCCCCGTTTGGACCCTCGTCAGATTTGGTGAGATGGAAAAGGCAACCGACTGTGGTTCGGCTCGTAGTGAGTAAAAGCCAACTCATTCTGGCAGAAAGCCTGTCTGCTATTAATGCAGCCAAATTGCCTACACAGAGCAAGATGATTTGTTAAGCTAAGTGAACCATCAATAGCACAGACTGAACAGTCCTGAGGTATGTACCAGGTCATGTCCATCTGATTGGTCATTAATTTGCCTGACTCACCAGATGAGAATTCAGTCTGAGCCTCTCACTCATCCCGCTCTGGGTTTATGAAGACTGAAAAGAATGAGGGGTTGGAGTCACTTTCTCCTCAAGCCACCTTTTACATCTTCCGGTTGCCGAGGCCATATTCCACTGATGGGAGAAAGAAATGCAGGCAAAGAACGTGTCAGGAGGGTTTAGCGGCTTGACATCTTTTAATAAGATCCATCTGCTTGGGATGAATAGGATTTGGCAGGATTCCTCCAGGCCTGATGGCCAAATCCTTTGCCAGGCTTTTAAAATGTATCATCATAATTGGGCTGTAAACTGGCACAAGGCACGGGAGACTTCCTTGGCTCAAGTAAGAGGTACCACACCATGGCTGAGTCACAGGTGCAAAACATCCTCACGCATCAATGAGCTGATCCCTATAACCAGTTTTTACTGGGGTTGCTGTTTCTGCTTAGGATCACTTGGGTATCATGAGTTTGCCTGGTCTCCCTGAGTGGGAATAGGCTGGGGATTTTGCTTATTGAAACACTGTGAAATTCCAGATTGCCTGTTACATGAGCAGTGTCATCTCTGCTGCAGAATAATGTTTGATAGGGTGGCCAGGTATCCTCCTTTACAATAGGCAGTCCTTTACTTGAAGGGCTATTGAAGGACAGTCCTCTCTTTCAAGATATCACCTTTTTAAAGGACTTTCTGGTTCAAATCTGGTTTAAAGAAAAAGAACCGCAAGAAGCCAGGAGAGCAGGAAGGGGCCTTGAAGTTGGCTGTCCACAGGTTGCACGTAATCAGCAGGCTGAAATGGCAGGCACACTGATTGCCTGGTCACACTCTTTCCCATTATGGTGAACTACATTGTATTTACATTTATGTTTCAGTATTTTTTTTTAAAGAATCTGCATCTGTACACATCATTTAGCATATGCATGTTTTATGCAGGTAGATGTACTCTGTTGTCTTTTTGTGTGTGGGTGATGCATATCTTATTTTTTGAAGATGTCTAGGCAGCCACTCTAAATCACATATAGAATTTAAGGGCAGCTCGATATGATAGAAATTCCTTAAACACAAAATTCCTCCTACAATGGATCAGTCAGTCCTGTGAAGGCTGTGGACAGGTAATGTGTGAATTGTGTGCCTTGGATGTGCTGAATGAACACAACTATGCAACTCCTCAAATCTCTCAGCGCACAAATGCATCTTATTTTACTAACACATGGTTTAATTGGTCTTGGCAATGGATGTTACAAGAGCATCCTTGAGTCTGGCTTTGCCATATAGATTCAGAACTGGGACTGGATTTTTCTATTTTATTTATTGCCTTTTTATACCGCCCAATAGCCAAAGCATGAATATTCAGAATTCTTTTAAATATTTTATTAAATGTTTGAAACTAGTGGGTGCAATATGGTCTAAGTAGGACTTATGCTTGAAGGTATGGAGTGGAGTATGTATTTGTTATATACCATTATTAGTTATTTTCCAGGAAGCATTCCTCAACTGACCAGCCATAGTTTTTATTGGTATTCTGTTATAAATTGATGAATTTAAATATGCTGTTTTAATCTTTTTATCTTTTTACTGATTTATTCCTGCCCTGGAATCTCTTTTAGATATGGAGTGGTAAATAAATAAATCAGCATAGTGACTTTAAAAAATGTTTGGGAAGTGCATAAATAGCTGCTCTGTCTTACTTTTTTTCAAGTTTTCCACAAAGAGCACATGAAAGGGAACTGCATCCCACCCATACCCACCTGCCACTTTTATTCACTTTTAATTGTGGTCTCAATCAGTGAACACTTCCTGTTTGTATCTAGATACTAAGGAGACTTCAGTAGTTCTGTTTATCTTTGCCATTGCTTGCAGGATTCAGCTAGATGAATCATTCCGTAATGCCTGATCCTTCAAAGACATTAGACAGGTTGGTTTGCTGAAGGGAGGGACAGCATCCCTGATAGGTGACCATCCAACCTCTGCTTAAAAAGCTCTAATGAAGAAGAGTCCACCATTTTCTGAGTCTGGCTTTGCCATATATTTTTGCTGCAAAAATGCCAAGCATGAAGAGACAGACCAGCCTTCAGTAAGCAAGGAACAATGAAACTCAATTACAGTGGTGGCCAGAAACAACAGAAAGAGAGTAGGAACAGGGTTTCCCAATCTGAATTGGGACCCTAGCATTTGGGGGTAAGGTAGATTGTAAGCCCCCCTTTTCCTTCTTCTAGAGTAAACATGGGGTGGGGAGACATAACTGTTAGATACGGATATGAAGTAATGTCTGTTTGGCCCCGAGGAAATTTAGAAGCAACTGTTCCTGGTCTAACAGAAACACTAACCTGGTTCACATGATCACTGCAGCCCACCATGGCTTATTAGCCACAGTGGGTTGTGGCACCTGTGGGCACCAAGTTGCCAGTTCAAACCCCTGCTGCACCAGCTTCTCATTACATTTGAACCCAGTGAGGGTGGGTTATTGTGGGGTATGTCTAAGTGTAAAGACGCTTAGATTTAATGAACTCATAGGGACATAGGAAGCTGCCTTATACTGAGTCAGACCATTGGCCCATCTAGTCTAGTATTGTTGACATTGGCCCAGTGGTGACAGTGGCTCATGACACACATAACAAGAAGCCATCATGGGTGAATTTCCCCATGGTGTTTTTCATCATGGCAAGCACCGCCATTTTGAATATTCAGGGTGTGGTGGGGGCATGCCAAAGCTTCTCATTATGTGCAAACCCAGTGAGGGGGGGATTGTTGGGGTGGTTGACAAGCCACCCAAAATGCATGGGCTATTTTTAGGACAGTGGTTGGTTGGGTAACCATGCCAACATCAGATGTCAAGACAAGCCACAGTTATGAATTAAATATTCAAAATGGCTGTCCACATGTGCCACAGCTCACCTTTGCTTAAATAAGCCACAGAGAGCTGCTTGATCATGCAAATCAGCTGACTGCTTCTGGACATGGAGGGTCCACATAGCTTTCATGACTAACAGCCATTGGTCTTTTATTCATTTTCATTCCCTTTTCTAATGATTCATCGCATGAAATCCAACTTTTTTCAAAGTTGCATCTTATTACATGTTACATTAAAGCAAATATGCACAAGTTGTTTCTTTCTTTGCTAAATAGCAGGCACATTGGGGCACCACGTGCAGGACCAGCCCTACCATTAGATTGAACCCAGCCACACTAACAAAACATAGTTTGTTAACCACAAACAATCCAGGAAGAGAACCCATGATATGTTGTTGGGTTGTGAACTCTGGGTTGCTTAAAAGATGGGTTGTCATTATGTGTATTGAGGGTTGTTCATGGTTTGTTTTGCCATTATACAGAGGCCTGGTGAAACAATAGGGGTGGTAAAAAAACAACAACCCTCAGCTGTTCTACATGCTAGTACTTCAACACCGCAAAGACGTTTGGGATATAGGAAAGGAGTGAGTGAAGGAGGAGGGAAATAAACAACTCAGGGATTGAGAAAACAAACTATGAGTTGTTCAATCATTTGCCAGACAAAGCCTGGGTAGGACAACAAACCATGAGTTAACTAAAGCACAGGTCTGTCTTATGTGCACACCAGGTCTGTGTGTTCACAATCATCAAGAGTTCGATTTGGGGGAAATACATGAATGATGTCTAAGTCTCCACAGAGAAATTAATATTACAAACATCTCCTCCAAGGAGCGTTCGACATGTGCATCAAATGCAGCTGCACATCTAGATGCACACCTTCATCGGCATTTGTGATGATCATCTGTGCCCTGTTTGAACGGATAGTGCATCCTTTGATGCAGACGAGATTGTACATCTCCATCCAGAGCCCCTTGCTTCTTGTGTGCAATTAGTTGCTTGCAAGTGCAGATACATGAGGGCCACCATTTCTGTGTAGCTGTACTGAATGCTAGTCCTTCATAAAATGTCAATATTTTAAAACATGGTATTGGAGTTATTGATTAATACTTCTCCTTTAATTTGGTCTCAGGAATCCCAATACCAAGTTAGCACAGTGGTTTCTTCCAAGTGTAGGAAGGGCTGAGCCTATCCCTACAACTAGGTAGGGGGCATAACTCAGTGTGATAGAGCACATGCTTTGCATGGAGAAGGACGCAAGTTTGATCCCTGGCTTCTCGAGGTAGAGCAAAGAAAGGAATTCTGCCTGAAACCCTGGAGAGCTGCTGCCAGTCAGTGTCAACAAAACTGGGCTAGATGGACCAATGGTCTGAGGGTGAAGAAGGCAGCCTATGTAGATAGGCTTAAAAATTAAAGCTGAACTTCTATCAAGAGAGCCTCCATAGCCACATGCTGCTTGCCCCAGATTTGCCCACCCTTTCAGATGCACCCTAAAAGGCATTGTTGTTCAGCTGGACAGGTTAATGCAGTTCCTCCTAAAACACAGAGATAAAACCCTTTGCCATATGCCTGTCTGTGTAAAAAGAAATGGTTTGGCTGTACACCAAGCTACAAGGTTTCCAAATAGAGTCTGAATCCCAGAGAGAGAGGTTCCAGCTAAATATAGCCATGACAGAGTTCAGAGTTGACTTTTTTCATCAAGTACACTTAAAATAGCCTGGCAGAAGTGGATTCCTCAGTTACAAACAGAAGTGTGTATATTCTGGGATGGGGGAGGGAGGACTTACGGGGCATTTCCATCAACCCAAATCAAAGAATTGGAGATTAGCAGAATGGAAGAAGGGAATTCCTTTTATTATAGGATTTCGTGTCAGTTGAGATGAAATGGAGGGAAGAGCATGTCATCTAGCAATCACTATCACCTTAGGTTTATTGTGCTGTGCATAGGAGATTTCAGAAAGCTGCTAGACTATATAGCGTGAAACAATTGTCTCGTGAGGGATGGAGACCATAAACAAATGTGCCACCAGTGGAATTCAAAGGTTGCAAGTTAAAAATAAGCAACATCGTGCAACAGATGATTCACTTGCAAAACACATTACCCCTGGGGATGTTGTGAAGGTCATTCTATAAGTGGCTTAGAAAAGAAAAGATTAGGCAAATACAGGGAGGATAAGTTATATTATTAGGACAGTGTCAGCAACAAGGCACCCACAGATGCATTGGCACCCACCAGGACACCTGAGTGCGCCCGCTGGACCCTCCCACCAGACCTCTTCCTCCTTCAGACCCACCCATTGTCATTTCATCCACCCACACATCTGGTCCCAGCCTTTTTCCTCACCTCTGCAGCTGAGATGACTCCAGAGGGGCAGCAGGCGAAGTGGTGGTGAGGATAAGCAGTGGCAGGCAAAGTGGTGGCGGGTGGGTAGCAGGTGGCACTGTGGGGGGGGGAGAAGGAAGGAGGGGGAGGAAAAGTGGGGATCTGGAAGGGGGACAAGAAAAATGAGAATCTAAGAAGGGGCAAGAAAATGTGCCCCCCCCCAAATTGTCACATGTGCTCACAGGCCCAAAAGGGTTGCCTATCCTTGCATTAGGAGATGCAGCTTCACTCCCTAATTATTTAAGGACAATACTCTTCCATCCATCTCATTGCACACTAAACAAAGATTAACCCAACTGGTGTGTGGCTGGCATATAAAGGGGCATCGAAGGAGCACATTTGGCTTATGAGATATTTGAGTTTTGTTTTGTTTTTACTTGTTTGCTTGTGGCTCACTACTGTTTTGCTGATATTATCTGCTGTCTTCTGCTCTTTCTGATTTTTTAGGTCATTGGTTTATATATTTCATTGAAGTGTGTGTTGATTATATTCATGATCATGTTGTGAGCCAGTTCAAGGATTTTGTCTTGAGGCAAAAAGACAGGATATAATTTAAAAAAATAAAAGTATGTAAGTAAGTTAAGGAAAAAAGGAAGCAAATAATAAATAACTTGTAATGAATGAATATCTACCTTACCTTGGAACAAATAAATACAATGTATCTTGGCCCTCAGAGCTGTTCTGCCCATGTAATAATGCTGTGGCAGAAGCAATAAGATAAGCTGAAATGTAGTGATTTGACCAGAGCCATGCAGTGCTCTTCATGTTTATGTAGGGATTTGAGCTCTCTAGCCACTGGAGGTAGCATAGGGCCATCTGGACTAGTAGCCATTGATAGCTTTGTCCTCGAGGAATTTGTCTAACCCCTTCTAAAATAATCCAAATTGGTGGCCATCATTGCATCTCATGGTAGTGAATTCCATAGTTTAACTATGCGCTATGTGAAGAAGTACTTCCTTTCATCTGTCCTGAATCTCCCACCCATCAGCTTCATGGGATGACCTGGGTTCTAGTATTATGAGAATGGGAGAAATGGTCTCCCTATCCACATTCTCTACACCATCACCTGTACTGTGAGATGGAAGAAGCAAATCAACTCACAGCCTACTATTTGCCCTTCCACTCCTGTGGATCTTTACTGCTCCCACCAGGTGAATGTCTTTTATTTTTCCTGGCTGCCTCACTGAACACAACCCTTTATCCTTTGTAACTATGGGGTCTCTTATGGATGTCCTTACTGGTTCAGCCAATTCACCATACTGGTAGAGTAGGAAGGCAATTAGCCATGGGGTGAAAATCAAGGCAGTATTATGAGAGAAGGAGAAAAATGTCTCTCTAGCCACATTTTCCACACCATGCATAATTTTGTACACCTCTATGGTATCTCCCTTTCCTTGCCTTTTTTCCAATCTAAACAATCCCAGCTGTTGTAATGACATTGTAATATCAGCCCATGGATTAAACAAAGCATGGGATATTGGGGCAAGTGGGAGAGAGCGAACATGTTGCCTGTAGCACACCAGGCACTTCTGCTTTCCCCCCACAACCTAACTCAACAACAAACCAGGGTTTAACCACTGGGTTGTTTAGCCCCTAAACAACACTTCAGTCTAGGTTCAGAAATCATGCTCAAGAACCTACAAAGGACCTGATTGTGGGTTGTTGAGTAAAAGCTGAAGTGATTGGTGGGTGGGAAGTGGTGCACTCTCTTCTGCTCATGCACAACAACTCAGGGTTGTTTAAATTATGGGTTGTTGTTATGTGTGTACCAGGTCACTGTCTACCTAAAGTACTAGCCATGGTATTCCTTTCATGTTCAATTATCCAGAGGTAAGACAGAAGCAAAGAAAGAGCACCTGATAATTCAGAGGCTCACTTTCAGTTCTCTTCTGTCTCTGCATATCCCCTTGACTGTGTGAACAAAATGAAGGCAGAAACAAGACAAGTGGTTTCTATATAGGAATAAGTGATGATGTAAATCAAATGCTATTTCTTTCTCTGATCACTAGGCTGCACTATCTGTTATGCTAAAAATGTTATTCAAAAGTGACCTAGGAGGAATAGTGAGGTTCTCTGGTGACTTCTCTGTTCAAAATGTTAGAAAGAATTATTAATACACATATGGAGTTTTCAACAGCAGCCAACATGCAGGAAGGGATTTTCCTTTGAAGGAGAAGGAAGACAGAGGGGAGAAGGAACAGCTTTCAAACTAAAGTCTTTACTAGGACTTGAGGCTTGCAGGAGGATGAAGCATAAGCTATTCTAAATGAATGTTCCCAACCAATGGCAACAAGAGTCAGATATGCACATCCAACAATAAATAAACCTCACTTGGGATTTCTATCTAGCGTGGATAAAAATACTGCTGGACAAACCCTCTATAAACACAAGGGAAAGCTTTGTTTAATTTATAGGGGGTAGCTTATATTTAGCCAGTAGAGTTTAAGTGGGGTTGATGCCTCTTCCAGCAGATCATTAAACCATTCTGGCTAAAGCAGGTGCTTTTTGATATTGCCTCTTTGAATTTCTTGCTTCATTATCTCTCTCCCTGCCTGAAAGAAACAATACAGCTAAAAGGAGATCAAACCAAACTTTATTGTGTATTGTAGGGCAGTGCTGAACTGAAATTAACAGTCTCAATTCAGACATCATACCAAACATGGTTTGCACAGACTGTTGTTTAGAAGCCAAGGCATGCTTTGTGATCGAGACCTGCATGCACATCCAGGTTTATACTGTGTTTTTTCTTGCTCAGCTCTCTCAAGGGTCCCTAGATGCTATCCCTAAACCATGCAACTTTGCCCTCTTGCTGGGAAAATGATGCTATGACTGGATTGGCATGATGAGGGAGGGAAAATAAGCCACCGCGGCGTATTTTCCCATCCTGCACATGCCGGTCATGTGCCGCCTAATTACCATAATTACTCTCGCTGGGCATGGCTCATCATGATGGCCAAACCCAGTGAGGGGGGGGGGGCTGAGGTGGTTTACAAATCATCCGGGAGCTCATGTTTTTTCTACGGTTGCAGGGTAACGCCACCCACCCTTGCCTGGTTTGGACGTCATGGCAAGCCATGCCCATTGAGGGTAACTATGGCAAATAGCTGGCATATGATCAGGACGCAGGGTGGGAAAATAAATCACGGTGGCGTATTTTCCCTCCCCGATCATGCAAACTCACTGCCTTGGTACGGTTGGATGGCAATCCCCCATGGGGCACTACAACTGAGGATGTGCCCTCTCAGAAACCTTTGGGCTGATCTCAGCTGTGCTCATTATGCAGCACATTCCTGCTTCTTCTGATGTTCTTCTGAGGAGCCCCCTGTCCCACTGTGCCTCACTTCTTTCTCTGTCCCCTCTCTTGCCTTGTGTATTCCACATTGTAAAATGTGCTCAATAATAAAATGCTTTAATCTGAGTGCTTTGCTATCCTTGTTTTTATCTGCTCTTACAGAGGGTATCTGTTTAACATCTAGAATGCACAGGCAAGCTATCTCCTGCAAGCATAGAACAGAGGGCTTAGTGAAAGACCAGAGGCCGCCCTCCGCTCTAGACTCCCAACTCCATGGCACAGTGTCCTCAGGAGGTGGAAGAACATCAGTATCTGGTTTGTCAATTCTGACATCACAGCAGAACACTGTTTGCAAACTCTGCGGCCTGCAAACCAGCTTCAAACGGTCATTTCATATTTTGGTTTGTCCCCTGATCTCAGTAAGCCACAGTTTAACTTTTGCAAACCATGTTTTGGCATGACACTTGAGTCTTAGACTGGAGGTGATGAGTAGAATGAAAACATCTTGGAACTGAGAGAGGACACATGTAAGCCTAGCTAAGAAAATACTGTTTTGAAGATGGGCCAATTTGTGCTTAATGCAGTCGTTGCAGAACTGTTAAGAGGGACACGTTAGGCACATGAAGGCAGAATCTCTAAAATTCCCCCAAACCCAAATGGGTTCTCTGTTTGGCAAATGAATAGTTCTTCTCTAGGCTATTATTTATTTATTTATTACATTTTTATACTGCCCATCAGCCAAAGCTCTCTGGGCAGTGCACAATTAAAAAACATAAATACAAGTATAAATTTAAAACATTAAAAAGTTTAAAAGGCACTATAAAACCAGTTACATTAAAGTCTAGGGAAAGCCTGTGCAAAAAGATGCAAAGTGGAATTGAGCTCCTGTAGCCTTTAGAGTGAGGAGGAGGAAGAAGAGGAAGTAGTAGTAGTAGTAATTTGGGCAGGTCCTGATTTTTTCACAGGGGGTCAGAAAACCTCCCCCTGCCGAAAATTCATCTTCTACAGACAATTGTGAAAGACACGAGTCTTGCCCTCATTCCAGTCACTTTAGAGTCCTCACATATCATTACTCCCTGTCCCTGTCCACATGGACATACACTTTTAGAGCTGTCAGATGGAGTGTCTGGTTCTGTGTTCACGGTACCAGGCAACGCCAGTGCAGGTTGGAATTTCTATGCCAATTACAGTATGTAGTTGGGGGTGGGGGGAATGGTCATATGAACGTATCTCAATAATCCACTGCATACTTGCTATTCATTTCTGCCTGGGAGAAGCCCTAAGAAGCTCAAATGTTGACTTTCTATTCTGCCAATAGATGCTGCTTAGAGAAAATTAATCTGCCTTATCTGCCTTTTTCATGATTGGCTAAGATAATATGCCCTATAAAAGCACTGATCTGAGGGTGAGGGGGCGGAGAAGCAGTTGGGTCTAATTCTGGCAGATGTTTCTCTGTCTAAATATGCATAGGATTGCACCTTTGCAAGGTTTTCTCACTAATATCCTTCCTTCCCTTGAATTTATTTACAACAGACTGTAACACTGAGGCTCTAATTAACACTTTGCCATCAGCTCATAGTCAGAACAGTCCCCTAATTAGCACAGCTGAGAGAATAATAGGCAACATTTCCTGCAAACATTTGCAGTTGAAAATAAATTTAGAATCAGCTACATCTGTGACCCTTGCATGTTTGTGAGACAAACTCAGCATTCATGACTAGCAAGATCACTTGAAATGGGGCACATTGTTGGGATACAAATTTGCCAGATAGTTCCTTTGAACTGTAGTAATAGCACATGGCAGGGGCAGTTGTTTACTGCAGGGGTGGTCCAACTTCCCAGCTCCAAAATGGCACATCTACATCTTTAGATGTAGATAGCACCAACGCTGCTATCTTTCCAGCGCCAGGTTAAGACTTTCCTCTTTGCCCAGGCATATGGCGGCACATCTTAATCATCCACATGTTTAGATTTTTTTTAAACAGTTTTTAATGCTTTATGTGTGTATATTCTGTGTTTCAGAATTTTAAATTTTGTATACTTGTTTATATCTCAATTTTAGAATTTCTGTAAACCACCCAGAGAGCCCTGGCTATGGGAGAGGTATATAAGTGCAATAAATAAATAAATAAAATCTTTAGTTGGTGCACAGGTTATGAACGTCATTGGCCCATTTGGGGAAAAGGTACTCTGTGTAGAAATTCTTGGGGCACACTTTAAACTGGTTTAGGACACAATCCTATGCATGTTTAGAAATAAAAATGTTCTACAACTCCTAGTATCCTCAGCCAGCAAGCACTTTGCTGAAGTTGTAGGACTTTTTCCTGTCTAAACATGCATAGGATTGTGCCCTTAATAACCCTTTCCTTCGCCCAGGGAAAACTGGGTTCTAGAGTTCACTGAAGGAGGCTAAGGAGTTCTAACAGAGAATTCTTAACACTTTCACCAAACTGAAGTATCTAGGTTATTGAGAGTGAGACCATGACAATTAAACTGATAGATGTTTGTAGTGTAGCTATGCCTTTGGTCTAAGAAATTCTTTATGACTAATATTTTCTATGGACCAGTGCAAGTAATATTCTATATGCCCGATTTTGGGATGTATGTAGCAAGTAGCTGCAGCTGCCTGGTACACGACAACTGCATATTTGGAGACGCAAGTCTCCCTATCATGTTTGATGTGTTTAATGCCACCGGTGTACCAGGACAGCATTGGGCCACCAAAAATACCATAAACAAGTCCAGCATGATCTAGAACACACCATTCATCAGATATTGAAATACAGCAGTTGCATAGACTGAAGGGAATGGTCATATGTTCAAAATGGCAATATTGTGTCCCAATGGTGGTTTTCCATTCATCCCGGTCTCTAATGCACACAAGATAATAAGCTGCATACATCTCTAGTTTAGTATAGATGGTCATCATTCTCAGGCATTCAAGAATGATTGTGGAGGAACAAGGAACAGGCATGACTCCAAATGCCCTGCAATTTGGAGGCACAAATGGATCAGTTTAGCAAGGGTACAGGGCTTCTCGGTCCAGGCCAGCTCACCCAGAATAACATCCAGTAGGCCCTTTAAGAAGGGGTCCACTAGAGCAGACTCATTCCAGTTGAAGTCCTAGGCCAGCATGAAGAAGGTGTTGTCATAGTCCAGAAGTGTCTCTGAGTCCTATATCAGCAGTAGATGTGTTGGTTGTCAGCCTCCTTCCTTGGGGGGATGATCAAAGGCTCTCATGAGTTCACTCATGCAGTCTGAGTAACCACCCCCCTCAGGGAAGCCAGGCTGCATGAAATATGCCCATCATGCAGCCCTTCCCTTCAACAGGCTGTGTCCAAAGCATACTTTCATGCATTCATTAGAGAAGTCCTCAGACCAAAGCTCCATGTAGCTTTGACACTGGGACAAAAAATTAGGATGTCATCCTGGATCTCCACCTTCCTCATGGGGGCACGGGCATGACTCCATCCAAACATGCTCACAGTTAGGCATTCTCAGCCACCAGGTGGGCTAGCTGTTCCTGCAGTCTCCAACCTGTGTCAAGGGGTCGCAACAAGATGTCCAGTTCTATTCCAACAAGGAGCCCGCAAGGCACAATGGGCCAAGGCAGCAACAGAGCAGGGCAGAGGAGTAGTTGCAGGACCATGGATAGCTCCAAGGGAACAATGTGCTCCCACAAGTGCTAGATGTGAACTGAGCCCACTGGAGCATCTGTCTCCAGTCCACCTCTTCTGTACTTCACAACTTTGTGGGAAAACTGCAGACTCTCCAAAGGATATAAGCCTCTTGCCTGCAGACGGGCACTCCTCCAGTTTGTGGTCTCCTGCCCAGTGTGCTCCCTGCACCGTCGTACCAGTAAAGTAGCATGGGAGGCACATGGTTTTGAATTCAGGGGGCTTCTGAGGGACCTAACTCTATTTTGGTGGGCTCTGGTTCAGTATCCTGGCCCAGTCCATCTCTTCAGCTAGCAGCACAACAGCCTCAGGCTCGTAGACACGTCTATGTCCAAACTGAAAACCCATATTAATGCCATTATAGTAATAATCAAGGTCACTATTAGGGAATTTCATTTTATTTGGGACCACAATATTCCCCAGAAGTGCCTAGATTTCTGGTTATTGTGGAGAAAGGTAACCACAATAAATGCTTTAAAAGTGTACATCTATTGTATTGCAACTTAAACCTGTGCATTCATGTTTAAAATGCTTGCTTATATGTAAGCGGGATGCAAGCTTTCTGGTTTGTGATGCAGAATATTCACGTGTGTTAGTGTGTGTCATGTGGACTTTCAGATGTGGGAAGAACTTCCTGGGGTGTTTGATGTATGTGCATGTGTGTGCTTATTTATGAGCCTCCATGTACCCCTACAGTAAAGGGGGGACTTAACGCTCAACTCTGATGAGGAAACTTCCAGCCTAGAAAAGCAGGGATTTTTTTTTAAAGCAAATCTATTTCTCAGCAGTTCTCTCTGCAATTCATTAATCATTTTGATCAAAGAAAAATGATGTGCAGCAAGACCTGGAAAAGTGATTATTTGATATGGTTTGATATAGTCGGGAAGATTAAGGATTTTGTTCAATCTGCATTTCAAAGTGAATTGACCTGAACTGCACCTCCCAGACCACTCCGCAGATTAGAACGTAATTATCTGCTGGATGTTGCACTTCTCAGTATTTTGTGGTGAAGTTCTCAGACGAAAATGCATATTTTAGGATAAAATACATTTTTGTAACGTGTACTTTGAGAGGAATTGCATTTAGGAATGTGTATTTTGTAAGATGATCCGTTGAAAATATGGATTTAAATACTGAGCTGCGAGAATGGAGTTAGGCTGCAATTCCAAGGAAACAAGCGTATTGCACCTTTATTTGGGAAAAAGCTCTGCCAAATCCGGTGAGTCTTACATCTGAGCAAACATTCAGTTGCAAGTCACTCGTATGTGTGTGTGTTTTAGTGGTGGTGGTTGTATTTAAATATGCTTACTTTTATGAAGTGGAGACTGTTGGCTCTGATGTCATGGTGTGATGACTCTGCTCCTGGTTTCAGTCAGAGCCCTAAAGGAGCTATCCAAGGAGCTGCACACCTTTAATCCCTCCATGAGAGTTTTGACTGAAACCCAGACTGGATTCATTACACCACTGACATCAAAACCATCCGCCTCCACTGCTTTTATGTTGTTAGCTGCCCAGAGAACCTCTTATTATGGAGTGCCATTTAAATTAATAAAAAGGGGCCTTGCTGTTTTTGTTCCCTGATCTCATGTAGGTTTACTTGGAAGTAAGCCTCTAATGAGTTCATTGAATTTGTATTTATTTTAATTGCTTGTTCCTCCTGCTCCTGACCATCTTCTCTCATTAGGCTCAGCTAGCTTACAACATTTGAAAACATTAAGGGCACAATCCAACCAAAACAGCACTTTGAAATTCAGTTGGACTTTGATTAAAGTAGTGCTGAGAGAAGGCCTAAGCATGGTTTCCATAGGAATGTCTCAATGCACCTAATGGCACTTCTAAGAAAAAAAAAATACTTCGGATCTCCCTTTAAAGCTGCAATCTCACATCAGCAATGCCCACCCACTTTTGCCTTTGCTGTGAGGACAAATTGCAGGATCTTGATGGGGAATATAGCACTACGTTATGCAGAATAGCAATTACAATTCCATTTCTAGCAGATCGTACAAGAGCAATACCTCAGCAGCGTAGAAGCAACCTAAGATGCAAGTAGACAACTTCTAGCCAGATCAAAGGTTCTTGAAGTATTTATTTCATCTGGAAAAAAATAGTCATGAAAGCAATGGGAAAGGAAATGCATCAAATAAATAAGACTTTTTTGTTTATGGCAAGTTCAAAGTTGCACAGAGAAACCACGGCTAGGATTCTGAGTTTACTCCATTCCCTGATCAGAGTTCCATTCACAGGACACTCCCACCAGTCACCAGAAGGTGGGTAGGTGACTTTCTGATTCCCCTCCTCCCTGCAGACCCTTTGTGCCCCTGTAAATCTGCTCTCAACATTTGGAAGAGTGGGGAGGGAATCAGGAAAAATGGTCTCTTCCCCTTTCCACTGGTAGGATTTTTTCACTAGGTCTTGGTCCCATTCATGAATGGATGCTTAAGGCTCCTTTAAACAAGTGAGTTATTGCATGCTCGTGATTGGCCACTCAAGGATTTTTTTGGGCTGATTACATGACGTCAAGAAGGATGTCTCCTGCGGAATCCTTGGGAAATCTCACATGTACCTGCCCGGACCATAAGATCATCTTCAGGGATCCTTCTTCATGAATCCCTGCCAAAGGAACTATGGTGGGTTGCTACCAGGAGAAGGGTCTTTTCTGCTGTGGCACCTTGGCTTTGGAATGAGCTCCCTAGAGAGGTTCACCTGGCACATACATTATATTTTTTCTGACACCAGGTGAAGGCTTTTTTATTTTCCCAGTATTTTAACATTTTACCAGCCTAGTCTTTTAATTTGCTAATTAAAATTTGTATTTTAAATCTCTGCATTGCTGCTCGGTTTTATTCTAGTTGTGTTTTTATATTGTGGTCTTATTTCATGGTTAAAGTTTTATACTTAAGTTGTACTTTATGGCTTTGGTTATTGGGCAGAATAGAAATGAAGTAAATAAATACATCAATAAAATCCCAGTATGAAAATAACCACTTTTAAAGTGGTAATTGCAGTGAAACAGCAGGATCTTCCACCACTAGATGGCGATGTCTCAATGGAACCAAACAGAGGGGGAGTATTCAATTCAAACCCCTCACACCCTCTTCCCATGTAATGAGGCTTATAATAATTGCACCAAAGAACCAGGAAGCACAAAAGCCCAGGGTAAACAATTTCCCTTTATGTAGAAATTCTCTTAATTAGGACGCAAACCACTGTGATCTCTGAGGCCAACTTGTACATTTTGCTAAATGCATAGGGTGAGGCTAAAGCTTGTCTTATGTTTTACTCAGAATTGTGCATGGCCCAATTCAGATTGTGACCACTGCATTCTGGGAAGAGAGGGTTTGACCAGTCAGTCAATGGAATTTCTCCCCCCCCCCTTTTAACCTCTCCCCCAATAAGGGGGATTTCAGAGGGAAATGGTGTGGAGGTGGTTTAATCCTCCCCACCCACCCCAGAGGACAGTGGTCCCAATCAGAATAGAAGTCATGCATGTTTACATGAAAGTAAAAAGTAAGTCCCACCTCAGCTACATGATTAATGTAAGGTGTAGTTTGGCTCTCAATGACTTGGCTGCTTAGCAGGAAAGCATCCTCATAGTCCTTATTTTTCTGAAGTAGAGAAGTGTTCTTGGCATAGCCATCCTGAGATAACACTATCTGGCCTTCTTGGAGGGTGTGTGTGATTAGAACTGTTTGGGGAAGATACTGAATAGGCAAATGAAGCTTTCATTAATTACCAATCAGCTCCAGAATGTAGAAATCCCTTTTTCTTGTAAAACAGTTAGATCTCTGGAATGGGTGCTCTTGTGATCACAAGCCTAGCGGAAATCAGAAATATTGCTTTCATATTCTGTGAGTAAAAACACTGGAGACACAAAATAGGAGGTTGAGTCAGAATACTGATTGTGGTTGTTGCTATATTTCTTTCAGATGCCCCACTGGGACCTGAGCTGCTGGTAGGCCATGACAGCGACGAGTGATAATAGACCTCCATCAGAGAGTGGCAGCTGCATACTGCAGGCCAAAAGGACGACATCCCTAATAATTAATACACTGTTGAGGTTTACTCAGTGGCAGATAACAGCGGAGGCCTGGCCTTTTCTTCCCTACCACTTGGTGTTTTTGTAGTGTCAGCTGAAGTGCCATTTGTAATTGGATGCTGAGCAGATACCATTTCTTTACTGTTGCCTAGAGACTCATCCCAGGCCCCTTATACATGCCCAACTACCCTTGGTGCCAGCAAACCGAATACCACTCATTGGTTACGTAAACACTCTGGCATAGTTATACAATAGCATGGCTGAGGTAATTCAGACTGGTGCAACTGCCATCTAGCTGATTAATCTGCAGTTCCGTATAAACATAAGATTTCCATCCTAAAGAAAGCATGGAGATTCCTGGGGTGGTCCATCCTAGAAAGGAAGAGGAGCCCAGTGTTTGGTACAAAGATGTCGCATGCCTCCAGTTTTGATGTGCAAGGGGAAAGTAGAAATGAAGGGACCCTGGGTATCTCCTACCTAGACAGTGTCATGACTAGGAAGAAACCCCAGCACGCAGTCCCCATGTCTTCTCTTTTTTGACCTTGAGAAAACGTTTTTGACCTTGGGAAGAGGTTGGCTGTGTGGCAGAGTGAAACTGTGGTCATACCTGCCATCTTGATTTGCCCAGAGGTGCAACTGCAGTTTCTCTCCTCAGAGTAGCCAAACCTTTCTGGAGGAGGAGATGCTACCAGCTCTGCTATTGACTGGTAATAAGTGGGAGGGAGGAGAGAGCAAGGGAGCACAGGGTGCATATGAAGGAGGGAGGGAGAGTGAGAGCCCTGGAGGGAGGTAAAACAAATGAGGGGAGTTCCAAGTATCCAAAGGTTTGTGTGGGTCCCCAGAGGTATCATGCCCAGGCCCTTCAACCCTGGCAGCAGCACTACTCTTACAGCAGATCAGTGACATGCCTCATTCAGCCAAGTTACTGGGCAACTGGAATGGACAATCAGAGGCACTATGAAAACATCTCTGGAGAGGATGTGCCATGCTTTCTAATGGCACATTGTTCAGAGATCTTTTGTATACTTTGTGGACAGAAGGTGCGTATTGCATAATACCTTGTCTTTTCAGTGTACAAAGCCTCCAGAAATCAGAGAATGAGGAACATAATTTTAGGATTCCAAATTGCCACACCATGACCACTGAAACCTCATGATATTGTCCACCCACAGAAGGCATTTGTTCATATGCAGCGAGGCATACACCCTTTTGGTCTCTATCTGGAAACTTGGTTGAAATCCTAGTCCAGGTCCAGAACTAGCCAATAGTTCTGTCCATCTTGAAAAGTGCTCATTTTTCTCTCGATCTGCTTCTAAGTGTTTATATCCTGTAGTACAGGGTGGTCAGCTTGCAGCTCTCCAGATGTTTTCACCTACAACTCCCATGTCCCTCACCATTGGCTCTGCTGGCTAGGGCTGATGGAAGTTGTGGGCCAAAACATCTGGAGGGCCTCACATCCTCCCACTCCTCCACTGTAGTAGGACATACACAGCACCACCAAATTTCTTTGAGAGATGTTCTCTACAGTGGCATTCATGTTAATCATAGACCAACTATAGCAGTAAGTGAAGCACTATTATTTCTCCGAGGCTGCCAATAAACAGCAGAACGCTAGTGATAGGAAGAGACGCCTATCCGGGCTCCCTGTCTGGTGGTAAACAAAAGCTTTGCCAGGAGGATGTTTTGCTGGTGGATGAGTGGGAACATCTGAGGGAGAAAGACAAGAAATAAAGGCTGGTGGGAAGAGCCATGGCGGTCGAATTCTAGAAGTATATACTGCCCAAGCATGGGATATCAGAGTAAGGGCCTGATCTTCTGATCCATTACAATGAGACAGAGTTCTGCGAGGAGTGAGATCAGTGATGGGCCCCTCATTTTCTAAAACTACTTATCATCCGAGAACAGGAGCTTGGACTTGAACTATTGCTCCTTTGTGATAAGGGGCCATGAAGGGTAAGTACAGGGTCTCACTTTAAGAACTGCACCACAGCCACTAAACTTTAGACAAGGTTGAGCAGCTACCAGGCTGATATGCCATCGCTATTGCAAATACTAAAATCCCTGGGACTTGCTGCCAAATAAACAGGGGTGCCAGCATTTTGTGCATTCACACTTGGTAAAAGGAGCAAGAATCTGAGCGGTGTCTTTCTGTAGGAAATAATAATAAAACAGGACAAAAATAAAGTCTCTGCTTTCGCCTGAGTTCAGTCATGTCTATAGCATGAAGTCCACGTCACTGAAGTTAAAGCTAACCTGATTCCATAATCTATGTGTATTTTCCCTGAGCTAAAGAGGGGTCATTCACCAAGTGATAGCAAAATTCAGTGCACAGAAATGAGCATGAAACAGTATCGAAGAACAAAAATGGCCTTCGCTGGTTCCAGTATTCGGGTGATTTTTCTGTTTACACTGTACACTTTAGAGAAAAAACTTGTTTTGTCTTCCAACAGTGGCCTCTTGCCAGACTGGTCTTATTTGCATGGTTAAGCAGATAGATATAGAACAGGGATGGCATGGGATGTATAGCTAACTGACACTGCATTGCTTCAGGGATAGAGTCTATTTAAAGTCTAACACAAAGAACAAATTCTCCTTCTGTTCTCAGAACTCTCTCTCTAGGAACTGCAATCAATCTGGGGCAAGGAATGGTTTCCTTGACACTTTCCAAAAGCCCCTATTAATTTTGCAATGTACTACACAATCTCGGTGTGCCATCTTGTCAAGAAAAGCCTGGGCTATTTTGAGGAGCAAATGAAATGATTACCCTGGGACTACTACTATTAGCCCTGATGCACCATTGGTAACTTAATAAGTGCACAAACATTAGGGGATAGAGCCTTGGGTGTGTGTGTGTTCCACTTTCCTAAATGTAGCAGCTTTTCTAAGCCCCATACAAGTCAATGGAGTCTTGGAACTGACTAGACCAGATCACAAACTCCCTGTGGTGCAGTCAATTTCATTACTATGGAAAACTGAAACAAACATTCATGGATGGCAGTGCAGTTGTTGGGAGCAAGAGAATGCCTTGCATTTCCCTTTTTCTTTTAAAGGGCTAAATATGCACACTAGTGGATATGAGCACATCCTTTCATACATCTAAGCATGGCTAATTTTTTGGTATTTTTTCCATACAGTAACAAAACTATGGGTTGCCTGTGACAATGACACATGTCTACTGCAGCGGTGCGGCATCTCCTTCAGTTTTTCTCTCTGAGTGTATACAAGATTTGACTCTTTCCATGGTTCATCTTGAAACACTATAAACACCTGTAAAAATGATGGTTGAACAATGCCAAAAAGGTGTTTGGCATGCTGTGGCAGCTCTACAATATCATCTGCAAGCTATGTCTTACTATAGTTTTAATTTTTGTGAACCGCCCAGAGAGCTTCGGCTATTGGGAGGTATAGAAATGTAATAAATAAATAAATAAATTGTCTGTGCACAAGCCCTATAAGATAGGAGTAGGCAACCTTTCAGAGCCCATGGGCACATTTTACATTTGAAATGCATCCTCAGACACCACCCAAAATTGCTGTCAGGGTGGTTGGCTGCTGGGCCTGGAGCTCGAGCTCCTGCTCCCCCTCCCCACCCCACCCCACCGCTTGTTATTTCCTCCTCCCCTCACTATTTCCTTCTCTTCTCCCCCTCACTATTTTCTTCCTCTCCTTCCGCCTTGCTCATGACCCCCCCTTCTACTCTCCCCCAACCCCTTATTGCCTGATTTAGAGCATAGGCGTGTGCAACACATTTCATTTGGGTGTGCACCTGAGGATTTTTTTTTAGAAAAGGCAAACATTTATTGAATACTCAGTCATAAAGGACATTATTTTTATTCATTTATTTATTAAACACTGTACACACTGATGCCCTGACCACAGGAGGGTCATTGCAGTTGGGGGGTGGGATGAGGAGACACTCCTCAAGCCCCAGCATTGGTAGGGTGTTGTGGTAACACTGGCTGGAGCAGGGTGCTTACGAGGTGATATTAGCCTTCAGGGGCCCTCTTCCTGGCCTCTTGGAAGTGTGGCTCTCAGCAGAGAGGGTCCCAGCTCTTGGAGACAGTGGTTCTTTGGTGCTGCAGCAGAGCAGCCATGGAGCAGCCTGAGGACTGTTCCTGCTGTGTCTGAATCCCGCTCTGGATCCCTACTCAAAGCCCCCCTCCATTCAACACTTATTGCTTGAGACATTAGGGTGTGCCTGGGCACAGAGAGAGGTAAGGAAAGGCTGCCACATCATGGAGGAGGAAGGAAAGAAGGGCTTCTGTAGAACACACAATGGCACCAAGAGGAAAAGTGGAGGAACGGCAACATGCACATGGCAACGACAAAGAGGGAGGGAGGGAGGAAAGCCCATAGAGTTCCAGCAGGTTCTGGTGGGTGCCCTTGGGGTGTCAGTGCACCTGTGGGTACTGAGTTGCCAACCCCAACTATAAGACAATAAAGAACCTCTTTCTCAAGCATCACTGTGGAAAGGTCTTGGCTATAATAAACTACAGTAGAAGCTGCTATGTTGGCCCACTTTGCACTTGTAGCTTGGAAATTTGTTTCCAAAGTTGGTTAGTAATTTCCCAAGCTACTCACTCCTGGAAGAAGTTGTTGCTCATGATTGGTGAATGATGGGAGGCTACTTGGCTCCAGGAGGCTTGAACTTGCATCATTGTGGTGTCTTAGGGTGCTTCCAGATGAAGCTGCTATTGTGCAATCACTGTGGCTCAAACACAGAAATTATTTCCCATCTATAGCCCTTCCATGTTTTTGCTCACTGTTTCTTCCATCTTTTTTCTTTTTCTTTTTTTTATTCAGGAAGGAAAGACCGAAGAGCTGCACAATGCCTTTTTATTGGTAGCATTAAGAGCTCTCTGGCTGGGGCATTTTTCTGTCTAAACAAACATGCATAGGATTGCACCCTTAAGACTCTTAGGGCACAATCCTATGAGATGCACCCTGGGTACTCATCAGCCTCCAAACTTGAAGGCTTATGAGTATTCAGTGTGAGCCGGAAGTGACTCATGCCTCCCACTCTGCATTTTAACTAGATGGGTGATTTAGCCCATCTAGCAGAGGCTTCAGGGAGGAGGAGGGAAGGAGGCTGGGGATGGCTGGGGAAGCCTCACAGCTCCACACCCCCAGTCTCCTCCCTTTACTGCCCCAGAAACTCCTTCCTTTCACTCCCCTAGTTTGTGAGCTTGCAGCAGCCTCCAGCACAGATCCTTTCACACTGGTTGCGAAGGAGTGTGGAGTGCGGTTTCCTGATTCTGAGCTTGGAGCCAGGAAACTGAAATATCCTATGTCCCCCAGGCGCTGCCTAAGGGGCATAGGGCTGCTCTCTTTGTGCTCAACCTCACCCATCCTCTTAAGTAGTTTGTTTCCTGGGCCCCAATAGCTTTTCAACAGTCTTGCCTTCATCCACTCCCTCTACATGATTTGTTGCAGCTCCCATTTCTCCCTTCCTGCTGGTACACTTTATTTATTTATGGCATTTCTATTACAATCTTCCTCCAAGGAGCTCAGGATGGCATTCAAAGCCTTGTGCATTTCTCTCAGACCTTGCTTGGCACCTCTTTAGTTTGACCTCCCAGCTCAACTCTTCCTTGTTCCTGTGTTTATCCTCAACTTACGCCTTCAAACTGCCTACCTGGAGCTGGCCTCTGCCTATCTCCGTGGTCTGCCTCCATCGTCAATTTTCAAGATATCTGTGTGACACCATCCTGTATTACTGACCTCTTATTGTAGTGGTGGGGAACTTCCAGTACTCCAGAGTGGTTGGACATGAGCTTCCATCATCCAGAACCAACAAGTCAGGTATGATGGGATCTGTAGTCCAACCGTATCTGAAGGGCCACAGATTCCTCACCCTTGCCTTACTGCCTCTCCTACTTAAAGTTTAACTTTCCTGCAATACTCTTGCCCACATTTATTTTCCTATCTGTTCACTTATTTATACAGATCTTACTAGCAAAATATCTCCGTTGTCAGAATTACGCTATAAAATAATAATAATGAAGCCGCCTTAAAAGCCATGAAATGAAAACTGTTAGAAGGAAAATGGGAGAAATGGAAATGCTCCAGAAGTACTTTTCAAAAGGTAATTTGCAACAAATAACGTAATCTCATAGCATCTTCATATGGCCTCAGGATGTTGGTTGTGAGAACCGTCTGTTCCAGATTTGTGAGATATTAACAGAGTTAAAACTACAGGGGAGAAAGAGATCAATAAAGGCAAAACCAACCCTAGAGAGCATCATGGCTTACTGGGGTGTTTGAAACAACTGCATATCACCAAAGAGTACAACAATCCCTCCCCTCCTCACAACAACAATAACTGTGTTCTGAAATCCAATTTGCGAAGCTGAGAAAATCTGATCTGGAAGATGACTCAAAACACACACATTTGATTTGGAACTGAAGCTATTGACACAGGTCATGGCTTTAATAGAGAAAACAGAGGGCCTTGAGAATAGAGGAAGGCAGAATGTGGAGATTATAGGTTTAAAAGAAGAAAGAAAATAGAAGGGCCGCAATAAATTAATAAAAAAGGTTCTAGAAGCAGCCTAGATTAAAAAATGTTATTGTGTAAAGAAAACATATACAACACCAATGACAAAGCTGACCAAATTATAGTGCTGGGACACCATGAGTCAAGAACACAGACTGTACAGCATACAGTTTGATGCTGGTCATTAGCACAACAAACCCAAGTTCCTTCATTATAATAGTGGAAGCTGACACCATCCTCTGCATCAGTAGTCATTGATGCTCTGGCTAAGATCTCCACCTGGAAGTCCTGCTGATACCTATAAACATTCCTGAGAGTAAGCAACCACTGCAGCTCCTACCCTATTCCACCACTGACCCCTGCTCTGTGTGCACTCTCCAGAAAAAACCAGGCATGCTGGAGTCCACTCAAACCAACAGGTTGAAGCAAATCTGTATTGTATACCGCATAATAGGAATAAGGCAGTAACTGTTTATTGTCCAATAACAGGAAAAAAATAGCACCTATTCTTGCTTTAGCAATTCATTCTATATTATTTCATAAATGAAAACTCTGAACAAAGTAACAAGATATTGTTAAAGAAAGGGCATTTTGTTTTTCTGTAGAGAAACTGAAATGCTAAATGAATTTGCTGCAAACATGACATTTAAAGCAAAAGATAATATTTTTGTTTCATCTGAAACACCAAATGTCATTAAAAAGCAACTTCATCCTTGCATTAGATGTATTGCAAGATGGTACCATAGCTCACTTATTAAGTTTAGAAAAAAGTAACTCTAGCACATTTTCCGAAGCTCTTGCAAGCAAACTTGGTAAATATATGGTTGGTTCACAATCTGAATATAAGTTGCAGCAATTACAAGATAAGGAAACAGATTCATTTCAAGCTCAAAGTGACTCTATAAGGAAATAAGATTGACTTGTCATGGCTTACCCTGACGATGATTCATTGGATGAGGAAAAGAAGGGGAGAGCCAGCACAGCGGGCCTAAGCTGGAGCCAGGTGGAGAGCTGGAAGCTCTGGCTGAAAGCACTCTCCCGGAACCATTAGAAAAGGAGCCAAGCTCCTCCAGTCTCATTCATGGTCTCCCCCAATGCAGGAGGCAGAACTGGAGATTCATCCCTCTGAATAGCATAGGCTCAGACGCAAGCAGCAGAGAAGCAAGAAGAGCCCACACCCTGGGGCCTCCCTTAAAAACAACATGCTGACCTAATTAGCCAGCTGTGTTGATTAACTACCAGCAATAAATCAGCACAGCCTGTGCCAGGTTTTTTTTGCTGCAGTGAACTTTGAGTTAACCTCAGCATGTTAGTTTGTTTCTCTAAATCTTGGTCACTCTTGGACCAACAGTGACCCATTTGGACCACCATTCTAACACCCCTGACTGGCTTTGATACTTGGTATGACTGATTTCTACTTTTGACGTTGCCCCTGCCTTCTCCTACTGTGTTACTGGACTGGCCAGTCTCTTTGTTTATACCTGGAACTATTTGAGCCCTGACCAGGGCACTTGCCAGCTTCAAAATGACTAAGGCGAGGTGGTAGACAGGGGGGCATTTGCAGGGAACAGGTTTTGAGTGTGAGAAAGTTAAGAACCACTGATTCTCCTCTACAAAACTTTTCTGGCTCTCCCCATTTATTACAGGAAACACAGGATTACAAATATACATCTGTGAAGATAACGTGGTTCTGTCCTGACGGTCTGACAAATCAAGAACAGGTATATATTTCTTCTACTAGAACATCAAATAATCCAAGGTATCACTTCATATTCATCATGTACATCCATGGGCAAGTAAAATAATTTCAGAAAAAGCCTTTGACAGTGTGGAAGTGACATCTATATTTTCAGTACTAGAAAAATATGTTATAAAGGACATGAATTTAATGTGATTTAGAGCCCAAGTTTAACCATGTTTACTAAAGGCTGTCCAACAGATTTTGATGGCATTTACTTTTAAATTGAATATATTTAGGATTCCTGTGTAATACAAATCTGTTAACCTTTGCTGTTCAAGAACTATAATACAGCGTGGACTTTTTTTAAAAAATAATAATAATTATACAGCAGTACTTACTGATAACACCCCAAGGAATCATCAGTGCATGCTAATGACATACTTTCTATAACAGCAACAACTAAATCCCTCTGTTACATCATACCAAATCTGTTTAACAGGACTAATACTTTCAATAAATTTATCAGCTATAGAATACTGGGAACTGCAATAACCATTGCAAGAAACTGGTAGTACCAAACCAAGGACCCCTTTAAAACAGAACATGTGCAGCTCTTCACATCATTCCCCTTTTCGTGCTTTTCTTTTATTTTAGATTTTAGTTGAGGGGAAAAATTGGTCATACCAACTCTGGACATGTAGACTCTTAAGGGGTCAATCCATACTGCCCAATTTTACCATTAGAATGCTACACATTGGGAGGCAGGAAGTCAAAATGCCTCCCTTCTCTTTCTTTCCCTCCTTCCATCTTTCTCCATAAGCAGCAAGCTGCCAGAGGAGTTAGTGTTGGCTCTTGCCAGAGGTCTGAACTGATTGTCTGAATTTAGGTTGAGTGCCATGTAAAATTAGGCTGAAGGCCAGTGATGTAGTGGTAGATTTTGAAGGGCAGGTGCTCATCATAACAGGACCCCTTTAGTCACGGACCCAAGAACAGTCCAAAAATGCAGGCACCTGTGTTTATCCATATTTATAAATCTATGTGTACGTCATGTATGTGGTTTGTTTGGGTGCAAATGCCCTCACCAAAGAGCAGCATAATGCCCAATTTCTAAGGATCTGCTGAGTCATAGAATAGTGAGCTGGCAAAGGGCACCATAGTAGTTAGCATGTTGGATTTGGCTGGAGAGATGAAATATTGCACGAGAAAAGAAAATGAGGGACACTAAGAGAGGGATGCAACATGTCCCCAAATGGCATTAAACCACCAGATCTGGGAATTAAAAAATCTGGCTCCACTACACCACTGCTGAGGGCCAGAGGTTGCCCACCCGCCATATGTATATTTATCATACTGGCGATTGCTGTGAAGAGGCAGGGCAACAAACAGCATGGAAAAACAACATGCCAAGAGTCTTTAAGCCCCTTGAAAGTTATGGATGTTGGTGTTACTGTAAACTCATCTTCTACAAAATTAAGTGGTTTAGAGGGGAGGCTGGTGTTTGCACTTAGATGCAAGCAAAAATGGACCAGGTAGTAGGGAATGGGCATGGCTCAGTGTGAAAGAGCACATGCTTTGCACGCAGAAGGTCCCAGATTCAATCCTTGGCTTCTCCACATAGGATTAGGAAAGAATCTTGCCTGAAACCCTGGAGAGTGACTGTCTGTAATACTGGGCTAGATAAACCAATGGTCTGTTTCAGTATAAGGCAGCTTCCTATGTTATTTGGGCTGGGAAACAGATCCTGGATCACCACTACCAGTCAGAGCACACAATTCTAGAAGGCAAATGGAGAATAATGTGTATAATAATCTTAAGGAAGCTGAACACCACAAAGATGACATACTTCAAATAAAATAATGCAAAACTGATAGTACAAGCAATTGGTCGCTCAAATAATGTTGTGAATATGAAGTCACTTAAAACATTTCCCCTCCACTCCCTGCCTGGCCCTGAAGCTGTTTAGCAATGACAACCTAAGGTTGCAATCCTGTATCCACTTACCTCAGAGCAAACCCCATTGAACTCAATTGCACTTTCTTCTGAGCAGAGATGTATAGGATTGCATGTTAAGGCTGCAAACTATGCACACTTAGCTGGAAATAGGTGTAATTGAACTCAGTGGGAATTCTGAATAGACATGCATTTGACTGCAGTGAATGTCACTATTGCGGACTCCATAACCGTGCCACTTCTCTCACAGGAAAAAAAGCTCACCACTGCCTCATTACTGTAAGTGTGCACAGTCATACACATCATTGTCTGCATATGTTACTTGTGTGCATTATCGCTGCATGCACGGTGCACTCCAAGCAACAGTGACTGGGCTGTGGCTTCCTAGCACTTATACTCTGAGTATTTTTTACTGCCACTAACACACAAATAGACATGCATCTATTCTTTACAAGTGATGATCTTCGTTTTTCTTTGCTGCCCCTTATGCCTGCAACTGCCTCCAAGAACATCTGTGAGTGACCACCTCTTTTCCCCTCCCTCTAAGTCCTTCGCCCAAAATAATCTTTTCGAAGAAGTCTTTGGATCTCCTCTCCCCACCCACCTCCGTCCCTATACCTTATTGTAACTAACTCAACTACACTACTTGACATTGAAAGATCACATATTGTTCCCCTGCTTCTTGCCTGTGCTTCCATTTCCCCCTTCCCCATGTTTTAGATTATAAGCAGCTTGGGGCAGGGTCCCATCATTAACCTATTGTTCATATGATGCTGGGTGTTATACATGGCGTTGTATAAATAAATAGTCTTCCTGTATGTGGCATGTTACTTCCTACTGTGCCAGGGGTCGGCAACTTGTGGCCCTCCAGTTATAGCTGGACTGCAACTCCTATCATCGCTCGCCATTGATTATGGCTGAAGGCAGTTGCAGTCCAACAGCGTCCAGAGGGCCACAATAAGTTTCCTATCCCTGTGCCTATGCATTAGGGCTGCCTTTCCCCGAGTTGGCATCCTCCCGAAGCGTTGGACTACAACCCCATCTTTCCTAGGCTGGGGATGATGGGGGATGGCAGAAGAACACATCAGGAGAGTGCCTGTGCCCGCCTCAACAGGACGTCGCGACCCTTTAGGGCTCTTGCCACTGCCACAGGATGACTCTCAAGGAACTCCGTGGGGATGGCAGCAACTTTCCCGTTGTCCGTGGCCAGCTCTTCCCGGACACGTATGCCATTGCCTGCGACTCCCTGGGACTGAGGCGTTTGCCCGCGAGGGGAAGGAAGTAGTTTGGAAGCCCCCTTGGCTGGCAAGTCTAGCGAAGCGGCCGAGCTCCTCTTACCTGGGCGCCTCCTCCTCCTCCTCCCCGCCTCTGGCCCCCTCTCTACGGGACTTTGGGGCCCGGAGATGCCGAGGCTGCCCCCGCGGCTCTTCCGCCATCCCAAGGCCTGTCGTTTCTCCCGGGGCCTCCCCCCCCCCTCCACTGCAGACATGCTGAGCTAATTTTATCAGCCCCCCTCTCCGCTCCCTCCCTCCCTCCCGTCCGCCGCAGCCCGGCAGCAGCAGCAGCAGCAGCAGCCACGTTAGAAAATAGCACATCGCCCACTCATCCCCAGGCTCCTTCTTCAAGGAAAATATTTATATTATGATGCCACCGAGAGGGTTTCCATGGCACTGATGACTTTCACACTGTTGCCTAGACAACCACTCTGAGGCCATCTTGGACGGGATGAGAATACCCTTCCTAGACAAATAAGGCAGCCGCTGCGGCGGGAGGAGGCGAGGACAGGAGACAGCAGGGTCGCCCTCCTTCTCCTCCCTCCTGGCGGCCCGGCCGCGTCTCCCACTGGTGGTGGGCGGCGGAGGCGGCGGCGGCGATTCCGGGGGAATCTTGAGCCTTCTCTGGCTGTCTCCGGGCTGGGAACGGGGCCGTAGTTGTATCCCCAGTCTTGAGGGGAAACGAAGGAGACCCGCTCGGCGGGAAAGCAGAGAGCGCCCCCAGGACACGGTGCAAATCCTACGGCAGGTCGAACTCGGACGCCAGCCCCACTGAGTTCAAGGCACTTCAGGAAAAGCGGCTCGCCGGGGTTTCGTCTGTTGCGGCAGCAAAAACAAGGCAGAGTTGTGGCACCTGAAAAACGAACACATGTATTCTAGCATAAGCTTTGCTAGACATCAGATGCAAGGAAAGTGTGTAGAGGACTGCAACCGTATAAGTGCAAACATTTCTACTCTAAAGTAAGACCCATTGCTTTCAGTGGGACTTAATTCCAAGTAAGGGTGCAATCCTAGGCACAAAAAAAGTCTAAAGGGAAAATGCTGGCTGGGGAATGCCGGGAGTTGTAGGGCTTTTTTCCTGTCTAAACATGCATAGGATTGCGCTCTTAATTGTTTTTGAAAAGTACCCCGTCTCTTCTCCTTTTCTCTCCGTGTACTCGGGTAACGCCGATCAACTTAAACGCAAGTAGTCGGCGCCTAAGGACGAACAGTTCAAGGACAGCTTTCCCCTTGCTACCCACGCCTCCGTTCACTGTAGAAGAGTCTCGCTACAGCCCGCCCTCGTTTTTCTTCTCCCCGACCAAAACGTTTTGTTCATCATCTCTTGCTTAAACTGATGTAAACCGCCTATTGGGCAGTATAGAAATGAAATAAATAATCTCGGGATCTGGGTCAAAGTGTTGTCTACGCACAACACAAACTCCTGATAGACCTGCTGATTTACACAGAACCGACCATTATCAGCCTTTTCCAACCTGGGGCCTTCCGGAAATGCTTATTACAGTACCCATCGTCCCCAGCCAGCATGACCAAATAGGAATTGTAGCCCAACACAATTAGAGGGCACCAGGTTGGGGAAGGCTGATTCCTTCTACCGCAAAATCCATGAGGGTTGTTCATTCATTTGCACCCCAGCACAGGAGTCATGAAGGACTAGAACCGCCATTTTTAGGTGCCTCAGAATGGGCAGTAGAATAGTGGTTCAATCTGAAGTGAAGGTGCTCATCATGACAGTCCCTATAGCCATGCCCACTCTACCCTAGAAGAGTCCAAAACTGCAGGCACTTGTATTGACCCAGATCACCAAACCAGTTCCTGGAGTTTTCCTCTCCACCAGGAGCAGGTCTTCTGTAAAGCTTAAATTGTCCATTCAAGACAAAGGCAGTGCCGTCTTAATGCATGGGCATGCTGGGCAGTTGCCCGGGGTCCTCATGAGCATAGGGGCCCCATGCTAATCTATGCACAGATGCAGTATGATTTACCAACTAAGTACCATTTTATGTTGAAATTTTTGTTTTTCAAGTTCAAGGCTCATGTTATATTGTCCAAACGTTTGTATTGATTAATTTTTGCTGTACAGCATGTTTTTTTTAATGTCAAAACATGGATTTTGTTGGAAGTACCAATAAATATGTTTATCTTATCAATAATTTACATTTTTATTCCTGTGAGTAGTTGTGTAGGCAGGGCCCAGTGCACTGCTTTGCCCGGGGGCCTATAATGCTGTTAAGATGGCCCTGGATAAAGGCACCCCACAATACTCTACATTACTCCAAGGAACACTATATTGTTGCTGGGAGAGTTCATTTTCCTCCAGTTTACTGTGAGAATTGCAGCTAGTTCGAAAGCAAATGATGTCAGCATCACTGCTAATAAAAAAATGTCCCTGTGAGCCCTAGGTCCACTACACCACTGTTAATAGGGATTAATACACAATGTGCTTAAATGAGGAGATGGTCTTCATGTAAGAATTATGAGAGTCATCCATGAGCACCCAGGTCTCTGGTAAGAGGTTTTGTACTACTGAAATGAAGCACTGGATTAGCATATTTGTATATGTGTGTTTTAATGGTATCAGCTGTGGATGGTGTATTTCTGGAAGTGGAATTTGGTGATCTGCATTTAAACATCACAAGAATCTGGGAAAACTTTGCTTTGTGCCCTTGTCATACACAGATGTGTTGTCTTTTTGTTTGTTTTTTCGTTTTTAAATATAGACAGTGAGTGAGTGTGAACAAGGATATGGGGACTGAGGTCATGATTTTTGGGGGGCAGGATGTGTTGGGTTCATTATCTCCATCCCAACCTTCATCCCTTCCTCAGCCCTGTAACTTGCCCTTGATGCTCCTCCCCTAACATGTCTCTCTCTCCTTTCTCCCACCGTGGGAAATTGGACAGTAAATGTGGCCATTCATGAATGAAAAGGAAATGAAAACAAACACATCATATTTATAAACAGAGACAGACAGAGAAAGCTTTTTCCTGCCCAAAGTGCCAGACAATCTGTGGGAATGAAAAGTGTTTTCTTTACAATTATATTAATAATTATTTACATAGCTCTGTTAGGTATGCAAAGGCCTTTATTGTTGCTCATTCATGCCCACCAGAACCCTCGGAGATAAAATCACTGTTATTCCCATTAGGCAGAAACCAAGAGCCCCTACTGAGCATAGATCAACCAAAGGATTGAATACAGCTACACAGGTCTTAGACCAAGTGTAGGAACTGGTTGCCCTCCAGAGGCTGCTGGGATGCAACTTCCATCAGCCTTAGCCAACACAGTCAATGGTGGGGGGTGATGGGAATTACAGACCAATGACACCTGGAATGTCTCAGTGTGACTTTGAACATGTCAAGCTCAGCAGAAGAGGCTGGTGGTTGGAAAAAGAAAAGTATTCAATAATCTAAAACCAAAAAGTAGAAATCCAGGTAAAGCAGGCCAAGGTGAGCACAGCAGGAAAGGTATTGATTACCTTTTCAGCATCTTACATAGTTTGTTTCATTTTAGGAAAAGTTTATGCTGCCCCATGACAGAAACAATACATGATCATAAAAATATTTTAGAATAAAAACAAAATAAAAGCATAAAATCTAAAACAACATAAAACACAAGATATGAAAGTAACAGTAACCCCAAAAACAAAGTGTTCAGGTCTAAGAGGTTCAGACAACATGAGTTATTTAAAAAAGACAGAGTGACCAGAAATGTCTTCTCCTAGGATCAAAGCAAACAGGGTGGCACTAGGAGAATTTCTCTAGAAGACTATTCCATAACTAGGATGCCACTACACAAAAAGCCTTCTCCTTGGTGGTTACTTGCCTCACTTCGTTCGGCAGGGGCATGGAATAAGCTTCTCTGAAGATCTCAATATTCAGATAGGTAGCTATGGCAGTCTTTCAGGTAACCTGGTCCAAGGTTATATAAGGAATTAGGAAGTGGTTGCTTGGAGACTAGCTCAAAGCAAGACAACATATAGCTGGATGAAATTGGCATGTTTACCAGCCATCCCAGCACAGAAGCAGTGAAAGCTGGTTTAGAAATAAGTCCTGACTCTAAAAAAGTGGCAGCTGACCCAGTCATTTGTTACACTTTTTTTTTCTTTCTGTTCTAAAAAGTCAAGGAAACAGATTTCCGTGTGAGGATGCCCAACCAGGCTGCCCTTGTGTCTCCGTATAATTCATTAAATCAGCACAATGGTGGGTTGTGATGGATAGCTCAGTGAAAACATCAACTCAGTGTACAGCAGCTGTGAAAAAGGAAAACTCCTTGCTAGGGATTATTAAGAAAGGGACTGAGAATAAAACTTGCCAATATCGTGATGGCTTTCTATAAATCCATAGTGGAGCCAAATGCTGAACACTGTGTACAGTGCAGAAAAGGGGCAATCAAAATGATCAGTATGGGGAAAGGTTATGTTTGGAGCTCTTTGGTTTAGAAAAAAAGGGGACTCTGATGGGACATAATAGACGTATATTAAATGATGGATAGTGTGGAGAAAGTGAAGAGAAGTTCCCCCCTACTAGAACTCAAGGTCATCCAGAGAAACTGATTGACAAAAGATTCAGAAGAGACTAAAGAAAATCCGTCTTCGTACAATGCACCGTTTATGGAATTCACTGCCACAAGATGTATTGATGGCAATTAGTTTAGATGGCTTTAAAAACAGATTAGACAAATCATGGAAGATAGGTCTATCAATTGTTAATAGCAGTGAAAATTGGGACCTGCAACGAAATGCTGCAACATGTTGCTGTTCATCATTGCAGTTTGCCATGCCCTCTATTTCATTCTCCCTCCTGCCTGGCTTTCTTTTTCTCTCCCACCAGCAAGAGTCAGTTAACATTCTGTGGCCACTGAGCATGCTCAGTCCTCATTGGGCTGTGAGAGTTCTTCCCCTACCCCATCACCCTCACCCCACGTCCCTCTTAAGGTCCCCCCCCAGAAGATAGTTGTACTGCTGCAATCTTTGGGGTTCCTCCAAGGCTATTTTGGCTGCATAAGCAACAACGCTCACGTCCTGAACATTGGAAATAGAGAAAATGATTATATGGCATCTCAGAGGGCAATTGTCTTCATACTCTGCTTTTGGGCTTTCTGTAGGCATAAGGTTGGCCACTGTGGAAAAGACAATAGTGAATTAGATGGGCCTTTGATCTGATCCAGCAAATCTCCCCTTACGTTCTTATGGTGATTGTGGTTAGAATCAGTTCCTGGTTGGGAGAATGTAAAAGTGCGTGGTGCCTGCCTGTCCTGGTGTTGTGGCAGTCCCTTCTATATCTAAGGAGGGAAGGTACTAGAAATGTTGCTGAATGAGAATTCCTTGGGAGATAATCTTGCTGGAAAAAAGAGACCAGAAATCAGAAACTCCTCACTGAAGATATGACAAAGGCAAATGCCAGTGAATTTGGGGAGCTTGCAATTAGTGCAAAAATAAACTGTAAACTATAAAGCAAGTTGATACTATCTAGCACCGATAGCTGAAAACATAGAAGGAAGAGGCTGTCCAGTCTAGCTTGATGGATTGATGCAGTCATTATGAACTATTTCTGTCCAGATTGCTCGAGCAAAGAAGATAGTGTACTTCTCCAATAACCCACTGTTTTCCACTCAAGGGCAGCATGCACGTTTTAGAGCGTCATCAGACAAGTGTTTTATCGCATGCTCATTACTGCCCGCTCACGGTTTTTCATGGGTCCTTTTGATGACGGCCTAATCTAAACCAAGCAAGATATTCCACTATGAAAGCGGTATGAAAGTAGTATATAAAAGGTAGAAGTCGCACTACTGCTTTAAAGTGGTATTGAAGTGCACTGGTAACTGTTGGGCCCATTGACACATACCATATACTACTTTCGTACTGCTATATCCTGCTTGGTGTAGATTAGCTCGACGTCTGCCTCCTGCATGTCGCCCACTCCTTCTGGTATTCTTTCTGTCACAAATAAGACTCGGTAAATCCAATTTTGGGGGGTGGGGGAGCAAAATGTGCCTCCATTTCCTGCTGTGTGCAGGAAAAGTAGTGCGATAAAAATGCCCACATGGACATTGTTTACTTCCTCTTTCTTCCCCTGAGTGAAGAAAGAGGAAGTATCATGGGACTGAAGCGGGAGGACAGTGGCGGTAAGGAAATGCAATTTCACCCTTTCTGATGAGGCTCTTAGCTTGTCATTTTGAACCAAAATAGGAAATTCAGCCATCTTTCTCCTCTTTGCATCCCTTTCTGTCCACATAGAGCCACTCCTGTTCTTTAATTGTATCATATGAGATTCCCCCCTGCCCAACTTAGCTTCTGGATGTTTATATCCAGAAATAAAAGTCAGGATATATGCTTATTCAGGACTGACTGCAGGGGGTCCAAGTCCCAGACCCTCTAGGTAGCACTTTTGAGCTACATCAGAATATAGGGGTTCATCGTCAGTCCAATACGTTATCTATTCCAACCATAAGGGTCTGAACTTATTCCCTAATCTACAAGTTCTCTTACAGTAACTGCATGGTTTTAACCATTCCATTACTGACTTCTACCCTCTGAAATCAGAATGTTTGTGAGAGTTCCATGACATCACAAACATCTCAATACATAAAAAGACTGGTAGAATCTTATGGCTCAGAAGTGGCAAAACCCACAAAGAGTAGTTTCTTGAAGCAAGCATTTGACACATTGAAAGCATTTTCCAGCAGTGAGTCCAGTTTACAACATAGCACAATTTGGATACTGGAAATACATATTGCTTTTGCTGTGTCTTTTCTTCCCCCTAGCATTCATTCTCTTTGTCTTATGACCAAAGCATTCCTTATAGCTGCAGAGCTCTGATTAAAAAGTTTTTTGGAACCTGACTTGTCACTATGAAGATTTAGTTACTCTGAATCTCCTATGGGAGAAAGAGAACACTCCATTTTCATTCTTTTTCACTCATTGTATTTATTACCCCCATAGAAGCCATCTCTTCCAAACAAAGGTAAGAATAAGTCTCTAATCAGCAACTGTTCCTTATTTCAACCATGCCCCTATATGTGTGGCCACCACACTGACAATCATATGTTGCAACATCTTTGATTGTTTATATGGACATTTGAAAACCTGATCTGAAAAATTCAGAATTGCCTATTCAGTCAGCTTCGCAAATATATTTGAACATATCTGCCTAATTCCCCCCTCCCATGTCACACTTTAAAAAGAGTTCTTTCTACAAGAGAGTTGAGCTAAGAGTGGTATGTTTTGCTGGTTTAATGTGTACACACACACACACACACACACACACACGTTCTTCTAATCCAGTCAGTGGCAGAGGGCCAAACTAGACATGACGTTAAGTGCATTTTGCATTTAATGTGCAGGCTTTTTAAAAAATGCAGATAGCATCAACTGGGAGGCAGAGAAGGATAATTTTCAAGATCTCATGGAGGGGGAATTTAGTTGTTTCCTCCTCTGCTTCAGTCCTGAGAAAAACACCTCCCTTGAAGCTGGTATCTACTGGGAGGATAAGCCACCCTGCAGAAAACACACTGCGTTCAGACAACACGTTAACCTAGGGTGACCATATGAAAAGGAGGACAGGGCTTCTATATCTTTAACAGTTGTATTGAAAAGGGAATTTCAGCAGGTGTCATTTGTATATATGGAGAACCTGCTGAAATTTCCTCTTCATCACAGCAGTTAAAGCTGCAGGTGCCCTACCCTCTTTTAAATCTGGTCACTCTGGTACAGCTCCTGCAGCTTTAACTGTTAGTAAATGGGCTGCCCTGTTTTGTACCAGCTGAAGTTTCCGGACTGTCTTCAAAGGCAGCCCCACGTATAAGGCATTGCAGTAATCCAAACGAGAGGTTATCAGAGCATGGATAACTGTAGCTAGGCTATCTCTGTCCAGATAAGGGTGTAATTGGTATATCAACTTAAGCTGATAAAAGGTGCTCTTTGCCACTGAATTCACCTGTGCCTCAAGTGACAGTTCTGGATCCATGAGCACTCCCAAACTACAGACCCGATCCTTTAGAGAGAGTGCAACCCCGTCCAGGACGGGGCAAACATCACCTTGCCGGACAGATGAACCACCCGCTAACAGTACCTCTGTCATGTCTGGATTGAGTCTCAGTTTATTAGCCCTCATCCAGTCCATTACCGTGCCCAGGCACTGGTTCAGAACAGCCACTGCCTCACCTGGGTTTGATGAAAAGAAAAGGTAGAGCTGGGTACTATCCGCATATTGATGACACCTCAGTCCACATCTCCGGATAACCTCCCCCAGCAGCTTCATGTATATGTTAAAAAGCATAGGGGATAAGATAGAGCCCTATGGAACCCCATGGTTTAGGAGCCACGGCACAGAGCAATAATAGCCCAGCACCACCTTCTAGAATCGGCCATCCAAGTAGAAGCAGAACCCTGCAATGCAGTACTTCCAACTCCCAGCTCAGACAACCTATCCAGAAGGATACTATGGTTGATGGTATCGAAAGCCGCTGAGAGGTCCAGGAGAACCAACAGGGTCACACTCCCCATGTCTCTCTCCCGGCAAAGGTCATCCCACAGGGTGACCAAGGCAGTTTCCGTTCCAAAACCAGGCCTGAAACCCGATTGAAATGGATCTAGATAATCTGTTTCATTCAAGAGTGCCTAGAGTTGTCCTGCAACCCCTGCTTCAGCACCTTGCCTCCTTTCCATATGGTCAGCCTACATTTCTAGACTTAAGCCCATTTCTCCTCTTGCTGCCATGTAGGACTTAAGTTTTCACAAATGAATTTTGTCCATTGCTTTTTAACCTGATATCATTTCTGTCTTGTCCCCCCACCCTGCCCACCCACACGCGCGCGCACGCACACGCACACTTTCTTTTTCAGATCTTTCCCAAACCCTTCTTGTGTCACAATAATTTAAACAGAGGCACAAATATAATTAATGCAAACTTCCAAAAAAGCATAGCTAATTCTGTTTCGACTGGACTTTTAGGCTCAATGACATTAAAATAGGTTTAGCTTACATGTTCACACTTCTCCTCCTTACAGCCTTCAACATATACTTCAAGGGAATGGCACCATCATGTGGTCATTTTCATTTTTACTTTTAAGGAATGACTTAAATCCAGAGATGTGGACTGAGGTGTCATCAATATGCGGATGATACCCAGCTCTACCTTTCCTTTTCATCAAACCCAGGTGAGACAGTGGCTGTTCTGAACCAGTGCCTGGGCATGGTAATGGACTGGATGAGGGCTAACAAACTGAGACTCAATCCAGATAAGACAGAGGTACTGTTAGTGGGTGGTTCATCTGTCTGGCAAAGTGATGTTTAACCTGTCCTGGACAGGGTTGCACTCTCCCTAAAGATGCTCTTGGATCCAGAACTGTAATTTGAGGCACAGGTGAACTCAGTGCAAAGAGCACCTTTTATCAGCTTAGGTTGATATACCAACTATGCCCTTACCTAGACAGAGTTAGCCTAGCTACAGTTATCCATGCTCTGATAACTTCTCGTTTGGATTACTGCATTATACGTGGGGCTGCCTTTGAAAACGGTCCGGAAGCTTCAGCTGGTACAAAACAGGGCAGCCCGTTTACTAACAAGGAGTGTCCGGCGAGACCACATTACACCAGTCCTTTTACAACTTCATTGGCTGCCAGTCCAGGTCCGGGCCCGATTCAAACTGCTGATATTGACATTCAAAGCCCTAAACGATTTGGGGCCAGGTTATTTGAAGGAACGCCTCCTCCCATATGTACCTGCCCGGACCTTAAGATTATCTGTGTGAGCCCCTGCCAAAGGAGGTGAGGCAGGTGGCTACTAGAAGGAGGGCTTTCTCCGCTGTGGCACCCTGGCTGTGGAATGAGCTCCCCAGAGAGGTCAGCCTGGCACCTACACTGTACTCCTTTTGTTGCCAGCTGAAGACTTTTATTCTCCCAGTATTTTAACACTTAATTTTAACTTAAATTTAAATTTTACTGTTCTAACTCTGTATTTTAATCTTATATCAATTTTTGCTGCATGGTTTTATCCTGGTTGTGCTTTTTTATACTGTATTTTGTATTTGTCTTTTTAAACTATTGGTTGTTTTATTATGGTTTTAATTTTTGTGAACCACCCAGAGAGCTTCGGCTATTGGGCGGTATAAAAATGTAACAAATAAATAAATAAATATATAAAATCAATCTCTGTTATAGACGTATAATGTACGTGGATTTAGGGGCTTTGATCCAGAGGCTAAATAGATGCTTTACCATGCAATTCTGTGCCCATTTACTGAGAAGTAAGTCCCACTGCAGTCTTAGAAAATGTTCCATTTCTGGGGACAGATCAGATTTCCAGTAGTATGCACCATCATACACACCTGCAGATTGGAATGCTTTTCACTGAAATTAGCTGATGTTCATTTCAGAAACTACATTTTAAAAATATGTAATGTGTGCCACCTTTAAGTAAAAAACAAAAACTTTTTTTTTTAGGATGGCTTACATATTGGAACAACATAAATCATTAAAATACAATGATAAAATGTTGGAAACATATGTAAAAGCAGGCATGCGACATAATAAATTACCGTAGAATAAAGTAATCACTAAAAAAGCAACCACTGTACATGCTGAAGTTGCATTCTACTAACCCCGCCCCCAAGCTAGTGAGATAGGATGCATTTACATTCACAAAGTACTTTACAACATCCATCCCCAACCTGGTACCCTCCAGATGTTTTGGATGAACTCCCATCAGCCCCAGCCAGCATGGCTAATGCTCAGGAATCCTGGGAGTTGTAGTTCAAAACATCTGCAGGGCACCACCAGCTTGGGGAAAGCGGCTTCACTTTAAGATGCTACAAAATGACACAAATCTCAAACTGGAGACAGCCAAGACCAAAGTCCTCTAGAGCTCTTATTTAAAGGAGCAACAGGCTCTCCTTAGGAACGATTTTAAGCAAGGGACCACAGCTGAAGTGGTAGAGTGTGGGAAGAAAATACTTCAGGAACAGGACAAGGGCTGCATACCCAGAGCAAACAACCCTGGAGTGGAAAGGGGGCAGAGGCTATGAACCCACAGAGATTCAAAAGAGTGTCATTGGTGTGGCAGGCTGCTCCAAAGTGGGGAGAGAATCAATGTCCAGCCCAACAGTCAATGTGCATGGGTCACAGGTAGGGGGAGGTATGGTGCTGGGAGAGGAACAGGCCAGATGAGGAGAAGAGGGGATAGATTCCTTACAGCTATCCCCTCTTCTAGTTTTTCCCCCAACCAGATGGTTCCTGGCCGCCTTACCAGCTTGCTCTCATGTCTGGTGCTGCTGCTGCTGAATGCCAGGTCAGTCCAAAATAAAATCTCCCTCATCCATGATCTGATTGTGGGTGAGGGGGCTGACCAGGCATGTATCACTGAGACCTGGGTGGGTGAACTGGGACGGGTTGCTCTCACCCAGCTCTGCCCTCCTGGGTACTCGGTGCAGCACCAGCACCGACTTGAAGGCCAGAGATGGGGGGTTGCCGTGGTCTATAGAAATACAATCTCCTTCTCTAGGCTTCCTGTTCATTTAAGTGCTGATCTTGAGTGTTTGTACTGTGTGTTGGGTACTCGAGACAGATTAGGGATTCTGCTGGTGTACCGTCCACCCCGCTGCCCAACAGTCTCCCTGCCTGAGCTGACGGAGGTTGTCTCGGACCTGGTGTTGAGGACCCCCAGAATGGTGGTTCTGGGGGATCACAACTTCCATGCCGAGGCCGCTGTATCCGGAGCGGCTCAGGACTTCATGGCTGCCATGACAACCATGGGGCTGTCTAAACATGTCACTGGCCCATCGCATGTAAACATACACACGCTTGATCTGGTTTTCTCGACTGGACAGGAGGATGGTGATCTGAAAGTGGGGGAATTAACATCTACCCCCTTGTCATGGTCGGATCACTTCCTATTGAGGTTTACACTCTTGGCAGCCTTTCCCCTCTGCAAGGGTGGGGGCCTATTAAAATGGTCTGCCCCCGGAGGCTAATGGACTCCGATGGATTCCAGAGGGCTCTGGGGGATTTTCCTGCTGATATGGCCAGTGCTCCTGTCGAAGCCCAGGTCGCTCTGTGGAATGCAGAGATGACTCGGGTGGTTGACACGATTGTGCCCAAGCATCCTCTCCCTCTGAGCAGAGCCTGGTCAGCTCCTTGGTATACACCTGAGCTGAGGGCAATGAAGCAAGAGGGGAGACGACTAGAACACAGGTGGAGGAAAACTCGTGCTGGGTCTGATCGAACACGGGTTAGAGCTCACTATCGAGCCTACTCTGTGGCAGTGAGGGTGGCAAAGAGACAGTTCTTTTCCACCAGCATTGCATCTTCTCAGTGTCATCTGGCAGAGTTTTTCTGGATGGTTTGCGGCCTGTTATACTCTGGGCCAGGGCGTGAGATAGTTGAACCCTCGGTAGCACGCTGTGATGAGTTTGCACGGCACTTTGAAGATGAAGTTGCTCAGATTCGTCATGAATTGGACACCACACTTAATGCAGCTCCACTAGTAGAGGCGTTCAGAGCGCCGTCCGGCTCAGTTTTATTGGATGAGTTTCAGTTAGTGAGGCCCGAGGATGTGGACAAGGTACTTGGCCAAGTCCGGTCAACCACCTGTGTGCTTGCCCCTTGCCCCTCATGGCTCATTTCATCAAATAAGGAGTGGATTGCCAGCTGGGTCCAGGAGGTTGTAAATGCCTCCTTGAGAGAGGGAGTGGTGCCAGCCTCTTTAAAAGAGGTGGTAATTAGACCACCCTGAAGAAGCCTAATCTGAACCCGGAGGACCTTAACAACTACAGGCCGGTGGCTAATATCCCTTTCCTGGGCAAGGTGCTTGAGTGGGTGGTTGCAGGACAACTCCAGGCACTCTTGAATGAAACGGATTATCTAGATCCATTTCAATCGGGTTTCAGGCCTGGTTTTGGAACAGAAACTGCCTTGGTCACCCTGTGGGATGACCTCTGCCGGGAGAGAGACAGGGGGAGTGCGACCCTGTTGGTTCTCCTGGACCTCTCAGCGGCCTTCGATACCATCGACCATGGTATCCTTCTCGATAGGTTGTCTGAGTTGGGAGTGGGAGGTACTGCATTGCAGTGGTTCTGCTCCTACTTGAATGGCCGATTCCAGAAGGTGGTGCTGGGGGATTATTGCTCTGTGCCGTGGCTCCTAAGCCATGGGGTTCCACAGGGCTCTATCTTATCCCCTATGCTTTTTAACATATACATGAAGCTGCTGGGGGAGGTTATCCGGAGATGTGGACTGAGGTGTCATCAATATGCAGATGATACCCAGCTCTACCTTTCTTTTTCATCAAACCCAGGTGAGGCAGTGACTGTTCTGAACCAGTGCCTGGGCATGGTAATGGACTGGATGAGGGCTAACAAACTGAGACTCAATCCAGACAAGACGGAGGTACTGTTAGCGGGTGGTTCATCTGTCCAGCAAGGTGAAGTTTGCCCTGTCCTGGATGGGGTTGCACTCTCCCTAAAGGATCGGGTTCGTAGTTTGGGGGTGCTCTTGGATCCAGAACTGTCACTTGAGGCACAGGTGAAATCAGTGGCAAAGAGCACCTTTTATCAGCTTAGGTTGATATACCAACTACGCCCTTATCTGGACAGAGATAGCCTAGCTACAGTTATCCATGCTCTGATAACCTCTCGCTTGGATTACTGCAATGCGTTATACGTGGGGCTGCCTTTGAAAACGGTCCGGAAGCTTCAGCTGGTACAAAATAGGGCAGCAAGGTTATTAACAGGGATTGGCCGACGAGATCACATTATGCCAGTCCTTTTCCAGCTTCATTGGCTGCCAGTCCAGGTCCGGGCCCAATTCAAAGTGCTGGTATTGACATTTAAAGCCCTAAATGGTTTGGGGCCAGGTTATCTGAAGGAACGCCTCCTCCCATATGTACCTACCCGGACCTTAAGATCATCTACAGGGGCCCTTCTCCGTGAGCCCCTGCCAAAGGAAGTGAGGCAGGTGGCTACTAGGAGGAGGGCTTTCTCTGCTGTGGCACCCCGGTTGTGGAATGATGTTTTATTATGGTTTTAACTTTTGTGAACCACCCAGAGAGCTTTGGCTATCGGGCGGTATAAAAATGTAATAAATAAATAAATAAATGTGCAGGAAATGTCTCAAAAAGGATATTATGCTGCAGTGTGCCACTCCAAACATATGATGGCTACCATTCTTCAGGAAGACTGATCCAGCAAGATAGTGATAGGTTATCTAGGATCTCTTGGTGAAGAGGGCCAAAATTAACCTCCATGGATAGTCTTCATTGCCTTGGGAGAGCTCCAAGTTGAATTTAAATAGACACAGGGGCAAATGTCACTGTAATCCCAGCCTCACTGCAAAGGAGACTCAAAGCACAAAAACATCAAGAACCCCCAAAGATATGATAGGTCCAGGGCAATTCACACTGAACATAATAGGCAAATCTGACTCCAACCAGCAACTAGGGGAGAAATATATTTTGTGATTTTATTTGATTTATTATGTTTATATACCTCCACATAGCTGAAGCTCTCTGGGTGGTTTACAAAAGTTAAAAACAGTGAACATTGAAAAGTATACAAAATTTAAACCCATCAAAAACATAAACAGTATAAAACAACGGTATCCATTTAAAAACAACCGTTCTGGGGTCAGTTAAAAAACAAACAGACTTAGCGTTGTTAAATGGAGGGCCTTCATGCACCTCTCTTCATCCTTCCAGTAATCATGGCCTTAAGTCTGTTAAAAAGAGGAGGGAGTGTCACGATAGAAGCTGCTATCGAGAATAGAGTTCCAAAACTTTTCCATGGCCTGGGCAAATTAGGCAGTGATCGCTGTTCTTCCTGATGCAAAACTATTTGCCCTCTGGACTCCTAGAAGAAGTTTTAAAAAAAGTGAAAGAAGAACTTGAATACATGCTATAGATGAGAATTATATCTGAAGTGGACATTGCAACCGATCGGTGTACAGGTGTGGTAGTCGTTCTGAAACCAGACAAGACAATTCAAATGTGTGTCAATCTCAATCAACTTAATGAAAGTGTCTGCTGAGAAAGACACATACTCCCTTGCATAGAACACACTTGAGGACAGCTGGGAGATGCAAAGGATTTCTCCAAACTAGATGCCCAGTCAGGATTTGGGCAAATTCCACTGACAGCAGTACCTACACTTTTAAACCACCTTTATTGTGCCTTGTGAACAATTTTGTTTTATTCAGCTACCATTCAGTATTTCATCAGCTCTTGAGCAGGACCAACCAAGTGATACCCAAATATTGTCATGCCTCACCTTGAAGAAGAGCCCTCTGAGGAAGAGAGCCAGCTCATTGTGCCACAACCAGAGGTGCAGAGGGGGATGGAGGCCCTGACCAACAGCGTTTCAGAGGTTTTGCAAGTGCAGGAGGCAGAAGAGCAGCCTGGCACATCGGGCTGCATGCTAGAGATGCCTGAGTTGCAGGAGGCGGAGCTGGATGTAATTCAGCTGGTGCAGCAGAGAAAAAGCAAATGGCTGGAACAGCGAAGGAAGAAAAGCCAATCATAGTAGGAGAGAGCACTTAAGTACCACACATGGCCTTGAAGACCCAGCTGTGCTAATTAGCAGCCAGCTATAAATCAGGCCAGGCCCAGGCATACCTTGCTGAAGGTGAACTGTCTGTTTCCTTGACCTGCTGCATCATGACTCTGATTTCTAGATCCTCAGCAATGTTTCTGATACTGCTTTTCTGGATACTCCCTGACTGCTTTGATGCTTGTGATCCATGATCCTTTGGCAACAGATCACAGACTGACCTAACTATGCTTCTGCTTAGTGATACCTTACTGGAAATTCACTGAGAGGACCTGGACTGCCTGCTCTGCAAACCCTGCTTAGGACACTTACCATCTGTAAACAGGGCACATATGCACAATTCATGATCACTACAAAATGGGCACGAGAAAAAATATTTCCCCAAACCTATATGTACTAATCCATGCTGAGTCTGTACTGGTGTATAATTTTTGAATGAAAGTGATGCTAGAGCTCATTTGCATGGAGGCACAGCTGTTGACCTGGAAGCTCTTTCTCCTAATCCCAGTTGTGTGGTGGCCAGTTGTATTTACTCAGTGATGAGGGAAAATGCACTCTACACATGTTCAAAAGCACTGTCTTTTCAAGTTCCAAGTCTGAGCATTAACATTCAAACCACGTTCAAGCGCAAACGGCTAGTGAGCTTTCTTTCAAATTAACTTCTGATTTGAACATATTGGTTCAGAGACTGAAGAGAACTTTGGTGAATTTGCTTGGGTGTTATTTATGTCAGGGCTGGAAAATTTACCTACAGAGGGTTAAGCCCTGGAAGAAGAAGAAAAAACTGGACATTTGCACAATCTCTGGATCCTCAATACTCTACAGGTGTTACATATCATTACTGGACTGTAAAATGTCAAGGCCTCCTGACTCAACTGTTGATTGAATAATTGGCTGATGAAACTGGGTGCAATACCATGTATGAAATGTATATAAAGTTGTACAGATGTAATGGTGGTGTGGGTGGATGGTGATATTTTGTATGCAGGATGATTTTGTACAGAAGACGTTATGCCTCAGTAAAATCTTTACTGAAGATAAGCTATACGTGTTGTGAGTATATTTTCTTCTCTGAGGGACAAGAGCTCAATAACCATACAGAAGAATCAAATGCTGAAGCTACTATGTTGCTGCTTAAATCTCCGCTAAAGTCAATTCCTGACAATTTATTTATTTACAATATTTATATACTGCTCCCCATTCAAAATTTCAGAGTAGGGTACAATATAAAATACAATAAAAACAGAATAAAACACCTTAAAATAGGTTTTTAAAAGAAGCAAATTGAAAAGTGAACTGTGAACCATGGCTGGTCATTAAGGAAAGGCTTCATGGAACAATGACATTTTCAGGAGGCACTAAAAGGAATACAAAGTTGGTGCCTGTCTGACCTCCAGAGGCAGGGAATTCCATAGGAAGAGGGCCACCACACTGAAGGCTCTTCCCTGGTGGACTCCAATCGGAGGATGGGTCAATGTGGAGCCACCAGGCACATGCCCTCGGATGACCTCAGTGACCGGTCAGGTAGGGGAGAAGGCGCTCTCTCAGGTATCCTGGGCATATATATTGAATACCTGTATCCTCTCTCCTAGTGGAGATAAAACCTTGAGGGAGGATGACTTTCAGAAGTAAAACAGTCTGAGAAGAAAAGGTTCTGAAGTCCCTCTCCCCTGTACTGGTCTTTTCCTCAGCAACTGCTGTGTGTCTGTGTCTGTGTCTGTGTATATGTGTATGTCTATATCTCTATCTATCTATCTATCTATCTATCTATCCATCCATCCATCTAACTATCTTAGAACTACTACAAACCTATGTGAACTTGCTTGGGAGTCAGTTCCATTTAACTCTATGGGTTTACTTCTATATAAACATGAATAGGATTGGGATGTAAGTCTGCAAAACACTTCCTGCATTTCATTGTAAGACTATTACAACTTACAGGCACCATCACTGCTAGCCAGGCCTGGCATCAGTTGGCACCACTGGACAGGAAAGAAAAAGAAATAAAGAAGCAGAAAAGCTTCTGGGAGAACTTTTCTGGCATCCAACCCTTCTTTAAATTTTTCATTTGTGGGCTGGAAGTTTCAAATGGCCTCTTTCTTATCTATCCCAGCAGAGTGTGTGTTTGGTTCTTTCTATCATCATACATGGACAGTGCTGGAGTTAGGAACAAGCCAAGAAAGTCATAGCATAGGGCCTCATATTAGGAGTGGTCTTTAAATGTGTTGGAGATAACTAGGATGTATTATAATTGAAATAGCTTCAGCTTAAATACGTTGGAAAGACTGGTGTGACTTATAGCAGAGTTGCCTTTTGTTGAGAAAGCATGGCAACACAGCATTTAGTATTAGAGCCAATGTGCAGAATAGAGCCAGTATAAAAGAAGTTCAATTCAGCTTACTTTAATAGTGCTTTTATACAGATCTTCAGAGAAGGCTGTCTAAGGCCGTTGCTAGACGAGGACTTAGCCCGGTGTGAGGCCCGGGTTCCCTGCTGTGCGTGCAGACGACACACAGGGGATCCCGGGGTCAGGCCGGGCTAAATCCTCCCTTGACCCTGGATAACCGGATCCGCTTATGGCCCGGCTTTTCCGCAGCCCTGGGCTGAGGAAGGTCTAGCTACTTCCGTGGCTTTTCCCGGCTGCTCACTTACTCGCAAGTAGCCGGGAGAAGCCACACTGTGCCTATCGGGCGGGGGGGGAATCACGGTGGGTGGAGATGGGGGCCGGGGGAAAGAGCAGACCTGGCAGGAGAGATGGGGGGGGGGAAGAGCGGAGCCAGGGTGGGGAGATCACAGGGGGGGCGCGGAGGGGGCATCGGACATGGCAGGCGGGTGATCGGGTGGGCATGGCGAGTGGGCTGGCGAGCGGGCAGGGGAGCATCAGACATGGCGGACGAGGGGGAGAAGAAGAACAGGGCCAGGGCAAAGAGATCGGGGACGGGCTAACGAGCGGGGGGTGGACATGGTGGGCGGGGACGAGCAAGCGAGCGGGGGGTGGACATGGCGAGTGGTGGGAGGACGGGCGAGCGAGCGGGCAGGGGGGCATCAGACATTGTGGGGGGGAAATCAGGGGCAGGGGGAGAGGGGAACCCTTTATTTTTTTAAAAAAAACACCTTACATTTCCGCACATGGCCCTTTAATTTTAAAAAAATGGAGAACGCAACGGGGCTTTCCCTTTCCCCGTCGCGTGTTACGTGTAGAAAAGGGCGACGGCCCACACTAGCTGTAGCGCAGCCTCGCCCCAACTCCCCACTGGATTATCAGGTAGGTCTAGCAAGGCCCTAAGAATGTTTAACCACAAGCACCTCCTAATGCTGGGTAGTACCCTTTCATTACCCTTTCTATTATAATGTAATACACTTTTTTGGGTCTTTATTTTTATGGTATGGGGCCTCTGAATCTTGACATGTTTTAGGACCTCAGCATATCTTAATCCGGCCCTGCATATGGATGTGTTCAACACAAACCCTTTCTTGTCTCCTAGTCATTATTTCCCATACATTTTCAGTTCCCAAAGACCCATTCTTTGTCCTCTAACCTGCCTCTGTCCATGTTATTCTACTACCTCAAAGATCATTATTTTTTGTCCAAATTTTCCCCATCCCAAAGGCCGCTGTCAAGGGGCAAAGACCCTTTGGTAGTTCAAAGCAAGCAACCTTGACACAGTATCTTCAGCACAAAGCCTGCTTCTGTAATTAAATGTTTGTGTAACTTAAAAACAACCAAGAGTTGTTGGTTATTCATTGGAGCAGATTTCCCCAACATCCTCTAAATGTTTTTGACTACAACTCTCATAATCCTTGACCATTAGCTGGGACTTGTGGGAATTGTTGTCCAAAACACCTGGAGGACAGCAAGGTGGGGAAGACTGTAATAGAGCATCAGTGTCCCTGAACAAGTCTATCTTATCAGATGCATAAAGAATTATCCATGGCTGGCAAGTATGTCTGTGTATTTATACAGATATATTGGGGGGGGGGGGATGTAAATATAAAGGGAAACTTGGAGGATGGCAACAAGGCCCCCCAATTATGGAATGATCTCTCTAATGAGGCCCACTTGGCACCAACATTGCTATCTTTTTGGAGCTAGGTTAAAACTTTTCTCTTTTCCCAGGCATTTAGCAATATGTGATCAGATTCATTGATACTGGATCTGTTTTAATAGATGTTTATAGTTTTAGATATATGTTTCTTGCATGTTTTTGTTGTTTAAAATTTTGCATATTGTTTTAAATTGTTTTTAATCTTATGTAAACCACCCAGAGAGCTTCGACTATGGGAAGTATAGAAATGTAAATAACAACAACAACAACAACAATAATTAAAAAATAGTGGGGTGAGGTCATTGTGGCAACATTATGTTGGAAATGTATTCTGTCAATTCTATGTAAAGCTGTTATATTCATATTCATTCAAAAGATTTCTAGCCTGCTCTTCAGTCAAAAGACTCCCAGAGTGGTTTACAATAACTAGCAATCAGACAACCCCTACCCCCAGGCTCACAATCCAAAAAGACACTAGACACAAGGAAACGGATGGGGGTGGGAGTGAAGGGGAGAGGAAGTAGGATTGTGATGCTTGATTCAGTTGCCCAGATGGATGGGAATATATCAGTTGAACTCAGGTTTGGAATGCATCTATTGTCCTTCTGATGCTCATCTTTTCTTTCTTCTTTCAATATAATGATAGTAACCATTCACAACAGCAACTGGTGATAATGAGATCATCTTCCAGAAGGGTTGGTCACTACCATTTGGACTGAGTAAATGAGATAGCCTTCTTTGATAGCCTATGACCCTAGAAAAAGTATTAGCCATGATGTCCATCTGGAATGAGTAGCTTCTTTGGAAAACACACACATACACATCTTACAGTGCAAACCTATACAAGTTTAGACAGAAAAAGCCCTAAAACTCCCAGAGCTCCATCACACCAGCATTTTATTGCACTTTCATCCTGTCTTGTTTACCATTTCCCCCCGCGACCCTCACACAATGTCGTCCCTGTCCTGCAGTCATCTCGCCTCTTCCCCTCCATTTTCTGTGTTTTTCTGGAGCAGGGAAAGGGCGGTACTTTTTCTCCAGGCAGGATAAAACTGCCCTTCCATCTCTGTGTATTGTTGTCCTTGCGCTATATCGCAGAACATCCCTTCTTGGGGGGCATGTGTGTTGAAAGGCAGTCTTGCTGAAAAAAGAGGAGGACAGGGGCAGTTCTCCTCCAGTCCATAGAACTGCTCAACTGGGAAGCGGGAGGGAGGGAGAGAGGACGCATGAAGACCCCGCGCAGAAGGGAGCATCATCTCACCTCTAAAGGCAGAATTGGTTCCCAGCCGATGAGTCGCTAAATAGCTAAAATGCTAGATAACAAAACCAGAGGGCGGGGGGAGGCGCCCACACCCATCACAATGTCCATCAACCACAAGAACCAATGAACTGGAGGGGGAAGGAGAAGAGGACGAGGTGGGGTCAGGGCAATAGTGAAAGAGCGAACAAATGAAAATTTATTTTGCCAATGGCAATACTGGGAAGGCATGTGAAATGGAGCAGCGCTTGATGCGCTAATTTAACGGAGGTGGAAACTGTGGATCATACCTGGGGGGAAAAGTAAGTGTAATGGACCCCCCAGTATTCCCCAGTCAGCATGCCAGCTGGGGAATGCTGGGAATTGTAGGACTTTTTTTCTGTCTAAACATGCATCAGAGTGCACCTTTAATTACGTGAAAACAAAATAGCCATAAATATGTAATTCTTGCTTGAGATGATAGATTTGATACCTTTTGTGCAATTTGGCCCCAAAGGGCTTGACATCCATAACATAGTGAAGTAATTTTTGGGACCATAACTGTAAACATGTGAAACATATAGTACAAAATCTGTAAGTCAGGGTAGAAAGATCTTGCTTTTTAGATTTTTAAGTAAAACATTGTTCATAAAGGCCGAGGTGTGGTCTGTCTTCAGCATATTACACACCATTTTTTTCTCCAATTAGCCTGTCATCTGACACTGAACAATGATTGATCATAACTCTATTGAGGTAACATTCCCAGTGTACAACAATACTTTACACACACATACATTTGTCGGCACAGTTCCTTCAAAAGGCAGGGGTCTTTAAATGGAATGTTTGGCACCATCTTGGGGGATTCAACTAGTAAAATTATTACCCATGATGCCCACTGGTAATGAACAGCTTTTACTGAAAAAAAGCCAGAAATTGGAGCACAAAGTGACAAAACAAGTTAAGAACATAAGAAGAGCCATGCTGGATCAGACCAGGGGTCCATCTAGTCCAGCACTCTGTTCACACAGTGGCCAACCAGCTGTCGACCAGGGACCCACAAGCAGGACATGAGTGCAACAGCACCCACCCACCCATGTTCCCCAGTGGCTGGTGTATAAAGGCTTATTGCCTCTGATACTGGATACAACACATTCTAAGTGGAATAAAAGTCAGAGGTGAAACTGAAAAAGAAGTTGATTCCATGACAATACTTTGTATTAATTAATTAATTATTAATTACATTTCTATACCGCCCAATAGCTGGAGCTCTCTGGGCGGTTCACAAAAATTAAAAACATTCAAAGTATAAAACAATAGTATAAAACCATAATATAAAATACAATATAAAAGCTCAACCAGATCAAAACAGCAGCAATGCAAAATTACAAATTTAAAACACTGACTTAAAATTTATTTATAGACTGTTAAAATGCTGAGAGAATAAAAAGGTCTTCACCTGGCGTCTAAAAGCATATAATGTAGGTGCCAAGCGAACCTCCTTAGGGAGCTCATTCCACAGCTGGGGTGCCACAGCAGAGAAGGCCCTCCTCCTGGTAACCACTTGCCTTTGGCAGGGGCTCGCAGAGAAGGACCCCTGAAGATGACCTTAGGGACCGGGCAGGTACATACGGGAGGAGGCGTTCCTTTAATAATAAATAAATAAATAAATAAATTTGTATTAATTATGCCAATATATCAACACCATACCTGCATTCATAAATCCACAAAAACAGCAAACTTGAAATACAAGGTTTTCTCATATATTTTAACTAATCATAAAAGCCATTGTTGCCATTGGCTCCTTCAAGAACAGATTCAAAGTGATCTTCACCAGCTTGGTTGTCACAATGTTAGACATGGCATATTGCTGTACACATCAAACATATATGATTTTGGGTGGCCCAAAGCCTTATTTGGAGTGCAGAGCCCGAGTTTGTTATTCTTTTCTATGTATTTTGACTATTATTGGCACGGTGTGCCATACTTGACGGCTTTGGGCTTGAATGGAGTCAATGCCATCTTGTACAGGACACTTTCCTAGATGCGTGAGAGTATGATTTAGGGTTGTCCAAAGCTTAATTTGGAGTGCACTGTGTATCTGCACCTTTTCAGTTATGCTCCCAAAACTTATTTTACTACATGATCATTTCCCCCCCATCACTTTGAGCCCTTTTTGGACCTAATTGGGCAAATAGTCTTAAACTTATAGTCCCTAGCAAGTATGCATTTTTTTTAAAAAAACAATTAATGTGTTTTTTCAGAGAAAGCTACTCATTATAGATGGCCATTGTGGCTAATAATTTTACTAGGCTCATAGGCTATCAAACAAAGGCTACCTCATTTATTCACTCGAGATAGTATCAGTGACCCAGTGGATGCTGGTTGCTCCTATGTCAGTGGGCAGTAAATCCACTCTGGGGCTAGATCTTCACTACTGCTTTATAGCAGTATTAAAGCGCACTGATAACTATTGAGGAACATTACATATTCCGCTTTCGTAGTGTTATTTCCTGCTTTTTGTTCCACATTGCCCAAAATACCAACAACTGTCATTGTGTGTCCTACAAGGTATAAATGTGCAAGAGGAATATAGTGTTACAATGATGATCGGATCCTAATGATTTGACACAAGGTTTTAAATCTGGCCTGGGTTTCAATCAGAAATCAAAAGGAACTATCCAATGTGCTGAACTGTATCCCCAAAATGGTTGCAGTACGTTGGATGGCTCCTTTTGAGTTCTGACTTAAACCCAGAGTAGATTCACTGCCCCACTGGCATAGGAGCCACTACAATCCCTCCTTTTTCAGACCCCAGGCCCATACACTAAGTGGAGCAGGAGACCATGATCTCGATTCAAGCCTAAACAAATAGAATCAAACAAGTTAATCGGGTTTCAGCACGCAATTACTTCAGCCGAGGGCTAATGCAACCGGAGGCCGAGTAGCAATAAAGCCGCTCACAACCTGCCAGAGGAATTGGTGGAGGCCACACTGAAACATGCGGCTAGAGAACATCTGAAGAAGCCGCGTGCCCAGGGGGCGCCAAAGAACTGCCGCCGCCAAAGGAAGGCGAGCAGTATTTCGTCGGGCTCCGAACATTCACACATTCCTCGTAAATTACTCCAGCGTGGTGACGCTTCCGCACCGCCTCCTTTCGGGCGCGCGCAGCCTTGGGAGCCGCCTCCCGCGAGCGCCCTTTGGTCCCGCCCAGTGCGCGCGCCCTGGCAGTAAATAGACTCGAGGCCCGGGCGGAAGGGAGGCGGGGCCGCACGTCTGTCACGGGTTGCTGCCTGTTGGGGAGAGCAGCGGCCGCCTTCGTGTGAGGGTGGGATAGGTGCGAGAGTTTGATAGCAACCAGGAGGGAGAGAGAACGGGGAAGAGTTCGCCCCTCTCCGCCATGGGTCCCTGCCGAACTTCCACGGGCTCCGTGTTGCTGCTCCTCTTCCTGGCTCTGGATAACGTCGCCCTGGGAGCTTCGGAGGAGCCAGGAGGTAAGGCGAGGACCTTCAGCTGCCCTGGGAGGAGGCGTGGGCGGCTGAGGCACTCCCGAGGCGAGGTCGCTTTCTTGGAAGTCTGCGGGAGTTGCTCGGTTCTTGTGCACTTTGCCCCAACGCCGGCCTCGCTCCTTCCTTCCCCCCCCCCTCCGCGCCATCCCAATCACTTTTTTTGAGGTGAGGGGCACCTTTGAGGGGCTGTAACCCTCCCCTCTCCCTTCTCCGCGGACTCGTAACAGCGGCCCGGTCGCGATCTAGTCCTGAGGAGAGGGACAAGCCGCAGAGCTTGCAGTGATTTGAGCAGCAGCGCTGTGGCACGGTGTTGGGATCCGCTGCGTTTCCCTGCGTGTTACGCGTTGGGGAAACGTCTGGGTGTGTTTAACCCAAGCGGTACAACGTTTAGTCAGTTAGATTAAAACGCTTTTAACTGGCTAAGAAGGCAGTCTTGCGGTTTTTGCAGCTTTCCCCCACTCCCCCAAATTTTGAATACAAGCTTGCCACCTATAGATAATATGAAAACTGAAGGGGACAAGCACCATCTTAAAGGAAGTTCCTCCCCCTCTTCTCATAGCAGGGGACGCCTCCTACCACGCATGCATTTAAAAACAAAGTGCTTCTTGTTTCAGAATTTCTCACACTTCTCTTTTATACATGCAAATTCAACTAATTGTTTCACTGAGGGTGCGATTTCCTAGGTGTAAGTTCTATTGAAGTAGGTGGGGCTTACTTCTGGGTAGACATAAAAAAGATTGCACCGGTGGACTTTTTCTTTTTTTTTTTTAATGGGGTGAGGGCTCTGAGAAAACCCCGAACCATAATGGGATGTGGTAGTTTAAGAAAGCCAAGCACTAATGCAATAGGTGTCTGTTCCTGTCGGTCTGCATTCCTTGAGTCGAAACTGTGACATTACGTGTAAATATTTGAGGAGATAGATTTTCTTAATGTTTGGACTTGAAACCTGAAGGCATTTGTTATCTGTGATTAAAACTCCTGATATAATGCCATGTGATGCAGATTACTTACTACTTCACACCCCTTAATCACTTACTTGTACTGCTAGTCGATTTAAAGAGCTGAAGTGGAAATTCTAATACATTGAGAAATTCAAGTCTGAACTTGGTAATGATAGTTTGGGCTAATTAACGAGTGGGCAAAGGTATTGATGTCATTACTGATGTACGCTGATGACACCCAACTCTACGACTCCTTTCCACCCAATTCCAAGGAAGCAGTTTCTGTGCTAAACCGCTGTTTGTTGGCAGTAATGGATTGGATGAGGGCGAACAAATTGAAGCTTAATCCAGATAAGACAGAGGTGCTCCTGGTCAGTCGAAAGGCAGATCAGGGAATAGGGATTCAGCTTGTGTTGGATGGGGTTACACTCCCCCTGAAGACGCAGGTCCGCAGCTTGGCTGTACTTCTGGATTCAGCCCTGAGCCTGGATACCCAGGTTTCGGCGGTGGCCAGGAGTTCATTTGCACAGTTAAAGCTAGTTCGCCAGCTGCGCCCATTCCTAGAGATGTCGGACCTGGCCACGGTGACACATGCCTTAGTTACATCCCGATTGAATTACTGTAACACGCTCTACGTGGGGCTGCCTTTGAAGAGTGTTCGGAAACTCCAGCTGGTTCAAAGAGCTGCAGCCAGATTGTTGACTGGAGCATACAGGGAGCATACAACTCCCCTGTTAAAACAGCTCCACTGGCTTCCAGTCTGTTTCCGGGCACAATTCAAAGTGCTGGTTGTGACCTATAAAGCTCTATATGGTTCGGGTCTAGGTTATTTGAAAGAACGTATTCTCCCTTATGAGCCTGCCCGTGCTTTGAGATCTTCTGGAGAGGCCCTTCTTTTAGTCCCACCTTCTTCACAGGCACGCTTGGTGGGAACATGGGAGAGGGCCTTCTCGATGGCTGCTCCAGTGCTCTGGAACTCTCTTCCTGGGGAAGCTAGGCTGGCTCCCTCCTTCATGGGCTTTCGGAAGCAGGCTAAAACTTTTTTGTTCAAGCAGGCCTTTGGAGAATAATCCAGCCCTCCATCTATGTTAATGTTTTATAATTTTGTTGTGTATTTTTTAATTGTTTATGGTTTTGTTTCCCTCCCCCCCCATGTATATTTTAAACTTTGTAAGGCCGCCTTGAGGCCCAGCATTGGGCAAAAGGCGGGATACAAATAAATATAATAATAATAATAATAATAACTGAACTTCGTGACTTGGTAATTAAGGCCTGAAAGGTGGCCTAGAAATATTTTTAATCAATTAATTAAGGCTGGAGTCCTAAACATAAGGGAATAAGCTTCATTGAATATACGCAAGGTTTACTTCCATAATCAAGCATAGGATTGCACTGCAAATGTTCTGTTCAAATGGGATGGGACAGTAGCTCAATGGTAAAGCTCATGATTTGCAAGAAAAAGACCCCAGTATCTCTGGTGAGAAGGAGCAGGTGATGGAAAAGACCCAGTCAGCAGTTGGAACAGAGTTAGGCTAGATGGCCAAATACGCTGATCTGGTATAAGGCAGTTTCCTATGTTTCTAACTTCAAGTTTCAGTTTGAGTAAATACTACGTTTCCTAGTATATAGGATAAAATTGTAACTTTATCCCTGTGTGGGCGTTTAAAAATAGTCCTGCCTAATCATGTGAACAAGTTTGCAATATGTAACCCTGCCCGGATGTCTCTCATGTTATGTAGTCCCCCCGTACGTGCATATGATGTGAACATCTATAGAGAGACCTACCTCTGTACAGCTGCATAGGCATAGGTCTACATGCAATCTGGAACCCAACGTGATTGGGGTTCTAGATCATATGGAGGTATATGCATGCATGGCTCCCTTCTACACATATTTGTGCCAGACACATGTGTTGTGGCATTGGGGGTGGGATTAGATAGTATGCCTCTGTTCCCCACTTGTGTGATATGAGTTAAGATTATTTTTGAACATCTGAAAAGGGCTATTCTTGTAGTGGAATTGGTTCTAGCTTTAGAGTTACAATTCATTGCTAGAATTACTACTGGTTACAGGAGTTCTTCCCAAGAAGATGAATAGCAATTGTTATGTGACTCTTTGAGCTTCTTTGGAATTGGTACTATTTTTAGGCAAATTGCTGTTGTCTTTTACTTCTGTCCTATTCACTGACAGGTTCATTTGAACTGGGTAAAGTGGTAGGCATGTTTCTCTTCTTCTGACTCAGATGTGTGTCTATCAGCACTTGTGACTAAGGTGTCTGATGTGACAAGCTAGAAAGCAAGATGATGAAACAAATGGCCTGGTTCTGAATTACTTCTTTGTAATTGCACTAAATAAATTCTGTGTAATGTGTAAAATTCTATGTAATGCGTTCACAATTGTGTAATAGACTTGCTTAAGACTTGGTTCACTGAAGCTGATAGCAAAACTTCATTAATCTACAGTGAATTTGTACTACAATTTGAAATCTTAATGGCCTCATATAATACCTACTTAGTATATCTACCTGGGAATAGCACAACAAACATAAACAAATAAAAGACTTCGATAACTCCAAGGTTTGGAGCTTCCTGTTTGTAAGAATTCTTTAATATCTATTTGTCTTCATTTTTAATGTGTGAGAAATAGTTTGTGCCAGTCTTAATCTTATCTCCCAAAATAAAAAGTAACTAAGTGTATAATCACAGGCAAATTAGCTTTGATTCCAGGTAGAGCCCCTCCTCGTTCTTTATACACACACACACACACACACACACACACGGTATGGGAGGAAACTGGGAACACTGAGACTAACTTGAAGTACTGTTACTTTATTATTAATATTCTTCCTCCCTCTTTTCTCATAATAGGTTGTCAACAATACACAAATAAAACTTGTGAGCAATGCCTGACGAACGTCACGGTAAGTAGCATACAATTGCCAAATAACACCTTTTGAAAGTTGAAATCCTGTGTGAGTCTGCTGCATGAGATGGTCTTAAAGGTCAACCAGACCCAGAATTCTTCAGGTGCTCTTAATATGCACCTATGAGTACAGACTTTCATATTCAGTGAAATAAAGGTAATTATTCTGCATGTGCAGGGAGAATGTGTGCAGAGGGTTGTCCCCGATGCCCTAATTGGGAAGTCTCCGCTACTTTACAAGCTTTGTGTGTGCATACGTGCATGATTGCGCACACACACATGCAGCGGTTGGATAAGAGCTAAGTGGAAACACCACCTCTATATCCCATTTAGGATTAGGGGGTGATGATATGGTGGACAAAAAACACAATAATTTTCAAGAGAAATCGCTCGTGTAAATTCAAAGCATCACTTCAAAGGGATACTGTCCCCTGCAGAATAAGAAAATATGTTGAGATTTGTCCTGCCATTTGTTGAAATGATTCAATGTTCTATTTTTGCTTAAACTTTCTGTGAATAGGGACATGTAGTCAGAGGCTAATGCTATTTTAAAACTATCAGAACATATAGTTATATCACACTATATGTTCCAGTTATGTTAATGACTTATAATTTTGTGTATTTTAAACGTTTTTTGTTTTTTTTTACATTTCTTTTCCTAGGTTTTACAATGTATGTTTTAAACTTTGTAAGACCGCCTTGAGGCCCAGTATTGGGCAAAAGGTGGGATACAACTAAATATAACAACAACAACAATTATATGGTCAAAGGCTGCTATCCTAAACAGATGTACTTGGCAGTACTGAAAATGGTTGAACTTCCAAGTAAATATGCTTAAGGTTCTGTTTAGATGAACTAGTAATGACTTTTATACTAGTCTCAACACAGATTCATTCATTCATTACATTTCTATACTGCCTAATAGCCAAAGCTCTCTAGGTAATTCACAAAAAAATAAACCCTAAAATACAGCATGATAACACGTAATATAAAACCTTTAACATACAAAAATTTAAAATAGTTTGTAACAGTTAAAACAATTAATAAGCTACCAGGACCTGATAAAACAACTAATGTTAAAAAGCTGTATCATATGCTGCCAAATCCCTGGAAGTAATGACAGTCATGTGATTGCTCAAGCTGTAATATATCATTTTCACATCACTTGCACTAATTACGAACTTATTTTATTCCCTTAGGAGATTACACTGGCCAAATTTCAGAAAAATAGGAACAGGGGCCTTTGTGCTTTGTACTATCTGCCTTTATATTTTGATTTTTTAAGAGGCAAACTACTGGGGACGCCAGGCATTTTGTGAAGCTCAGCACCAGCTGAGTCTCTTTATCTGTGATTGAGAAACACTGAACTCTGTCCTTCTCCCAGTACTGAGAAAGGCTAAAATGGATGGAGCTGGCAATGTCGTTACTGGGTATGGCCATGGCCACTGATGTCATACATCCGTCTGAGGGTCTAACCCCAACGTAGTTCTGCATTGTTTTATTGAATTGCCTTTCTCCCATAGCTGCTTCATTTGTATATTTTGTACAGCACCAAGTACATTGTTGGTGCTATATAAATAATAATAATAATAATAATAATAATAGCTACACGAGAAAGCAGCAAGAGACAGAACACAAAGTGCAAATTGGCAGATATAGAGGGGGTAATGTGAGTGCACATAGCCACAAGACTCCAGAAATTAAGCTTATATGTTGTACTGTTGTTCAGGGAATTGCAACTTAATGTCATTTAATTGGAATTAGAAAGGAAGGAATTTCACAAGAAAAGCTGGTGGGAATGATATTATTAATTACATAAACAGTAAGCGTGTTTATGTAAAATGTACTGAATGTGACTAAGAACAAAAGGAGAGTGGAACCAAAATGAATTGGGAACCAAAATTTAGGGTTGGTTTCCCGAAGATGCTCTATGCAGGCGCAGAGCTCATGTGTGTGAAGCACAGAGACCACAGAGAAGAAGAAACCTGTTAGTTTTGTGTGTCATAGGCAGGCAGTTCAATTCAACAGGCTTCTTTCCCCATTATGAACCAGTGAGCTTCATGGCCAAGTGCGGACTAGATCCCAAATCTCCCAGGACCTAGTCCAACATTCTAATTACTACCCCACACCACACTGGGGATAACACTCTCTCTCTCTTTTTCCTCGTGATCAAAATGGAACTTGGAGGCAGCTGCTTGAGCCATCATCTAGTCTCTGGTACAATAAGGTGAAGACCAGGGGTAGGAAACCTGGTGCCCTGCAGAAGTTTTGGACTACCTGGCCATTGGCCTTGCTGGCTGGGGCTTATGGCAGTTGCCTACCCCTGGTGTCAATGCTGCTCCATCAGAATATCTTTACTCTGCCTAACCATCCGTACAATGGGTTGGTCAGTAGAGACAAGCTCACCATGCAAACAGGTCAGATTTTGAGTGTAAAGAGCAGGCAAATTTACAGTCGGCCAAAACCACTGTCTGTCTTATAAAAATAATTATATAGGTAAGTTTCAAATTGTTAAATAGCCCTCTACCCCAACAATTTTAGGTTGCAAGCCTGTGGACTCTTCCTTGTGAGCAAGCCCCATTGAACATTGTGGGATTTAATTCTGAGTAAATGTACATAGAATCAGGTTATGAACGTTATTGCTTTTAGTTCTCGGAACTGTCCCTCAATCAGTGGCAATAGGTGCCTGATATGTGAACATAAATCTTCTGTTCTGTTTGTAATAGTACCCACCTGTGCTTTGCAAAGGTATGCAGGTGCACTAATGAAGCAGCTGCATTTCAGATGGAACAGCAGGAGTCAGTACCTACCATAGGTTGTTTGAGAAGCATGTATTGTCCTAGCTGCTGCTCTACCACAGCCATCTGAGGAGGAGAATGGGTTGTAGTATCTGACTCTTTATGACTCAACTGCCCATGACAGAGAATAAGGTGGCAGGAGTGTTGGGCAGCAGTATAGTGGAGCCAGAACTCATGGTGATGGCACTTTTTGATTAGCAGGGACTCTGACATCATCTGCCACACCCCTCAAAATTCCCTGTTCTCTCTGAACTGAGCTGCAAGTGTCACAGAAGCTGGGTAGAAATGAATTTCCCCAGCAACAATATATTTTCTGTTGTTAATACCAAATGTTTTTGGATGGCTTGATCTTGAATGGACAATTAAGATCCATTCATTTTGCAAAAGACCTGCTTCTGGTGGGGGGGAAAGCTGCTAGATTAGCTTTGTTGATATGTATGAACACAGCAGCCTGAATATTTGGACTTTCCTTGAAGGCTTGGCTATGGGCATTGTCATGATGAGTTCTTGCACTTCAAAATTAATCCCTATACCAATTGTGTTTGGTGTAGCTCAACACCCTCTTCCTGATGCTGTTAGCTGCATTAAATGTTTGCCCGGGATACCCTATTGCATGAACCAGCTCCTCTAGTTGTGTGTGGGAAGGGGCAGGATAAGAGGGTTGCTCTGTTAAACTTCTGTGGTTGTTCCATGCTAGAACCTCATGGTCTCTTGTGGATGTGTAGTCCCACACACCAACAGGGAAGGATGAAATAAAAAAAGATAGAAAACTGAGATTAAAATGCAACAAATTTGTTTCTGTGGAACTGGGGGAAGAAGAGGGATTGAGTGCATGACATAGGGGTGGGGAAGACATCTGTAGTTACTGTGTGGGATGGAGAGCTGATTGTAAAGGAGCAGGGAAAGGAATTCATTGAAAAAGACAGGGGTGTTGGGGGGTTAGTGTTAGTGAAAGATAGGAAAGCAGCACAAGAGATGGATTGTGTGTGTGAACAGCTTGTAGCAAGGTTGGGGGAAGGGCGTTGAGTCTGCTTCAAAGTCTTGGGAAGGTCAAACATCAAAGTAAATGGCCTATTTGTTTGAAGTTCATAGGATGGAGCAGTGAAAGAATGGCCTATGTGTGGGAAGATGCTGGTAAGGAAGGAGGATGGCAATTGATTGAAGGTCTGTCTTGAGGGAAGGCAAGGCAAAAGATGAAAAGGGAAGGCAATGAGCATGTGGAATGGAGGATTATATGAGAGCAGCTGGCTGGTATTGAGGGAAAGAGAATTCCAGTTCTGTAAAAAGTGCTTGGAAAAGGCTGAGGTTGGTTTGGTGGTTTTTCTTCATTTTTGTGTGTGAAATAGATTATTATTTGTGAACTGTGTAAAGAGAAATTCATGGTACACCAACAAACCCAAATAAAAAACCGAACAAGACAAGAGTGATCTTGTTAATAAACTTTGTCTGGTAGGAAGGAAACTTCATGTACAAAATAAAGGTTTTAGTTTTTTAAATTTATATTTATACTGCTTCTTCATAAGCAGTATGTCAGGTATGTGGGACAGCAAACTTCACACATTAGCATAGAGCTTGTTACTTCCTACAGCTATCAATATGGTGTTTTCTGTGATTGGTGAGTCAATTGATTAGCTTATTTTAAGCATTGCAACCACCAGTAAAACTGGCTTGGCAGATTATCGGCACTACTTCGGTTCTGAATGAACAGTTTGTTGAAAAATTGAAATGTGTGATTTGGTTTTAAGTGGATGAAGCAACAAGCAGTGCCAAGGGTGCCCATTTTGTAGCCTGCATCTGCTTTAGGGAGTATGATAATTGCATAAACTTGCTGTTCTATAAAGTGAACAAAGGAACACGTAAAGCAGACTTTTCACCAGATTCCTTTGTGTCCGAAGTTTATGGTGACCAAATTACGTAGCTCTGTACGCATATGGCGCACATCCTATCAAGCCAGTATGGAGACTTTTTAATCCCACGCTACATGGTATATTGAGGAATATGTAACAAGGATTCAGTTCACTTGAGGTGAGTGGCCTCTTAAATAGTTGATAGCTTAGCCCTTGCTATGTATCATTCCTTAAATAGTTGACAGCTCTTTCAGCTATCTGAAAACTTGACCTGTGAAGGCTAAACAGATTTGTTGAGTTCTGAAAAACAGTGTGTTGAACTTATAGTTTAATTGTACTATTGTGAGGAAAGAGGCAGGCGCTGGAGAAAACGACTATTACTTGCTGAGAAGTGAAGGGCATCAATTTTTGGCTAACTACATTAGTACTCATTTACTCACTAGTAGTGACTTAATAGTGAAGCCGGCCTTTTGTGTGCAGGCTGGATCGCTCTGCCTCAGGTGTCTCACTTTGAAATTCATACTGTTCTGAACAAATATGTGTAGTACCAGAGGGCAGTATCCAACGGTGTCATTCCACAAACTTAGATAGTGCTAGCAGAGCTCCATTGAATCTTTCTGTTGTGTAAGCAGTTTGCACGATCACAATGTGGTTAACAAGCCATGGTGGCTTGTTAACCCAGCTGTACATGCTGGCCCGATTTACCTAATTACCTTGCTAGCATGGCTTGCTGTGTCATCCAAATCCAGGTGGCACGGCTTCTTTGAGGGGCAACCACCCTCAAATAACCCATGGGTTATTTAAGGGTTGTTGCCGTCCTCAAACAAGACATGTTGCCCAGGTTTCGACGATATGGCAAGCTGCGCCAGCAAGGGTAATGAGGAAAATCCAGCTTGCCCCCCCCCCCCAAGGCATACAAATAGTACATGACTGGCACGGACCATGGCTTATTTCCCTCGCTGCAATCATGTGAAACAGCTCTCTGTGTGTGTTTAAAAAAAATTGTGACGAATATTTGTGGCATGTATGTTCAACATGTCTTTGAAAATAGTAGAGCAGCAGTTTGTGCTGAGCTGAAAGTGCATGTAGTCATTTACTTCCTCTGAAAACCATTTTTTGTGATATGAACATTATCATATGACTACTCTAAAGATATTTTCATCATCTCTCTTCAGACTCTGCTCTGAGACTTAAAATTCAGAGTATGTTTTGCTGGAATTTTAGATCCATGTCAGAGAAGAGCTCAGAGCCAAAAAGCAATGTATGCTTTATTTCTGTTTGCAACATCCTGTCTTTGTGAGACTGTTTCGATTGCAATCACCAAGTATTCAAAATAAACATAATGTGTGAACAGAGTGTTGTTTCCAGCATACCAAACCAATCTGAAAAGCTGTGTAGTTCCAAGCAAGTATGTCCTTGACATTGACTTGGGCAGGATCTATTTCATAGGCTTTCTAACACTTAATAACTGTGCTGTAATACTTGGAGTTTGTACCATTAAAAACAAATTAATTCATGATTGGTTGTTGATAAACTGAGAATCTTTTACTTTGGGTTGGGGAGGGAAGAAAGGAGTTTAAGCACAAGATGCTTTATAACCAATTATTTAGGAGCAAACTGCTTGTGTTACTTGTGGATTAAAGATACTTGAGAAACATCAAATCTACCAAACGTTGCTTTTAATTTCAGTGGGACTTGAGCAAGTGTGTGTTCTGGTCTCATTGTACTGAAGCATCCAGACCAAGCCGTTATTTAGCTTTCAGTATGACAAGCAAATGAATACTTGCCCTGCAATCTTTTAACACAGTTACTCCCTAGTAAGTCCCATTGAGTTCACTGAGACTTACAATCCTGTGTGTTTATTCAAGTGTTTGTAAGACGAATAAATCTTTGATGCCGATATAGGATAAACACAGTATTCTCTTCTAGAACCTTTCAACTGCCTTGCCATATCCTGTATGCACAAAAGACTTGTACTAATTAAGCAGCAATCTTCCTACCCAGTAAAGAATATCCAAATATGAACAGAAATTCTTAAATCATTTTTTGGCTATTTGAATATGCACAATCCTTTAGTGTGCCAATCATATCCTTTAAAAAATACTGCAACTTTTGCATGGGACTCCTAATAATGTAAGATGAAATACATGTAAGTCTTTAAAAATGACTTCTAGTTTCTTCCTCTCTCTCTCTGGATCTGGTCTTAGTCTTTGATCTGAAAACACATTTTGATATGGTGCTTCTTGGGTTCACTTGTACATTAAACCAATCCAGCACATCTAATACACAGCCTCCAGTTTCTATTGGTGACCAAGAGATGATTCTGAAAGTAAATGGCTTTTATCAGTTCACTTACTGATCTGTTTATATCACAGCTTCAACATAACAGGTTTTTGGTTGGGTACAAAACTACCTAGATATTCTTATCTTGGAAAATATGCAGTCTAGCCAAGAGCTGAAGAACACATTTTAATGTGTCTGGGATATTTTTCGCAGACATATATTAAATGTGACTGTACATTACATCATGTGTAGTTAGCTCTGTGTTGAGTTCAGTTGAACTTATTTCAAGTAGGTGTGGATAGGATTGCAGTTTAAGACTAAAAAAAAATATTCTTCCCTTCTAAAATTACCTTTATATTAGACCTTTCTAAAAATGGGACATTTTAAAAACATGAAGCTATTGGAGAACCTGTTGCTTTAATGGTAAATGCAAGTTAACAAAAGTTTTCACTATACTGAGAGCCTGACACTCAATAGGAAAGGTTGTAGCAGTGCTGCTATATTGGTTATTGGCAGTGCCCTGTGGTCAATAGATTATCAGTATTGTCTGTACATGTGTTCCTGTTAGCGTGTCTGTATATATGGTCCTATTATCATGTACTGGCAGCATTTGGTGGCAAATTGTGAGTTAATTAATCCACATTTGCAGAGCCATGCCCTCCATGGGAACAATTTCCGGCTTCTTTAAAAAACGCACAAAAAACTATGAATGGTGAGGTCATAAGTTGTTAGTGTGACATATGAACCCTGGACATTTTCGGTTATTCATGGGTTAAGTAACTCAAAGGTCACTAAGAATAAACTATACAGTCGTGTGAAAAAGAAAGTACACCCTCTTGGAATTGTATGATTTTACATATCAGGACATAATAACAATCATCTGTTCCTTAGCAGGTCTAAAAATTAGGTAAATACAACCTCAGATGAACAACAACACATGACATATTACACCGTGTCATGATTTATTTAACAGAAATAAAGCCAAAATGGACTGCTTCCATAGGAATTAAGATGCTAAGTAGCAGACAGGTGCTGCTAATCAAATGCCCATGATTAATGATCAGCAGCAAGTATGACCACCTCTATAAAAGTCGAAGTTTTTTCAGTTTGCTGGTCTGGAGCATTCAGGTGTGTGTTAACACAATGCCAAGGAGGAAAGACATCAGCAATGATCTTAGAGAAGCAATTGCTGCTGCCCATCATTTCCAAACAATTTAAAGTCCATCATTCTACAGTGAGAAAGATGATTCAAAAGTGGAAAACATTCAAGACAGTTGCCAATCTTCCCAGGAGAGGACGTCCCAGCAAAATCACCCCAACGTCAGACCGTGCAATGCTCAAAGAAATTGCAAAACCCCCAAGAGTTACATCTCAGACTCTACAGGCCTCAGTGAGCATGTTAAATGTTAAAGTTCATGACAGTACAATTAGAAAAAGACTGAACAAGTATGGTTTGTTTGGAAGGGTTGCCAGGAGAAAGCCTCTTCTCTCTAAAAAGAACGTGGCAGCACGGCTTAGGTTTGCAAAGTTGCATCTGAACAACCACAAGACTTCTGGAACAATGTCCTTTGGACAGACGAGACCAAAGTGGAGAAGTATGGCCATAATGCACAGCACCACCTTTGGTGAAAACCAAACACAGCATATCAGCACAAACACCTCATACCAACTGTCAAGCACGGTGGTGGAGGGATGATGTTTTGGGCTTGTCTTGCAGCCACAGGACCTGGGAACCTTGCAGTCATTGAGTCGACCATGAACTCCTCTGTATACCAAAGTATTCTAGAGTCAAATGTGAGGCCATCTGTCCGACAGCTAAAGCTTGGCCGAAATTGGGTCATGCAACAGGACACTGATCCCAAGCACACCAGCAAATCTACAACAGAATTGCTGAAAAAGAAAAGAATCAAGGTGTTGCAATGGCCCAGTCAAAGTCCATACCTCAACCTGATTGAAATGCTGTAGCGGGACCTTAAGAGAGCTGTGCATAAACAAATACCCTCAAACCTCAATGAACTGAAGCAACGTAAAGAAGAGTGGGCCAAAATTCCTCCACAACGATGTGAGAGACTGATAAAGTCATACAGAAAATGATTACTTCAAGTTATTGCTGCTAAAGGTGGTTCTGCAAGCTATTGAATCATAAGGTGTACTTACTTTTTCACACATGGTTTCTCCATTTTGGCTTTATTTCTGTTAAATAAATCATGACACGGTGTAATATGTCATGTGTTGTTGTTCATCTGAGGTTGTATTTACCTAATTTTTAGACCTAAGGAACAGATGATTGTTATTATGTCCTGATATGTAAAATCATACAATTCCAAGAGGGTGTACTTTCTTTTTCACACGACTGTAGGTTAACTTTGGGTTGTTTAAACGATGAACAACCTAAAGTGTTTGGGTTTGGACATCTTGCTAACAACCTATGAATGAGCCGTTCGTAGGTTGTTTAAAAGTAGAAATGGTGGGTGTGCGAGGAGGCAATTCTCCTGTTCGTGCACGACAACCCATGGGTTGTTTAAACTATAGGTTGTTGCATATGAATTAGGTCATATTGTTGGTGTGCTTCTTGCTCGCTTTACCTTTTTGTCTTTTAGCTGATTTTTGCCATCTGTTGGCTTGTAGTATTTAAATTTCCTTCTTTTTCCAGTGTTTATGGTGCAGCAGTACCAAAAAGTGTGTGGAATATCCTGTTCGGAATATCCTGCCTCCCAGTTCACTTTGCAAGCTGAGTGCTGCACGCTGGGGAGTCTGCTGGAGTGAGTAACTCCTATAAATATCCTACAATTATTGGCATTGTTGCTTTTGATGTCTCTTTTCCTTAAAATTGCTATAATATGCTGATATAATGTGTTGAAGTGCAACACCCTGATTAGCTTGCAGTCTCTTTACATCATGTGTGGCTCAAGCTACCACATGTTTCAAGTTCAAAAGTGGAAGGGAGCGCCTACTAGCAATAGCATCTTCTGTGACTTTTGGGTGGTAAAACATAATAGGATTTTTTTTAATGTGTTAAAAATTAAGTTGATCCTGTGGAAATCATGATAAAAAGTGATTACCAGAAGATACGGGGTGCCGTGTGTGTGTATCTCACACATGCAGGATCCTATTTACTTTGCTAGATTACTCCAAAGATACAACACTTTCAGCAGTAGCTAGCCTGGTCTTCATAGGAAAATTGCAAGCAGGATAGGATGGTGGTTATCATCCTTTGCTTGTTCCTAGTGCTTCATAATTAGAAGGTATGCAGCTTTTAAACGTAAAGGCTGTGTTTCTAGTTTTGGGGCTTAAGAGATATTGATAATAAATGCATCTAATCCTTTCCATTTAAAACCATTATGATTGGGGCGGGGGAACCTTCTCAATAATAGATGTCTTACAGACCACCTGTTGCCTATGTGGTGGCTCATATATGAATCTATTGCACTGAGTCTCAGTTTTCTATGGTATGAGTGGATAAATTTGCAATATTTCTTGTGAAAGTGCTTGTATTTTAAAATAAATTACTGAGGCTGATCATAAATTCGAAGGGTTGTGGGATTTTTTGCGCAAATGATTTGCTCACGACCTTTTTTTTATTCAAATATTTCAGTGAATTTTGAAGCTCTGATTATTGCAATGTCTGTGGTGGGAGGAATAATCCTTATCGCTATTTTCGTTTGCTGTTGCTGTTGCTGCCGGAAGAAAAAGAACAGAAAGCAAGTATCTGAATATGTTTCTATTTTTATATCATAAGTACTAATATTTTACTTTATCTTGAGGATTCCATCAACTTATGACATGCGTACTCATACTTGTCTTAAATATTCTGACTTTGAGCAGGCCTGATAAAGAAGATGAAAAAGCTGCCAAGGAGAAAGAGCAACGAAGAGTAAGGCAGGAAGAAAGGTAAGTTGTTTTCAACCTATGGATGCCCAGCAAGTCTTCTAGCTTCTAGTCTTTGGGTAATTAGCTAAGTCCAGATGTTTGCAGAAAACATTTGGAAAGGTAAGCTGTTACACTTAGCCTTTATGCAATATCCCTCCATTTAGTTTTTGATACTTAGTTTGTGGCGCTTAGAGGATTTGAACACCTATAAGCATCTGGAAATACTTTAAGGTCCTATTGAGGGTCAAAAGGCACAGTGTAAAATTAAACTGAATGCAGCTTGTTGAAAGCAGACATCTTGACTTCCTTCCTAATTGGTAAAGAAAATGTTTGTAATAACTTAATTTTTTTAGATTTCAAACACCATATGACATGTTTCATATTTCTTGTAGGAGAGTGGAGATGAAATCTAGGCATGACGAAATCCGGAAAAAATATGGTAAGAGTCAGCTGCTACTGGTTGAATGTGTACGATACTTCATGTCAAAGTGCCACATGCCAATTTATTACAGAGAACAATTGACTTATTTCCAGGGGTCCACAATTTTTGGCAGGCATTGTTAACCAAGTCAAAAATTAGTTGCCAGGAACCTATTCTTTCCCTTGTGTTCGTATGGAGGTGCACCATGCAGTCATAGTCCTCAGCGCCCAACCCTGGCTCCACGTTTGGAGCTGGAAAGTGGAGGTAGATGTCTGCGTTTCACTTGCTGTAGTAAGCATGATGAGTCCGAGCCTTCCTCCCATCCTGGAAACTACAGATCTGGACAGGGATCATCCCAGCAGTTATGTTCAGTTAAGGAGTAGGGATGAGGGGACTTGCCTCTGAAGCAGCATTTTAACATAACATTGCTTAGTCTTTTTCCCATTAGACTTGAAGACAATGGCCTATCAGTAGAATGAATGTGTTCCAACTTGTTTCTTAGCCATTCCCACCAATATCCAGAACTCTAAAGTACATACGTGCTAACTTGTTTGTATTTGTGCAATAAAATGCATATACTTATGAAAATTAGTTTTAATAACTGGTGTTGCAATGGGATGAAATGTTTAACTGTTAACGATTAGCTGATTTATTGGAATCATTATAAAATACAGAATACTGCTTTTTTGTTGCACCATTTCATTAGACAACTGAAAATTAGGAAATTCATGTGATTAACTTGGTTACATTGAAAATGAGAATGTTAAGTCATCTTTTAACAAACTAAAGGCACTCTGTTCTTCAATTTAGAGTAAGGACACAAAGTAGACAGGAGTTAATCTTCCCCAAATTTGTCATTTGATTGAAATTTTGCTTGAAAAGGAATTTGTTTTTGGCAATTCTGATAAGCTGATCCCAATTCCATGGCTCTATCAAACTCTGCTTAGTACTAGATCAATACTTTGGCCGTTGGGAGACAACGAATTACCGGCTAAGCCAAAATACTATACTATGAACATAATTTAGAGTATTTTAATAAATAGTTGTCCAAAAATGTGTTGCAAGAAAGGAGATACTGCATTGTGACCATATGACCACATTCTATGGAAGAATTAATTCGCTAGCCAAACCTCTGAAGTGTAGGTTATTACATGCTAAAGAGTTTGGAATGCAGAATATATTTGTTTTGTTCTTGAATCTTAATATTATATTCTTATTTCTTGTGAGCCAGCCAGAAAACAAATGTTGTTGGGTGGCCTATATAAATATAGTAAATAAATATTTTTTATCAGTATATTTTTTATTTGTTACTACTTGGCAGCTGCTTTCCATCCCCCCCCCATTTCCTCTTTGGTATTTTTCTCTTTACCCCAGCCTGGTGCCCTCCAGATGTATTGGACTGCAACTCCCAGAATGGCTGGAGGATTCTGGTAGTTCAACACATCTGGAGGATGCCAGGCTGGGGAAGGCTGCCTTATTCCAATACCTTCAGTCCCTGTTCTGAACAGATGTTATTTCTTTTCCAGGTTTGTTTAAAGAAGAGAATCCATATGCCAAATTTGAAAACAACTAAGATCTGTTTTGGAATGTCAAAATAAACTCTGGCAATGCTGTCTATTGAATGTGCAGTACAGCTGCTAAAAGATCCTGTAATTTAGATGCCTTAATCGCGAATGGAAAAATGGTCTTTAACATAAGACAGAGCCAACTGTAACCGCAATGAGCTGTTAATAAACAGATGACTGAATAAGCCAACATACCTCTGGAAAGCTGGGTGCCCTCTCAGGCTGCGATATATATATATATATGTATGTATGTATGTATGTATCTCTGCCTGTTCTGCAGGTGCTTGTATTTTATAGGATCTCACTTGTGTTGCATATCTTTTGTTTGCCCGTCCAGTCTTGAACAAAACGTCTTCATGAAGTGAGGAGGGACTTCGGTCTTTTCTGTAATCAACAATTTGTAGCATTTTAAAGTAAGGTTGGGAGTAGGATAAGGTTTTAAGGGTCCTTGTTGGTTACCTGGAAATACTAGCTGAGTAGGCTATATGAAAGGAAATAAGCCTTAATTGTGCTAATAGCAAAAAGTGCCTAAGTTGTTTGAAAAATAATTTGTTTGTAACATATTCCATACGCCTTTATCATGGGATTGATAACATTTTTTCCTGTGCTAAATGTATGTTCTTGTACCTTTTAAAAAACGCTTCTACTACAGAAGTATATAGACTGAATGGTAACAGTATACTGGTGGTCATTAGATGACTGCTAGTAGTAGAATTTTAAATGCTGTGCTGTATTCAAGTACTTCTGAAAGCCCACTTTATACTGTTTGCAATAGGAAGTTATCAAATCCTTATTGTATCTGAAGCAATGTATAATCTTGGAAAGAATGTCTCTAGTAACCAAATAATCCAAAGAATGAAAAGGCTTCTTTCTGAATTAAAGAACCACATTGAAACCTTGAGCTTGATTTCTGCTGCCTAGAATAAGTCCTGTTGATAAAATCTTTTGGCTTGATGCAATAGCCTGTTTTTCAGGCTGTTCTACATCTTGAGTCCTATGCACTGGTGTTTGAAATATTTTTTTCTAACAAGTCAGATCAAACCATAAGGAAAACAGTTTTTCTAATGTTTAATATCAACTGGAAGAGTGGATTAAAAAGGCTACTATGAAACTATTTGGATGGGTGGTTGCTTTAAAAAGGTACTTGCAATATACTAAATCTGTTTTTCAAGAAAATCGTTGAACACTTCAGGTGCCTGAGAAATGCATGAAACAATAAAAGGTCATGGTGCAGAAATTTAGTGGAGAATGTGGAATGATATTGACACTCCTGTAATTTTTTTTCACCTAAAAGCATTGGATAGCAGGTTTAAATGTAATATTTTCATGCCCTCAAACGAAAAAAAGTTGCATTAATCACTTTGAAGTATTGTTAGTTAATACTCAATTATAATCTTAAGGTTTGTATAGGTGTTAATGACACAAACACATACAATATTTTTTAATCTGTTAATATATTTACTCTTCTGTTAACCACTTTATATAAAGGTCACAGTGAACTCTGGAGACCTTTGCAGAGTCCTACCTAAAATGTATAGTACATTCCAGAAACATAGGATATCCTATCATGAAAGCTTTCATACAATTCTCTTGCCGTGTTCATAGTTGAAATTACACTAATTCTTAACTATAATGAAATTTGTAAATTATTTGGCTAACAAAATAAACAGATTTAATATCTTATAGTCTCTTTCTGTTGGCATTCTAGCATTCTATTGCCCTCTTAAACATTAAGAGTGGGGAATGGGATGTGAGCTGAAGTAACCATTTTTCTCTTCACAGGGAAATGAGTAACAAAATACTTTCTTAAGGGCACAATCCTATCCAGATAAATAGCAGCCTTTGAAATCAGAGGCTATTGAAATCAGAGGCTATGGAAGGCGGGTTCCATAAGATAGTCAGTATGAGAGCCAGTGTGGTATAGTGTCTAAAGTGTTGGACTGGGAGTCGGGAGATCCGGGTTCTAGTCCCCACTTGGCCATGGAAACTCACTGGGTGACTTTGGGCCAGTCACAGACACTCAGCCCAACCCACCTCACAGGGTTGTTGTTGTGAGGATAAAAATGGAGAGGGAGGAGGATTATATACGTTGCCTTGGGTTCCTTGGAGGAAAAACGGCGGGATATAAATGCAACAAATAAATAAATCTCCTCCATGCACCTGCCGCACTGCATTTTTGCCTTACGCCCTTCTAGGCATGACTTTGGTGAGGGAAGGGGCCTGGAGACCCGGCAGGAAGCTGCATAAAGCTGCTTCTGTGTTCTCTTACCCTCCCCTGGGACCACATTCTCCCATTTTCCACCTCTCTGTATTCTGTTTCCAAGTGCAGAGACTAGCCAGGGCAGCAAGAACCACGCTGGCCACTAGGGGGTGAGGAGCTCAGTTTTGGGGAAACTAAACAATCCTATGGCCCCCTAAACAGTGTCTGAGGGCCATAGGATTGTGTCCTTAGAAGTTTAAGTTAACAGTGGAATTTGGAATCTGCTAATGAGTAAAATGTTTAACATTGGCACACTCCCACGCCCTTCCATACATTAGCACTCTGCAAACTGCTCCTTGCTGCTTAAGCCGTCTCTCAGTAGGAAACAGGATAGAAGCAAACATGTGCAGTAAGGGTACATGTAGACCACGTACAAGTATTTTGGTTCATGCTTAAGTCACAACTGGAAATGGAAAGCAGTTTTAGAAACATCTGATGGTGAGGTTGCAGGACTATTCCCACTACTCCCTCCTAGCTGTAAATAGTGGTAAGTTAGAGCAGAAATGGCAGTCTGTATTCTTAGGGACACTTATTTTCCCTAAAATAAGTTGCAGGGGCCATAATAAGTGAACATGTGTCATGTAACAACTTCTTCACAGTACATCAGCACTACATTGCAGAAAGGGCTTCAATGTTATAGGGTGTGTGTGTGTGTGTATTGCTCTCAGAATCCCTCAACAAGAGCACCTCTTAGGAGGTAGGAATAACTGCAACACTGGGTGCTTTCATACTGAGTGGAATAACATTAGCCACACTTTATACAATCCCTTTTTAGGGGGAATCTACACAAGATGTAGTCACTCAATCATTTTTATAATATTAAGATTTGCTAATTTCTTTCTGTTGACTACTTAAATTCTGATCCATGTTCTTATTGCACAGATTACTGTAAAGTCTTAGTCCCAATCTCTCACCCTTAAACCTCTTACTTCTGTCCTCAGTTCTCTGGCCACCTAATCTATCTTGCTCACTATTTAAACATTTTCCTTTCTTTCACTCTCTTCACTGGCAACCTGTGCTCATTTCAAACTTCTTGGTCTTCCCTCTTTGCAATCTTGCCTCTTCTTTGCATTCTTCACACTCTCATCTAATACCAATTTATCTATTAAATTATCTGTTACATATTTTTTCAGGGGCCATTTCTTTTTTTGCCCATTCTCTATAGCAGGTTATGCATCAAATTCTCTTCTTCCATGTATTTGTCTGGCTTCCCCTCTCTTTCCTTCTTTGGGCTGTAATCCTATACATACTTATCTGGGCGTTAAGACCCATTGACTGTGTAGACATGCCTAAGATGGCACTGTAAAAGATTTGAAAATGCCTTTTTCTTGCATTCCCATCTTGACCTCCTCCTTGCCTTTCTTTTGTTGGATTTGTGAACTGAACCCAGCATTTGACAACCTTATCTCTTACATTTTGTGTTAGATTATAAACTATAGGAGGAAGCCTGTTGGTGTTTTTAATGAATATACAGCACCTAGCATACAAAGCATTTAATTAAATAATCGATATTATGTAGTGGGCTGTCATGCTGAGTGAGTGCGTATCTATTAGAAGTAAGGCTCATTGAGTTCAATGGCGCTTACTGCTAGGTAAGCAGGTATAGGATTGCAGGTTGAGAAAAGTGACTTGGGTCTAGCTGTTTCAAGATCCCTGTTAGGAAGGGATCAAGGAGGAGTTTTGACTTTCCTTAAGAATAATTCATATCTCTCTAGGCTACACCACCTCTCCATAGAATCCCTCTCTTGGAAGGTTAACATTTCATTTCAAAGAAAGCCATTATGAAAAACCCATTTTTAATGGTAATATTTGCTTTTTGAGAGGTTTTTTTAAACTGTCAAAACCAAATGTGAGTAGCTAAGGGATGGAAATCGCTATATTTAAGCAGAAGGGCTTAGAAAAATGGTAAGATCTGAGATTCTTATCACTGTAGCATGATTACAAGGAAAAGAATGCACCAGTATTCATTTGCCACACCCAAGAGTTTTGAAAGAAAAATGAGAGAAGTTAACCTATTTAACATAACATGGAATTCTCAGCCAAAGCCCTAAGTTATTCCTTTGATCACTTTGACAAGATGTGGCATGTGTCAGTAAGACAACAATGTCTAATTGAAATATTCTTGAAAGTTCCTTGGAACAGCAGACAAGGCTCCAGTTTTTATAATGCATCTGCATATGTCCAGGATCTTTTGTGACTAAGGTTTTGCCTCAACCTTTGGCACAATGCAGCTCTCACAAATGATACAAATTCAGTTCAGCGCTTAAAAATGAACCTAGAATTCAGAAACTTTCTCAGAAGACTTGTTGGTTGTAACTGGTTTGTTGCATGTATACAGGTTCTTTCCTCTTCACCCTAGATTTAGGTTTGCCATTGATCCCATGATACAAAATACTGAGTAATGGAAATCTTTGTTAGTGTTAATAGGCTTCAAGTGATACTTGAGAATGTTGTCAAGTCATGAAGACCACCATGTTCAGCCCTGGCCCATCTGTTGTGGTTGGACTGAAGCCGTTGCTAGTCGGAATCATCAGTGCCTCTGGCCCTTTCTAAACCTAAGGATTATCCCAGGCAGGGATCATCCCTGCCTGCTCCTGGGATCCCATGTGTCATTTGGATGCACAGGGATGATCCCAGGATGATCCTCGGAAAAAAGGCAGGCACAGAAACAGCACAAGTGTTATGATAGGTTCCTGCCCCCTTTTGTTGTGAAAGCCACAGCCCTGTGTGAAACCATGTGCTTCCCTAGATTATCTAGGGAGCCCTGGTCATACTTCCTTTAACTCCAGAAACCTTGCTCAAGCTCTTTCTATGGAACATAGCCTGTTTCTAGTGTTTACTACTGCAACCCTAAGCATTCCTGTATGACTAAAAATTACTCTTAAGTGGAATTTTTTTTTTATTCTTCTTGTCTGCATTCAGTCACTCAGCTACAGTAAATTTGCTATTCAGGATGGAAACAGTAATATACGAAGTGTTGATATCTATCTGGATGATGCATTCTTGACGGTTTACTTCTGCATCGTAATTCAGGGATTTGTGTGAATTAACTCCATGTAAATGTGCAAATACCTGGGAAAAAATGTCAGTTTTTGTTTGTAATAATGTAGTGGGTCACCAAGAGTAAAATTAAACCAGTAACCCAGAGTCTCTTCTGATTGCTTGTTTTTGAAGCACAAACTTGACCTATAAAGCAAAGGCCTTGGTGACTTGATCGCAATGTATCTTTGAGTACCTTCACAAGTGGCATACTGCACTTAAAAAAAAGTCAATATGATTATCACTGTGCCTGAACTAGGAAACAAATCTTTTACATTCAAATCTACTTAAATATTCACAAGGGATGCTAATAAACTTTTCAGCCCGTAGCACTTGTGTGATGAATATTAGCAATGTGAAACAGAATGCAGAAGCCACTAATTGTGAAACTCAGGTGCATATTTTATAACACAGACTTTCATTTTAATTTACATATGTGACAAGTAAATAGAATATTTTTTAAAAAGCAAATGGCACATCCTCATTGCTGAAAACGAGACTGCAATTTCTGCACTTTGTGAGAATAGTTCAGGAGAGCGACAAATTCCCTTGCTATGTATTTGAGGAACTTTTGAAAGTGTGTGTCTAGTAATATCCTCCATCACTTTCTCCCTCTCTCTTTTCAACAAGGTGGGCTGGAAATTTAAATAGCTAAAATGTATGAACATAGGTATATACACATACAGACGTCTCTATATGTAGGAGAATGAGACAGAATAGACGTACTGAGCATATTTCGATTATTGGTATCTAAGGGCCACACATTGAAATTCCTGACCATGACAAACTTCCTCAGGGGTAGGAAAGGCATTAACCCCGTACCTCATGTCCCAGTTTTTAAATATTTGGGGGATGAGAAAGAGCTGACCCCGCCCCTCCCTCCTCCCGCGCTCCGGGCTAGCCACGCCCCCACCTCGTACCTTCCCTGCAGCCCCAGCGCTCCCGCTTTAACCGGCGATGACGCACCTTCGGCGCCATCGCCTCCTCCACCCCAGCGAAGCGCGCTCCCGACGAGGAGAGCATCGCTCGGGAGCGCGCCTCGAGAGCGTGCGCGCCCCACGTGACCCCTCCAGGACCAACTAGAAGCCGGAGATTGTGGGGCGCGAAGCGCGTTCTCGCAGGCAGTTGCTGCGGGCGGGAGAGCCGAGCGGAGGAAGAAGCGGGCTCCCAGCGTGTGCGGACTCGCTCCCTGAGAGGTCTCTGCCTGCCGCGTCACCATGTCCGAGGAGAAGCCCAAGGTACGTGGGGGAGGCCCCGCTCTCCATCCCAGCAGCCCGCTCCCGTTCCTCTGGAGCCCGAGCCCCCCTCGGAGTTGCGCGACCGGGCGGGGGACCCATCCGGTGAGAGCACTGCCGAGCCTGCAGCGGCGTCTCCCTCCTCGGGGCCGTGGGGAGCGGCGCTTGGTCCTCCTGCAAGCCCGGTCCCAGGCCCGCGGATCGGCGTCCCCCCGCCCCTGTTGTGAGCGAGCGCCGGATCCGCCTCACCCGGAAGGAGGGCGCCTGGCGAGGGGGCGGCCCGACCCGACCGCGCTCTTCCTTCCCGGAGCTCCCGCAGGAGTTGAGTCGGGCTCCTTCTCCGCGGTTAGGCCGCGTCGTCGCGACTCCCCGGCCAACGCCGATCCTTCCGTAGCGTGGGCCTCTCAGTCATGCGTCTGTTAGCTGTGTGTTTAGTTTGTATCATTTTAGGTTGTATTTTTAATGGCGGGCCTGTTTTGTGAGTCTCACAGAGAGTATCTGTTCTGGGGTTGCCTCTATGCGGTTAATAAATAATAATCAATTTCCCGCCCCTCCCCCGCTGGGGCCTTTATTGTTAAGTGACGGCGTGCGACCACCACGCGGGTGCAACCAGTTCACGGAAGCAAAGGGCTGACCCCGACTTCCCTTTTCTTCTCCCTTTCCGCTGCACTTCTGTGCGCAGTTGGAGAGAGGTCCATTGGGATCAGGGTTCCTGCTTTCAAAGGGATTTCCGCCCCCACCTATGTTCGTGGAGGATCGCCACCCACGTGCTTCCCAAGTGAAGATAGCTAATTAACACTTAGAGAGGCCCTGTTTTTTGGGAAGTACGTCCCCCAGATTTCGGTGGGACTTCTGAGTTAACATGCATAGGATTTGGCTGCAAATTCTCTGAACGGAGACTTGCAGCCTAATCCTGTGCATGTTTAGTCAGAACTGCGACACCGAACTAGGTACTCTTGAGGTCAGCGGGGCATACTCCCAAGGCAGTATATACATAGGTTTGTATCTTTAGTCCATTTTGTCGAACATCTTCAAATATTATGCTTTATTAGATAGTAGTGTGTCTTGCATTGTCCCCATCAGTTCTAAGCCAACAAATTATATTTTGAGTCAGTGGATATAAACAATGCTGGGCATACAAACTACTTAAAGGTGGGTTTCATAGATGTTTACTGTTCGAGTGCTGAAAATAGAGTATAAAGTACTAAAAAGTTGGCCTGATTACAGAATTCATCAATACATTTGAAGATCGCCTAGTCATAAACACAGCTGAGGAAGTGTTGTAACTAAATTACCAGTTGTATTAAGCCACTATGAATGGCTCAAATGTTTAAGTTGTTAACAATTGTTAAAACTTTTTGTATTTATTTATAAAAGCGTTTTCTACTGCTTTTTGACCCTAACAGGGAGACCCAAAGTGCTTCGCAAAAGAGCATCAAATAGCAAAAATGAAAGTGAAGATCTTAAAAACAAAAGGAAGCAGATTTAAGTGTAGTTATTATACTTTCCTATTTACATATATATGAAATCTAAGTGAAAGATCCCCACCTCACCCCTAAACATTTCATCAGTCTATTGGGGTTTCATCAACCTTCATGGGGGATATTTGTTTTTTGTTTTTTTTGGCCACCCCATCTCTTCTATGACGTCCTGTGATGCTGCTCTGGAAAAAAACTGTGTCTTTTAGTATGACCTCTTTTTAGCCTTGAAACTAATGGGATATACTAGAATTCTAAACCCAGGATCTCTGTAGCAGAGGGAGGGCATTTTAGAATAGACAGTGATGGAGGAGCTGCAACATCATGGAGAGAAGCTGTGTTACACATTTCCTTCCCAGCTTTTTTTCTCAAGGAGCCTCAGGCAGGTTATATGGCCCTCCTCCTCTCAACAACCCTGTGAGGTTAGGCTGAGATTCAGTGATTGGCCCAGAATTACCGAGTGAGATTAATGGCTGAGTGGGGACTTGAACCCAGATCTCCTGAATCATAGTCTAACAACTCTGCCACACCCGCTGTCTAGCAGAAATTTAGGACAGATGGAGTACTACTTCAAACAAGCCATATTTAAACCATGAAATTTGCTTCCACAGGATGTAGTAATGGCTGCCAACTTGGAGAGCTTTAAAGGGGGATTAGGCAAATCCATAGAGAGTAAGGATGTCAATGGCTACTAGTCATGATGGCTGTATGCTCTTTCCGGGATCAGAGACTGTATGCCTTTCAGTGCCAGTGCTGGAGAACATGGGTGTGAGAGTGCTTTTGCTGAATTTTCATAGACATATGGTAGGCCATTGTGGGAACAGCATGCTTGAATAGATTGGTCTTAGGTCTGATCCAGCACTTCTCTCTAAGATGGTGAGGGGGCTGGAAACCAAGTCCAATAAAGAATGGTGAAAAAAAAACCTGGGTGCATATAGCTTGGACAAGAGAAGATTAAGGGGGGACATGATAGGGATCTTCAAATAACAGAAGGCTGTCATGCAGGAATTGGAATAGTGTTGTTTTCTGTTACTCCAGAGAGAAGTACTAGATCACATGGGAGGAAGTTGCAGGGAAATTTCAATTAAACACTGTGAGAAACTTCCTCAACTTGAGGCTGTTCTTCTGTGGAATAGACTGCCTGAGGATGTGGGGTGGTTCTCTTCTACTGGAGGTTTTTAAGCAGAGGCTGTATATTCATCTGTCATGGATACTGAAATTGCATCCTGCATTGTAGAGCCTGCATTGAGCGAGAAGTTTGATTAGATGATCTCCATGGGCCCTTCTAACTCTGTGATTGTATCTTCTTATGTGACAATAGCACTACATCAGTATTGCATTATAGAATCATAGAATTGTTGAGTTGGAAGGGACCACAAGGATCATCTAGTCCAACCATCTGCAATGTGCAGGAAAACCAATTAAATCATCTGTGAGGTGGCTGTCCAGCCTCTTCTTAAAAACCTACAGAGATGGAGAATCCACAACCTTCTTAGGTAAACTGTTCCACTGTTGTACAGTACTGTCAGGAAGTTGCCATGGAAGCTCCCAAAATTGTTGAAAGCCAGAAATGGCAGGGGGTGGGGTGGGGTGGGAATACAATGATTTGGGACAAACATTGAGTTGGATCCAGGCTATGTTTGTTGCATTTAGGGCCTGTTGAAATTAATGGGACTTAAGTCTTTGTAGTGGGACCTATGTGCAACTAAACTAGACTGGATTTTCAGGAATAAAAGACTTACATGGACATAACTGTATTAGTCTAGTAGCAAAATCCTAAACTCAGATTTATTAACGGTACCTTAAAAACTAACATTTATTATTGCATCATTGAGTGTCCAAATGGTGTCAGTAGTAAAGGAAAAAGCTACAATGGAAGGACTGATAGCCTCCTTTACTAACTGTCATTTTATAGCGGATTACATTTGTAATTATTATGCATGTCTTCTGAGCAATCTAGGTTTTTTTCCTTCAAGCCAGCAAAAGTTGTGGGTTTTTTTAACAAAAAAGTGTGTTGATAAGCATGCCTCTCCCTTGCAACAATATGGCTCAGTTCAGATAACATGTTTCTCTATGGTGGTTGTAGAACTCTATGGTGGAGTTTTACACCATCGTTGAGAAATGTGTTGTCTGGAGGAAAAACTCCACCCCATGGTGGAGTTTTTAAAGAAAACACTCCATGCTGAATATTCATGCTGTGCAGAGAGTTCCTGCACAACAGTTGTGTGGAGGGCTCCATGGAGTTTCCCATTGCATTGAGTGGACTTGCCCCACTGGCTACAGAGTTCTCTGGCAGGAGTGAGCGAATGCCACACTAGGAGAGCCACTGGGATTAGTGTTTTTTTTTACAACAATAGCTGATGGAATACCATCAGGGGGGCTGGGGGAGGAGAGAGGGTGGAGGAACTGTCAATCAAACATCCTGTTGCTTTTTACTCAACTCCATGGGAGACCACTATCACAACAGTGGAGTTAGAACAGTTTGGCTCCATTCAGACAACATGCTAAACCATGCTGCTTAACCACAAAATGGTTAATGGAATGCATTCCATTAATTAACCATTTTGTGGTTGAGCAACATGGTTTAGCGTGTTGTCTGAACGAAGCCGTTATGTAGTGACTACTCCCTAAAAACTCAACCGTTGAGTGGAGTTTTTCCACTGCGTAGAGAAAAGTGTTGTCTAAACTGAGCCAGTATGTGGGAGTGTCCATGTAGTCCTTTTAAAATGGGTTGGGAGGGTGAGGACAAACCACAAGCAAGGCCTCTAAAGTTCACAGATGGTGGGGATATAAATACATTAGAAATAAATAAGGTGACCTGTCGTTCCATAGCAGTGCTTAACTATTTTGTGAATGTTTCACTTATGATTGTTAAATGTCTGTGTGTGTTTAAGGTCAAGGAGCACAAGGACCCCTTAGAATGGGGGTGGGGGAGGAAGTAGGGGAAGAAAATTAACTCTAGGGAAGTCAGGAAGAAGGGAGATGAGGAATTTACATCTACACAATGCTCTCACACAGTAGTATACATCTCCATTCATTTGTGGGGCAGGAACTAGCAAGTATGGATATCCCAGTCAGCGAGACTATCTTCATCTATTACATTCTGGCAGGATATAATACTACTGTTCCTTGAGGAGCCTAGCATGTATTTTTGTGCAATGCGGATATTCCAAGGTTTTTTCTTAATGTCTGGATAGATCTTTCTCCAGTTTGTTACTATTTTGGCCTTGATATACAGACTTGGAGACTGCTACTTTGGTTTTCTATGCTCTTGGTATATGACTGTAAATAAAACAGAGGGATCAGAAAGAGCAGTAGATTACAAAGAACGCTTCTAACCAACTGTTTTTATATATGGTTACCATGAAAACAATGCAGCTGAAGTTTTACTTCATAGATTATTTAGGTAGTGGGAGCTCTGAGCTAGTAAATAGCGAATCCTGGTTGTCACCTTTAATGAAACCAGATAATGTAGCTTTGATCAAGCATGTATCAGGTTCCCTTCTGTAATGCATTTTGTCTTTCATTTTGCAAAATAGCATTGGTATAAAATGTTTGTGGTGCATTAAGTTCTTTAGAGATCTGCTACCATGTAGGAACACTGCATGTGTAATTAAGCTGTCCTCGAACTCACTTCCTTTAACAGCTGGTTTCATGAATTAGTACTAAACTTGAAGTACTTTTTTCAGCACTAAACTGAAAAGGGGGTTCTGTGTTTGCAGGCTATCTGTGACTTGGACTGGGCTATGCTTGCTAGTGCTGGTAATCCTTTAGTTTGCCATTTGGGCTAGAGATCAGCAATGTTATGATTTGCATGTTGTCAGGTATGTTATAGGAATGTGCTTAACACCTGAAAAAGATCTTGCAAGTGCCTTAAGTGTCTGCTGGGTTCTCTGACTTGATATGTGTTTTATATTTTGTTTGGCAGGAAGGAGTAAAAACAGAGAATGACCATATCAATTTAAAAGTAGCTGGTCAAGACGGATCGGTGGTCCAATTTAAAATAAAACGGCACACACCACTAAATAAACTAATGAAGGCTTATTGTGAGAGACAGGTAAACAATTTAACTGAATATTTTTCTACATTATGGTCCTGTTTATTGTTGAATAGATTAAGATTCCTCCAAGTGTCAATGGTTTATCTGTTCAGAGAGATTCTGGTATAGAAATGTTTCCCCCAGGCTTATGAGATGCTGATGCGTTGGTGATGTAAAATCCATTGCTCTGGTGAGTTGAAGCATACTCATATCCTATATAATCTTAGATGACCTTGCACTTCCAGTGCTATTCTGAACTCCTTTCAACTTCACTATTGTGTTTATTATCATAGCCCTAGAACTTAAATGCCAATAATCTCAATTAATATAATTAATTCCTCTATGTCAATAATAGGGGCATTGATACTAAGAGCTAAGGAAATCCTATATTGTGGGAGGTACCTGCACCAGTGTCATGTCAAAATTTATTTCACTTCTGTTCTATAGTATTAAGCAGGAGTGTGAGAAAGCATTCTTTAACTGGGATAGTGTGATATGGATAACCCTTGGTGCTCCTGAAATAAGCTAAAGTTACTCTCTGTTACTTTGGAGGCCACAAGGGAAAAGGAAAAGAATACAGAAATTTGTCAGTTCTCCTGTCATCATACTAGTTACTTTGTGTATGTATTGGATATTTATGGAATTCTATGCAGAGTCACCTCTACACTGCACAGAGAAATTATATTACTCCAGTTATTTTGTGTCCCTAGTGGTGCTGCTTAGTTTTTGGTAAATTAGACAAGTGTATAGAAATGGTCAGGAGGCCAATACTGTCTCTGAGCTGAACTTGGCTTATGAAATGCACACATTTCATCAGTCAGTTTTAAATTTTTGGAATACTGATGTCTCTACCCAGTATCCTCTTTGACATAAACAAAGATTTCTGTTATGTGTTTTTAACTTTTGTGAACCGCCCAGAGAGCTTCAGCTGTGGGGCGGTATATAAATGCAATTAAATAAATAAATAAATTATGAAAGCTTTACACATTAATTGTCATCTTTCAGGGTTTGTCAATGAGACAGATTAGATTCAGATTTGATGGACAACCAATTAATGAAACAGATACACCTGCACAGGTAAGAGAAGAGTGTTCTTTGATATCATGTACGTGAAGCTGAGCTGATAGTTCAGGGATGTGCAACTTCTTTGCCCCCGAAGGCTTCATTTGGAATGGGCGGTGAGTAGGGGGCTGCACCTGTGAGCACATGCACGCACGTATGCACACACACACGCAAGCACTCCTGTGCATGCATGCACAGACACATAAACACACCCTGTTCTCCACATGCACACAGTCATACATGAATGTCCACTCTCCCCCCACTCCCAGGGGAGAGCAACCTCCGACTGCAGGCCTAATCTGGCTCATGGAGGATGGAGTATCCTCCATGGGCCCCTGGCCCTGCCCTCCCCAAATTGCAGTGCAACCGGGAATCTCCAGCTTTTCTCCAATCTCAGAGATCTGCTGGGGATTTTCCTGTGCAGGTTTCCATGCCAATCACCCCAATTGGGGTTGTACGCAGTGTGGAAAGGACCAACTCAACTTGGCTCCTGCAAGTTCCAGCTGAGTACTTTTCTGTGTGTTGAGAGGGGTGTGGAGGAAGACATATATTTTAAAAGTGAGCTAGGTGGCTGATGTCGTGGGAGTGGAGGGGCTTCAAGGGTGAGCCCCTGCCCCTTGATCATCCGGCCCACCCGCTTGGTCAAGGGGTAATCCAGCCTCCAGACCAAAAGCGGTTGCCTTACCCCTCCCCCATCCCAGCACACTGGAATGTTTTACCCCCCCCCTTTGTACACTGAGATCATCCCCTCTTGATTCTGCAGAAAGAGGGTGTGTGTGGAAATTATTCCTTTTGTGCTCTCTTTACTTGTAGAATCCAGGACAATAGGGTGCACAAGGAATTATCCCTGTGCATCCTCTTTCCCTGCATCATTGAGCTCCCATGTGTTCATTGAGTCTCCCTTCTCTCCTTCTCTGCAGAAATGGACTGTGGCAGAGGTGTGTGTGTGACAGAGAGGGTGGAATTAGTGGGCAGGGCACCAACAAGGGGCTATGGGTTGCACACTCCAGTTATAGCTGCTGCCCATATCCTGGGAATTCTGCTGATGCTTAGAATGAGAATTTTGTTGATTCCTAGAACATAACAGCTGAATAATTGTTAAGAACAATTAGTGTCTTTCCACACAAGGGACCAGCTTATCAAGATGGTAAGAGAAAAGAGTCAGGAGGAATTAATTGTGTTAGAGAACAAGCTCATACACCTCCTATACACAGGCAAATACCACTAGTGAAGAAGTAGTGGTTAATGCCAGTTTTTCCTTCACTGATTGTGTGTAAACTTTCTGGGGTGTAAGTAAGGTTGGTATTACCAGTGTGCCTGACACAGGGTGGTAAGATTATCACTCTTAGCTACTGGTGATGATTAGAAGTACAGATAATGAACACTTCTACATGAATTAATGCTGTAGGTAATTAATTCAATGCTTTGTACTACTTGGTGGAATTCATACAAAATAAGCATATTTTCTTTAGGAAAAAATTATGCCCTACATCAAATGAATGGAACTGCCTGCATGCTTCAGCATGAATGTATTCCCAGCAGAAATGAGAGCATACTCAGAAAGGGTGTGCATATGAGATTCTAAGAATAGTATGGAGTCATTTCCTAAGACTTAAACTTTGGCTGCAACACTTATTTGGGAGTAAGACTCATTGAATCAGTAGGAATAGGTTTGTAAGTATTTGGCAGGAGGGAATGCAACTAAATGCATCTTTGAGATGGAATCCAAAATACTTCTCAAAAAGAAAGATGGAAGTTGGGCCATAAGGTCTGCACACTACGCATACATCTGAGCATGAACTATTATTATTATTATTATTATTTATTTATTTATTTATTTAGCACCATCAATGTACATGGTGCTGTACAGAGTAAAACAGTAAATAGCAAGACTCTGCCGCATAGGCTTACAATCTAATAAAATCCTAGTAAAACAATAAGGAGGGGAAGAGAATGCAAACAGGCACAGGGTAGGGTAAGCAGGCACAGGGTAGGGTAAAACTAACAGTATAAAGTCTGCACAACATCAAGTTTTAAAAGCTTTAGGAAAAAGAAAAGTTTTTAGTTGAGCTTTAAAAGCTGTGATTGAACTTGTAGTTCTCAAATGTTCTGGAAGAGCGTTCCAGGCGTAAGGGGCAGCAGAAGAAAATGGACGGAGCCGAGCAAGGGAAGTAGAGGCCCTTGGGCAGGCGAGAAACATGGCATCAGAGGAGCGAAGAGCACGAGCGGGGCAATAGTGTGAGATGAGAGAGGAGAGATAGGAAGGAGCTAGACCGTGAAAAGCTTTGAAGGTTAACAGGAGAAGTTTATATTGGATACAATATCTCCATGGGAATGGACTAAAATAAGATTACGTCTTAATATTTCCTGTTAAGTCTGTTTTTAAATGGTCGTTATCATTTGGGATATGAAAATGGTTCCTCTATCCTTAGTTTATAGCTACAGTTATAGGTTCAAAAGGCCATCAGGATAGTAAAAAATGAACTCTCAGGCAACTTGGTCAAACACCTAGGACTTTTTGGGGGGTTGACACATAGGAACCAGAAATATTTATTTAAACTTGCTGCAGATGAACCTTACCAGTTAAATGTTCTGTATGTTTAGACTACACATTTTGGCTTGCCTTACTAGCCAGACATTACTTGTGGTTACCTCTGACCAAGCTCCTATACCATGTGCAGAGAATTTGGGGAAAAGAGGATTTGCCCATATGCTGAGCTTTTGCAGAAAGTGCATTGCTGGTGCCTTCTGCAAAAGCACATCAGAAGGAAAAGGGTTGCACCCCTTCTTTCCTTCCACAAGTTCTTCCCCATGAGGTGTGCTTCTGCAGGAATGTGCAGCAGCAATTCTATGGATAATTTGGGTGAGAAAAATGAAGGGTGATTTCTCCCTTCCTCCAGAATCCCAGCACGAAGAAGTTAATCATTCAGCTCCTCCCAAAACTGAAGTTGTGCAGAAAATACTAGCAGCTGCTGTCTCTTACAAAAGCCAAATGGGAAGGGAGAGATACCACCCAGTCCTCTTCCTCAAGTTCTCCTTGTAGGTTCTTTTTTTTTGGGGGGGGGGGAGCCTGCATTGACACCTCACCTAATGGGCTGTCCAAGATGTACGTTGAGCATGCTATTGTTCGAAGATATGCTCTAAAAATGCATGACTGTTTTCTAAGCAAGTAGAAAAGTTTGAGAGAAGAAATAAGAGTTGTTTTGCTTGCCCCATCGAAAATGTTTGGAGTTGTTAAGTGTACCTAAAAACATGACTTGCTAAGTATAAGTACACAGTTCTTGTTGGGTTTTTATAAAGCATAGCAAGAAGCATTATTCTGTTGTTGAGAATCTATTAGTACTTTAAACAAAGCAGGCATGTGAGTTGAGGTTGTAATGCAGCAACTGAAGCTATAGATCGTTAATCTTTTAAGTTGACGCAAAACTGTTAGTTACATTTTTAAAAGATTTTTAAAATACTTGTCATTTTTGTCTTCACAGTTGGAAATGGAAGATGAAGATACTATTGACGTGTTTCAACAGCAGACGGGTGGCATGTGCTAAATACCCTGTCCTTTTGGGAAGAGGAATGTAAAATGTCACCTCACTTTATCATCTGTCCTTGGATTTGCTATTAAATAGTAAACAAATGAACATGCCAATCATACAGGAATCTTCTCATGTTCTGAGGACACTTATCCAAATTCTTTTCCTGTCCCTGATATACTGCGTGTGCAAGTTGAAGCTGTATCTGTGGAAAATAACTGCATCATAAAAATGGGCCCACTCAAAATTAAATTATCAAATAAGTGAAATACTGGCTGTTGTCTGCTATCATATTGTTACTATAAATTTGTGGCCTAAATACCAACCTACTGTAAAACAAGGATACTTAGTCCTGGCTTTTGTTGTTTTTGTTTTACTGCTTAATTATAGTAATGTAAATATTGAAATATTTTTCCTTGCGATAGTAAGTTTTTCTCAGAATAGTTGGCTTGGGAAGGAAGAAAGGGTTTTTTTACCATTAAACACAGTAATTACTTTAAAACTGTTAATGGGATATCAGAAAGGGCAGTACTTCCAGATACAATGCTCAGTATTGTGGCAGTTTAAGTAAGGCAAATGTACATGTGCTTTTTCATAATAAAATAGCATAGAATCAAACAATTTTTTTAAAGTAATGGAATGTCTTTTGAATTTGTCAACAGCTGTAGCATTTGCATATGTTAACTTTCACATCTACTATTTAACTATCTCATGTCCGGGGTTGAGCACAGTATATTTGATAAAATGTTTAAAGAATGGACCAGACTCCTCTAGGAAGCTCTGCTGTGCAACTTGTGTTAATTTTAATGGGACATGTGCCGGAGAAATTCTTAGCAGATGGTTCCCAGTGAGAGTCACTGCTTCTCATTATTGATTTATTAGACAATAAAAATTGTGTACCTTCTGTCATCTTGAAAGCTGAACTTGTAGCCGTATTTCTTAATCTGATACTTTCAGATCTCTAGGCTGGGATTCAAAGAGCGATGTACCATGTTCTGCATATGCACCAGTGTTTTCTGCTTCTTATTCCTGCTAGAGCTCTTAGCAATGTGCAATGCAGTACGGAGAAAGTGAATTCAATACCATATTCTTTGTGTGCAGATGGATCCTCTGCTCGTGCATGGGGCTCTTTCGATCCCAGTCATAGATTCATAGTTCTTTTAATATATTCTGTTGAGTAAATTAGGCCTTACATTTAAGAACATGGAATTTCAGTATATTTGTGGTCAAGTTAAATGTGCAGGTGTACTATTGGAAGACATAAAACACAAAATTCTGAATAACAAAACCTGATATTCTTAAAGAACTTGCTGTGCTACTTCCCCAAATATTTTGAGTTTTAAATGAATTTTTGTAGTGACATCAGCTTGTGATATTCCTGAATATGTCCAAATAAAAATGTAAGGTCATTCTGTTGACTTTCAGTAAGGGTATTCATTGCTGCTTAAGGTCACTTTCTGCCTTTTATATCTACTGTCTATGTTAAATCATCTTGCAAGAAATCCTGCTGGAAAAGTCTTCTTTTTTCATTTGATTGTATATGGGCTAAGGAGGGATATTCTTTTAACTGTCATTGTTTATTCACCAATTTATACAATACTTGTTTCCTTTACTACTGTATTCAGTAAATATAGTTTGGTACTCTGTCTCTTGGCTTATGCTTAATCGCTGCTGCATTTCATATGACTGTATTCAAAATTTTGTCACTGAAATGCTGACAACTTATTCATATGTACATCTTTATTAAAATTCTTTAATGGGAGTGGACCTACTGTTCAGGGTATAAACTTCTCTTAAGGATATAAGCTTCAGCAGTTTTCATAAAAAAAGGGCATTGGAGGTTTATTCCATATCTTAGTTTGTATCACATGTTAATTCACTAGCTATTTCCTTGTTCATGGGTCAGATGTAAGGTGAGAGAAATCCTTTGGCCCCCAGACTTAGTCTGGAGGGCCATAGGATACTTCAGATTCCTGGAACTAAGGTTGGGGACGCTGCTCACGCCCAGGAGTCCAAGCTCCCCTCCCAGCTGGAGTGGAGCAAACCATACCAACTGCTAAAATGCAGAGCAGGGGGAGCGCAGAGACTAAGCTTGTGCTTCTACCACTCCTCCCACTCGGCACTGGATGGCCGTAAATCAAAGAGGCTTACAGCCGTGCCCATGGTATTGTACCCTTAATATTTTAGAGAGAAATGTGCTATGAAACGTGGGTGTAACAGAGTAGTAAAGCCATGTGTTGTGTAATTATTTCTGGAACACTGAATACAATGGTTGCTATGAGAAACTAAGAACTAACACTGCAGATTCATATGAGAAAAAAAAGGGACCTGAACATTTTGTTTCCATATGTAATGTTACTCTGAATTTTCCTCCAGTGTTTCTGTTGCACATAGTATTTTCACAGATTGTATACTCAGTCTAGTGCAAAGTGAATTTCCAGATCCCAGGTCTCAGAATTCCATGTACACTTAAAAGTATAATTAACTTTCTGGATGTTGTGGTATCCCAAAATATGCCTCTCACTTGGTATATTTTGATGATGTAGCTTTATAGGGGCAGTTGTGTTTTCATCACCTGCTATGATCTTCCAGTTTGATTCTAAATTGGACTACAGCAGTTGCTAGAAATTCAGTTAGCTGTTAACACATTTTATTTCTAAACATTAGAACTGTTGGAAGCTCTGCAGTCTTGAATACTCCACATCTATTAGACACCAGGGATTATTCCATCAGATTGTTGTTGAGACTGAGCAGCAGAAGCTATCTTCTAAGGATGCATGCTATGATCGAGATCTTATAACTTGAAACCAAAAATCTTTTACCTCGGAAATCAGAAGCCAGTTTTACATTTTGCCTGTGGTTCTAGATCATGTAGGAGATAAGCATCTCTTGACCTGTTTTTGATTCCAAATTGGTAGTTGCCTTTCTTGATCTTTGGTGGTGGTGGGGGACTCCAATGAAAAAACACCCTGAATTTGTTTTTTGTGAAAAGTATCTTAGATACACAGCTGATGACTTGTTGAAGATGTAATAGATTATTGTAACTGTTCAGCTCAATTAAAATAACAATTGCAAGAATAAGTAATTGAAAGGATAAATGATCCCAAGGTAAATGTTTAGCATTAAAATGTGTTTCTTCTAAATAATTACAACACCAAAGGAACTAGTGGGCTATGTACATCCTGTGTTTTCTTGCTTTGTGATCTCATCTTTACCAGTGTATCTACAATGGGATCCTGTAAAGGGCTCTAAACATTTTCCATTCTATTTTGAAAGATCTTTACATTCTATATCCTTGGGATCAGAGTGAAGGGAAGAATGACTTGCTTTAACAGGGTAGCCAAGATGCTGGGCGGAAAGAACTTTAATTTCAATTCTGACATCAAAAGTGATATAGAAATGGCATGCTAAAAGGGGTGGGGTGCTTGAGAAGAGGTATAACAGCATACATATTTTTTAACATTTCTGCAGCCAGGAAATCAGAAGACGTTTACTTCTGACAAATCTTGATAAAATAGTTAAGAGCAGAGACACCACATTGACAACAAAGGTCCGCATAGTTAAAGCAATGGTATTCCCCATAGTAACCTATGGCTGCGAGAGCTGGACCATAAGGAAATCTGAGCGAAGGAAGATAGATGCTTTTGAACTGTGGTGTTGGAGGGAAATTCTGAGAGTGCCTTGGACTGCAAGAAGATCAAACCAGTCCATATTCCAGGAAATAAAGCCAGACTGCTCACTTGAGGGAATGGTATTAAAGGCAAAACTGAAGTACTTTGGCCACATAATGAGAAGACAGGACACCCTGGAGAAGAGGCTGATACTAGGGAAAGTGGAAGGCAAAAGGAAGAGGGGCCGACCAAGGGCAAGATGGATGGATGATATTCTGGAGGTGACAGACAGACTTGACCTTGGGGGAGCTGGGGGTGACAACGGCCGACAGAAGTCATGAAGAGTTGGAAGCGACTGAACGAATAAACAACAGGAGAAAATAGCCATCTGGAGTTTGCTGTTAATTAGCATTTCTCTTCAATGTTATATCCTTAGGGTCACACTAGCAGTACAATAACTGCTGCTGGGGGAAATGTAGAAAAAGGACAACAGGAACATGAGGTCCTTTGGGTATTAAGAGTCTTTGGCCTGAAAGGTTAAGATCCACTGATTTAAAGGGAATGTGCACAGGCAATAAAGCAGCAGTCATCACAGTTTCTAAAAATATAAAAAAACGTTTTTTATATTCTGCTTAAAATTAAATTCTGAAAACAAAATAATGTAAAATATAAAAATAGCCTGGTGTGGCAGGAGGGGATGTATCATTGTGATGGTATGGACGGGCGCTAAGAATATCCTGACAACGAGCACACTTAATAGGCAAACTTGGCCAGGCAATACCATGCACATTCACCTAACAGTTGCATTAAGCCTCTGAATAAAAATCCATAGAATTGTGCATGTAACGAGGTGGGGGATTAAATGTTTCCTAGTGCTTCAGATGCCCCTCCCCCTTTGAAGAATGGGTTCACCATTTGGTGAGGAATATGGCAGTATTCATAGCCAGAAGCCTATTTCACACTTAACAATGCGGCTGGTATAAGACAGCAGCGATCAAATGAAAGCGGTTACATGATGAGCGTCTTCTGGACGGATGAAGCGGGTGGATTGACAACGGCAGCGATCGTAAAACACGTAGGCGGAGCTATGTGGCCGTTTCATTCAAAGATGCGGGGGAGTAGGACTTCGCAAGGATCCCTCCACCCCAGACTACTCATGCGCATTTGACAGAGGCATAGCTGTTGGGTTTACAGACATAAAACTGTAAGATGACTTAGGGGATTTCCGGGTTCACCCTGGAGAAACCATTTTTAAACCTGCGCCAGGACGGAAGCGAGAATTGTCCATAGAAATTAATGGCGAAATAACAATCTGAGGGTGTGTGTGATTGGGCACCAGCACGTCCACCTAAGAAACAAAGGGAAGCTGTAAAGAGAGGAGCTCATGAACTTCCTAGCTCAGGTTTTATTTTTGTTTTAAAAGCTTTCCCAAATAGCCATGCAAATGCAATCCATTGTCCATATATTGTTTAGGGAGGAGAGGTGTGCGCGCGTGTGCTGTGGCAGAGAACGTGGTTTACAACAGCCCTGCAATATAGTCTTAGTGCTGCTAACTCCAAGTCGTAGGTGAGGAGTATGGCTTACAACAGCACTACAACGTAATCCGCTATTAATATTTCAGGTGAGAGGTGGGACGGCGATGATTTGGTTTTCCAGCCCAAAGTCCCCGCCACAGACCTCCCCTCAGGTTACAGCAAAGGTAACCACCCCCAGGGGAAGGGGGGTAATCTAGGAATCGGTTGTACGCAGAAGCGTCATGGTCTATTATTCATAGACACTTTTAAATCTCTCACCCCACCGAACCCCTCAAATAACTTAAAAGTCTTCACATGAAACAGAGAACCGAGTTAGAAAAAGCAGGAGCGCCTGTTCTTCGCCGAGACGTTTCGTTTGGGGTGGGGGGTGGGGGTACACCTGCCGCTATCCAATCACAACCAAGGAAAAACAAGTAGATTCCTATTGTGATGCCTATGGGCAGGTCTCTTTTCCGCCCCCGGGTCGGCGTAGGACAAAAAAAGGTTCTGTTAAACCCGCTGTCCCTGTTGTCGTTCTACCCTTTTCCTACCTCTGTGGGTTGTTTGCACATTGAGAGGCGAAGGGCATTGGTCGGCCTCGGCCCGGTCAAAGAGCAGCCGGAAGTCGCTCCTGGAAGAGCTGAGGCGACAGCAGGAGTAAAGCCGCGGTCGTCTCGGCCTCTGCTCTCGGTTGCCTGAGCCATGGCGGGCACGGCGCTCAAGCGGCTCATGGCGGAGTACAAACGTGAGTGGCTGCGGAAGCTCGGGCAACGGCGGCGGCGCTGTGTGTGGTTACGAGGGAGGGAGGTCGCCTGCCTGCCTGCCTGTTAGACTTCCAAGCGGCGTCGGGCATTTTTCTAGGCTTCGTGGCCACGGGAGGCCCCCTGTCCCTTCCTGGGCCTCCAGGGCCTTTCTCCGTCTCACGTTTTGAGGCTGAGGAAGTGTTTGGGCGCCTCCCTGTAGGTGGGGCAGAGGAGGGGGCACAATTTTGACTGGTTTCGGTATAAAGGTACTGAAGTGCACTGACAACTGCTGGGGCCCATGACACATCTACACCAAGTAGGATATAACACTATGAAAGCGGTATATGGTATGTGTCAATGGGCCCCAACAGTTGTCAGTGCACTTCAATACCGCTATAAAGCAGTAGCGTGGCTCCTGCCTCTTATATACCACTTTCATAGTGGAATATCCTGCTTGGTGTAGATGAGCCCCCAGTCTCTTTCAGTCTCCGATGAGCGTAGTGGTGTTCGTCTTCATGTGCGCAGGCTACCTCAGGGATGGGCAGACTTGGATGGGTTTCTTTTTTCACTCGAGCTAGGTGCAAAATAATAGTTCCTGATGGCTGACGTAGAATTAAGGAGCAAAGTGCTTCTGAGCGCAGCCTCAGCCTTGGAATTGTTTCAGTGCCAGGACTGAGGCACGCCCACAAATTATTTCACATATAAACCTACTCTTGCCTCCCCCCACCCCCAGCATTCTTGATTAGCAGCCTAATTTAGGAAGGGAGAAGAGCTTTTTGTTTTTCCTACCTTGTTCTATCTACCATCTGTCCCTGCTCTAAGTGAGGAACCCATCAAGTCAAGTTTAAACATACATTGGTCCAAAGGAATAACACTTTTTCCTGAATTGCTCTAATTGTGCAGCAAAGTTTCTTTTAGAAAACAAAGGTAGTGGTGTTGGTCATAAGTAAAATTCCAAAATCTATATTGTATTAGGCCATTAGTGTAATGGCTCAATAAAGATATTACACTAATATGAAGATTGCCTTTCATTTTTGTGTTATATGATCCAAATGCTCCTAAAAATAAAAAACAACTGCTTCTGGAAACCCCACATGTCAGGGAGTAGGGCAGTGGTAGGGAAACAATGGTCCTCCAAATGTTGATAGACCCCATCTTCCATGAGCCCCAGAAATCAAGACTATTATTATTATTATTATTATTATTATTATTATTATTATTTATTGCCATTTTATACCGCCCAATAGCCGAAGCTCCCTGTTAAGGATCGTGGGAGTTGTAGTCCCAACAACATCTGGAGGGCCACAGGTTCTCCTTCCCTGAAGTAGGGTTCAGTCTATGCGGCAGGGTCTTGCTATTTACTGCTTTACTCTGTACAGCACCATGTACACTGATGGTGCTATATAAATAAATAATAATAATAATAATAATAATTTACATGTATTTTTTTCATGTGCTGAGTTCTTTGTTTTGTTTCATCCTGTACAGAACATTCAGTAACAGTCTGAAATGGTATAGTGCAGCAGAAGGTTGGCCACTTGCTTCTGTTGATTGTATAAACTGTCTGGACCCAAACAGGAATTACTTTGAGCAGTTCTGTTTAAAATCCTGACCAGAAATATATGCTACTTAGTTTCATTGTATGTAATTTTGGTTTTGTCATTAGCAAGCCCTCAATAGGATTGTCAGCTATGGTGGTTGAAATAAAAAATGTAGCCTGTTTCTGGACTGTAGCTCAGTGGTGGAGTACATGCTTTGCATGCAAAAGATCCCAGTTTCAATCCTTGGCATTTCCAGATAAGGCTGGGAAAGACTCCAATCTGAAACCTGGAAATCCACTACTAGTCAGCGTAGAAAATGCTGAGCTAGTTGGCTCAGTGATTTGACTTTGGATAAAATAGCTTCCTAAGTTTCTACTAGCAAAGTCTCTGTAAAAGCACTGAATTGGTACTAAAAACAAACAAAAACAAAACACATTTCTGTTAATATAGGGTTGTATCCAATGGTGTCACTCCACTGATGGAAGCAGTTCTGTCACCAGAAGCGGTGGGTGTCTGTGAGAGAGATTCCCTCTGCTTTGAAGGACTGAGAAACTGCCTGAAGCAGATTTGCGGGCAGTGCAAAAGTGTGCAGTAGGGAGGATAGAGAGAGAAACTCCCATTTCAGTATCAGATTTCTGCTAGCACAACAGTGGATTTAAGTCATCATGTTCTTGTCAATATGTGTCAATAAACAATACATAAGTGCCGTGCTGGATCAGACCAAGGGTCCATCTAGTCCAGCACTCTGTTCATACAGTGGCCAACCAGCCATCGGCTACGGATGAACAAGCAGGACATGGTGCAACAGCACCCTCCCACTCATGTTCCCCAGCAATTGGTGCACACAGGCTTACTGCCTTGAATACTGGAGATAGCACACAACCATCAGGGCTTGTAGCCATTGATAGTCTCCTGGAATTTATCTAACCCCCTTTTAAAGCCATCCAAATTGGTGGCAATCACTACATCTTGTGGTAGTGCTATGTTACACAGAGTTAAGATCATTGGTCCATGCAGCTTGGTATTGTCTCTTCTGAATTGCTTTTTCCTGTCCTGGTACAGAGATATATTTTAACTAGCGGCACCAGGACCTTATGAATGCCAAACACATACTCTTCCATTGAGCTATCAATTCTCCTGTTCAAGGTAAAAAGAGAAATTAGACATGATCCAATAAACACTCTTTTGCTGGTGTTTGCATCTTCTCCACTAGAGAGTGCAATAACTCCTCTTTTCACTGTAGTTCACTCCTTCCATGTTCCTTTTCTCCTGTTTTCATCTCCCACTCTTGTCCATCTTCTAAGAAACTACTAACAATCTAGAAATGGGCTAAGGCAGGCACTTGTTAATCGATACTGTGTAGGAAAAGGGAAGACTAGTAGTTGCCATCTGCTAAAACAGAACAGCTGTTCATGGAAAATTCAAAATACGTTTACAATCTTGCGTCTTATTTCCTGTATTCTGAATTCTATATTTTGGGTACCTCAATATAAATGAAAGAACAGGTTTGTTGTGGTATATATGTTATCTCTTCAATAGTATTCTGTCAACATTCTTTTTAATGGTCCGATACTGTGCATGTTTACTTGCAAGTAAGTTCAACTGTGTTCAGTGAGACTTACTCCCTTGTATGTGTGTGTACAATTGCAATCTAAAGGAAATTTGGTGGAAATATTGTTCTTCCCATTCTAAAGCCTTTTCTCCTGTTGGATTGGAAATTATTGCTAATCGGAGAACTGACAGTCAGGACCCTTCTGGCAGATTGGTGAATATCTTGCTTTTGTGATTTTGAAAAGTGTGAAGTATTAACAAAAAATACTTAAGATATTTATTCTTAATTTTAGAGTTGACGCTGAATCCACCAGAAGGCATAGTAGCTGGTAAGGAATCTTATTTATAATTTTATATGTGTATATCTTGAATTAGGAAGCCTGTAATAAAATACTACTTTTCTTCTTTAAATAGGGCCTATGAATGAAGAAAATTTCTTTGAATGGGAAGCATTGATAATGTAAGTTAATCAGTTATTGTGCATTTCAATTATATTAATATAGAAGGATTTGTGCTGATGAACATTGCAGAACAAAAACAATGATTAATTCTTTATGAATCCTGTAATAAATGGAGTGTCAGGTTTAGGGATTTCCCTGGAACCGTTTGGGTTTTGTGTATCCACCCTTCCACACAAGCACTCTTAATATGTTTGGAAAACATACAATTTCCAAACAAGCTGTAATAAACTAGCTTCCTTGTCTTAAATGGAACAAAAGAAAGATTGCCAGCCAAGTAGGCCTCTTTTATTTGTTTCATACATATGTTGGTCTTCATTACAGTGCAAGTAAGAACTTGCAAATTGTGTACTAATGAGCATGCAGGCACTCAGGGTATATTGTGGGTGTGAAGATGCCAACACACCTTTTTGGGTGGGCTCAGATAATGTAGAAAAAGGATAGCATTATTGCCTTAGATCTCACTGTGATGTTCCCATCTTTTCCCAGTGAAAATTCCTTTTCTTGAAGGCCTTTCTCACTCCCAGCAGGAACCACCTTTTCTCAGTCTCACTGGGTTTCGCTGCCATTAGGAACTTCAAGGCTCAGGCCCAACCCTTACTCAGTCCTCTTTCAGTGAGGACACACAGACTATGCTTTAACTGTATATTGTTCCTTTTATTACCTCCCTCTTACTTACCCATGAGCAGGAGGTGTAGGATTGTATAAACAAAAGAAGCTTTACTAATTAGTATAATAAGTTGTTGAATAATAAATAAGTAACTCTTAAATGGCTCTATCCAGGGTGGATTTGATTTAAATCAATTTGATTTAAATCATGATTTAAATCACTACTCAGAAAGACTCGATTTAATCATGTGACTCCTCCCTCCCACCCCAAAAAGTGTACTCTTCCTGGCTATATTTTATACAACTCAGAGTTACCAAAGACTCATTCTTGCTGGTATAATAATATTTACAACCAGATGAAGGTTTCATTTTTAGAATAGCAACATTTTTTGAGATTAGATTTACAATTATATCAAAAAAATACTGATTTGGTTATACTATTAGATACACATTATACATAGATAATTATGAAATTATTGCAAGTTGAACTGTCTCCAGTTTAATAGGTTAATCATTCATATTTGGACAACTTTTCTGCTGTACTTTATTGGAAGGAGAAAAATAATCTTACAGAAACCTCTGGAAGAGCATGACATTGTAAATGGATTAATGGAATTCATTTACCAAAAAATTGAAACAGCCTCATGCTACATAATTAAAAACTAATCCTTATTTCATGATGAATAACCTTTGGACTATAATGTATCTTGAATAGAAAACTATCTTTAGATAGATTTTTCCTCAAAAAGCATTTTATTAAAAAAATCTGATTTAAATAAAAAAATCTGATTTAAATAAAAAAACTGATTTAAATAAAAAAATTTTTTTATTTTTTTTAAAAAAATCATTGATTTTTATCTACTCTGGCTCTATCAATATAGATTCTTTCATCTGCAATACTTCAAAATCCCTTAAACAATCCTTGCACAATCACCACAGACCTCTCTCTCCTAACTCAACCACCATTTCCCAGTCTCAACTCATCTCATCCCTGTCTGCCTCCCACAGGCACAGCCCCCAGTTTATATAGCGCACGTGCGCACACACACACACACCACCCTTTCCTTCTCTCTCAGCCAATCAGCTCACACATGCAAATCTACCATTCTTACCCTAGAGATACTTACCAAACCATAGATCTATAACTACACAGTTATAAACATAACTCAGTATGGTCAGACATGTTAATGTTACACTCACGTAGTCAACTAATAGACAGGTCAGATCAACCAAAAACCTTCTGTATTCCCCTCTCACCTAGCTGGTTTTTAAACTGCAGATTAAACAGGCAGTGAAATGGTTAAAGTCCAACCTGCCTGAGGGGGTGCTTCTGTAATATATCTTAACAAAATAAGATCTGCTTCATATTTTCACTTGAAGGGAACCTTGACAGTTGGAGGGACTTAGTTTTCTTTACCATAGCGCCACTCCTCTCAGACTCTTACTAGTGAAACCTGCAGATGCACTTGACAGCTTCAGGAAATGCCTAAAAGCATTTTTCACTTAGAGGTTATTTCAGAAAGGAAGAACCTAGGTAGGGAGAAGTTTGTCTCAAATCTCTTTCATGGAAAGAAGGATTGGTTTTCATTAGTGATCCTTCCTCAGCTATTCCTTAGCAGAAGTGATAGATCTTATCAGGCTAGTGTTGTGTCTTCTACCTGAAATTTATCTAAATGGGTAGCCTTGCTCTAGAATAGCTGTGAAACTCCCAAAGGGGAGTGTTATGTAGCTGTTGTTTTAAGGTAATGAAGCCAAAACTTTGTGACCAGCACTGTAGTAAAACTTCTACTGGGGATGTGTTGTAATTGCAAGTATCTTCAATCAGAAACACGGGTATTTAGGAACACTAGCAGTATAGTACAATTTACAAGTGCTCAGGAATAACGCCTCTATCACCAGCTCTCCATTTTTTTTCCTTCTAAAGGGTACTTCTTCCATGTCATTTGGCAGTCTGCTCTATAAAGAGTCTGAGAGAATTGTGGCATTTATAGAAATGCAGTATATGTTGGAAGCATTGAAAGAAATTAAATCACATTGATCTGGAAGTTCTTTTTAACTAATTAGAAAAATGAATGTTAAACTTAAAGAGGCTTTTCAGGAGCTGCTCCCTGGTTCTGGAGCTCCCTGCCAAAGGAGGCTAGGTTGGTTCCATCTCTGTTTTCCTTCCAACAGCAGGCAAAAATGTTTTATTTAGGCAGATCTTGGGAGCGTAAGCTGGTCTGCTGCTAAAGCTTGTTTTAATTGATTGGATTCTGCGGATTGGATTCTGCTTATTCCTTTTACTGTTGGGTTTTAAGAATCTATTTCTTATTTGTCAGCTGAGATATTGTGAGCCAACTTGAGTGCTTTTTTTAGTGGGAAGGTGAGATAGTAATGGTTAAAGTTTAGTACAAGTTTTGATTGAATGACCCTAAAATGTATGAATAAATATATATTTAATTCTTGTGCATAAGATGTACACCACTGCAAATCGAATGGCAAGACAACAAATTTTGTTTTATAACAAATAAATGCTCTGAAGGAAAGCATGGCCAATATTCATAAAGACAACTGGTATGCTTAAGGTGGATTCCTGCATTGAGCAGGGGGTTGGACTCATTGGCCTTAGAGCCCATTCCAACTCTACTATTCTATCATCAGCATCTTTTGGAGATGTTGCATTGTACACCTTTTCATCTTTTGCTTAGTAGTTGCATTTCCACAAAACCATACTTGTTTTCTAGTGCACAGAAAAATATTGTGATCTTTGGTGTAGTTTCTCACACCTTTGATCTTGTCACATCAAAGTGCAAAAGAATATGTGTTTGCATGCTGTATATCTGCTGAAGGAGACAATATCACCATACAATATCGTAATAAATAGTTCTAGAATGTAAAATATTTCCATCTTCATGCTGTGTGAGTACTGTGGTGTGCAAATCAATTAAAAGCACAATCCTATGCATATTGAGACAGAAAAAAATCCTATAACTCCCAGCATGCTACAGCCAACCACACTGGCTTGGAAATGCTAGAAGTTGTAGGACTTCTTTCTGTCTAAATATGCATAGGATTGCGCCCTAACTTGATATATATGGGCTAATGTATTTCTCTCTCTGTTATACTGGGTTAGCGTATTAACTTGAGAATTGATGGCATTTGAAAACAGTGCTCGCTACCACAACAACTTAGCCCAGTAAAATAATACGAAAACGTTCATTGTTAGAACTTGGTTAGCCTAAAGGCTGCCCTTAAAAATAACAAGTACAAATTTAAGCCAGTATTTCAAAAACCTGTCTAGAAAAGTAATTATATTTTAGGTATAGGACTTTAATGTATATGTTTCCTTCAGTTTGGAATTCCCCATTGTGCACTGTGAGATTGGGGGTGGATTGCAGCTGCTTTCATGAAAACAGTTCATAAATGTGCTTAAAAACAATGATTATAGCGTTAAATGACCTCCCACAAGTGTTTGTTCTTTTAGCAGATGTTCGTATGATGCTCTACCCTTTTATTTCTGTAATTGTATGTTACAGATATAATGCAAAATTGTTATCCTGTGCTTTTGTTTATGTTCTAAGGTCCGTGTAAAGCCATGGCTGTTTAATTTGTAAAAATATTTTCTGTCTTGTGCTACTGAAACTACAACAAACTACAACATTACTCACTTTTTTTAAAAATTATGTTGCTCTTGGATCCTGAGTTATGGTGTTTTTAGACAATGTCATTTATGTTACACCTAATTGTCAGAAATCTTTATGTATGAAGAACTGGAAGACTGCTTTGAATATTTGAGCAAGTGGTCATTTGCTTACAGATATTAAATGTTGCGATCTAATGTTTATGTGGAAAAAGTAATCAAACTTCATGTATTAACTTCTAAATTTTTGGTGAAGCTAACTTAGGCTTAGTTTCAAATTCAGATAAAAGCATAGGAAACATAGTGGGAACATGGTTTAGAAGTATCCTTTCTGTGCCAGTTATACTTGAGCAGTGAATATATGATGTGGTATTGAATCAGGCATCCGAAAATTGTGTGCAACTAATGCTTGCTCCAAGTTTTTACTATTATTTCTTGGTGTACAAAGAATTATTTGTCTTTCATGAGGAAGTTCAATTGCAGTTTGCTAACTTTTTTGCATTAAGAAACACAACATTGTTGCGAAACAGAACAGTGACTTCATTGCTTAGAAACACACTCCTAAAGAAGGCCATAAGAAAAGTCGTGCTGGATCAGACCAAGGGTCCATCTAGTCCAGCATTCTGTTCACACAGTAGCCAACCAACTGTTGACCAGGAATCCACAAGCAGGACACGGGTACAACAGCAGCCTCCAGCTCATGTTCCCCAGCAACTGTTCACATAAGCTGCAGTCAGTTACTCTAAATATTGCTTCCCTGTTACTTTAGAAATACTTGTAAACAAAAAAATGGTTATCTAATCAAGTTAGACTTCTGGATCTCTTGCAGATCATTAGAATTCTGCAACTTGGGGTGTGCAGGGTTAACTTTTGTTATATCTTACTGTAATGCTGCATAATTTCGCAAATATTAGTATGTTCCCATAATGCTAGGTAAACAAAGCCTACTTGTACTTATCCAGACATGAGCTGCTTTATTTGTTTAATATTGAGAATTGTTAGTTGCATTACAAGTAAAAGACAATGATCATCTTTGATCCAGAAAGATTAACTGCTGCAGGCAAATGCTTTGTCATTCCAGCACAGTCCACATCCAGTTGGTTGCAGTATAATATGCGTATGACCTTTTTTATTTAAGTCTACCACACAATGTGTTGGCCATCATAGAAGACGTAAACATGTCTCCTGTTTTTATGATGGAAATTATCATTGCTCCCAGCTGTGGTGATGGAAGCAGTTTGCACTTTGAGAATTTTGGTTTGGAATGTTACTTTGGTAACTGAGCTATTTAATATAGTGTCAGTCTGGAAAATCTATGTACACGAACAGCTAAGACCTTGCTGCTGTCACCTTGGAATATGAAATGTTTTCAGCTTCATGCCTGGAGAGCTGTAGGGCATATTGAAATAATTGTCCAGCTTTATTTATGTCACTATTTCCAGCATTTACAGCCTGCCCTTCTAACAAATATTCAAGGTGTATTGCAATCAAATTAAAAGCAGTAAATGAGAATAATACAAACAAAGTCAAATCGAAATATCTGCAAAAACAAAGTATATAGCTGTTTTTTATATCAAATAACTTATTATTAAAATCTTTTAGAATTCTTGGCAATGAATTGGATATTTACATGTTATGTACTCTCTGTTTCACTGGATAGATGTTTCCCCCTGCTTTCTTTCTTAATAGCATATCCGGTGTTTCCCTATAGAAGTGTATGGGTCTTTAACCTCTTGTCAGTCTAGTCCAACCTTCCCCAACTATGCCCTACACATGTGTTGGATTACAACAATGGTAGCCCAACATATCTGGAGGGTATTGAACTACAACTCCCATTATCCCATCAACACATCTGGAGGGCACTAGGTTGGGGAAGGGTAATCTGGAGGATGGCGGTTGTTTAACTGTTCATATTGCCAGCCCAACACTTTGACACATGCATGCACACACACCCCACATGCATGCTGCTGTCTACTTAGGAGTTTGCATTGCAGTAAAGATCCTGTGTGTTAGGGACTGAGTATTGAAGAGGGCTGCTATGTTCCAGCTGATGGTTGCACCAAGTGAGGCCCACTGCTTATGTAATAGGGAGTTAGCACTTTGTGTTATGGATTGGGACAGGTTGGTGGAGCTCCCTTCTGTGAACTCCACTGCCCTGTTGCAGAAACGAGCATTTCTATTCATTTTGGGTTGCTTTAACAACTGGTTGCTCCTTGTGCTAGCAGCAGATCCTGCTGATGCTCAGGCAGCATAGGCTACTGCCCTGAGTAATTAGTACACCATTACAAATAGGTTTTTAAGAGTCCCAGCGAAAAACAGCACATCAGATGTTTGAGGCCTTGCCATTAATCCAGAAACATGTGGCAGCATGTACCTGCAATTCAAGTGAAAATTTAGTATTTGCTTCTAATGAAAAGGCATTGTTCAAACAGGCCAGGCTTCCCCAACTGAGTGTCTTCTAGATGGTTTGGATTACAACTCACATCAACCTCAGCCAGCATGGCCAGTGGTCAGGAATATTGGGAGTTGTGGTCCAGTACTTCTGGAGACACCTGCCTGGGGGAAATTCTTACAGTCAAACAATAAGTTGTGTTAAAATAAAAGCTAGTGTGTTGATTGCAAACGTTTAAACATAGAACTTGCCAAAACTACCTGTGAACTTTTCTTGGGAGTGCCCTGTGAAGTCCTATTGATACAGTGATTACAGAATGAAGCTACATAGCTTAAAGCTGTTGGTATATTGCCTACTGTGATGTCATGTTAAGGCCTTACATTCATTACATTTGCTTTTTATAATAAGCGTTACCTTGGTTTTACTTAATAGTGTGATTCCGTTGACTATAAAGCACTCTTTTTGCCCTTAATTTAACCTCCCTTTTACTATCAATGCACTGTAATGCTTGGCACCAATAGCTTGCTGAGCATAGTAGAGGTCGTACGAAAGGATCTAGACTAAAGTAGTTGAGTTTAGAGTCAGGTGTAATAATTGGAACAAGTCAGTCCTGAGGCCGATGCTAGGGAAAGTGGAAGGTAAAAGGAAGAGGGGCCGACCAAGGGCAAGATGGATGGATGATATTCTGGAGGTGACAGACTTGACCTTGGGGGAGCTAGGGGTGGCAACGGCCGACAGAAAGCTCTGGCGTGGGCTGGTCCATTAAGTCACGAAGAGTCGGAAACGACTGAACGAATAAACAACAAACATCTATGGATCCAATCTACAGAACTGATAGAGTTAGTAGGGACTTTGTGCTAGAGTGCTGGGTCTGAATATAGGAAAGTAGGATCAAATCCTAGTCCCACCATGAAGCTCAAATGTCTTAGCCCAATTTGCCTAACAGAATTTTGAGGGTAAAATGAGGATCCTGCCCAAAGGTCTTAAAATCATATTAGGTGAACAAATTGGGATAATGGGAGAGACTGGGTCTTGAGAAAGGGGTAGTAGTGAAGTGAGGCTATGGTTGTCCAAGGGGCTCTGCTGAAATGAACTTTGAAGAAAAAGTGCAGGGGGTGGTTTGTTGCTGTCCTTCAGATGAGGAACAAGTGTTTTAAGCAGATTGAACGGAAATGAGAACAGGAAAAGATGATAGGGACAGATTGAATTTGTTTTACTTCTTTCCTGTACAAAATGCGGGGGATAAGGAAGTTGAAACTTCTAGTTCTGAGACTGATATACTACTTATGGTGACTGTAATTCTGAAATAAATATAAGAAATGAAGTGAAATGTTGCTATTTGGTTCAGTTCAGCTGTGCACAGACACAACAGTTTGTTACTATCTAAAAGTGCTGTGTTCACACATTTGGAAGATTTCTCCTTTAATGATTAAACTGGGTGTGCACATTAGATGTGCTTCGTTTCAAGAGCCTTAAGCCTGCACATCTTAATTACACATCCAGAAGTTGCTGTCATTGCTTGAGTTATTGTATTAAATTCTCACATGCACAGCTTTCTGTAGGATCTTTAGAGGAGTTGTTTTATAAGCCTTGGTTATACAGTACCTTTTTAAATGGCAATTTTTGACACCTTTGTCCGTGTAGTATAGCAGCATCTTCAAAGCAGTAAGATCAGCACCTGCCGGCAATAGCTTGACGTGCAGGCACTAAAATCTGGAACATGCCTTGGAGACAGATTGAGTATAATTGAATGAACACACCCTGGTAATTAAGCAGTGTTGTGACCTTCCTAGTAATTTAATGTGCAAGCTTTCATTTCTCTCCCTTTCAGCTTTTGTTTTATGTTAGGGGGAGTGGATGAGAACAATTTAACTCTTTATACTCAATACTTCCTCCTAAAAAAATAGATAACTTGGTTCTTTCAATGTGTGTGGATTTAATTGTCTAATACCTATGTTAGTCTGTGTCTGTAAATTTGGAAACTAGCATACTATGAATTAGCTACCTTGGAAATAGAACCAGATGTAAGATGATGGGAAGAGATCAAATAGTTGCTGTCTTTTTTTAAGGTGTGTGCAATCATGGTATCATTTTTTTTAAATATATATTTTTTAAAAAGTAGGTGCTGTTCATGTAACTTTAGGAAGGTGTCACTGCTAAACAGTATTATCATAGTTACATAAGGGCTGAAGTTAGTGACTTATTGCCCTCAAATCCCATCAGCCCTAGCCACCATAGTCAATGGTGAGGGATGATGGGAGTAGTAGGCCAAACAAATGGAGGGCCAAAAGTTGCCCCCCCCCCCATTACATGGTTCGGAACCTTTGTCGGGAGAAGGATCTAGGGAACAAGAAGTGAAAAGTGGTGCTGTTTCAAAGAAGATACATATGTAGGGAGATATGTAGGCTGAAGGGGAAAGGACAAAATACTAAGGGATGATTTGCATATTTGAGCTTTCTGATTCTTTTCACCATGTGCTCCCTTTCTTATATGGGAGCATGAGGAGTAATCTCAGTGTGAACTGGTCAATAACAATATAATTTATAGCAGCCATTTCTATAAACTTCGTAGTGGTTTTTCTCATGGAAAAGATGAACTGCCACTTGTCTCTCTGAACCCAGTTTACAAGGTAGGTGAGACATAATGGCAATACCAAAGTGAATGCATGAGTGTAAAAGTATTGTGGCAGTACAGTTATATCCTTACTATTAGGCTAATGGACAAGGTTTTCTATTCTGTCATCTTGCACAGAAAGTGAAGCCAATTTGTCTCTTAGCTGAAGTATTTAGTGATGCCTATTCTCTTGGGATTAACACACCCACACATCCAGAGCTCAGTTTGGGGAAAACATTTCTTAATCTGTTATTAGCAATCAAATCTCAAATAATGTCTATTTTTTAAATGAGATGTATTTAATTAGTCCTACTTAATATTGTGATGGGGATTATTTATAGTAAGAGGGATGCAACTATACATAGATGATGCCTTATGTCTTTTATTATCCCAGCTGCTAATTAGGTTAGATAGATTTAAATTGAGCTAATTTTAAATCATAATCTAAATAGCTAATTAAATATCAATTCTTGAATGGAACAGATCATTGATTTAAGTTGTCTATTTTATGAATTATTAGCTGATTTACCCAGCGTTGTTCGGGGCCCCTAAGATATATGTCTGTGAGGTAATCATATTAAAGTAGTAGGCTGGTGCTAGGCCTGTGAGTTAACTTTTAAACAAATTAAATTCATATCTTTTTTTACCTCTCTCACCCTCACAACTATGCAAGGTAGGTTGGTGCTAGACCTGTAATGTAACTTTAAAATAAATTAAATTTGTTTCATTTCTCTCTCCTCTCTCTCCCCTGACACATGGATGTATGCTGTGCTTGTGTATACTGTCTGTTGTGTGTTTTTATGTTTTTAAATTTTGTATAACATTTTCTATGTTTTAATCTTTTATAAACTGCCCAGAAAGCATATAATTAATTAATAATTTAAAGTGTGGGGCTGAATTGCCCCTAACTAAGACCACCATGAGCCGGTTGTTGCCAGCTCTTCTCCCTAATGTCACATCAGGATGTGTGACCACACACCCTGTGTTGTTTGAGACAGAGTTCCGTGCCTCCTCCCAGGACTGAGAAAGGGACTTGGACGGTGCCAGGAAGAGCATCTGTTTTTTCACCACTGGCAGATTCCTTGCCATCTGGTCTTATGTTTGACCAGAATTCGGATTTAATGGCAGTAATCCCTGCTATTACTTCTGATTTCAGTTCAAAACGACAATCTCCTTGGAGGATATGGGGAGGGGAGCAGGTCCAGGATGCTGTGCAGGCCAGATTGGAAAGCCCAGCTGACCAGGGGCTCTGCTCCTCTGACCTAGGGAATAGATTTTACTAGGTAAATTTTTAGCTAGGATATTCTTCACATAAATTGTACTGCACTGCACATCTAAGACTTAGATGATTCCTTTGTGATGCTGGGGAAAGGGATTATTTGGACAGTCTGTTTTGACTGCCCAAATAATTAAACTTGTTTACTTTGAGACTGGTAGCACATGAAACTGATTTTACTGTATTATATCTAAGAGATCCTATTGAAGGTTTTGATCCCTTTGTGGTAGAGAGTAAATGTTACTAATTCATTTCAGTTTCTCATACTAATTAGAAACTACTTCCTTGTCATAATTTATGTATGTATACAAAACTACATTTTAGTAGATAGTTTTTTGAAGTGCTATAGCATTTGATGGTAACCTATTACAATCCAGTACAATTTTTATGCTTTCATTCTTAGTAGCTAGTAATTTGGAGCTGATTTTATAAAGTAATGCTGAATGGTCTCATGCTGCACAAATATAATATTTCATTTTGCTTTTAGGGGTCCAGAGGACACTTGCTTTGAGTATGGTGTTTTTCCTGCTATTCTGAGTTTTCCTCTTGATTATCCTTTAAGTCCTCCAAAGATGAGGTTCACATGTGAGATGTTTCATCCTAATAGTAAGTTCAAATAGCAAGTAGGTTTTAGCAATATTTGACATTATTATGTTTTCTACATAGGTAAGGAGTTCCATCAAGTCCACTTATCTAGGGCTATTTATCTTGCAATTAGTTTCTAACTCAAGGCAAAAAAAAGGGGGGGGGAAGGTTAAGGGACTCTTAGAACACTTTGTTCCCAGTTTGGTGTGACAGAGACCTCCCTTTCACCTGGGGAAGGCAAGGATCACATGGCCAAGATCTTTGCTTTATTACTAGTGATCTTGTGGTCCTCTACGTAGCTAGTCTTTGACTTTTACTCAGGACAGAGCTAGCTCCTTCGTTTGGGTCTCTGCTACTCAAAGTTCCTGATTCTTTGTTCCTTACAACCTCTTTGTGCTTCTCTTCTTACCTTTTCTCCTTTTAAAAAAGAAAAAGGTTTTCAGATCCTCATTCACCTCCTGAGTTTTTCTGATTTTCGGCTATTTCCTTCTACTGAAAGTCACAAACATAGCAAACATTTTCCTTATACTGTATGTCTAGACCTATCCTCTATTTACACTTGGCAATTCATCTTCCCTTGAATACTCTGGTCTCACATGATCTATACAACAACAAAAAAGACTTGAAGGGTTGGAACACTAAGCCCTGACAGACTGCAGATACTTTATGTTAAACTATGGAAGTCGTGCTGTTTCTGAAACCCTCCTTTTGCTTCTGATATATTGTGCTACCTGGATTCAGCAAGGGCATTAGTTTAGCTTGCCAGTTCAGTTTCTGGTAACCTTTTGTCCTCACTTTGCAGACCTGGTTAAAGTATGTAGTTGGGTTCTGTATAATTTCCATCTTAAACAAAACATTCATAGAATTGAGTCCAACATTGTTAATCCACTTTGTTATGAATGCAAGTTTACATTTTAAATAGCGACTAGAGAAGAAAAAATACCATCCGTGAAAAGTATGTGATGAAGTCTTCTTGTGTATTTTTTCCTAAGCTTGTATATTGGGACTTTGCAAGCATATTCATCTTTGCCTGCTCAATACAACAATGCAGAAGGCCTGCTCTCCACTCATTACTCCTCCATAGAAGTAATAGCAATCCATCAAAATGTTGTCTTCCTTTCCCTTAGCTATGGATAGACAAGCAACCAATCCCTACCTTAGGGCTATAGAGAGGGAGTAAACAGAATAACCTATATATAGCACTTAACGTGTTGCAAACTTGCACAGATGTTAGCTGAAGGGAAAATTTGAAACTGTGCCTGGCAGATTTCAACCACCCATTTAAGTGCTGTATTTTGGGTGGAGGGTAGCTGGACAGCTGGTAGAATAACACTGGGGGAGGATTAAAGAGCAACAAAAACAGAGCCAAACCTTTCCCCAAGCCATTGGGTTAGAACAGTACTATTAATTTCTATTTATGGTATAGTCTACTTCCATCTTATTCAAGGCCGTCACAAAGGTTAATGGCAACAGACTATGCAAGGCAAAGCAAACTATTAAAGATTCACCAAAGGTTTATTGAAGCACAAAAGAATTCAAGATCGTAGCATTTTTGGAGGCATAGAGCCATTTTTAGGAGGCTTTGGGCGTTGCGGGTGTGTGATTTTAATAAAGGTTTGAACAGAAGAGACTGACAAAATGCACATTACAAAAACATGATGTTAAACAATCCTACATATAGTTATATAAAAAAATCTAAAAACATTCCCTGTCCAAAATGAAGGCTGCAGTTCTCTGCATGGTTAGACAGGGGTGGGGAAAGGCCTATAACTCCCCAAGGGGATGCTGGCTGAGGAATGCTGAGAGTTGTAGGACCTTTTTCCTGTCTAAACGTGCATAGGATTGCATCCTAAATGAAGTTTAGACAGAGAGAACTTGGGAAATAACAAACTACATCAATTCTGGAATATCTGAGAAGCATTTTTCTTAAATAATTGTTGTCTGGAGGAAGCAAAAGAGTCACAAATGCTTCTCTTTTCCTCTGCAGTTTATCCAGATGGGAGAGTTTGCATTTCTATTCTTCATGCTCCTGGAGATGATCCCATGGGCTATGAGAGCAGTGCGGAACGATGGAGCCCAGTACAAAGTGTGGAGAAGATCCTCTTGTCTGTGGTCAGCATGCTGGCAGGTATGGAACAGCATTTCACCTGCAGGCACTAAACTAGGAAGATTGTTCAACCAATAACAAATTCCTGGACTACTCTAGCACTTTGTGTATCCAATTTCCTTAAGATATTTACAATGATCTACCCTAGATTAGTAGTTTATATGTTAGGTTCAGTGTTTATCACTGTAGTTGTAGGAGTTGAAGGCTTTCATGTGCTTTCTTAAGCTACCTAAATGCCAAGGGTTTCAAGGGCCACTTTGGAAGTTGTATAGATAAGGTTCTCTTTAATGTAGTCTTCTATTCCCTGAGATTTGGCACTGGCCTATCTTTTCTACGATGAATTGTATCCATGGAGTGGCTGTCAAGATAATTAAAAACTGCAGTTCATGACCAGTCCAGGGAACTTATGTTGCTGAGATAGATCCATGTTTTCCTAAAGAGGAGAAAATTGGTACTCTCTCGCAATATGGCAGAGATTACAGGGCAGGGCAGCCTGATCAGCTGCATAATGCTCAGATGTCAAGGGTGAACAATGACACTTATTCTAGCATTGCAGTAGTGGTCCTTTGAAGTCTTATTACCATAAGCCCCAGCAGGCTTGAATAGTGTATGCTTATGTCCTGGAACTTAACTTTAAAAAAGTGTCATGGTACTGTCTATAAGATCTATTTATTTGACTTAAAAAAACATTTATATCCCACTTTCCACTAATCTGCCTTCCGAGACTTTATGTAACAATAAAAATGAATTAGTAAAATCCAAATACTAATATAAAACATATGCAAAGATCCAATTGAAATGTGGATGAAGTAACTCAGATTGTCCAACCTGGGTCAATTAAGTAAAATGTCCAGTGGGCCAGCCCCCCCCCCCCCTTCAGACCCTACATGGGCACTTCTCCATGGCTGCTAATGTCTCAAACTCAGCCATTCAAATTCCTTAATGCTGTTCATGTGCACGTGGGGTAGTGTGAATACATAAAAGCCAAGCTGTCAGAATATTGGGAGCCTGTGATCCATATATATCATTCATTAAGTTTCACACTGTATGGAAGTTTGGGATGCAAACACCACATAGAAGCTGCAGGGAAGGAAATTGCGGTGATGGTGGTTGGGAGTGAACAGGCAGAGGGCCAGTCAGAATCTTAGGCTACATTCAGATGTAATACCAAACTGTGGTTTGGCATAGCAAGCAGAAAGAGCATGGAACATACATGCTCTCTCCTCCACTTCGCATATCCTCTGCACACAAGAGGAGATTAGAAGCTTCTAGTCATGATTTGCTGCAAACCATAGTTTGCCAGGTTTAGAAGAAACAGTAAAGTATGGTTTGTTGCAGATGCAATCTTAAGTTTCTCATTTTTTCTCCTTATGTGTCGAGGATGTGTGGAGAGAGGAGGTAACATGTGAGCCTAAATTTCAAGGGTGCACATGTTGGTAACACTCATGTGTCTGAATGCAGCTTTAATGTGCCTGCTGTTGGTTGTCTCTTGCAGAAAAGAATCTGGAATCCTAAGTTGCTTGATTTTTTTTTGTTCTAGAACATAGTATGTAATGAAGTAGAAATAAGAATTCTTGTCTCCTATATGTTCCGCTTCTAGTGGCTGTAATTCTTGTGGCACAGAGCAACACTGTACTTGGGCAGATCCCATAGCTTCTGGATCCCCCCCCCCCAATTGATTTAATCTTTATTTCTAATTTCAGAACCAAATGATGAGAGTGGAGCCAATGTGGATGCCTCTAAAATGTGGCGGGAAGACAGAGAGCAATTTAACAAAATTGCCAAGCAAATTGTACAGAAATCACTTGGGCTTTAAAAGAGGAAGAGAACTGAAATGTTTGACAATCGTAGTGTTGAACTTTTCTCAGAGCCCCAGATGACAGTACTCTGTGTCGGTAGCAAAAGACAAATCTTGTACAATCATTGACTGGGTTTCTTACCTTCCTGCTCTCCCCCTTCAAATACATACACTCAAATATATTTCCCATTTTTCTCTACGGGAAAAAAATCTTTTTGCCTAAAACTTGTCAGTAGATGGAATACAAATGGATTTGGTTATAGCAGAAACTATACTGCAAGTCACTTTGCACTAGTGACAGCTTGGAAACGTTACCTTGTGGTGTATCTCTCCAATTATATTTATATTATTTTCCTGCTCCCTTTCAATATACTTGCTGGTAGTGGAGTAGAGCAGATCTGTGAATTTATAACTGCTCAGAAAAGTAGAAAAATACTGCTTAAACACTATTGGGATCAGGTTTTTGGAAATTGAGAACTTCCTTTTTAAGGATGTCTTACATAATTTCATGTAACAAGATAAAAAGAACTTGTCTCCAAAATACTGCAAAACGACTTAAACCTTGAAGTTAAATGAGAACAGAATTGAGCTTTTGGTCAAGATTATTTTATGAGTAAGTAAATTACTGTCTCTAATGGAGGTAAACCAGGGAAGAAGTGGTCAGTGTAATCAGTATCTTGCTTAAAGGTATAACATTCTTCCTGCCTAAATAAATAACACTTTATGTGGGTACTTTTGAATGCCTTCAAGCATGATTACGTTCCTCTTGAGACATTCAGTGAACTTGTTACAGCTCCATTATGTTTGGTGTTACTTGAGTAATCATTCCCAAAATGTATTGATTTCCTTAAACAGATATCTCTACCCATAATGGATGCCGGAAATAACAACTGTTGGTCAGAAGAGCAATGTCTCCTAAGTGATTTTTCAATCCTGATCTCACAGATACCTAATATAAAGACTCAGTCTTGAACCTAGCATTGTCTGGACTCTACTCCTAAAGGAAATAGGACAAACAAAATCCAGTATTAACATTGCCTGGATTAGCAATTACTCTTGTATTCTTTTGAGGGCGATATAGGAGAGAGCCGGTGGAAGTTTCTGAAAAGAATGGGTTTGATCCAGATTTAGTCAGAGTAGACCCACTGAAATCATTGGGATGTCATTGGGTCTGCTCTGATTAAGTCTAGTTATAGCCGTATATTTATGTGTAGTATAGGAATGAAATAGACTGCTCCGTTCTTTCTTTTTGTCTGAGCAGGAACTGACATCCATATCTTGTTATGTAACACTGTTCTACATCTGGTACTACTTCAAAATGCCAAGTTTGAAGTTATTTTGCAAGAAATACCATGATCATAACTTGCATAGCCTTGGATTGGTCTTATGCTAGTATTTACACTTGAACCAGAGTTTCAGATTTAAAGGGACAACTATGAAGGACTGTGTCAATAAAATAGTTTGTTGTGACAGTACCTTGTGGACCTGCATTTCTCATATTGAACATCATTTGGCATCATCTTTATTCCCAGTGGAATTCCATATATTGAGCTGTTGGATTAATTGGAAGACTTCAGGTTCATGTGTTACTATACTAGCATGATTTCCAGTGAAAATAACTCCCATGATCTGGCTGATCTAGAGGGGAAGCTGAATCTGGGCATTTCTTTAGTTGTGTGAAGTCCTGCCCTCATGAGAGATTTGCGGTGACAAAAATGCCACAGGAGCAATGTCTGAATCACATGTAAATCTTTTTCCATTATGAAGTTTTGAGAGAGATGTAACTTTGGGTACGGATTGGGAGGGAATGGGAAGGAATCTTGGAAAGTAATATATTTTTCAAAAATGGCATCCACAGATGTTACTTTTCTCTGCACATGAAAGGTGTTTGTTCATTTAAAAACATGCCACGTAGCTTGAAGGGTCCAATATAACAGCAACGTTCTGAAAGAAGGGTGTTCTAAAGTTTCGTTGTTTAATGGTGGTTGACAGTTCCATGGGAAAGCCTTCCTACTTTTATGCAGTATTCATATGTGTTTAAAGCTCGTTGTTTTATAAAGGACACGAAACTCTAATGAAAATAAAGACATATTTTCCTTAAAAGTACAAGATCGTTTGTATCCACTTTTTGGGGAACATCCTATTTTAACATGGACTGAAATGTGAAAAAGGGTTTAGGGAGCTAAGATTAAATTCTCATATGAGAGAATATGAGCTCTTTCAGAGAATAGAGAATGAACGAACTAATTTGTTGTTGCAGTGACAATATCAGTGATGCTTCTAATTCAGTCGGCATTTGATGGGAGGTAGTTAAAATAACTCCTTATGCATTTGCACTTTCCATACTGTGGGTTTGTTGGATGAATAGATAAATAGATATAGACATTTTTGTCGTCTTTTATGTCACCAGCTTTAACCCTCTGCCCTGTCCCATCTTGAAGATGCCTTTGTCTTGATTTCCACTTTGTGCAAAACCAATGCTTGTGGGTGTTTTGTAGCAGGGAAAAGCTACTATATCCTTTCCTCTCAATTTGTCTGGCCTCATTGATGATTGTGTGGCATCACACTTAAGGTTTGTTTATGTGTCACAACAAAAGTGAATACATATAGAAATGGTTCACATACTTACTATAATTGGGCCCTCCACATATGTGAGGGAACATAAGTAAAGCCATGCTGGTTAAGAATAAGAGTCCATCTAGTCCAGTGCTCTGTCCACACAGTGGCCAATCTGCTGTTGACTAGGCACCCACAAGCAGGACATGGTGCAATAGCACCCTCCCACCCATGTTCCCCAGCAACTGGTGTATACAGGCTTACCACCTCTGAAACTGGAGGTAGTACAAAACTATCAGGATTAGCCATTCATAGCCTTCTCCACCAGGAATTTATCCAACCCCCTTTTAAAGCCATTCAGACTGGTGGCTATCACTACATCTTGTGGTATTAATTCCACAGTTTAACTATGCACTGTGTGAAGAAATTCTTCCGTTTGTCTGTCCTGAATCTCCCACCAATCAGCTACTAGTCTGTCCTGAATCTCCCACCAATCAGCAGTTTGTCTGTCCTGAATCTCCCACCAATCAGCTTCATCGGATGAGCCCGGGTTCTATGGGAAAGAGAGAAAAATGTCTCCCTGTCCACATTCTCCACACCATGCATAATTTTGTATCTTAACCCTCTGTCATGTCTCTCCTTAACCTTTTTTCCAAGCTAAACAGCCCCAGGTGTTGTAACCTTCCCTTGTAGGGAGCATGAATGCTTGCACACTCTCACCAAACATGTAGTGTCGCAAGCATCATGGTCTATGTGCACATACATTTGGATAGACTCCCTTGTGGAGAAAGGATCATACAAATCATACATGCATACAGGCTGCCTTATAATTCATATTGTAGGTCTCATTCCAGTACGAGCGTAAAGTTCCCCACGGGATATACTGTATAGTATTACTTGTTTCTAACATGTAAAGTATGAACTGTCTACATCTCTTCCCAGCCTCCTACTTCATGTGGGCACTGTAGTAACACACACAATATGATTTTCTGCATCTTGCTCTGCTTATGAGGCTTCCCAGGGGCATCTGGCTAGACACTGTTTGAGAATGTCTGCTGGACTAGACAGACTTTTGCCTAGGCAGTCTTATACAGCAGCCCAAGTTCTCCTGTGTGAGTTTCCACTGTGTACACATGATGGGGGGCGGGGGCGGGGGGGGGGGGAGGCAGCCACAAATCTTCACTTTATACCTGCTGCTACTATAATGGCTGAAAGCGATCCTTATGTTCTTGAAAGAAGGAAACATACTGGATATCTTTCAGTATGAAGGCAAAGCAGCTTAGATTATGGACTGAGTTAACTAAGTAACTCAACAATGTCTTCTATTAATCTGGGAGCTTTTGATCCTCTTGGTGTATTGAGAAGGAGAGAATCACATTATCTTGTGTGATTCACCTAACTCCATGAGTACTAAATTTAGAGATTACCAGAAAGATGTGGGGGAAAAGCCATGGATTGATGTATAAAATCGCCCTTTGCTCCCCAGTAGGACTGTTTTATAAATAATTGCAGCCTTCGGAAACTTCTACAAAGCTGCATTTTGTAAGGCTACTGCTCTGGTGTAGTGGCAGTGCCACAGCAAGGAGGAATCTTGTCCTTAATTCCTTTTGACAAGGATGTGTATGATGTTAGGCTCTTTATCCTTAGCCTCTAGCAACATTTCTAATCCGTGTACCCTTCTTTCCTGGTAAGAAACAATTACTATAAAACTTGTTTCTTGGCAAATGTCAGGATTTTTATAGGTGTTAGTATGATATGCATGCAAGTAACTTTTTAATCTATAGGTTTCAGTCTTTCTGTTTAGATGGTTTGCTTTAGGCTTTGTAATAATAACAGTTGAAAAGGATGCAAACAAATGCCTCGCTTCTGGCGGAAAGCACTGTGTCAGGACACACACACACACACACACACGAGAGATATACATTAATCATGCTTCCCCCCCCCCCCCCCATGTGTTTTTGAAAGAACTAACTGGTGTATTAAAGTTGGAACCACATAAAACAGTTGAAGCTTAAGGGCAGGGCTGATCCCTGGATTCTTACTGCTGCCTTGTATTTGGCCCAGTTCTCACTTTGCGATTATCAGCATGATGAGAGAAATATGTGTGTCCTACAATCAAGTTGGCATGCTTGCTTTGAAGTTAATACATGCACTGCAATTGACACCTGCCTGCATTTTTTTTACTTCCCATTTTGTTTGCAAAGTCCCTTGCAATAAGGTATGAGCAAGAGATTGCAAATTCAACAGTTGCATGCTTTATTCATAAAAGCCACAACAATTGTATCAGAGCGTGCGCTGCAACTAATCTCACACACTGAATTAGAACTGCTGGTGGCTTAATTAAAGATGCTATTTTACTGGGTTCAAACAATCTAGCTCAGTTCAACACTCAGCAGAAAAGGAAATGCAACAAACTCACAGTGACTCAGGGCAACTGATTTACATTGTACGGGTTGCGCCTGGCATCTTGTGATAAAAATAAGGAAATCATTATTGATGCTGCTGGGCCCACCACCATAAATTTGACTTTTTAGATTATTATGTTGAAACACCCCCCCACACATAATTAGATCTAAGGAATCGTATAAAACAATATTTTAAAAAGTACAATGGAGGGACAACCCATTTTCTTTCTTCGCTTAGAGGTTGGGGATTTATACTATTTGAAGGCTTACAGAGTGATGGTTGTTTTTACCAAATCCTGTATTTTCCTATAATGATATAACTGAGTAACCAATTCTCCCTTTACCCCAATACAATCATATCCGGGTAAGTTAAATGCAACTATTGTTACTAAAGTTTCTGAATGGGAAAAGAAGGGATATTTTCGACTGAAAGATTTCGATGCCCAGGATAAACCCCAAACAATAGAACAACTTCTAGAGTTGATATAGAGAATTAGGCCTGGGATGAATGGTTATAAGAAGTTCAATTATCCCATTTACTTAGCGACACTAACACAAAGATACACACACTCAGAACTTTAACAGAATTTGAACGAGTATTGTTATTGGTAGGGGGAGGAGGGAAAGGAATAGTATCTTTAGTGTATGTTTATTAATATTAATAGATGCCCAGATGGGCACAATGGAGGGATTGAGGGAAGTGTGGTAAGGAGATTTCGAGGGAGAATTATAGGAAACTGGATGGAACAAATTAGTGAATAACAGACCGTTTAGATCAATATCAGCGTCTATTCGAGAAATTTCTTTAAAAATATTGCACAGATGGTATCAAACACCAGTACAATTAGCACACATCACCAAAACTAGTAGTCCTCTCTGTTGGAGAGGCTGCAAGATAAAAGGCACATTTTCATTTATGGTGGTCTTGTCCATATATACAGGTATTCTGGAGATCAGTACATAGAGAATTAATGATTATTACTAAAGGAACAATTGTATATGATCCAGAATTATTATCAATATATAAAGGACTTAATACTGAATTGAAATGTAAAGATTTAATAATATTCCTGTTGATGGCTGCTCGTCAGAGAATTACGCAGCAGTGGAAAAAATTGGACAATTTGAATTTATCTGTATGGTATTGAAACATATGGTCTGTGGTAATATCAGAAAAATAACTTATGACTTGCTTCAAATTCAAGGAAAATCAGAATCAACGTCGTTCGAAGCCATATGGGGGAGATTCGTACAATATGCATCACAACCGAATGTACAATGTATGCCTGTTTCAGCTCTGAATATATGGACATTGTAACAACAAATGAAGGAATACAGCACATTTATGATTTAGGGTGGGTTTTTTTTGTTTGTTTCTTTTTCTTTTTGTCTCTTTTCTTTTTAACTTTTCTTTTTATACTTTCATTAAGTCTCTTTTCTCTAGAAGTTGTATCAATCAACTTTAGTTCCCCCCCCTTGTACATTATACATATTCATATAACCGTTGGTTTGATATTAATTGTTAGGGGATTGTTTGTACTCATTCCTTTTTTGTATCACTTTAAATAAAATAAAAAAAATTGGGCAGGAACTGTGTAACCAATATGTTAAGTTATTAGCTAAAATTATTTGGCTAAACCTAGGAAGAATAAACACTTTCTGCTGACCCATACCATAAATGAACAAATGCATGATTTGATTTTTAATATGAAATAAATTAACTGTGGGAAGGAAAAGAACCTAAAGCTGGTTTTGAGGATGTATGGACATCATTATTCCAATATATAATCAACATCCCAATTATGCAGTAGAACACCGTGTTCACTCTTTTTTATATATATTAAACTAAATTTTCCAGTACTGGGATTAAACCACAAGTTAGTCAGAGCAGCTATAATGGACTCCTCCACAAATATACCTGATAAAAGCCCATGTTTTACAACTGTCAACCATTAGAGCTGGGTTCATGTGATGTTAAATCTTCCTTAAATTCTATATAGCTATATTTCACAGCTGTTGCAGCCCAGACTATTATGCTAACCAACAGAACAGTGAATGGGTCTTGACTTAGCTGCTTTTCCCACTCTTAATTTGGGGAACAGGCTAGGAAGAAGCAGTCCCAGAAGGTAAAAGCAATGAGTGGGATAGATGTGTCCAGACAGACACTATCCATGCTTGGATCACATTTGCTTATGAAGTAGCCAGCTCTTCTGCCAACAGAATTCCGTGACCCTCCATTCAAGGTCTTTTTTTCTTCTTTTGGCCCTGATAAACACATCTGTGCCCTTGCATCTCATAAAAGGACTCATTAATTTGTTTTGTCCTTTGCTAAATTTCTTGGTCAGGATTTTTTTGTTTAATTGGCCATAGAATCATGTTCACTTTAGATGTTCCAGCAAAAAAACTTAGTACTGTCTCCCCCAAGCTAACGTGGGGTTACAATTCCTATTGAATTGAATTACAATTCCCACCATCCCCAGCCAATAGGAATTGTAATAACACATCTGGATGACACCAGCTTGGCGAAGACTACCTTGGGAGAAGATGAGAGGGAAAGACATGTCAAAAGCCTCTCCTTATCAAACATATAACAGAAATTTCATAAAACTGTTTTGACATTTGCTAGACTTGTACTATTAAATGTGTTTTGCATCTAAAACATTATTTTCCCCATTCGGTTTCAAAACTTTGTACCAGAAATAGGCGGATTCACACAACATGCTAACCCACCATGGGTTATCTGTGTTGTTTGCACACAGCACATTTTCAGCAGGGGGAGTTAATGCAGGACGTTTTCTGCAGGGTGGCTTGTTAACCAGGGAGTGTGGTTTATTTTTCTCAAACAATCCACCTTGAGAACCCATGGCTTGTTGTTCAGGGTAGTTAACAAGCCACACTGCATGGCAACCCTGCAGAAAACGCTCTGTGTTCAGACAACACAATAACCCACCCTCTGGAAAAAGTGATGTGTTCAGACAACACAATAACCTACTGTGATGTTTTGCTCGTTTATGCCTGTTCTAGATGTAAGTACGTGTAATATTTTTAAGAATGTTTATCGTTTAAAGATTTACTTATGCTGGAACCAGGATGGTAAGTGTTAAATGCTAGAGGGAAGGGGAATGAGTGACCAGGTTGTGAGGTGAATGCTGATTGGCTGGTCTGTCAAAGGTCTGGATTGGCTGCTGGCAAGCAAGAGGGAGGAGTTAGATGAGTGGGTCTGTGTGTGAAGTGCTGGGAGAGAGAGAGTTGGGTTTTGAGTCTGTCAGAGATAGGAAGGGTCTAGATCAGTGTAGGATCTACATGGGTTGTTTTGGGGGAATAGATGGAGGACTGATAGTGTTGCCTAGAGGGTAGAGTAGGCAAGGTTGAAACTGAAGCATTTTAAAAACCATTTAGAAACCATTTAAAGAAACTACTGAACCCATTACGCTTTGTGCCTGAGGAAACCATTACGCTTTTACAACTGCAATACCTTACTACTTGTTAATAAATCTTTTGTTTCACTCTGGTGTGGTTTGTGAGGTACCTAAGGTGGGGCACAAGTATTTAATGGTGGCAGCGGAAGGGAAGGTGAGAGGATAGGGGGCTGGGCTAGGCTGCTGTGAGGCCAGTCAAGGGTGGCAAGTCACAGAGTGCAGCAATCTGAGGAACCACCCCTGGGTTGGGATCCTTTACAGAAGAAATAAAGGAGTTTCTCGGGGGTAGACCTCATACCTACCCTGTGGGAAAGCACTGTGCTCAGACAACCTAATAACCCACCCTGCAGAAAACGTGCTGCATTCAGACAACATGCTAACCCATAGTTAACAGCAACCCATACTGGGTGGGTTAGCATGTTGTGTGAATCCAGCCCTGAGTGCATGTGGGAAACCAACGTGTTCAGAGTTCTAAATAGTTGAAATGAGACCTAGAACTGAGAATACCCTTTTGTGTCCTTACCGAGCGCCATCTATAGCATTTCTGGGGCAACATTTCCTATCAACTCTTGGACAAAATTACCATCCCAAATAACTTATGTACCTTTACATATTAGTACATCAGGGATACAATTTACAATCCAGTGAAATTCAGACTAATCCAAATTAGAACTGATTTCATTTCTTGGTTGTGGTCTTGGGCTGATAACCTACATAGCAATGTGGATGCCTGGCCTGGAGTCTGTACATGTGCCGTTTCACAAAAACCACACTTTTAACCACTTCATCCACTTGGTGGTGCCCCCAGCTTGCCTAAATGAAAAATAGTTCCTGAAGGAAAAGACAGAAGCTAAGGCCTGAATTGTAAGACTGCAAGGAACAGCCAGCTCAGTCAGGGTGGAAACATCAGCCGCTCTCCTGAAACAGATTGTCCTCAGTTCTTGAGGAATCATTTTTGTTTAGTGGACTTGATGGTTCACTGCAAGAAAAACTTTTAAAGATGGGAAATAGCTGGCAACATGAATTGGAGGCTGAAATTGGTTTTGGCTTAAATTCACCTGGAACATCAATGTGAAACCTGTATTAGCTGCATCAATGCATTGTGTCCATCTGGCACAAATAGCTTACAAGGGGCTCAAAAGTGGAGATGTCTGACAAATGAAAATGTATTCAGATTCTTTTTAATAGAATCATTAAATATGCTTGTGTAAAAAATATAAAGGCATGGTTCAGACAACACGCTAAACCATGCTGCTTAACCACAAAATGGTTAAGGGAATGCATGCATTCCCTTAATTAACCATTTTGTGGTTAAGCAGCATGGTTTAGCGTGTTGTCTGAACCAGCCCAGTGGGTGAAGTGGCCTTGAGAGGGTCAACTTCAGCAGAAAGAAGCACATGAAAAAGTACCTAGGGTTTGCTTTGTTTTCATATTCTGATAGGCTCCTCTAAATTAGGGATTGCACACTTGTGATTGGTCACTCATGGAAGTTTTTGGGATGCTTTGCCAGAAGAAGCAACCACGGGGTTTATTACATATGTTTGCATGTAATGTGAAGTTCACCTCTGAACCTAGAGAGCAGCCAGCTGCAACCTGCTGCTCTCTAGATGTTTTGGACTTCAACTCTCATCAGCCCCAGCCAGCATGGTTAGTACTCAGATATGCTGAGGGTTGTAGACTAAACCTTCTGGAGGACACAGGCTTGTGGAAGGCTCCTGTAAAGTTAATGACCCAGTTCAGACAACATGCTAAGCCACGGTGATTAAGCGTTTTGAACTAAATATTATGGCTTAGTGTGTTGTGTGAACCATTCCTAAACATGGTGGCTACATAACCATGGTTTAAACATGCTCACTAACCATGTGCTGCTAAATGGTTAGCAGCCTAAACATGGCTTAGCGTGTTGTCTGAACAGGCCAATTGTGACCAGGGGAAAAAAGATTTCTAGAGAGGTATCCCTGCTGCAGCAAAACTAATAGTGAGTGTTGTGGTACCATTGGCTGAAAGATCAGCTCTAATGCTGGCCAGTATGTGCAAGAAGCAAAAGAATAACACAATCTTAATCTCCCCACAAGGCTGTGGGGACTTGACATATTGTTAGAAGAACCAGACTAGCAATTACTGGTGCTTTGCAGTTGGATTAAGGCGATTACTTCAAGTGCAGCTCAGCAGAAGGCTGCTGTTTCTGAGCAATTAGTGGGGTCTGGTGGTAGCAGTATGGTTGAGAAGTGTTCCCACATTCCCTTGGTGAAGTTGGATTCCCTGGGGACTGGCTGATAACTAACAAGAGAAAGAGAACTGCTCAGCCTGTTTCTTCATGATGGCTCAAAATTCTTCTGCTGCCCTCTTGCTGAGGTCAGGACCTAACTTCTTGTATCTGCGCATGCACGGACACTTAGGCCCTTGCTAGACGTGCTGGCTTATGGCGGCAGGGAGGCGGGGCCAAGGCGCGCTAACGTTAGCACGCCTCGCCCAGGCTTCCAGACGTCGGACGCGCAGGGACGTTGGGTCCCTGCAGCGTCCGCCATTTTTGTTTTTGTTTTAAAGGGGCCGCGTGTGCCCCGAAGCCGGAGAAGGTAAGTGGGTTTTTTTTTTAACGGGGGGGGGGAAGGATGGCAAGGGGGGAGGGCGGGTGACAGGGAGTGCTGCGCGCCGCCGCCGCCCGAGCAAGCACCCCCCTGCCATCCTTCCCCCTCCCCTCTCTTCCCCCCCCCACGGGCCGATGGGCACAGCGGCTTTTTGCGGCTACTCGCGAGTAAGCGAGTAGCCGCAGAAAGCCGCGGAAGTCACTAGACTTCCCCCAGCCCCGGCCTGGGGAAAAGGCGCGCCACAAGCGAATTCGCTTATGGCGCGTTAGACCAGGCCTCAGCTCGGCCTGCCGCCGGATTCCCCTGTGCGTCATGTGGACGCACAGCAGGGAAACCGGCCCACAAAGTGCGCTAAGGCCTCGTCTAGGAAGGCCCTTAGAACTGTTTTAACAGTCATTGCCCCGGCTAAGGACACTTGGGAACTATAATTATCAAAAGGAATCATTCCCTCTAATAGCAAACTTGGGTATCTGAGTGTGAACAGGTTTGGAGCCAAATTGGGCTCCCTGAGGAGCAAGAGAGAGGTTTTGGCATGCACAGGTGAACTCCAAGTTATGCATAGGGACAAAAGAAAAACCCTTGTGGATCGGACCAAAGACAAATCTAGCCTGGCATTCTGTTCCCACAGTGCCAAACAGATGCCCCAATGGGTAGCACACAAGCAGGACAGGAGGAGCACAACAGCACACTCCTGCTCATGTTCCCCCAGCAGCTGGCATACAGAGCCATGCTGCCTCGGATACTGGGACCAATATACAGCCATTGTGACTGGCAGCCATTCATAGCCTTCTCTTCCATGAATTTTTCTAATCTTTTAAAGTCATCCAGGTTAGTGGCATCGCTACATCTCGTGGTAGCATATTCCATCATTTTAACTATGCGCTAGGTGAAGTCCAAAACATTGGATGAACCACCCCACAACAGGGGCTAAAGATCCATTGGTTTATTTCATGCAGGCTTCCCCAATCTAGTGCTCTCCAGGTAGTTTGGACATCAATTTCTATCCAAACCCAGACAATGTGGCCAATGGTTAGAGATACTGGGACTTGTCATCCAAAATGTCTAGAGGGCACCAGATTTGGGGAGGGACTTGCTTGGTTGAGGCCCATTCCCTTCTGTAAGCATTACTTGGAGGTGAGGGAAATACCTCTTTATTGCTGCTTAGTGTACTGTGGGGTTGTGGTCAGGCACTGAACAGAGGCTTAAGGGCTGCTTTCCTGTATGTGGAGGGAAATGGATAAGAGGTAAAAACTTTGTTTCAGCAGCAGTGTAAAGCAGCGACTGATCACATTCCCTCAGGGGTAATCTGTTGGAGGCCACACGCTACTAGTGGGTGAGGCCAGACTCAGAGCCAAAAGTATGCCAAGCCTCTCCCCCCCCACCCCATTTTCTAGGGCTGGCCCTCATTAGGCTAAGCCTGGTGCCTTACATTTTTTATTAAAAATAAAGTTTTGAAAGAGGCAGTTTGTAGAGAGCTTCAGAAGCACCATTGGAGGCCTCTGTGGTAGGGTGACCAACTGTCAGGATTTCCCCGGATTTGTCCTGGTTTTTGTTCTTTCCATGGTGTCAGGGGGGATTTTCTATAATTTTCAATAATGTCCTGGAATGACACACCTTCCTCTTTAAGGCTGCCATTAGCAAGGCAGGAGGGAATGACATGCTTTCTTGAGGCACATCATTCCCCCACCCCAAGCTCCAATTGAGGTCTTAAAGGGGAAAGTGGGTCATTCGTGGACATTATAGAAAAGGCCCCAATTGGAGTGGATGGTGGTGGTGCAGAATGAAATCCTTTCCCCTCCTCCACTCCAATCGAGTTCTTTAAGGTGGCAGGGGAATAACGTACTTTCTGCAGGACTCAGAAAGCTGCTTCCCACACACACACACACTAGGTGTCCTCTTTTTTGGTTTCCCAAATATGGTCACCCTACTCTGTGGGTGCTGTGTTAGGAACCCTTGTTTTAGAGGAGGAAATATGGTTGAATATTTCTCATGTGCATTGTTCCAAGGCCTGAGTGGCAGAGGCCTGCCCGAAACCCAGCACTTCTTCTCATGGGCGTGAGTGACTTTTCCAAGCTGCTGTTTTCAACAGGGAATCTTCTCACAAAACAGTTTACTCCCACATTAAAATCCTAGTGCTGCCCTTCAGGGCATTCAAAGGCATGACGACAGTCTCCCAACTGGAAAGGTTGCACCACTTTCAGGATTGCACTCTTGTCAGCGAGAGGGGGAATACGGGCTCCTTCCCTTCGGCCTGTTTAAAGAAGGAGACTTCAGAGGCCCCACAAAGCCTGCGTCTGACTCTTAAAACGTGGATCCCACTCCACTCCATGAAAGGCCATTAAGATTATGGGGTGTACCAAGTTATAATTAATGTTAATTATATGCTTTGCTGTGTCATTATAGGGTATGCGCTTCCGCTGGCGTCACATGTGTCAATTGCTTGTGAAGCACAAGGAGAGACTGCACCTTTGTGAGCAGCAGCAATTTAAGCATCCAGTCGAGGCTGGACAGATTGAAATGATGGCTGATTTCATACAACCATTATGAAGCGATAAGATGCAGATTTAGGGGATGTAGTTTGACTTGTCTCTTCTGGGAAAGTGAGTTGTATAATTGATGTTGAAACAGCATGTTCCCAGATCAGCATGTGGCAAGGTAACTTTCTTGAGGGAAGCAGATAAAATATACTGTCAGCCCAATGGGGAGGACCTGATCACAGCTTAGGAACCTTTTTGTGAGGGCATTGGCTGCAACTTGGCCAGTGATGAGGCCTCTTTGTGGTTCTGTTTATTTGTTGACTATGGGCACACTATTTTTTACAAGTTCCCCACCAGTGAAGACTGGTACCTCCAATGTCAGTGGAGCAGAGAATCTACTTCAGGTTTCAGTCAGAGCCAGTCAGAACTCTAAAGGATCTATTCAAGCTCCACACCTTGGACAGCTTTGCACCTTTGGAAAGCTTTTTTAGAGTTCTGACTGGCTTTGACTGAAACCTGAAGTGGATTCACTGCTCCACCGAAATCAGACCTACCAGGCTCCACTGTTCCTCACTTCACAAAATGGCATCAGTAAGATGTCTAGGAGCAGCACTATGGTTTAATTTGAGTGAAAGAGGATGCTGAAGACCTATGGTTGGGCAATTATATGGTCTGAAACTAAATAAAAAATAGATCCAGATAATCAGTCTCCTCTGAAGTTGCACTATCACCCGCTCAAGTCCGTTGCCGAAGAAGGGACTGTAGTTAAAACTAGTGCTATGTCAAAAAATTCTCCAACTTTTTAAAAAAAATCATTCTGAAATGGCTTCAGAAACGAAATTCTAACAAGTAAATTTCAGAGAAATTGTCATAGATTGGCTTCAAGTTTCTTGTGCTTCAATGGAAACTCAATGGAAATCATGCTCCATCACACCCACTTTTTTTCCCTGGTATGCACCCGCAATTTTGACCTTTGTTTCGCAAGTGCAGCAAACACTGGTCCCTTACATGATTGCTGCTGTTGTTTTCTTTCCTGCTGTTGTGTCCGGCCCACCCTGCTCCTTCTCTTTCCCGCTTCAGTTCATTGGTCGAACGAACACACTGGCTGTGTAATAGACAGAAAACACACACACACACAGCACCTTCAGCTGTGTTGTAGTGATTAGGTAAGTTCAAAAATGCCACAAAAATAAATTTAAAAAACACCTTGAAAATGAGGCAGAACAATGAAAACTTCTTAAAATTCTTAAAATTGTAGAACAGATTTTAGCACAGGATTAGCTGCATCTCATTCTTGGAGCTAGACACAACACTGGCCCCCTCACACCTGCAGTATGGCAAATACAAAATGTGGACCAACCTGCAAATGGAGATGATGCTGTTGCCATTTGCAGTGACAGCACAAAACCTTGGGGGAAAATAAACTGTGGTAGAACCCTTGTCAATGGTGAACCCTACCTATGAGAAACTATTGAGAATTTTTCCTCCCATAGAGAAATTTGGTGAAATTGCCCTCCAATTTCTCTACCCACAACTAGAAAATTTTAAGAGGCCATTTGTGCATAGCGCTTCTGAAGTCATTAAACTCTTTTATAACTTTGACCACACAGTCAAAGTACAATGTACACCATCAATGTACATTGATGGTGCTATATAAATAAATAATAATAATAACCGTGCCCTACCTTTAATCCCTGCATTGTCCATTTCTGGGTTAAAATCCTCACGGTCCAAGGAGGATGTCACATAGGGGGAAATCTCATTTCCTTACTGTCGCTTTCCCCAGAGGGGAAAGAGGAAGTAAACAAAGACCGCATGGCCCATTCAGAGCGCCATCACACCGGGGGTTAACACACTCCCTACCTCACTTCTCCGCCCATGTTTTCCTTCCTCAAGTTACTTCCTCTTCAAGAAGAGGAAGTACAGAACAAGCACGAAGCCCATTGAGTCTGCTTTGGTGCTGCTTCTCCTGCACACAGCAGGAGAGAGCAGTGATTCCAAGTTTTAAAAAACATCAGATTTAAAGAGGAGTTTTTTTGTTGCGCGAGGAAGGCATGTGGGAAGCAGACGATGTCATGTGAGGGACCTGAGCAACTCCATGAGTGCCCAGTAATGAGTGTGCAATAAAATGCTCGTCGAATGGAGCTTTCAGAGGCTGTTTTTATCATGCCGCTTTTCCTGCACACAGCAGGAGATTACAGCACATTCTGTGTGTTTTTAAAAAGTTGGATTAAAAAGGGTCTATTTTGCTATGGAAAAACGAACGGAAGGAGAGGCACGTGGGAGGCAGACAACATCTAAAGGATGCCACCTCAGTGGCTGCAAAACTGCTTCTTTTGAGGTGGTTAGGACCATACCCTCCCAAAGTGAAGGATTAGTCGCGGCAAGCCATCCTTTAATGATACAAGCCAAAAAGGGCAAGGGTTAAGCAAATAAGTGGTAGGTCATACCCTCCAAGCACCTTGTCCACACAGTCAGACCATAACAATGGAAACTTGTCCAATTTCCTAGAATGAATTGCAAAAACAGCAGCATCTGTGTCTAAGGGGATGCAACCATTTTATCCTCCAGGTGTTTAGAAAATAGTTACAGTAGGCCCCAAGTCTTGTGAGCTAAACTCTTTGTGAGCTAAACTGGCGATGGTACAGGAGCACTCGGAAGATCAAACATACAAAGTCCTTCATCTTGTAATCAAAGAATACGCATGTACCATCTAAAAACAAAGCATGCTTTTTTCTTTAGAACTATTGTTTTTTTTCTTGTATGCAAAAATCATGCTGCTCAAATGGCCTGATTAATCAATTAACTGAATCTAATATGCTTAATTGAATAAGATTTCCTAAATGGGGATACAACGGTTCAAATCCAATGTCACACAAGTGGATTTCCCCATGCTCCCCTTTCCCTGGCAGCCCCCCCATGTGCTCTATAAATCTTCCCCAGAGAGTCCCCCCAACACTACAGAACATATTTGGGGAGGGGCACAAGGGGAGTGGAAATCTCTTCTGCCATCCCAGCAGTTTCTATTCCACGCTGATGGGATAGGGTTGGATTCAAGCCATTATCTTGAAACACACACACACACACACACACACACACACACACACACACACACACGGGGGGGGGGTATGTGTGCATGTGAGTACACACACATGCTGAATTTTATTGCTTGGTTTTCAAATTACATTCCCCACCCGATGAAATGAACACCGAATTGAACATAAGAAAAATAAATCAAATCACTCTGAAGAATGGACGACTTCTCATCTGCTGAAGGGAGCTGGGACGTGAATAAGAGTTTCCCGTTCCAAAAAGGTTATTGTTTAATGGGCTGGCGGAACATTCATGGGAAAATACAGGGCAGCTCTTTTTCCTCTCTGGAGGTGTGTCAGTATTCTGAAGAAACAGTCCAAACTGGAATCACCTGTGGAATGATGCCAAAAATGAATTTGCCCCCTAAACCTGACTGTGTGCTATTTCCCCTGCATTTGTTAAAGTAGCAATTAATACCTGGGAACACCCTGTAAGCATCCTATATATGGGAGGAATATGGCAATAATCCTTGGTAAAAACCAGTAGAAAGCTAGAAGGTAAATGCCCATAATTGTTGTGTTGATAGATACGACATTGTAACAATCTGGAAGCAAAGAGACCCAGTGTTTAGACACGCATAATATGAACTATCAACAAAGGTTTTTTTACAAGCTATTTACCTGTCAAGACATAGTTTATTGCTCGTGACAGCAGCCCTTTCAAATTGTCTTACAGAAACAATGGCAGGTCCTAACCAGCATCCCTCAGGAAGGGACGCTGTTAGTTCCATCTGGAGAAGCCAAGCAGCATGTCTGAGGTTGGGCATTAGGACCCAACAAGCCAGCAGGAATCACGGTATTTGAGAGAACCATCCCCTTGACAGATACACCTATCAAAGGGAGAGAAAGATCCCGTGTTTGAGACCTAGGGCTGTTAGCTGCTCTGGAAAAGGCACTCTGGTATTTAGTTATCTATTTAAAGTATTTTTATCCCAGTCTTCAGCCAAAAACGTTCCTGGAGAGGATTACATATAATTGTTTAAACAAGACAGTCCCAGCCTGCAGGCTTGCAATCTAAAAAGACATGACACACAAGGAAAGTGGAATGGGGAGGGAAGAGGTAAAAGGATAACAGCTGGTTGACAGCTGATTGGCCACTGTGTGAACAGAGTGCTGGACTAGATGGACCCTTGGTCTGATCCAACAGGGCTCTTCTTATGTTATGATAAGGAGAATGACTGGATTAATGCAGACACTGGTCAGTTAGGAGGAATCCTCAGTACACATGCGAAAATTAAGATACACACATGGGAAGCTTGTCTTAGAGGAGAAGGCTATCAATGACTACTAGTCCTGATGGCTATGTGCTACCTCCAGAGTCAGAGACAGTAAACTTATGTACACCAGTTGCATGGACAGTTGCTCTTGCACCCGTGTCCTGCTTGGGGATCTCTGGTCAACCGTTCGTTGGCCACTGTGTGAACAGAGTGCTGGAAGAGATGGACCTTTGGTTTGATCCAGCATGGCTCTTCTTGTGTTCTTAAAGTATATTAAAGAGGTTGGCATCCTGATGAACTCAATATTCAGTCATTGAGGCTGCCAATGGTGGGCCAGCTATTCTGTTCTTGTGGCTTCCTGGCCAGCTTTGCCCCACTTGCCAAGTACTGGGGCTGATTCATCCATTGCCTTCATCTGACATTGTTGGCTCCCACACTACAGGAACGCCATAGCAGTCTCTTGTCTTGTGGGTACAAAGAAGAGCCATAGTCATAGCCATCTGAGGAGGGGGCAGGAGATGAGCTGCCCCTGTGGATGAGTCATAATTTCCAGATTACCAGCTTTCATTTAAAAGAAAGAGCCGGTCTCTATCCCCTGCAGAGCCTGAAATATGAGGCAAGACACGCAGCTACTCTTCTTCCCCATGTGTTTTGTGAGAAACTAGCCAACTCCTGCCTTTCAGTGTTTATAGCCAATGAATGAAGCCACCGCAATGGTGACCATACTCACTATCTGGAGAAGGAACTTTCCGATTTATTTTAAAGCCTTTGGGGGGCAGCTCAGTGGCAAAGCAGGTGCCTTGCATGCAGGTGGTGCCTAGTTCAATCCTTAGCATTGAGAGGTAAGTTCTGGGAAGACTCATTTGAAACCTTGGAAAGTTACTGCCAGTCAGTGTACTTGACAACCCTGAGCTAGACGGACATCCTGGAGAGGACAGACTTCTCACATGACTGCCCCAGCCACTGACTCAGGGGGGAGCAATGATGGTGTAAACCGCAATCACGTCCTCCTCCCGCCTTGAATATTAGCAGTGTGGGTTGAGACCTGACCATGCAAAACCAGCAACTCTGCTGCACAGATGACATACAAGTCAATCTGTCAGTGGAGCAAGGAGGTTAGAGTGGGAAGTGCCTACATGTGAACTGGCTATTCAGGTGAGACTAACATGCCTGCAGTGACCACCACACCACAGAAGTAATATATAAATTGGCTCGCATTTAACATCCCATCCCTTATCTTGTATTGCCCAAAACACATATTACTGCAAAACACCACAGTATATATGTTAATAACCAATTCACAGAATGGCAGAAATTAATATAGTTTAATATATTTTAATGGCAGTGCCATGACTGTCTTTTAGCATTGAGCAACCCATGATGTATGTGAAGAATGTCCCAATTTGTCCCCAAGATTGTGTATTTTTCAGGACAAAAAGTTCCATTCATATATTTTTTCATGAAATCGGGGTCCTTGAAAATGTCAGAGACTCACGCACTGATGGCTTTCATCAGAAGAACAGTAATGATGGTTTTTCACACTTGTCACCAGGCTTCTGCTGCTGTTTTCAATAAACCCACAATGTCATCTTTCTATTTACATTTTAAAAAATGTATTAAATGTGAACATGTGTCACCTATTCTGGATGCACTTAAAAAAAAGAATATGCCACAAGCAAGTAATGTACAGGCTTTTCTTCAAAATACTGCATAAAAATAAGTCAGAGCTTTTGGCTTTGGAACAGACCTCAGAGAGAGTCTGAATGAATTAATGAAAACAGCTTTAACCATTTTCACAAATGATGCATAGTACATACTTGTTTTGCTGTTGTTATTTGTCTGTTTTGTTTTTGCATTTTCCATGTTTGTAACAGGAATGAAAAGCCTATCTTGGCTAGTATATATACATTTAATTTTAAACTGGCTTTCTCCCTTGATGTGTAGCTCAGTAACATTCACAAGGGACATTACCTTTGGAGCTTAACAGGGCTTTTTAGTAAGCCCTATATACACTTTGTGTTGAATTGGGTTCTGGTTTGGCCAGGTCCAAGAGCTCCATCAGACAAGCGTGTTATTGCATGCTCTTTACTGGGCACTCACCCATTTTCATGGGTTCCTCTCATGACATCTGCCTCCTGCGCGCCTCCTGCCCCTTCTAGCCTCCTTCATGTGACAACAACAACAACACCCTAGTAAGTCCGACTTATTTTTAAAGATGGAAATTGCCACTATCTCCTGCTGTGGGCAGGAGAAGCAGCGGCATCAAAACGGCCCACTGAATGGCCCACGTGCACATTGTTTACTTCCTCTTTCAAAAGAGGAAGTATTGAGGGACAAGCACATGGGTGGAGAAGCAACAGTAAGCAAACATGATTTCCCTCCATGTGATGATGTTATTCCAAGTCATCAATCAGGTTCTTTCGGTTACCAAGATGAAACAAGCCACTTGTGCAAAAACATGACAGTTTATTGATAGAATATGGATGCAGAATATATACATGCACAGAAAGTTTACATCTCCTTCCAGGTAATCAAACTCTCATAGCTGGATGTTTATCGGCAGGGGTGGGTGGGCACAATGGATACAAGCCATCCCTTTCAGCCGCAGTAGGTTCTCCAGGCCGGTAGCGTGTGCAGTTCTTCTTGAAGCAAGACTGAAGTATGAAGCCTGTGCATTCGATCTTATAGGCTCCTCTGCTAGATGCCTGCCTCCCTCCCTCTCAGGAGCTGACAGGCTACATCCCTCCCCCTCCCAGAAGAAGCATGGGTGTGCCGGGGGGGGGGGGGGGCTCTCGCAGGTTCCCAAAGCATCTCATCTTGGGAAACTAATTGGCCTGGTTAGGAGTGAAAACCTCCCAGCTCATTTTGAGATAAGTCTCTATGAGAAAAGGATAGGGTGACCATATAGAAAGGAAGACAGGGCTCCTGTATCTTTAACAGTTGTATAGGAAAGGGAATTTCAGCAGGTGTCATTTGTATACATGCAGCACATGGTAAATTCCCTCTTCATCACAACAGTTAAAGCTGCAGGAGTCCTGTCCTCTTGTGTAGAATCATAGAATCATAGAATAGCAGAGTTGGAAGGGCCATCGAGTCCAACCCCCTGCTCAATGCAGGAACCCACCCTAAAGCATCCCTGACAGATGGTTGTCCAGCTGCCTCTTGAATGCCTCTAGTGTGGGAGAGCCCACAACCTCCCTAGGTAGCTGATTCCACCGTCGCACTGCTCTAACAGTCAGGAAGTTTTTCCTGATGTCTAGCCGGAATCTGGCTTCCTTTAACTTGAGCGTGACCAAACTTGAGAGTGACCAAATGTATGTGTTTGCATACATATATGTGTGTGTGCATGCATGTGTGGCCCTTGCTACCCCAGCAGACACTTTATACAGCCTAAGGGCCAAAAAAGTTATGCATCTCTGGTCTATACCTTGGTATACCTTCACCACTAACAGACTTCACCATTTTGTCCAGTTTTTTAAAATCTGTCTTTTAATTTGCACTTTTATGTTTTTATGATTAATTGTTACAATGTTTGTGCAATATTATTTTAATGGAAAAAATGTCAGCACAACTTTTTAAACTTATGTTTTAAATAATGCTGCCTTTCCATTCACCAACATGTTATCCCTGTATTTATTTTTGTCCCATTTTAATTTTAATTTTTCTTCTATGTCTTTGACTTTGTTGGAATAATTCCTCAATAGTGCTGAGATTTTAAAAGTTCGATAGTGAAGGTCTTCTCTCCCTCTCCAACGTATTTAAAAAAAAAAAGATCAAAAAAGATTTGTTTAAAATATCAAGTTCAGGTGAATTGCCAATTCCTCGTGCGTAAATATGTCACACTTTCTAGTATAGATGGGACATAGCTGCATGTATGCATATAAAAATCACAATACTCCCTGCAGTGTGGAAAGTCAGTTGCTAGGGCCAGACCTATCACTAGGAAGAGTGAGACAAGACAACCACTTCAGGTGGTAGATCCTGGAGGGTGGGGCAGCAGTGGTAGCCACCCACTGTTCCCCTTGATTCCTCTAAGCTAGCCTTGTTTTTAATTTTTGTGAACCGCCCAGAGAGCTCCGGCTATTGGGCAGTATAGAAATGCAATCAATCAATCAATCAATTCTGTCCCCAGGTGTGGTGGAAGATGCTGTCCTTCGAAATAAGAGTCATCTGCAAGTCCGGTCACATTCTGTATGCGAAGTGGAGGCGACACAATCTTGTTCTTTGCCTCAGGTGGGAAAATGTTTTGGGCTGTCCCTATCAAATACAATTCTTCATTGTAGCTTACAGCAGAAGAGCAATGGTTGTGTGGGAACTGCCCATCTGGAAGCATCCTTATTCTCAAAAGGCATATTGTGCTGGTGCTCTTGTGGAAAATAAAATGCTTCCACTGGTATTAAGCACAGCATGTGGTTTCATGGAGGTGGAGGTGGAATGTGCCTATTGTGCTTTACGTATGGGTGGCAAAGCCCCTCTTGCAAGTTAGATGGTTAAAGGGTTTTGAACTAGGGTTAGCGCAACAGAACGTAGTTCTTAAATGCATCTTTAGAATGGTGGAGCATAGTAATTGAATCCAAATGAAACAGCAGGCTTCAGTTCTGGAGAGGTGTTAGGAAAAGATGGATGGTAATTTAGGGCAGGAATCCTGGATCACTTTTCCCTCCTGCCAAACACACGGCAATTAAGAGCGCAAAAATGCCTGAGCGTCCTCCACATAATTTCTGAACATTCTGACTTCAAAGGCTTGGAAAGTGGAGAAGAGCTGAGGTACTGTGGCTCACTGACGGAGGGATATAATTACAGCTAAAAAGCAAGCAAGCAACAAAAACACACACCAGAGCTCAGGGTACGATCAAGGGCTTTCTCGTCATCACACACAGTTTCCCCTGTCTATTTATCTTCTGATTTGGGGGAGTAGAGGCCTCTATTTACAGACATACAGCCCTATTAGGAACAAAGGCACGTTCTGTTTGATGTGAATCAAATGCTGTCTATAAAAAGGAAGGCTAGGCCAGGTTCTTCTCTCATATAACCACTTGTTTTCTTCTGCTTTAGCTCTTTGATACATTGGCTGTGTTTAACCTCCCTACCTCCCCCGCCCACCCCCATTTTGTGGTGAGAATGCATGCAAAGCTACATTGGAGAAATGTTTTCCTGAGCCCTCCACCTGCCTCCATGCGCAACAAACCCCACCTGGCGTTCCCCTCATGAACAATTAAGCATAAGCCCCCTGTGGTTTGTGTTAAGAGTGCAACTGAGGGTAGATGGAGTCTCACCTAGGGTGACCAACTGTCAGGATTTCCCCGGATTTGTCCTGTTTTTTGTTCTTTCCATGATGTCGGGGGATTTTCTATAATTTTCAATAATGTCCTGGAATGACACACCTTCCCCTTTAAGGCTGCCATTAGCATGGCAGGAGGGAATGACATGCTTTCTTGAGGCACATCATTCCCCCACCCCGAGCTCCAATTGAGGTCTTAAAGGGGAAAGTGGGTCATTCGTGGACATTATAGAAAAGGCCCCAATTGGAGTGGATGGTGGTGGTGCAGAATGAAATCCTTTCCCCTCCTCCACTCCAATCGGGTTCTTTAAGGTGGCGGGGGAATAACGTACTTTCTGCAAGACTCAGAAAGCTGCTTCCCCACACACACACTAGGTGTCCTCTTTTTTGGTTTCCCAAATATGGTCACCCTAGTCTCACCCAAATGGAAATCAAGGGAATTGGTGTGGTCACCATGGGTGGTGGTCCTCATGAAGAAATCTGCGACAAAACCCATGATACCTCTTTTGTAATGGCATTGCTTCATAGCTGCTCACTATAGCACCTCTTGTCAGTTAAGAACATAAAAGAGCTCTCCTGGATCAGAGCAAAGGTTTATTTAGACCAGCATTCTGTTCCCACAATGGCCAATCACATGCCTATGTGCCAAACTACACATTGCACTCTTATAGCATGAAGCTGAAGATCAGCATTTTATTTACTCTAGTGTAACTACGTCGCCTCAATTTGGATCAGAACCTCCATGTACTGGATGGAAAGGATTAAACATTTTGCCCCACCATTTCCCCCCGAAATCCACCCCCGTGCATGTGGGGATCATGATCCAAATTGGGGTCACGCATGCTTACACTAGAGTAATTTAAAAGCTAATCTTCAGCAACACTACACGATTTGCATAATGTGTAGTTTGGGTTTAAGGAGCCCACATGAGCGCAAGATCACTCTCTTGCTCACGTTCCTAGCAACTGGTATTCAGAGGCATATTACCACACTAGATCCATCAGGACTAGTAACCATTAATAGCCTCATCCTCCATGAATCTGTCTAATCCACTTTTAAAGCCATTCAAATTGGTGTTCATCAATATATCTCATGAAAGTGAATTCCATAGTTTTAACGATGAATTTCTCTACATGGGGGGGGGGGGGACAGGAGAAATCCCACAACTTTACCGTGGCTTTTGTCCTTGCAGTATGGACCCACAAACTTCCATGAATAGCCAATCATGAGCATGCAATAAATTGCTTATTTAGAGGAGTTTTATGCACTGTGTGAAGTCCTTTGTTTTATCTGTCCTGAATCTCCCACCAATCAGCTTTATGGGATGACACCAGAAGGAGAAAACCTTCTCCCTATACACTTTAGGTTCTCAGGATTCTTTTCTATTCCCTCCTCCTTTTTTTGGTCATTGTTCATATTTTGAAAGAAAATGTAAAGATTTGATGCAGGGTCCCATTTTAGCTCTGCATTTATATTTTAAGTCTTTTTTTTTTTCAGGACAAGAAACTACTTATATGTTAGAGGGCAATTAAAGCCTTATGGAGTAGTGAAAACAGTATTGATCAGTTTGCCACTTGCAACTCATTTCCTACCATCTTCAAAGGCAAAATAAGAATAGGCCCCATTCTGTATTTACCCATTCTGATTAATTCCAAACTTTCCATTCACAAAGTTCACCGGAACTTTCCATCTTACAAATTAATTGTCATTCAGTGCCTGACAGACTTGCTCCTCCAGTCTCTCAGCATGGATTGCACCATATCCTTCATAAATCTTCGTCTTGCTGTATAAATCATTACATGAAGTCAGCTGTGATATATATATATATATATATATATATAGAGAGAGAGAGAGAGAGAGAGAGAGAGAGAGAGAGAGAGAGAGAGAGAGAGAGGCTTGTATTGACAGTTCTGGCTTCTTCATGCAAACAAGAGTAAGAATGGAAAGCAAGCTTTTATAGGCTTATATTTGGCCTCAGGAGCTGTATTTGTTGCTCTTCTAAGACAGATTCCAAGTGAGGTCAAAGGCAAATAATACACATCGCAAATTGCTGTCAGAAAGCTGCCAAAATGACTGGAATTACAAATTGTCAGGCAAGAGGAACAGGAGGAACCCAGAAAACCATCATTTTATTTAAGGAACTGACTGGCAGATGAGTAGGGTAAATAAAGGCTGTTAGGATCTATGCACCCTAATTTTCATTTGTCTCATATGCGAGCAAGGCCAGGTTTTTGTCCATCTGAACTCTTCCAACCCTATTTCACAATTGTCCCCACACGATGATTTTCCTAATGCTATTTGCATAATTGCACTGTCGTACTGTGCAGCTGACATTGATCACCCCTAGGTCGACATCGTTAAGCGATTAGGCCCTGTCTGAATAAAGTTGGCAGCAGCGGATAAGATGTGGTGAACTATAGCTCATCAATGGTCTATGAAGGGGAAGAGCATTCAGATAAATAGTCATCATTTTTAAGGTTGTCACTGTATGATGACATCATCACTACAATCACCATTTCGGCTGCCCACTCGTCTTTTCCATTGGAGTGTTCAAGTACATCAGAAAAGTTGTTTTCATACAAGTTAAATGGTGGCTACAGAAAGCACATTTTACAAGCGAGCGCTTCACCATTACATCTGGAGAGGGAAATTAGTCTGACACAGATACCCATTGTACTGCGCACTTCTCCAAATGTTGTGATGCAGTTCATGGCTTACAGAAATGTGTATATTTGGAGAAGTTGTATACAAAACAAAATGCACATCTTAGAGAAATTTGCATACAACTATGCTTGTATTTGGGGAAATTAGATACACAATCCATGTTGGGGAAATTTCTGTATGAAAATTGCTGCAGATTTCTATGCATTTTTTTTCTTAATTTGCACACTGATGAAGAAATTGGATGGAACAGAGTTACAATTGAATACACGCAAAACTAACATGGACCAGAAATAGACTGTTTTGTCCATGCTGCCATGTTTGACTATGACCATCATCAGACAAACATTTTATCGCACGTTTGTTACTGGCCACTCACGGTTTTTCTCAGGTCCGTTTGATCTCCTGCTCCTTCTGCTTGTTTTCTCATCGCAAAAAAAGACCCAGAAAATCTGACTTTGTTCAGCTGTAGCAAAATGTGCTGCCATTCCCTGCTCTGTGCAGGAGAAACAGCGGGATAAAACCACCCACAGAATGTGCCATGTGGCCATTGCTGCTTCCTTTTTCTTCTCCATGTAAAGAAATAGGAAGTATTGTGGGACAGAAGCGGGGGGAGGGAAGCGACAGTAAGGAAACACAATTTCCCCCCTTCTGATGATGCTCTATAAATAGAAATTAGGCAGTCAGAAACAGAAAGAGTGTAAACAGAAGGAACTAAAGGAAACTACAAGACCCCAATCACTCCCCCGATTTTTCAAGTCAGGCAAGGAATTATGCCTCCTGCATTACACATTTGTACTGCCCGCCCACCCTGCAAAGGTGTTGGTGCACTGACACTACTGTGGAAACCTTCTTGGTCATGTTTCTTTTTTGCAGCCATTTGTTGGAGCAAAATGTTAATACTTTTATACCCAAATATGCGTGCATTGAAAACAATGAGCCCCTTGTTCAAAGAGACAAGCTGTATTTTTATTTCATTGGGATTTTTAAAGGGAACAATTACTTAAACCATGTGCTACTTGTAGCTAATGAGCTTATATTTAAAGCTCCTTTGGGCCCTAGTGAATAGGAATAAATGCGTACAAAAATTGAACTGGACACTTTAATCAGTTCAGGATGTAATCCACAAATAAGTCGTGTAGCCTCATTGACTGTCTTATTTCAGCAATGGTTAGAGTACCTTGACTAATTTAAGTTGGACACATTACATTTTATAAATGTACATGTGGCACGTAGTCTTTTGTTTTGTTTTAAAGGCAGACAGCCCACCCAAAATCTGGAAGGAGGCAAGACTGAGAGCAGAATCAGCATTCCGTTTGCTGGCATGCCTGCCTGTCATTCAGATTGTGAAACTATGCTCATGCCACAGCTGAAGAATTTGCTGTGAATCTTCTTTTATATTATGCCTGTCATCACCCTTTAAGAATGTAAGGACAAACGTATCAGGCAGAAGATTTACGTCTTCTCAAAGCTCTTTAATTTTGCCCTTGAGTGTTGTCTTGTATTCAGCAGAATCTTTTTATAGGTTCAAGGGGGCTTTTTCCCCATTGGGGACCACAGTGGTTGCTGCACTATAATGAAGCTTCCAGACACAAATATTTCATGTAACTTTGCCCCAATAAGGTCCCTACTGCCCTTAGATTCCCCTCCTGAAAATATCCGTTCATTCATAGGTTTCGGCCACACATTTTCTGCAATGAAAACAGGCACAAATAATTTGTTTAGCTTCTCTGAAGTCTCTTCATTCTTTAGTACTCCTTTAACTCCATTGTCACCCAACGGCCCAATTTCCTGCTTCTGATGTATTTAAATAGTGGTTTTTTATTGTTGGTCTTAATGTTCTAAATGATACACACTCTGTGTGTGTGTGTGTGTGTGGGTGGGTATTTGCATCACTTATGATCTACTTGCCTTGCCTTGGTCCAAGCTGGTGTTCCTTTTTGTTCTCGTTTGGGCAAGACTTCCAAGACTGTCTTCAAGGTACCAAATTGGCAGCATTCCACCGCCACACCTTACTGTATCGCTGGTGTGGGGTGGTGGCGAGTAATACAGACTGAGGAGATAGCACAGGCTTCCCATTGGCCATTACGCTCACTGGGCCCGTCCCCTGCCCTCTGCCCAGGCAGATGGTGACCAATCAGATGGCGACCAATCAGATGGTGACCAATCAGATGGCGATCAATCAAGGGAGTGCCATCCACCCGGCCATGCCTCCTCCGTGACTCTGGAGTGAGGATGGATGGTGGATGTGCCATACTCACCTCACTCCGGAGAAAAAAAGGGAGGGTAAGTCCCCAAACTTTTGTCTCCACAGCTTTGCTGGAAAGCGAAGTGCACTGTGGCTGCTGCATTGTATAATTGCTGCAGCGCTACTGCAGCCCCACCCAGGGGCTTTCTGTGTGTTTAGACAACCCCCCCCCCACACACACACACAGTTTCTGAAGGACACCTTTTTTTCTCTAATAGCTTCCTTGATGTTACTCATTAACCATGCTTGTAACTTCTTGGACATTGTGCTACTTTTCTTGATCTGTGGGATACAGTGTGTTCAGAGAAGCTGGGAATTATGTGATTTGTAGATCCAATAATCCATAGTTTTTCCAGATGTTTGTGGACATGTGGAAACATCCAAGTCCTTCACAGTGTGAACAGGGTTCAGTTTATCACCCTCCCAGTTCATGTTATTTACCAAAGTCAGGAAGAACTTCCAAGATGCTGCCATTTGCACATGTAACTTGCAAGCATGTCTGATGTCTTGGGTATTCTGGTGCATTCAAGGCAAGCTTGGAAAAGCTAGATGATTTATTTCTGTGAGATCTACAGTTCCTGAGCCCTCATGCTGTGAATAGATGCCTGTTGGCCATCTCCTCCCCCACCTCCAGTCAGTAACATGAAATGGAAGAGCTCTATTCATGCTGGGAAAGCCACAATAACGTCTGAGGTCTCCAGGCCCTGGCATACAGCAATCTGGATTTAATTTGAAATCTGGATTATTATTAATGTTGTTTTTGATGTCCAGAGGATGTCTGCCAATTTTGTCTGGGAAATCTGGATTAATTCAATTTCAGACTTTGGGGTTTTTGTCCCTCTCTAGTCTTTTCCTTCTCCATACTGCAATTTTAATTTACAAGGATTCTCTTATTTTTATGGAAGTGCAACATCCCCAAACCTCTTCTGTGATTCTCAGGCTATTCAGCTATATTCTTGCACAATGTCCAACATTAGACAGAGGATATATTGACACTTGGAAGCTCCTATAAGGGAACAGATGAGGAAAAAAGAAAAGAAGACTCTAGATTTTGACGCTCATTTCCCAGCTTTTGGTTGTCCCATGCTAGCCTTCCCCAACCTGGTCCCCTCCAGATTTGTTGAACTGTAACTCCATTAACTTGGTCATGCTGGCTGGGTATGATAGGAGTTGTCCTCCAATAGTTCCAGGGGGCACCAGGTTGGGTGAATCAGCCCCATGCTTTCACTCCCAGTTCCAGCACATTGCAAAATTTTCTTCCACGAATTTCACTCTGGCTTGATACATCTCTCCCAAGCAAAACTTGTAGAGTATGCTATGAAACTCCAAGCCACAACTGAAATTTGAAATACATGTTGTAGAGCCACATCCAGAGACATGGAGGATTTGTTCCAGATAGATGCTTGGTTCTGAACATCCAGCACATTAATAATTTCCATTTGTGTCTTTGTTGCAAATCCTTTGCTGGGATTTATTTGCAAGATTTGCCTTTGGATCTGAACACAGTTTGCTAAAAGATATTAATCTAGCAAGAGTTCAGAGATGCCTGAAGCTACATACGTTACTGTTTCAGACAAATGGAAATACATAAATTTGGGGTGGGGAATAATTTATGGCATAGAGAAGTTCCACCTCCAAAGACTCAATCTGTTTGGGCTATAGATTGCTATATAGCTTTATGACTGGGTTTAGGTATTTTATGTTTTTTACTGTGCTGCTTGTTATCTTTTGCATTGTCTTTTATTGTTTTGGGTTTTCTTGGAATCCACCCAGAGAATGTTAGTTATTGGGTGTGTTGAAATACAATTTATAAATCAATACAATTTGCATTTTCCTGTTATTGCTGAGTCCCAACTCCCCACACTCCATTTTGATGGGAATTATTTGGTACTGATGCCTCCTGTTAGAAAGGCAGTTAGCAGAGAAAAAACAGAACAGAATGTGTTGTTCATACAAGGCTAAAAAAAGGAGTCCACACCCATAGTTTACATTGTGTTCACTCACAATGTAATCTTGCATGTAAATTCAGGTACGGTGTAGAGTTTTCAAAAAGACAGCTTGTTCAGTCAATTTATGATTTATTATCTTTTATTACATTTCTATACTGCCCTATAGCTGAAGCTCTCTGGGCATTTTGCAAAATAGCACCCCACATTCAGAGTGATTGTTGAATCTTACTTCAACAGTGGCAATGGGACATCCTCCAGCACAACTGAGGATAGCAAACTAGTTTAGGGGGTATAGGGGAGGTTGTGTAGAACCCACAGTTTTGTCGTCCAACACCTCATTGCTGCCCCCACCATATCTGCCTTCAGAGGTGGCTGCTTCACTCTACCTAATAGTAGGTCCAGCCCTGCTTTTATCTTCCACTTTATACTGAACAGGATGGACACATGAAAAGAAAGGCATGGCCTACCACTCTTATATCTAGTTTGGCCCTATGTCTATGAAACAAACAAAGAACAAACAGTGAGGTGTGTTTGGGGGCATGAAGAGCTTTTCCAGCACATTGGCATATATAGGCCATCTACACACTTTGGCATTGCAGCAAAAGGGCTAACTCACAAAAAGAAGGGCAGCGCACACAGTTGAACAGCAGAAAGCTTAAGAATATGCTTCAAAATGCTGTCATATCAAAGTTATACTTTAATTGATTATAAAGGCCATTTTCTAAATTGATTGCAGATATTTACGAGCACATGCAAATGAACATGATGAACTTAGGAACCTTCTTTATATCAAGACAGACCATAGCCAGGATTTCAGACAGGGAGTATTTTCCAGTCTTGCCTGGAGATGCTGGAAATTGAACCTGAGACCTTCTGCAAGCAACACTTTTGCTCTGCCATTGAGCTATGGCCCTTTTGCTCAAATCTTCACATTAGTGTAATGCCTTTATTAAGCCAACCAAAAGGTCACCAAAAATGGGCACGCATTTGAGATCTCTGGATCTCTTAATCAGCTGGTTGACCTAATAAAAGTATTACAGTAGTACTATGGATTTTGACATGTTTCTTATGGCCAACATAGCTACCTTTGCTTTTTGTGAATCTTCAATATAGGGATGTGATCAAGGTTGTGGCCTTAGGCTACTAGGGGCCTTCCTAGACGAGGCCTTAGCGCGCCTTCTCACCCGGTTTCCCTGCTGTGCGTCCAGATGACGCACAGGGGAATCCGGAGGCAGGCCGCGCTGAGACCTCCTTCAATGCGCCATAAGCGAATGCGCTTATGGCGCGCTTTTTCCCCAGCTCCGGCCTCAGGCCGGAGCTGGGGAACGTCTAGCGACTTCCGCGGCTTTTCGCGGCTCCTCACTTACTCGCGAAGAGCCGCAAAAAGCTGCGGCCCTGCCTGGCACAGCACTCATAGGAGTGCTGTGCCCATTGGTGGGGGGGGGGAAGAGAGGGGAGGGCGAAGGATGGCAGGGTGGGTGGCACGGGGAGGGCAGGGGAGATTGCGCCACGCGCCTCCCGAGCAAGCAGCCGAGCGGCGCTTGCCCGGGCAATGCCGCTCGGGTGCTTGCTCGGCCGGCGCGCGGCACGATCTCCCCCGCCCTCCCCCGTGCCACCCACCCTGCCATCCTTCCCCCCCCCCCATAAAAATAACCAAAAACGGACTTACCAGTCCAACGTCTTCGGGCCGCACCCGGCCCCTTTAACAACAACAACAACAAAAATGGCGGACGCCGCAGGGACGCGACGTCCCTGCGCGTCGTGTGTGTGTAAGGCTGGGGGAGGCGTGCTAACAGTAGCGCACCTTGGCCCCACCTCCCTGCCGGCGTAAGCCGGCAGGTCTAGCAAAGCCCTAGGTTGATTGCATTGAGGGACTTCAACATCCATGACAAAGAGTTCATTCATTAAATGTACTTCAGGATCTTACTGCCACCAGAACAGCTGTGGGCCTGTATCCCAGTATATTACAGATCTGGCTTATGTAACAGGTTATTTGTCAGACCTAGGCTAGATCTACACTACTGCTTTGTAGTGGTATTGAAATGCACTGATAACTGTTGGGGCACAATCCACATTCCATATACTGCTTTCATAGAGCACCATCAGATGAGCGTTTTATCGTATGCTCACTCTGGCCCACTTACAGATGTGCATGTGTCATTTCAATGATGATGACATCTGTCTCTTGCGTGCCTCCTGCTCATTTTTCCATCGCAAAATAGACACCCCCCCAAATTCTTTTTAAAAATGGAATGTGCCACAATCTCCTGATGTGTGCAGGAAAAACAGTGTGATAAAAGCAGCCCCTGAATGGGCTATGGGGTGTTTATTTACGTCCTCTTTCCTGGCCGGGAAGAAGGAGGACGTAATGAGGCACAGAAGCGGGGGTGGAGAAGCAATGGTAAGGAAACATGATTTTCCCCCGTGTGATGATGCTCGTAGTGTTATATCCTGCTTTTTATTCCACATTCATAATGATTTGACAAGGTGCAGATCTGGCCTTAGTGTACTGCACCAGGAATCTAAAGAAGGGGAAGGTAATCGTATCATTCTTGTCACGGTCAGATCAGTTCCTTGTAAAAGTGCTGTGTTTTTGTGGCCTGAAGTCTTTCTGTCATTCATCTGATCAAAATTGCCAAGACTCGGGAGATTTATGGAGTTATTGGTTTCCAGAACAGCATGGGGGATTTAGCCTTTGACCTTAGTAGCTAATTGGAGGGTAACCCGGACAAGCTTTGGAAGAAGAGATTGACCTTGTCAGGGTTTACAATGAGGTTAGCCCCTAAGGGTACATATTCAATCTGGAGACAAAACACAGAATGAGTTCCATGGTCTTCAACTGCGAGCCCTGTGTACCAAATGACACTTGGCTTCCTTTCCTTTACATCCGCTTTTCATTTTGGAACAAGTCTAGCAGGGAAACAGGCCTCATGTGCTAACTCCGTTGTCACAGAACAGCACTGATGTCTTTGTGGTGACAGTAATCGAATGGTGCATGCTGTTCTAAAGAGACTTTGCATTTCTGTGTCTAATTCGAAGGTTTTCGTTTTAATGAGCTTCTAAAGCCATATGTTTTCTAGCTCTTTCTCATGAGGCCATTACCCCGCAAGCGACCTGCTGGAGTCGCTCAGCTCATACAACCACCTCCTCACTGCAGGGAAGTGCAGAACTTGGCCAACCTCAAAGTATATCCCTCTGATTTAAACTGGCATCCATTTCCGTTGTTTTCCGTACAGAGTCCAAACTGTGTTCTGTTGGGGTTTTAGACAGGGCCCTATTTCCTGTGATTGCAATAATGTTGCTGCTGTGAAGTGGAGTCTAGAGATATATATATATAAAATAAACCTCTTTTTTTTTTTTTTTTTGCAGAACAGGGAGCGGGGGGGGGGGGAGTAATTATACAGCTGGGAAACTCAGGCACACAACCATGCACATGGCTATATCTTAATCCAGGCTTGCAGCATCACTGTAGATGATGAATTCAGGTGCACACAGAGCTCAGCTCCTCCTCCTTATTGTCTGGCAGTGGCATCCCCTCTGAGCACTGGCTCTGCTGGAGAGGGGAAATTCCTTTGCTTCAACATGAAAACCCAACCTCAAGAGGGCTGGGCAAAAGATGAAAGGCTCCCCAAGGCAGTGCAACTCCTCCTCCTCCTCCTCTTTTTCAAGCTTGTTTCCATTTAAATGCCTGCAAAGGCAGTCTCCTTCTCCGGCTGACTTTTGTGGCTGGTGGGAGGTCTCTGCTTCTTCAGTATGGAGCATTTCAGCAACTAGACACCGGCCAGCTGAGGAGAAGTCACTTTCTGGAGCTTCCTCTGTTGAGGGTGTTTGTGCTTCTCCATTTAGGAAATGCCTCTTACCTTTAGTAGCCTACCAATCATAGCAACAAGCTAAGCCAGGATTGGTGGTTTTAGAGGTGGTGACATTGGGAGGAACATCTCAGAAGGAGAGGCAACGAGATCAGGTTGTGGCCACCAGCTCTGACACTCATTACTTCTAGGAGTAGCAGAAGCTGTGGAGCACTGGGGGTCACTGACTGCGCTCCTGGCCCTGCCAGCATGTTTTTGTAAAGCCTTATGGGGAGGTTTAGGATGAGGAAGTTAGATGATGACCAGGAGGGTTCCTCTGCATGGACCTGGTGACTAAGTTCCTCGATGTCTGCTCCGCTACTGGTTTGGGCCGTGCTTCTGCACTTGGGAATCGACCAGTCCCTGGCCAGAGGAGGAAAGTCATGGGAGCAATGCACAGGTAAGAGCTGGGGCATCTCAGTACAAATCCTTAGGGGTGTTTGCAAATGGGAGTGAATGGCCACACTGCGTTGAATATTCAATTTGCATGGTTAGGTTACAAAACTCATGGCAAAGTCACATACTATGACTCTGAACCTTCCCCCTCGAGAGTCATCTGCAATCACTTGAGCAACACCTCTTTATCTGCCATGTGTGTTCAAGGAAATGAAAATGCCATTGATACCATGGTTATGTGCCCTGGTTTGGCATTGTGTAAACTAGGTTAGATCTACACTAGAGCTTTTTGTCAGTATTGAGGTGCACTGAAAACTGCTGGAGCACACTAGGCATTCCATATGCTGCTCTTGAAGCATTATTTCCCACTTTTTATTCCGTATTATCCAAAATATCACAAGAGATGTCACTGGGTGCACTAGGAGGTATAAATGCTCAAGAGGGAGATAGGGTCACCATGATGGGATTGTATCGATATGATACAAAGTAGATCTGGTGCTGGTTGCTCTGAGAGCAAAGGACCCTGGAAATCAATGAGTCACTTATGCTGAGACAGCAAAGAAACCACACAGAGTCCAACATAATTCACCAATAATTACTGCTTGCAGCTTTCCTGTGTCAAGTTCCATTTAAGCTGTGCAATACTTTTGTGCGGCAGAGAACCTATTGGCACAGCAAGAACGACCGCTGTATTAGGGTGTCTTCCAGATGAGGCTTTTACCATGCCATTGTCCTGCCGCCGTGGAATTTTACATGCGTCTGTGTTCCAGATGAAGATGCCTTTCACTTGTATTCCATCCATGATTTCCCACCACTTCTATATTTTTTTCTGAACACAAAAAAAGAGCTAAGGAGGGGAGCATGGAATTGCTGCTTGATTAGGAGTACTCAGATCAGTAGTGCTGTCTGGAATAGGAAGGGGGGATTTATTTTAGTTTGATTTTGATAAGAAATTTGCTAAGTTTTCCATATTCAGGACAAAGAGAACTTGGGATTTAAACAAACATTGGATATGGGAGAAATTGAAATGGTTGAAAGAGCTGAGTATGTTTAGCCTGGAGAAGGGACGATTAAAGGGAGACGTGATACTGCTATTCAAGTATCTGAGAGGCTATCATGCAGAAGATGGAGCAGAGTTGTTCTCTGTTTCTCCAGAGAGCAGGACTAGAACTAATAGTGGAAATTGCAGAGGAGCAGATGTTGGCTAAACATTAGAAGAAAATTCTTAATGATGACAGCTTTTAAGCAATGGAACAGATGGCCTGAGAGGTGGTGGACTCTCCTTCATTCTAGGTATTTAAGTAGAAGCTGGACAGCTCTCTATCTGGGATGCTGTAGCTGCACCTTCTATTGAAGAGCCTGCATTAAGCATGGGCAGACCAGATGATCTCCAAGGTCCCTTTCAACTCTTTGATTCCATATCACTTGCCTTTGTTCATTGCTAATTCAAACTGTTATGCACAGGGTGGGGGTGGAATTCTACCTCACTGTTAATGCCATGGTTTTGCAGGAGTTGTAACTTCAACTTTGCTTATGAACTAAATAACGGCAAGGCTGATGGGAATTAAAAATGTAACTGAAAGGAATATTTAGCTATACATTGCAGGTATAAACACAAAAGCCAAGTGGAATTATAGCTATTAAATCTATAATCTTCATGTAATGTGAAAGTTACATCCTAGGGTTTATCTGTAAGTGCAACTACTTGCCCAAGCATATCCAATGACGCTCAAGATTTGGTACTGGCCCCAAGTTAGATAATTAAACAATTTAAATAACACTTTTGTTGCCTTCACATTTCCCCACTTCACCAATTGAAAAATGAAGCAAAGTTTCAGTGAGCTGATATGGACATTACTATGTCCAAACAGTGTGCTCATGCCTGCTGAGTGACTGCTCCTACTGCAGGCAAGAATGGCTAAACGAACATCAGAACTTTGGTCTGTGGTTTGCTTAACATGTTGTGCAAACCCAGACCTCTGACTTGTCTCTCTCCTGACAAGCCAGAGAAATAACTCATGGCTTATTGGTGGGTTATGTCCTCTGGCTTATTGTGGGAGAAACAAGCCAGAGTTCCAGTTTTACATGTCATACTGAACAAATTGGGCGGCATGTACAAGCACACTTCTCATATGGAATAAGCTAGGGTTCTGGAGGCTTCTGATGCGCAGCCCATTCAACGTGACATGCAAACTGGGTCAATGAAACTGTGCTTCATTTCTCAATGGGTTGTCCATGGTTTGTTTAGCTGCTCCTGCTTGTAGCAGGAGCACTTGAGCAGTATTTACAAGCACACTGCTCATCAAGGGCAAATCACATTTCCAGCTGAACCAAATGTGTAAGTGCTTCAAAGCTCCTTGTAGTTGAATTATGCTAAGTATTTTTAGCCTTTCAAACTAAAAGTAGGTTTTAAAGAGGAACACCAGCTAGTGATGAATGATGGACAATGGTGTCTATTCTGCCTGTGATTTTTGAATAAGTCTCACTTTGTTTCTTTCTGGTGGGCTGTTTTCATGGCAATGCAATGAGAATCACTTCCACCTTTTCTCCACTTTATTCTGATTTTGCCTCTGATCTGACAGTCCCATGGCAGCTTTAGATCCATCTGAGACAAGCCCGTTTGTTAAGATATGCAACTCACCAAAGAAAAACAAAAACTGAACAGTGTAAAATACTAAATTGCACTGCTGAGCATACCTTATCTAAACCATTATTCTAAACATGCCTTAAATAAGAAAGAATATTCCATACCTGGAGTTGTTAATCTGGAATAATACATTGATTCTGGGAAAAGGAGGCATGAAGCTGTATAAGTCTGTTGCAGCAAGACAGCAAAAAATTATTTTCTGCTTGTTTGTTGTATCTCTATGTCTCTACATAGTTGGGTTATTATTTGGGGGGCACTGAGCTATCTTTAGGGATGTGTGGTCTCAATTTGATTTCAGCCTGTTTCCTAGGTCTTCTCTATCATTTTAAAGCACTCAAATAATTGCAGAGTTATGTACTCCTGGAAGTGATATTGGCTGGATTGTCTCTTTAAAAACACAAATCTTATGTCAGCTCTTGGAAATTGCAGTTGTTTAATATGTAACCAAGGGGAGAAAGACATACTATAGCAATTTTTTATTTTATTTTATATTTTGAAACAGAGATGAGATTTCCTTTGGCAGCTCCGTAAGGGGTTTTTTTTTTGTTCTCATATTTTTTTTTTGTACAACATGGTACATTGAAGGAGGGAAATCCTTTCTCCATTCTAAGCATACTACTGTGCTACATTGATTTCCATATGTTAGCCTTTCAGATTATATCTCTCCATATTATTGGATGTGATAAACTCAGAGATTCTGTTAAGTAATCTAGACAAACAACATCATCCCCATTGTATTGAATTTTTTGGTAGTGTCAAAGATAGGTGACCATATGAAAAAGAGAACAGGGCTCTTCAATCTTTAACAGTTGTGTAGAAAAGAGAATTTCAGCAGGTGTTATTTGTATGCATGCAGCACCTGGTGAAATTCCCTCTTCATCACAACAGTTAAAGCTGCAGGAGCCCTGCCCTCTTTGAGATCACGTCACTGTAGCTACATTGCATCTAGAAGCACCTTTAGATGCATGCGTCTTCCCAAGTTTCACTTTGAAAGAGTGAGCTAAGGTATATTCAACAGGAGAACTCAGCCAACTAGCCTTAGGTTTTAGAGCTGAGCTGAATCCTTATCAAAGGATGGTGTCTTTGGAGCACTGCCTCCATTCCTTAGGGCCTGGCACAGTTGGCCTCCTCTGCCAGCCAGGGAAGAACTGGGCTGATGGGTAGCTGGCAAGATTAATCACATTGTGTGTACTAACAGTGCCCAACACTGTCCTTCTCCAGTGTGCTTCAGAGCCCTGAAATACCCTTCCCCCAGCACCCTTGGAAGGTGCCTCCGACATTCTGTTTTAGAGCTGCCAGACCATCCTACTCCATTGACTGGGTTGCACATCAGCACACACCAGATATCAAAACAGCATGTAGTTTTGTAGTACAAATGCAACCTAATACTTTCCGGTACTTTTTTATATGACATGATGAGCACATCCCTTCCCTCAGTAACATGGCTTTATTTGAACTTCTTAATATGATTATGAGTACATGGGAATTGGGAAACCATTTTCCCATGTACTCATTACATGGGAAAATGTAGCTATTTTAAATTGGCCTAATTGTCCCCATCTTTTTAATTTGAATGAGCTGATGAAACTTTATTTTTCTGTTTTTACAAATGACCACCTTATAAAGGTTTGCATTAGCACCATCACAGAATTTTTTTAAAAAAAGTTTACAGATGGTGGGAGGAGGAATCAGGAGCACAAAATCACTGCTTTGTGAAAATACATAATGCTGGTGACTGTGAAATTGTGTCTTAGATGCACACAAGCCAAATCATGGTCCCTGTGTCACCTCTCACCTGTGGGGGAACCCCCCCTCCTCGAATTTGTCTTAGTAAGCATGTAGGATCTCATGATGAAAAATACAAACCACAGTGCTTACCTTTGAGTTTGCCCAACCAAGTCAGCTAAAAGTTACTCATGAGTAATTGGTAACATGACTTGGCTTTTTTAAAAAAATGTCATTAGGTGTTTGTAATTAAAGTTGATTAACTTAAAAAATGTCAGGGGAGAGAGAGAGAGAGAGAGATGGGCAATATCTTTAGAACCCACAAAAAATCCCACAAAAATATGCAAGCTTTCGCATTCCCCAGAATTCTTAATCAGGCTAGCCGGTATAAAAAACAGGGGGTTGAGGAAGTAACAGTGAGTGCAGTCTTGTGTTGGTTGCTCACAAATACTGAAGTGGCAAAGAATACAGATGAATAAGAGCAATGCTCTAACTGACTTAGCAAGGGAGTTAGTTTGGATGGCACTGCCTGCTTGATAACCTTGCTAAATGCCTCTTGATCTCAACCACATCATTTCATGTCCAAGCATCATGAGGGTTGTTCTCTCTGTGTGGGAAGGGAAACCACATTCCATCGCATTCTATGCTCCCGTGCATGTAATACTGACCATGCAAATCAGTACAGTTTATACATATTGGCTTATTTTTGGTCCCCTCTAGATAGATGTTTAATATATATACAGATCAGAGAGGCTGATCTACACATTCCGTTTGTTTTTCAAAAGTGTGCCACTGTGTGATTTTACCTCAGCCCTCCTTGCTTTAGCCAATTCAGGACCCAGTAGCTTTACCAGCCTCTCCTGTGTAACTTGAGAGCTTTTGAAAATGCTGCTCCCACCACATTCCCTTGATCTCTGTGATGTGATATGACTATCCTCATACTTCTGTTAAAGAGGGATCTAGCCAGAGCCTTCACAGCATAAGCTGCGTAACTTTCTCTCAAATTATCCACAGCTGCTGTTCTGTAATCATTACTGAGATTCTGCATAATCCCTAGCTGACTTTAATCATTAAGAGAGTCTGTATAATATGGGAGGTGAACTGAAAATGACTGCTTTGGCTTTCATTTTACATCAATTTGAGAAAAATCTGCTCTTCCATCTCTGAGGAGTCTGTCTTCAAGCCACAGACAGCTCAGGTGCACAAAGCACTTGTGGTAACCTACCACAGTCAGTCCTTCCCCTGCAAAGAGAATGTGAAGTCATTTAGACTACTTGAGAAGGAACATCACAGCCAGGGTGTGCAGATCTAATTTTCCAGTGCAACTACTTCTTCTCCTTCTCCTTCTCCTTCTCCTTCTCCTTCTCCTTCTCCTCCTCTAGTTGATTTAGATTTTTATCCCATCCCAGTCTGAGGTTCTAGATTTAGAGCATGAAAAAATTTAAATGCTGACAAAATACAGCAAGCTGGAATCTCCCAATATGCCCAACTGTTGAAAGGCAGCCCAACCAAAAGTTATCTTGCATTTGCTTTAAAAGTTGCATGGCTACGGGCGTCCCAAAAGATTAGCTCTACCTTTCCTTTTCATCAAACCCAGGTGAGGCAGTGCCTGTTCTGAACCAGTGCCTGGGCACGGTAATGGACTGGATGAGGGCTAATAAACTGAAACTCAATCCAGACAAGACGGAGGTACTGTTAGCGGGTGGTTCTTCTGTCCGGCGAGGTGATGTTTGTCCTGTCCTGGACGGGGTTGCACTCCCCCTAAAGGATCGGGTCTGTAGTTTGGGGGTGCTCTTGGATCCAGAACTGTCACTTGAGGCACAGGTGAACTCAGTGGCAAAGAGCACCTTTTATCAGCTCAGGCTGATATACCAGCTGCGCCCTTATCTGGACAGAGATAGCTTAGCTACAGTTATCCATGCTCTGATAACCTCTCGTTTGGATTACTGCAATGCGTTATACGTGGGGCTGCCTTTGAAAACGGTCCGGAAACTTCAACTGGTGCAAAACAGGGCAGCAAGGTTATTAACAGGGACTGGCCGGCGAGATCACATTACGCCAGTCCTTTTACAACTTCATTGGCTGCCAGTCCAGGTCCGGGCCCAATTCAAAGTGCTGGTATTGACATTTAAAGCCCTAAACGGTTTGGGGCCAGGTTATCTGAAGGAACGCCTCCTCCCATATGTACCTACCCGGACCTTAAGATCATCTACAGGGGCCCTTCTCCATGAGCCCCTGCCAAAGGAAGTGAGGTAGGTGGCTACTAGGAGGAGAGCTTTCTCCGCTGTGGCACCCCGGTTGTGGAACGAGCTCCCCAGAGAGGTCCGCTTGGCGCCTACACTGTACTGCTTTCGTCGCCAGCTGAAGACCTTTTTATTCACTCAGTATTTTAACACTTAATTTTAACTTAAATTTAAATTTTACTGTTTTAACTCTGTATTTTAATCTTATATCAACTTTGCTGTGTGGTTTTAACCTGGTTGCGCTTTTTATACTGTATTTCGTAATTGTGTTTTAAACTGTTGGGTGTTTTACTGTAGTTTTAATTTTTGTGAACCGCCCAGAGAGCTTCGGCTATTGGGCGGTATAAAAATGTAATAAATAAATAAATAAATAGAAGGGAGAGATTTCCTTTTGAAAGAGTAGCTACTGTATAGAAGGCGTTCTTAATTCCCCCTGTGCTATAAACGTCACAGCCTTGATGATATTGTCACACGGCCAATATGAATGGCTTTACATTGATTGATTGATTGATTGACTGATTGCATTTATATCCCACATTTTCCCCTCCAAGGAACATAAGGCAGCATACATAATCTTCCTCCTCTCCATTTTATCCTCACAGTGACAACCCTGTGAGGTAGTTGGGCTGAGAATCTGTGACTGGCCCAAAGTCACCCAGTGGATTTCCATGGCTGAATGGGGACTAGAAGCTGGATTCTAGTCCCCCCCAGTTCAACACTCTAACCACTACACCGGCACGCATATGATCTATTTATACAGGGGAAAGTAATAAGTCCTATACACAGTCTCCTTCATGGTGAAGCTTTCCTCAGAAGTTACCATGCAGTGAAACTTTCCTGTCACAAATAACTGTATAGTCATTTCCGATAGCAAGTGATCTAACTGCAAAGCTGCCATCACTTCCATCATATTAATTAATACTTTGATCAGGGGATATGGTTGTGCTGGCTCAAGGTTGCGATTTCTTTTTGCTCCCGAGGCAATGAATAGCAGTTAATTTAAACTGTGGCTTTTTTTTAAGGAAATAAATTATGTAGGTGCTGCATAAGCATTTGAACCCTCCAGGTAAGGTTTATCCATTCTTAGTTGCCCCACAACACAATATTTGTGAAGACATCAAAAGGTGGGTGTTTTCCCTGCTGCTAAATGGACCTAATTTGGTGTTGCTGGTGTTTGTTTGAAGCTGCACATAGCTTAGTTGGCACTGCAAAGCTGAGGTCTGGGCTTACCAGATGTTTTCTGTCAAAGTAGCTTATCCTGCCTGGCTTTTATTTTTTAAAAAGTCCATGTGATTCCCCAGGGCCACACATGTGTCTTGCTTTCTTCTCTGAATAATGTGAATTATTTGGAAGCTGCATATCTTTGTGGGAGTGTTTGCATGAATGTGTTTGCGCATAACAAAGACAGCTAGGCTTTAGGCGAAATCCCTGGAGCCTCAAATCCAAATCTATATAGGGGCTTGACTATACACTGTATATACTCGATTGTGGCTGCGTAGTTGTGCTCCATTGTTTATATGACACAGACACCAATTCGCAGCTGCATTGTATTATTCCCTGTGAAGCTGCGCATTTTCAATGTCTCATTTTATGCGAGTTTGTGTGTGCGTCAGTGGTGGCTTCAGTTTGGGTTAAGAGAGTGGGCATAGAAGAGGGAGAGGCAGCTCTGGTACTCGGATGGCCGCTGGAAACTCCACGCTCCCTCCATGGCATCGGGAGAGAAAAACTGTGGGGTTTCGAAGGGAGATGGCACCAACCCAGCACTGTGAAGACAGTCATTTGGATAGCTATGGAAATATGGGAGAACAACTGATTGCCAATGACAACTTGTGGTTTATCTCCTCTGTGAATCACTTGGGAAACTCTGATCTTATTTGTGGTGAGCACTAGGATCGCCTAGAAGTAGTGTTGGTGTGGCTGACAGAAGAGAACGAAGCCATTGGAATCTGATGTATACACTGCAACTTGATACTATATACAATAATATAGCAGAGACCAAAAGGGGGCTGGTTGTTGGGGTGTAATATTGAGTCATTGGTTTTAATTGCAGGAAAATTGTATGTAGATTTCTTAAAAATCATATGGAAGCTGCAAGGAAAACTGATAATGAAACATGTTGCATAGAGACATTGGAGAACCAACTTTAGAAATTTTGAGGGAAGGGGAAGGGGCCATTTTAAGTTGCAAATCATTTATTATTTCTCAGGAGCACCTATATCGCTGATTATTATGTAATATAACATCACTACAACAAATGTTCTTAATACATGACTTCTTTTTGGTAATGTAATCTCGAATATATCCAAGAATTGGAGTTTGTATATCCTAGAAGTATCTTTCCATCTGTGCTTAGGTACAGCATCTCCTGTTTTGTGCAGGGACGGCATTAGGGATGCTAAACCAGAAGTTCCAAATCAAGGGATACCCTCAAGTTATGGTGTGTGAAGGAAGGAATATGTTCCCTATGTTCAACAGAGCTGAAATAAGAAGAGCCATTATTTTCCGGGGGTGCTGAGTATACCTAGAATAATAGTTAATCTTTTGAAAGAAAGGGCATTCTTTACAATAAGAGATATCAACCCTAGATATGGGGTAGCAGTAGGATGTGATGGTCCATTTTCAATTTTATATTGTTGTTTAGCTTGGAAAAGAGGAGGCTAAGGGGAGACATGATAGAGGTGTACAGAATTATGCATGGTATGGAGAATGTGGACAGGGAGACATTTTTCTCCCTCTCTGAAAATACTAGAACCTGGGGTCATCCCATGAAACTGGTTGGTGGGAGATCCAGGACAAATAAAAGGAAGTACCTCTTCACACAGCACATAGTTAAATCATGGAACTCACTACCACAAGATGTCGTGATGGCCACCAATCTAGATGGCTTTAAAAGGGGTTGGAAAGATTCCTCGAGGCAAAGGCTATCAATGGCTACTAGCCCTGATGGTTGTGTGCTATCTCCAGTATTCAAGGCAATAAGCCTGTGTGCAACAGTTGCTGGGGAACATGGGCGGGAGGGTGCTGTTGCACCACGTCCTGCTTGTTCATCCCTGGCCGATGGCTGGTTGGCCACTGTGCAAACAGAGTGCTGGACTAGATGGACCGTTGGTCTGATTCAGCATGGCTCTTCTTATGTCCTTAGTATCCTTTCCAATTTTGTTTTAACAACCCTATCGCTGTTCGGTAAGACAACCCAGGGATTTTTCTTTATCCAGGCTGAGTGCTGCCAGTGAATCAATTCTTTCGATTATTTTTGATCCATCCGGAAGCTGCTTTGGTGGCGTAGGTGTGTGGCCTGTTACCATCTTTCAGCAACAGCTTTTGTAGCACTCTGCTATGTTCCCCCAGGTTTACTAACATGGCTTTGTGCTTTCTCTGGCCTAGACCTGCGTCCTTTGGATATTCTCTCTGAAGTGGTTCCCATGAACGGGGTGAAGAGTGGAATACGGATGATCCAAATACAAGGCGCAAGGGGCTTCCAGTTCTCGGCAATGCGCCCTCGCTTCCTCAGCTTTCCAGCATCACGGATTTTCATTTATTGTGACCTTTTCCCAGAGGAATTCTCCATTGTGTTCACGCTAAAAGCATTCCACATGCAATCCAAGGTAAGCCTGTGATGGATTTTTACACTAGCACAGAATCATATCTGTAGATCATAGTCACTGTGGTGAATTCATTTTACAAGTCTGGATTTAATATTCCTATTAATTTGGTAAACTCTGCAGAATAATGAAACTATCTCACTATTTCATACTATAAACTGTGACTGGAACAATTATAAGCATATTTATTTGGATGCTAACGGGCTTGGATGTATGATACTATTTAAACAAAATTATGCAGGCTATAGAATTTAATTTTAGTGCTTTAACTTGATATATAAAACTGTCACAGATGGCAAGATATAATTTTAATTGACAGAGTTTAATTTTTAAATTACATCCTTTAAAAACAGAACTCTGAAAAATATCCTGGGGTTTTTCAATCATATTTCCTTTAATGGATTGTGGAAACACATACATGGATAGGATTTTATTATTATTATTCATAGCAGTTAAAAAGAAAATAGAATCGGGCAATCTCCTAATCCATTGGCACGTTGATTTTCTTTTGCTTACATCTGGTTTATGTTGAGTAAGGCTGCAATCCTATACCCAAATCAGTGGGACTTACTTCTGTGTAGACATGTATAGGATTGCAGACACCTTGGAGTAAGTCACATTGAACTCCATGGGGATTACTTCTAAATAATAATAATAATAATTTCTTGCCCACCTCTCCATTCTGATCGAGGCGGGGAACAACAATAAACAATAAAACACATAAAACTGAATTAAAACATAATATACATTGTTAAAACCATCCTAAAACCATCTTAAAATTCCACTGGATAGGCCTGCCGGAAAGATCAGTCTTTATAGCTTTCTTGAATGCTAGTAGACTGTTAAGTTGACGAGTCTCCTCCAGCAGGCCATTCCACAGTCTGGGAGCAGCAGAAGAGAAGGTCCTCTGGGTAACAGTTGTTAATCTAGATTTTGCTAGCTACAGTAGATTTTTTCGCAGAGGACCTGAGTGTGCGGGGCGGATTGTATGGGAGAAGGCAATCCCACAGGTAGCCTGGACCCAAACCATGACACATATAGGATTGTACTGCACAAGACACGCATAGGATTACACTCCACAAGAAAGTGCTTTGCTGTGTAATCAAATCTTCAAGTGACCAGGCTATCATGTGATAACATGCATTCATCACATGAATAACATGGTCACCTGAAACCACCAGGAATTAGGGAAAAAGCCAGAGTGTGCTATTATGAAATGATGAAAAGTATCAAAAGGTGTATACTTTAAAGGTGTATACTTTAAAGGGTTAGCATTGGTGAAATGAATTTTGTGCACTGAAAAAGCCCTGTTTGTTTCAGCTCTTTTGGAAACCCCTGAACTCTGTGGCCTGGCTGAATAAACCCATAGTGGATCTGACTTTGCAAATGTGCAATCAAAAGCTGGGATCTGAACACCTTGACACGTTAAGGTGGGATCAAGGTTTAGCACTCAGAGCTGTTGCTGAGGGCCAGCAGGGCCATGCCTTTCCAATAGCCCCTTTCTTGATGTCTTCAACCCACTGTCTTGTGTGCCAAGCACATTAGAAATTGCTGTAGGAGAGGGGATCAGCAATGGCTTTGCTTTGTTAATGTGTGTTTTAAATTTCAAAGAAGTGGATGACCTATGAAAAATGTGGTACAGTCATGTTTGTACCAGTAATTTACATTTAGCACATTATCTACCTGAATTGGTCAAAGCTATTTGTATTATTACTATAGCACTGTGTGTAGAAGTGTATAAACACCCTTTTGCAAAGCACATCTTATCTGACTCACTATTGAATGCAGGTACATTTTCATTGTGGGGTGGGCTTTGATGATTACTCCCATGAATGGAAATTGTAATGTGAAAAATGACTTCCATTCTGCCTTGAGAAGTGCTCTGCCCTTGGTAGTTCAAACCTCTACATTGGGTGAGTTCACAGGACACAACAACCCATCCTGCAAAACAAGCTACACAGCATGGGTTGTTGTTGGTGAGCCCGACAGATGATTGGGCTCACTGTAGGTTGTTCTCCCCATCCTTTCCCATCGGCCCTCCTGCCAGCAATGGAGATCACTTAAAAACCTTGGGATCTTGACTTCTTTTCCCCACGCTGCCTTTGACAGTTGACAAGTGAGCAAAAGGGATCAAGTTCCCCGTTCACAGTAACTGCTTTGACTGCTGTCAAGAGTAGCTGCAGTTACTGTAAAAGAAGCAAAAAAGGGGGTGGACTCTAGATCACCCTTAAAACCAGTTGCTACTGACTCAGGAAAGGATAGATAGATTGGAATGAGGGCACCCCCAAGTAACAGGCCAACATTTAAAACTCTAGGGATCTTGACCCTTTTTCGCCATCTTGCTTTTGATATTTGACAGATTGAATCCAGACTTAGTCATAGTAGACCCACTGAAATCATGACTAAGGCCAAATCTACACCTTATGTCAAATCATTAAAAATGTAGAATAAAAAGCAGGATAGAACACTATGAAAGGGTATATGGAATGTGGATTGTGCCCCAACAGTTATCAGTGCATTTCAATACCACTATAAAGCAGTAGTGTAGATCTAGCTTAAGTTAATTCTAATGGATTTCAATGGATCTACTCAAAGTTTGACTAAGGGTGCTACCAGATGAGGAGTTCTAATAGTAATAGCCAGAAGGCATGGTGCAGCGATTCCATCTTGTTTTACTTAATAGATTTTCTACTATAAAGAAAAGCACAGAAGTAGTGATGGGAAAACATGGCAGTAGGGTGGTGTTATGCATGGAAGATGGCATCATGTACATCCCTCATAAAATACCATGGATGAGGCAGGGTGATGGTATGCTAAAAGCTTCATCTGGAAGCACCCTAAGGATGTATCCATTCCAACCACTCATGGCCAATATTGACCATGAGTGGCTATCATTGTGTATTTTGCAGACCCAGGAATTTATATCTGTGGCTTTGACCCTAAGGTGCATGAGTAGCTACTCTATGCCTACCACTATTGCTACTCACAATGTTAAGTAAGTAATTACACATTATAGTAAGTAATTCATATACAGGTTATATGTGGTTGTGTTTTTCTTGTTGTATACTTATGCAACCAGCTCCCCAAAGCAACATAGAGAAGGGAATGAATGATAGCAAATCCGGATAGGGCCAGCTGTTGGCAAGGGAATAACTAGCAGTTGTTGTCCCATAAGTATCCGTTTCCTTTGGGGCCAAGGACTCTGCATGCTAGCTCTAGTTTTACATACCTGAAACCATTCACACATATTGAACTTCCATATAGTCCAATCCTATGTAGTGTATCTTATTAAAAAGCTAGAACAACACAAATTTATTAGTGCAAAATCAATTTACAGTGATTGCACAGTATAACGCTGGTGTGATAAAGCTCTAAGAAGTGAACGGACATTGGTCCTATAGCACAGCTATAGAAAGGAACCCCAGTAACATATGTCCCCAAAGCCATCCACATGCAGACAACACGAGTACCCAGTTTTCTAAAAACACCCATAAGCACTGTCTTTTTCTTTTAGGAATCTTACTATTCCTTTGAATCCTAGGATCAAAGCATTTTTGGACATATTTTACCAAGTCACAAGCTGGTAAAAAGAGACAATGCCTTTCAGGCTAATAGGTGTATCTGTGTTTTTCAGAGAAACGAGTACATCTTTACGATTTTGGAGGAAAACAGTGACACTTTGCTGCTTGGTCTCCGATATTCACGGAATAAACTTCACTTCCTCTTCTGGAGCAGAGAGCTGTCCAATGGCTGGCAGACGCGGGTCACCTTCCGGGATGTGTTTTTGGCAGACAATCAGTGGCACACACTGGTACTGGCAGTATCTAAAGGCTCCTTCTCTCTCACTGTGGACTGCAGCATCCCCACAGATGTGTATGTGAAGCACGTACAATTCAGGGGTAATTTAACCACCACCACCCCTGGGATGGGGCTGCATGCCCCAGAACTGGGAACTCTGAAGGCTTTGGTCAATGTGTGAGAGCACTTGTCACCTACATAGCACAGGTTATCTCTAGAAAATGCACTAAGGCAGTGAACCTCTTCCACATCCAAATAGAAGCATTACAGTGCTTTACAATCTGGTCAACAATGGGTTGAATCCTGTGTAAGTCCTACTTAGAGTAAACCCATTAAAATGAATGGGACTTAGATAAGTCATGACTAACTTAGGTACCATTCATTTCAGTCTACTGTAAGTGGGGCTAATACTGGATTCAACCTATGAAAGTGTACTTGGAGATGTGGTGGGTAACCATCAAGATGCAACCTTAAAGGAGATCTACACTACTGCTTTATATTGAAGTGCACTGAGAACTGTTGGGGTACAATCTGCATTCCATACACCACTTTCATAGAGCATCATCAGAGTGGGGGATTTCTGTGTTTCCCTACCATCGCTATGGCCTCCTGCTGCTGTCCTGCATTAGTGACAATCTCTTTACATGGGGAGAGAAAGAGGAAGCAGCAACAACCGCATGGCCCATTCAGTGGGTGTTTTTATTGTGCTGCTTTTCCTGCACACAGCAGGAAATGGTGGCAAGTTTCATTTTAAAAAAATAAGCCAGATTTTCTGGGACTTTTTTGTGATGGAAAAACAAGCAGAAGCAGCAGGAGATGTGTGGGAGGCAGACAGCGTTGTCTAAAGGATGCACGAGAAAGCGTGAGTGGGGAGTAGCAAGCGTACGATAAAACACTCGTCTGATGAACCCCTAAGTGTTATTTCCTGCTTTTTATTCCACATTTGTAATCATTTGACACAAGGTGCAGCTCTGGCCTCTGTCGTAGTAGTCAAAGTGAACTGCACATGGCACGTTCCCATTGCAGAAACAATAGGGAAACAAAGTTTGTTACACAGGGGCCAGGCAGAAACATCATGGGCCAGGCAGAAACATCATAGACCAGACTTCCCCAAGCTGTTGCCTTCCAGCTGTGTTGGCTGCAACTCCCATCATCCTCAACCAGCATGGTCATTGGAGTTTCTGTCCAATACATCTGGAGGGCATCGGCTTAGGGAAGGCTGCCTTAGAAACACACGAAGCAACAGGGCACTGAAACACTTTGGTCAGCTTTTGAAGCCCAGGTCGGTTAATAACTCTCCAGACTATTTCATCCAAAGTGTGCTTCAAATCAAAACAGTTGAGCCCTGGTTTTGCCTCTGCTGTTAGCAATGATAATTACCTTAGCTGTCTGGATTCAAGTGTGCTTTCATTTTCATCCACTTCAGGATTGTGGATTCTGCTTTCCCCACATCCTTGACTGTGACTGGATCCCGCTTTTATGTAGGGAACAGAAGGAGAAGAAAGGGTTTCTTTAGCGTGAGTATCATGTCTGATATTTGACTGTGTTGAAGAGATTATTATAACTATTCAGCAAACAATGAGGTGCCTCTGCTGCACTGGAGGGTGGGAGGAGCAGATCTGAGCTGAATGAATGAATAAGTTTATACGGTATAACAACCAGCACTCCAAGGGCTGAATGTATAATATATCATTTTGCTCTCATGGCTTTCCCCTAGACAGTTTTGAGGATTGTAATTCCCTGAGGGTGCTGAGAATTCCTTGTTAGAGATTCCCAGTCCTCCTCGTGGAAATTGCTATTAAACCAGTTTAAGGGCGTAATCCTATGCATGTTTAGACAGAAAAAAGTCCTACACCTCCCAACATTCCCATGCTGGCTGGGGAATGCTGGGGGTTGTTGGACTTCTTTCTGCCTAAACATGCACAGGATTGGGCCTTAAGTCTGGTATAAATATGATTGAGACATGCAACAAAATGTGGGAGTTGTAAGACTTTTTTTATACCTAAACATGCACAGGATTGTGCCTTAAGACTGGTATAGATATGTCTGGGATCTGCAACAAAATGTTGCAGTGTATCCTTCCTCCCAGCAGGAGTGCTCCTCTTCCAAATAGCCATTCCCACCAAGCAGGGCATTTCACTTTCCACCACTCTCCCAGTTTTAATAAGTTTGGTACATGATCTTACTAAATGCAAGGCCTGGGGATTGGGGTCATACCCACTGGCTCTGACCTCTGCATGTTGAGAAGGCATGAAAGGAACCTGATCCCATGGAAGAATCTATGCACATGTAGCTGTATGTGGATAGAAGCTCAATTCACACCTCCTACTGAAGGCATGGAGATCCAGGGCAGGGCTAGTAGACATAGAGGGCGGGAGCAGTAGGGGCAGTCCCAATTCACTCTCTATGTGTATGCTCCATGTATGAACTGAACAGGAAATTGGACACACATACACACAGAAGGAGACAAGCCAACTTAAAATGGCGGGTGTGTGGCTTAAAAAATGGTGTTAATTTCAAAACTCAAGCACAGCAGTACCCATTATTATTTATTTATTTATTTATTTATTTATTTATTTAGCACCATCAATGTACATGGTGCTGTACAGAGTAAAACAGTAAATAGCAAGACCCAGAAGAACAGATCCTGGAGCTTCTAGACCCACAGCCTGCGAAGTTAGCTGTGATGTTAAGAATTTTATAGAAGGGAACGTTTTATTAAGTGTACTGGTGCCACAGTGTAAAGGGAAAATTCCACCAGGCGAAGTTCAGGACCTCTCACCTGTGTTTTGATCAGGATTTATAAAGCTCCCTGGAATGTGCAAAGCTCAGTGCTGCAGAAGATCAAACTAACTGTGCTGTGCAGAACAGACCCCCAAGAGAATTAATCACACCAGTGGAAGTCGTGGTACTAATCTAGTAGGAATGCTTTGGTTTTCTTTTCCCCTTGTATCATTTCATAGATGGAACAGCTTCTGTTCATTTCTGGGTCACTGGTGATAACTGCTAGCCATATGGGTCAGCAGACTTCCTGAGGAGACATTGCAACAGATACACAATACGGTGTGCAGCTGGAACTGGGAGATATGATTGAGTGAAAGCTAAAATTCTCTTTCTCCTTCTTTAAATGGACTTATGAAAGAATTTCAACAGGAGTCAAGAAGCTTCTGGCCTGAGATAACTCAGCCTTTGGCAAGAGATGATCTGAAAGTGCCACATCTTTAATCTGAAGGCGAGATGGAAGTTGATAATGGGCAAAGGCAAAGGAGAGCCAAGCAAAGCCAAAAATACCACACAAAAAGACATATAAAGAAACCTCAAGGGCGGGATATGCACATGTAGCTACCAGGAGTCATGTAGATGACTCCTGGTAGCTGACATTAGAAGAGAACATAGAGACCCAGTTTGCATGTAATGACAAATTGTAGATTAATTAACTTAGGCTAGATTTACACTACTGCTTTATAGCGGTATTGCAATGCACTGATAACTGTTGGAGCACAATTCACATTCCATATACTGCTTTCATAGTGTTATTTCCTGCTTTTTATTCCACATTCATAATGATTTTCCATGCTCTAAAAAAATCTGTGAAAGTGCTCTTAAAAAAGATAAGTAAAACTGGAGCATCACGAGGTCATCTAAAGAACCCATAAACAACCATGAGCAAAGAATGATAAGCACACAATAAATGTCTTCTGTAGAAAAGCTCTGAATCCAGTTGACATGCTGGAAAACCTGAATAAAGAAAAAAGGGCTTTGCCTGGTTGTGAAACAACATCAAATTCAGTGCCAGACGGAGCTCTATGTGGAGGGCATCGCATATGTGGGGTGCCAAAGGAACTGAAAAGGCCATTTCTTTAGTTGTCACTCTCCTCAATTCAGAAGCCAGGGGACTTCGAGAAAGGGCCTCCGATGATGACCTTAGTACTCAGACAAGCTCATATGCAGAGAAGCCATCCTTTACATACCTGGCTGTAAGTTTCAGCACTTTGAATTGTGGCTGGAAATGGCCCAGCAACCAGTGTAGTTTATGAAATGGTCAAGGTGTGTTCCTGTTGGCTAATCCCAATTATAAAACCTGCAGAAAGGATAGGGTCAAGGCTGTGAGACAAAGGCATATTGAAAAGAGGCTCAAGACACTGTGAAACATACACACAGAACAAACTATAACGCAGGAAAACATGTCAAGGCGAGTTTTCACACAACAGATACAAGCTGTACAATACAAATCAAACAGTAAGTGAAGAACTTTCGCTTCCCTTTTAACGTAATAACTACACCAACTGGCCACATTAACGGTCTATAGCAATAGATTTAACAAACTTGTCTCTGATTTTCTCAGCTGCTGTGACATGCAGAGCTGTCTTATAAATAACATAATGATCAACTTCTGCCAGCAAAAAAAGAGGCAAGCATTGAAATAAGCTGGAAACTTCAAGAGGAATAAATTCAATAATAGCGTCACTGCAAGTGGAAATACCAGCACATAAGTAATATAATACTGTGGACATGCTATCACCTTCCTGAACAAAGCTTTCATGGCGATTTTGTGAACTGTGAGCTGAGGTTGTCCAAAATTGGAATTCTGAATCTGATATCAAATCCTATATGAAATTTCACAGCATATAAAATAGCTTTGTACACAACCAAGTTCTTTTGCATCCCAGAAAAGTTTATTTCTTTTTCCAAATACTTCTTCACATGAACATGCCTTTTCCCCTCTGAATTATTTGTGGTATTTAGAGGGCAGCACCCATTCATTTTCTTTTTAAATAATGTTTTATTGTATGTATATATTACTCAGGCAGAACTTTTGCAAGAACGGGTAGAATAAATAGGAAGAGAAGAAGACATTAGCCAAAGTGATTTAGAATGATTTTCATCTTGCACCTACAAATGATTTATTAAATTCATATTATGATTAAACAGCCTGAAGGCCACATCTCAAACTTAAATATAGTGTAAAGCTAAACTATTTGCACCGAGGGTGTTGGGTGTGTGCTCAGGATGGGTGGCTGAAAGAGGTATATTAGGGGAGTGCTAGAAATGGCTTAGGGGTGGGGGTGGGGGTGGATAATGGGAAGATGGGGTGGGGGGTCTGGGAAGTTGTATCTAAGATGGTGAGAGTAAATTTGGAGATAAGACTCTAGTGAAGGAAAGACATTAAAAAAGACCAGTTTATATAAACCAAAGTTCTATGATGTTTTGCCAGGTGAATGAGAACCACAAGAAAAGCAACTGGATTCTTGATGCATAGCATACAGGGACACATTTTGGAAACTCAGGGCTGTGGGCATCTCTTCCTTCCTATGTGTTTTTAGACCAGACAGGTCTACCATTAGGCAGAGTGAGGTGGTCACCTCAGGCAGCAGTTGCTGGGAGGCAGCAGCAAGATGTTGGAGGAGAGTGCTGTGTGCATACAGCCTGCCCTGTGCCCCTAAGCTAGCCTGCTGCCTTCAGGAATGCTAGAGGCTGTTGCTGAAGAAAGGTTTAACTAGCAGGCCAGTCAGCTTTCGTACATCGAATGGAAAGAGGCGCCATCTTGTTCTTTGTCTCAGGTGGCAGGCTGGCCCTGAGACCACATGTGATCAGAAGCACCTGTGCTTCTAGCCAACTCCTTCAACCTTTCCTCATAGGACTTGATCTCCAGGCCCTTCGCCATCTTTGCTCTCCTCCCTCTGGACGCATTCCATGTCATTAATATCCTTTTTAAACTGTGGTAGCCAGAACAGGACACTTGTCATTTCCTCTCTCCAGACACCTCAAGAATGGTGAGGCACTGGAGTAGGAGCCATGGCTCCTGTTTACCTGCTCTCCTGCCCATACATCTATGAGTAGCATACTCTTTCAAACCCATCATCTGAGTATTATACTGGGGTAGAACTATACATTATGTAGTGTAACAAAAGCCCAACAACAGCTTTTTTAAATGAGGCTAAAGTTGTCTCCTAGTTCCTGGTTCCTTATCTGTGTTTTCCCCTCCTAGTGGTAACATTTAGAAGAGGTGTGTGTGGGGATTGGAGGTAGGTAGGCAGATAGCGTTTGTGGGACCCTTTCCTAACCACCGCTCTGTTGTTCCAAATTTTCTCCCGGCCACTTCTCTCCCCTTGCCTTATGGGATTCTGAAAGTGTGGCTGGGTCTACACTAATGTTTTATAGCAGTATTGAAGTGCGCTGGTAACTATTGAGGCACATTACACATTCCATACACCGCTTCCATTGTGTTATTTCCTGCTTTTTATTCCACAGTATCTAAAATACTGCAACAAATTATTATTATTATTATTATTATTATTATTAATAATAATAATAATAATAATAATTTATTTACAATATGTAGCGCCATCAATTTTCATGGTGCTGTACAGAACAAAATAAAACAAAATACAAAACACCCTGCCATATGGCTTACATTCTAAAATCACAGTAACAAACAATCAGGGAGGGGAAAGGCCAACCAGCATGGGGGACTAATAAAAACTAGTATCGTCACACTACGGATTATAAGCTTTTGAGAAAAGAAATGTTTTCAAATAAGATTTAAAAACTGTGATCGACATCGCGGTTCGCAGATGCGCTGGAAGAGAATTTCAGGCATAAGGCGCAGCGAGCGAAAACGGTCGAAGACGAGCGAGAGAAGTAGAAACTCCTGGGCGAGTAAGAGACATAGTGTTATTAGAGCGAAGCAAGATATAACACTTAGAAAATGGTTTGAAAAGGGTATATGGAATGTGTCCTGGGCCCCAACAGTTGTCAATACCGTTATAAACTATTATAAAGCAGTAGTGCAGATCCTGCCTGTGTGTCCTATGAGGTATAATTCCACAAGAGAGATATAGCGTTACCATGACGGGATTGTAATGATTTGACACAAGGAGCATCATCAGATGGGGGGGGGGGGAATCATGTTTGCTTACCATCACTTCTCCACCTGTGCATTTGTCCCTCATTACTTCCTCTTTTGAAAGACGAAGTAAACAACGTGCACGTGACCCATTCAGTGGTCCATTTTGATCCTGCTGCTTCTCCTCCACACAGCAGGAGGTAGCGGCAACTTCCGTCTTTAAAAATAAGTCAGACTTACTTGGTGTGAAGAAGGCTAGAAGGGGTGGGAAGCATGCGGGAGGCAGACAACGTCATAAGAGGGACCTGGGAAAATCCGTGAGTGCCCAGCAACGAGCGTGAAATAAAAAACCCATCTCATGGAGCTCAAGGTGTAGATCTGGCCTGTGTTTGGAATCCTATGAAAGGTGGGATGGCTGAAAGGCCACTTGCAATGAAGGAAAAACATCCAGGCCTCTCCCTCTCCCTCCACCCTACTCCCAGGCACATCCTCCTTTCCTAATTTTCCTTCCAGTGCTCCTTTTTCCCCCCTCGGAAAAGCTGCCAGCTTTTGTTATACACTTAATGAATTTAACATGTAGTTACACCCAGGGGCAGCATGAAGGGTAGGCATCATCAGGCACGTGCTGAGGGTCCACATCCCAGCAAGGGCCCACTGACAAGAGCCCCATGGACTTGTGCCTCCTCTTCCCCAGCCTTGTTCACCTGCCTCTTGATGTGGCCCAGACAACAGCAGTGACAAGAAGGAACAGCAGTAGATGCCGCTGTCTGCTTGCTCACTGGTTCTCTGCCTCTCAAGCCAGCATGTGACAATGGTGCTGAGAAAGTAGACTGACTGAGGTAGGGCCCCCATTGAGGGGGTCTTGCCCATGGGCCCTCCAGAACTTGGAGCCGGCACTGGTTATACCCTTAAGTCAAAGGAATAAGGGGGAGTCACCATTTTACTTTGTTACAGTAGTAACATTAATTATCAGTAGTTTTCTATCATATTAACTCCAGTAATAGTTTAAACCGCTGCCAAAGCAGCAGTACAAACAGAAGTGAAGTATTCTATGACAAACCATTGTTACTATGGGTGTAACTGTTGTTTGAAAAAGCAGGTGCAAATGTATCAGTCCTTTCCTGAAGGCCCAGAATTCTTGTCCATGAAACTTTCCTTTGATCCTCATCTACTTTGTGATGTAATCAACAATGGTCAGGGGAACACAAACGAAAGTCTTGTTATCATTTAACAGTTTCCTGAACATTGCCCCGAACATGCATCAAAGGGTAGGAGTTATTAGCTTTGTATTATGCTTGTTTACCTGTCATGTACGCATTGGCAAGGAGCTGCTCCTTTGATCACACTAAGGATAAAGGAAAATGCAGACTCCGGGCTTAATTTCAGCAGAGGTTCAGCCTTGGAACCTATAGGTCAGCCCCAGAATCTGTTTTCTGTAGCAGAGCTTAGCAGTCAAACACATGCAGTAGTAAGAAAAGGATGCCTCCGAGCATGTGAAGAGTAGCTTCTTCCATCACTGAAAAACTACACTTAGCTAGAAAACCACAAAGTCAATAGAATTTGTAGCAAGTGAGCAAAATGAGTTCTATTGCTATTAGAAAATGACAGTAGAATGTATTACAATGATACATTTTTTAAAGAAAACTATATAAAAATAGCACACGCTGTAAGTGGAAATCACTCATATAAATTGCACATGCATACTGAATCCCAGCTGAGATGATAAGATCTCCAGATTATATCCCATGTCAATTATTTCATTACAACCACCTAATTTTCTCATGGAGGGCAGCTCAAATATCCTTTGGCCTCTTGAATATTTCTTCCAGGTAGTTGTTATCTAATGTGAATCTTCCAAAATTCTTAACCAGAAGAATTCCCCCTGAAAGGGTTTATCATCCCCCTGAAGCTTTGGTGCTATATAAATAAATAAATAAATAATAATAATAATAGGATAGTCAGTTCAGAAATGTGGAAATCTCTCCAAAACAGAATATGCCTCAGGCCTGCTGAGCCACAATTAGTTCCCACACTTCTGAAGTCAGGGCCCTGGGCTTCAAGGTCAGAGAGTATAATTTTCAGGCTCACTTAAGCCCCAGCATTATAGAAATGAAACGTAGTGTAAACCCACCAGCAACCATTGCCCCTGACTAACCATGATAGACTTGATTCCCTAGTCTTTCTTCCTCTCTTTTTCAGGGCTTGTTAAGGCAGCTAGTCCTGTTGCCAGGATCTGATGCTACCTCACGGATGTGCACTGGCATGAACTTTAATCTAGCAGTGCTCTCCATCCCCAAAATTCTGCAGGATCTCCCTGTGAAACCAGTGGACAATGAGCTGCTGAAATATCCTTACGGTCAGTAAAATGGAACATGGTTTCTGAGATGGTTCACCAGCTTGTATTAGAAAAACATAGAGGAGAGCAACACTGTGATCACTCTAAGACTGGGTTCAGACAACACACCGGAGCTCATTATTTAACCCATGACAAGTTGCAGTGTTTGTAGGCGCCATCTTGCATACCCAACCCTCATTCAGGGATTGTAGTGTCGTACTAACTAGGTGAGCATGGGCTATGTGCTTGCTAAACAACCCTCACATAGCTCTAAAACAGACCATGGCTTATGTGAGCCATGCTTGCATAACCCATGCTTGCCAGGTTTGTAGAACATGACAACTCCTGAGTGGGGTTTGCATATTCAAAATAGTGACTACCTGCATCCTGCATATACTACAGCCTCACCATAACTGTCATGCTGTGTCTGATTTTAAAAATAGATAGCTGTGCCAATCCATGAGGGAAAAAATACCCAAATCCACAGTTGGTCAATACCCTTATTAGGACCAACCAGACTTCCACAAAAATGTGTAAGCTTTCAAGTTCTCTAGAATTTGCCTTCAGGCTAGGTGGTACAAAAAGCAGAGAGTGGGGGAAGTAACAAACAAGTCCAAAAATCTGACCAGATGTTGTGGCCATGATGTCTTCATTTTAGAGAGACCCAATCCCAAAGTGGAGATTTGTAGTCTGAATGAATTAGTTTTGTAGTCTGAATGAACCTGCATTGAGCAGGGGTTTGGACTCGATGGCCTTATAGGCCCCTTCCAACTCTACTACTCTATGATTCTAGTCAGTGATAGGTGTTGCAGCAGGTATCAAATTATGCCATGTAGTGCAGTTCGGGATAGAGAAGCAATGTCTGATCTCCATTTCTGAAAACCCAAAGACCAGCTGTAACTCTGATCTATCTCTTGCCTTGGGTGAAACACTCAGGTTCCTGAGTCAGCACAGAGAAGAAGTGCAGAGAAACACGACAGTCTTTATATTAGCAAAGCTGGAGATTTATTTTAGATGGTGCACACTGTACCATCTAAAATTTGAGCCAAATTGTCCAAACGTGAGCCTGGAGTTAGAGTAAACCCAGTCTGACTGGGTTGCAGCACAGGAAGTGTAGAAATTCACTTTTTTTCTTATAATGTTATTCTAATTCATTTCCTCTTCCTTTAATGACATTGAGAGATTGATCCCTTGAAATTAACGAACCTTCCTTCCCTGCACTCTTTGTAGCTTTGAGTGATACACATAAAACATATAATTGCTATCTAGTCCAAAAATATGTAGCATGAATAAGTTCTCTGCTTATATTTTGATGAACAGAATACATGCTTACTCTGATTGTCTGCAAAACAAAAAAGACAAAGTCCCCAATAACAGCTCAAACAACCACACAAGGTGCAAGAGACCTAACAGAAGTGCACCAGACCAATGAGATAATTTTAGAAAATATTTATAAATAGAGCACTTAATGATGCACATCAAATGATAAAGGGAGCAAATATTTCCAATGCCAATATACCATTTATAAATCATATCAAAGTCATAACAACCATATCAGTCATAATCATATCAGTTTAGAGAACCCAGGTATATTCCTGTTTTGACATGCATAAACTTCATCAGGAACTCCTATAGACAATTCTTAAGGTACATAACAAACTCCGATAACAAATTCTGATAACTGATATTGTTAACAGATTGTTTCACTTTCTGAGTAAAGGAATTTTTAATGATGCACTGATCAATAAGGCAAAAAAGCCAATTATATTTATAAGTTGCTAGTTCTTTTTGGAGAAAACTCCAATGCTGTATTGAACGTAGAAATTCTGAAAGAGAAAAACAAATGTATTTACAATATTTAATCCCCCCCCCCCCCAAGTTTAACTGGCACAAATTTACCATAAATTATAGATAATTTTCACCTGGTTTCTTCCGATTCCTTCCTTCCAAAATGTGTTTGCACTCAAAAAGTCAATCTCCAAACAACTCCCAGCATTCCTGAGCATTGGCTATGCTGGCTGGGACTGATGGGAAATGAAGTCCAAAACATCTAGAGGGAGCACCATCTGGGGAGGGTTGGACTAGAGGGAAGTAGAAGGATAATCAGCAGACCCAAAGTTGAAAGTAGGCCTTATCTCTAATGCCCTGGTCCACACTAAGTCCCACAGAGGCCCCTATCCAAGTAAAGTTAATGATGCTTGAGGTCAGTGTGTCTTAAACTGGTCACAACTGAAGTTGTCCCATGGATTTTGGTAGGATGTGGTCACAAGTAGTTGGATGGGAACTACAGAGTGCTGGGTAATGAATGGCCAGTAGCCACAGATGTTCTCAAAATCTGTGATTGTACCATATGAAAATCAGAAGGAATGACCCCAGTGTTTCCTTACCTCAACAGAAATAGAGTCATCCACCTTTCATCAAGGGAACAAAAGTATAGTTCTCATCATCTGAATTGTTTTTATAAAGTCGAACTTCACACCAATTATTACTAATTGACACCCCAAAGACCGGCAATGGACAAATACCAGATCTAGGGGATTATTATTATTATTATTATTATTATTATTATTATTATTATTATTATTATTATTATTTATATAGCACCATCAATGTACATTTGTGTAAATGTGTAAATGATTTGTGTAAATGAAGCGGCTAAATGTTCTGGAGTGGCTAAAGTCATTGGCTACTCCTATGAATACTATAGCTGCCCAGCATTTTCTTAGAACTGCATGGGATGGATTCAGTCATAATTAGAGTACTAGATCCAAATTAGTCATGACTAACTTGTTCCATTAATTTCAGTGTGTCTATTCTAAGCTTGACTTATGGGTTGCACCCTCGATGATTGTAAGCCCCCATCTTGGAGGTTTACGATTATCCTATGCAGAGTGGGAGGAGTGGAAGAGGCCATCTCCCCTGCCCCCCATCCTCTCACACTTCAGAGGGATTGGGTAGGAGGCTGGAGAGGCTTCAGGATAGCTCGTATCTTGGCCTCTCCAGTCTCCTCTCCTCCTCACCAACCGAACCACCCCCTTCTCCGACACTGAGTCTCCAACCTTGGAGATCAGCCAGCAGGGTTCTTTCCACAATGGCTGCGAGAGGGAGGGGGTGGAGCTCTGATTCCCCCTCCCAGGGCAGAACACTGTCTCTGACCTCAGATCAGAGAATCTGCACTATCCCACGGCCCCTCAGACACTGGCTAGGGGCCATAGAATAGCTCTCTCTGCCTAGATCCAATTCTATATGTAGATCACAAGCAGCAGCAGAAGATGCATTTAAAAACAACAATTGCCATCTATTCAGTGCATTCAGAGACGTCTCAGTGGTTTGCCAAAATCCTGTTATAATATGCTCCTTCTCCCGCCACCCCTCTCTGTGTATATAACATGAAATTACATTTCTTTTGGTACCAGAGCAAGTATTTAGCTGCTGCTCCTCATGTTTTTTGTTGTCGTTGTTCAGAAGCAGACATGAAGGTGACTTTGGGGTCCCGCCCTCCCTGTACTAAGAGCGAAAGTGGCCAGTTCTGGTTTAATGCTGCTCAGAAAGGACTGTATCTTTGTAATGGAAGCGTGTGGATTTCCATGCTAGAAGGTAAACGCTTTCTGGGCACTTTTGAAGGGTTGGTGCTTTTCATAGCACTGGCTCATGAAGGGAGGCAAATATTTTGAAGAGACGAGCGGTCTTGTCCCTGAAACCCTAGTTCCTGAAGCCTTTGCATCATACTTCTAGTCAGGACACCTTATTGCAGCTTTCCCCAGTCTAGTGCCTTCCAAAGGCATTGGACAACACCTCCCATAATTCACAGCCAACATTGGGCTTGCTGGCTGGGGAGTATCGGAGTTGCAATCCAACACAGTTGGAGGGTACCACCAGGTTGGGGAAGGCTGCCTTACTGTAATTAAGCCAAAATATGTGTCACTGAAATAAGCACATATTCTTCTCATGATTACCCATGCTTTCATCTCCCCACTTTTCTGTTGTTTCTCGAAGTCTGTTTTGACTTTAAGCCTCATACCTCTATTTTGTAAAGCATACATAGATGACTATTATTATTATTATTATTATTATTATTATTAATAAGGCATATTTATGTTACAGTTAAACTGGTTTAAAAGCCATTCCCTCGTGCCAGAGAATTTTGGAAATTGTGGTTCTATGTGGTGGCAGGGGAGGATGTGGGCGGAAGGGTATTCTTACAGAATAATCTCAGTTCTGTTACAAACTACAGTTCCCAGGATTCTTTGGGGAAACCTCTGACAGCTAAAGTGGTATCCAACCAATATCGTTTTGTCAGTATGCCCAGAGAGTTACACTACATACTATACATTAAGGTAGATAGTCCTCCATTTTCTTTGCCAGTGTAGAGACAGACAAGAAACTGTCCCATGTCAGAGACATTTGTCAAGGAGGAAGGGACTTACTAGCTCCAATAAGTTTGTAAAGGTGACTTACAGGGATGTGAGAGGAGTGCGTGTATATAAACATGGGAGGTAAGTTTGAATAGCACCAATGAAGGCAGATTTGGGGTACAGATTGGGAGAAATTTGGAGCATATGCTAAACCCAAGAAACAGAGTCACAGAAGGCAGTGGGGTGGAATGCAAAAGTCAGTTTTCGAAATACTCATAGCTTCTTGAAACAAACAATTTATTGAATGCTCATGATTGGCCACTCACAGAAGTTTGCGGGTCCATTACACAATGTTGTCAAGGTCCAGGATATCTCCCACACTGCTCCCTGGAAATCTCGCCTTTTAAAAACACACACAGAGATACCATGGTATTACCTGTGAAATCGCGGGATCTCCAGTGTGTAAACTCACCACTAGATGGCACTGTTTCATTAAACTCAATGAAGCCTTTCCAAGAAGGGAAGTTTTCAAAATCACATGGATGCATATAAATGACCACATCATCATTGTGGGAGGACTGCAGAGGATGAAAGCCCCAGTAAGGTTCTGGGATGTTTCCTGTGTGTGATCTACTGGATTATCATGCTTTCAGAATCCCCTTGCAAGTGACAATTGATTGCTGCTGCTGTCTGTTGCTTTCTAGTCGAAGAAAGATTGGACTATCTAGAAGAATATCAGAGTTTAGTTACAAATTCTGAAACCATGGGCATTGAGATCTTTACCATCCCTAAGGTGGGACTCTTTGCAGCAACTGCAAATCGGTACACGCCTCGTGGCTCAGCCATCTACAAATGGACGGATGAAAAATTTGTGGCTTACCAAAATGTCCCCACCTACCAAGCCCAATCCTGGAAATTCTTCACTATTGGAAAAAAGGTAAATTGTAAATTCTTTTCCAGTACTATTTGATACACTGTAAAATCACAAAAGCTGGGATCCAAAGGGCCATGGATATGCCTGCTTCCTTCCACCAGCACTCCCGAACTGTTCATGGTCTCAGAAGTTTTCATTTTTGCAAAGGTGCATCCAAAAATTCCGAATTGCAATGTATCATTTACTTATTGGCAACATTTTAAAAGCATGCCTCTTCTATCATTTAATGTGGAGTGCAAAAATAATAAAAGACTGCCAAAAATAATCAATTATAAAACGGCAAACAATAAAATCACAGATTCAATCAACGTCAACAGCAGAACTGCTCCAGTGATAAACACTTTAAGATAATTTCCAAAAGCATGTAAAGCGTTAGGGCTTGCATTTAAAAACAATGACAACTCAACAAAGAAGGACCCTGGTTGTATTTGGAGGTCATGCCAGAGTTTTAGGACTAGGAATGGAGAGACCCGAGTTCAAATCCCCACTCGGGTATGAATCTCACTGGGTGACTTTGGGCCAGTCACCGACTCTCAGCTTAACTACCTCACAGGGTTGTTAATGAGGATAAAATGGAAAAGAAGAGGATTGTGTACATTGCCTTGGGCTCCCTGGGAGAAAAGGTGTAACAAACCTGGAAGGTGAGATTCCGAGGAGAGCCTTGCTAATAGAATTTAATAGCTGGGAGGCTTATATCAGAAAGGAATCCTGTACATGTCTACTCAAAGTAAGTCCTATTGATTTTAGTGGAGTTTACTCTTAGGGAAATATTATAGATGTGGCTGAGTAAAAGAGCTTTTCAAAGCTGGCTTTTATTTGATTTTATTGCTCCACTGTGTCTTGTTTTATTGTGGTTTGTATGATTTGTCGTTTCAATAGTGATTTTTTTATTGTAAGTAATTCTGAGAACAATTGCTGAAGAGTGACTTATATGTTTTCCAAATAAATAAAAGTCAGGATAGTGGAGAGAGGCTTTGGGAGCAGGAAACATAGCATGCACATGCTAGTTATTTTCCATTTTGGGAAAACTCTGTTCTAATCCCAAATCCCAATCCCAAAAATGAGTTCAGGGCCTTGGATAGCTCTCTGGAGTTCCAACTGGTTCTGACAGAAACCCATAGCAGATCCATGGCCCATTGAAATCAGAGCCACCAGCCTTCACTGAATGGAAGGGTCATCCTGGCAAGCTCCTATCCCATAACACTATGTTCCTCATTGATTTGGACAACATGCTGACCCACACTCACTGGTTGAGTGAGGGTTGCTGTTCACAGGAAAGCTTGTTAATCATGCAGTGTGGCTTATTTTTCTCAAAAAAGCCACATTGAGAACCCATGGCTTGTTACTAGGTTGTTCAGGCTGTGCGCTCAGAAAGAATCTATGAGCTTCTAAAACATTTTTTCCAAAATAAACCTTGGTAGGATGATTTAAATCAAGGCGAGAAAAAGGCTTTAAATCAGCAAGAAATCAACAAGTTCTATATCGGCAAGATTTTTAAATATTTAAATCAGCAAGAAAAAGTCCAGTTTAAATTATTGATTTGATTCAAATGAGGTTGCCCTTTGAGATATATACACACACACACACACACACACACACACACACACACACACACACACATAAAAATCAGTGATGCAAATCTGAGCATTAAACCATGTTATTTTACATCTAAATTCAGTTTTATTTACACTATTCTTTCATTCTTACAGCCAGCCCTTGGTTTTGGAGAGATGTTCCATCCGTGGGTTGTTAACTGTGATGTCTGAACCCAGGATGTTCGGTTGTTGGGGGACGAACAACCCAGAGTTTGAACCCATGGTTGTTGATGACATGCAAACTGGGTTTAAGTGTGGAACATTTCTTTTTATTGTCTCCCTAATTTGGAAGAACTCCCTGTGGAAGGCATTTTGACAGCAGAAATAACTTCTGTGTAATGAGTAAAAGAGCTTTTACTTAAGCTGTTGGTTTTCAGAATTCACCGCCACTAGGGGTGATACCATCTGGGATGCTTTAGCTCACAGAATTAAATGCACATGAGCTGCAGATGAGGCACATGTACGATCTTCTGCCCCAGGACATTTTGTGCTGCCTCCAGAGGAGGTCAAAAACGTCAGGCAAATATGAAGCTGTATCTTTATGCTAATTCTGGACTGTGTGTGTAAAACACTTTATTTAACATTGGGAGTACACAAGTGTTTGATCAGTGCTTGTGGCAATGAATGTACAAAGTGGGAAAAGGAGAAATTTGTCTCCAAACCCAGGAGGCACAGGAGGATGCGCACCTCAAACATTGGTCAAACCTCCCCTACCACCATCTCAGTGTGCAGGCATTGGGAGGCCACCCAAATCTGCACTGCTGGTGCTCTCTAGGGCTGCTTGGCCTCCTCCTCTGACTCGACGGATGGTATATGTTCTCAGGGCCCTGTCTGTGGGTTCCTTGAGGTCTACCATTGCTGAGGGGCCTCTGGAGAAGCTGGAGGTGCCCTCAGGTAGCACTGAAGTCAGGCAGTCTCACAGGGTCTTTGGACTCTGCGATATCAAGGTCTCCATCTGAAGAGTCATCCCGGCCCAGGTCTGGGTCAGGCATGACAGCTCCTGGTGTCGAAAGGTATGAATGGGAATTGCCTTCTTCACTTGATCACCATGCAGTGGCTGTGGACAGTTTCACCTTGTGAGCTACTTCACCAGCAACCACTGCTTGGTTCATATTTTCAGCCAAGGGAGATTTGAGGACCGATGAACAAATCCTTTTTGTTTCACAGGCTACATCTACACGACAGCTTTTTATCAGTATTAAAGTGCACTGAGAACTGTTGGGGCACATTATGTAGTCGGTATACCGCTTTTCTAGCATCGCTATATGTACGCATCCTTTGGCCAGTTAACAGAAAGCAAATTCATATCCTGTTGAGGATGGAGTCAACCAACTCTGTGCTCTTGATTGTTCTGTGCCAGAAGAGAGTCTGAGCCGCTGTGACTTCTTGTGTTTCAGATTTTCCTTGCCGTGGCTAATTTCGAACAGAATGAAAGGGGGCAGGAGTTTTCTGTAATCTACAAATGGAACTACAGAAAAGAGAAATTCATTGTGTACCAGAGGATCGCCACACACAGTGCTCGGGACTGGGAGGCATTCGCCATTGATGGAGAGGCCTTCCTTGCAGTGGCAAATCACAGGAAAGGTACCTAGGCACTAACGGGCAATTCTGCTGAGCAGCGTGGGCAAAACCCCGTTCCCTTTGTCACTGGACGAACCATCTGGGCTGCACCTCTTCCTGACATTGGCCCTATGCCTGTAACAACTGCATTGTGCCCATAACAGCTGCATGACGTGTGTAAAGTCAACAGATGCAGCAGCATCTGGCTTGCAGATGGAGTGATAAGAAAAAGCTGCTCTTGATAAATTAATGCCTGCCATTTATTTACGGAATTTGCACCCTGCTTTTCTCTGTTCTAAGGAAGACCCACAGTGGTTAGTCTGTTGTGCAGCTGATGCTTGCCACACACAGGCAAACACACACACAAACATAGAGTAGAGCTTCCATTTGAGAGGATCCACTTTCCAGACAAGCTTAAGCCAAGCGCCCATTCTTTGAGGAAATTGAGAACTTTGTGGAAATTAGTGAAGGAGTGTTCTCCCCGCTCCACAAATAACGTTAGAACTTGGGAGAGGAGATCCAGGCTATGCAAGAGAAAACTCTGCACAAAACACAGCAACTGGCATTCAGCAGCATTCTACTTGGAGGATAGTATATTGCTATCACGACTAATAGCCATTGATAGACCTACCTTCTATGAATTGGTCTAACTGCCTTTTAAAGTTGCTTTGAAAAGTGGTGGAATCTTCTGAAACCTTTTTGGATCCGTTATGATCTTCAGAGAATGGACTTTTTGGGAAAACAGGACATTTTGTATGTCTATAAAAAGGCCATATACTGCCACCCAGTGGAGACTGTTAGCATAGTCATTCCTTCTGGAAAGAACTATGTGATGGTTACACTCACTTCTGTGAGCTCCATCAGACGGGGAAAATCACGCGTTCCTACTGTCGCTTCTCTTCCCATGCGTTTGTGCATCATTACTTCCTCTTTGGAAAGAGGAAGTAAGCAACGTGCACGAGACCCATTCAGTCGGCCGTTCTAATTGCGCTGCTTCTCCTGCACACAGCAGGAGATAGCAGCAACTTCCGTGTTTAAAAATATATCGGATTTTCTGAGGATTTTTTTTTGTCAAGCGAAGAAGGTCAGAAGGGGCAGGAGGTGCACAAGAGGCAGACGACATCATGAGAGGGACCCGCAAAAATTTGTGGGTGCCCAGCAATGAGGGTGCAATAAAACACTCTTCTGATGGAACGCTATTGTAGTGTATTCAAGATTATAGAATGAACCACAGAGTCTGAATTAGAGAGAACAAACTTTACTTAGCAGTGTATGTACAACTATATCCAAAACTGAAAGTAGTCAGATACTCTTTAGCTTCCTTTCCCTGCTGGCCTCACCCAGAAATCTTCTTCACCCACCTACCCCGCCCCCATACAACCATTTTTAAATGACTTTGGTTTCTACTCACATTACAAGTGTTGTGTGGGAAGAAACATTATTCTTAGTCTTGGCCTTAATAAACATGGATGATCTGAACATAAATTCCATCATTTTCTTATGGGTCCTCCAACTTGCTTTTGCAAAAAGGTGGTGGAAAAGCCAGGAGTAGGGAATCTGAGGCCATATCCAGTGCTGCCAGCAGAACCCACTAACACTTCCTAACACAACTAGAAATTAGCTAAAATGCTCATTTCCGGAACAGAGCAGATCAGTGGCAACAGTGGAGGCTGGTGGCTCTGATGCCAATGAGGGTGGTGAATTCAGTCTGGAGGGCTGTCCATATGCCTTCAAAGCCCCACGGTGGCTGAAAAATGGCACTGCCTTGGTTATACAACACAGCCGTCGATCCACAGCCACAGCAGGGATTTTCCCTGATGCTGCGGTGTGAAAATGTCAGGCATTTACTCCGACTATTTCCTTGGGAGCGAGGGCACCATGGCTCTTCCACTGTGTGATCTTGCTCTGAGGTCAATACGGGGTGTGTGTGTGTGTTCTGGGATGAATGCTGATCCCCACTGGTTGCCAGCCAGGGGAAAGAGTACAGGGAGCAGGATCCAGTACCTGGAAACCCCACACTCCCTGCTGGCAGAGGGATTTCCCACCCCCACCCTGTAGCAGTGATAACGTGGGGTTTCAGCAACAAAGAATGGCAAAGTGGTGCCATGAAGACAGGTGGCGAGTTTCAGTCAGAACCAGCCGGAACTCTAAAGGAGCTCAGCACCTTGGACAGCTCCTTTAGAGTTCTGACTGAAACCCAGAGTGGATTCACTGCCCCACTGACATCAACACCACCAGCCTCCCCTAGATAGCAAAAGGGACCTCTGCTGACTTGTCCAAGTCCAGAAATGAGTGTTAGCTGCTGGCTGCACCAGCAGTAAGTACTCCTGGCAAATCATGATCTGCAGAGGTGCATGGGCAGCATGAAATACTGCCCATAGTGCCCTCCAGCTATTTTGGACTACATCTCCCATAAGACCCAACCAGCCAATGGCAGGGGATTGTGGGAGTTGCAATCCAAAACATCTGGAGGGCTACCAAGTTTTCCTACACCTATCTAAACCTTCTGCAGAGCTGAGCTGAATTTTAACTCCATTATAAAACCAACGCTCAGTTTTTAAAAATCTTATTTCAGAAGCCTCACAAAGGCTCAGCCAGCTGGCATGATCCATTGTGCAGTAAATTAAACATAGAAGCAGTAGAAGAAAGAACCAGAAAAATTCACAAAGAATTGTAATCCATAGCGCGTTGTCCTTCACTTTGGAACCTTTTGCTATACATTGGCCTGGTTTGTACTTAACACTAAGCTATGGTTTAGCGTTAATTGAACAAGCCTCAGTGGAGGCTTTCTCTGTCACAGTTGCAAGAAGGTGATTGGAAGCTTTCACTTGCAGTTTTAGATTTACCAGAGTTCTTTGTCATATCAGAACTTTGGAGACTCTGGTTAGTTTAAACTAGGGTTAGGGAGCAAGCCAGGAACAGAAACCATGGTTTGAACAAACCACAGTTTAAGCTAACCAGAGTTCCAATAGGTTCAGATTTAACAAGGGACTCTGTTTAGTTTAAAAGCAGAAATAAAAGTTTCTAATCTCCTTTTTGCAGACAGCCAGAGGAGGAAAGGGGAGGAGAGAGCACAAGGCCCCCAGACTTGAACAGGCTTCTTCATGTCACGCTAAACTAGTCTTCCTCAACCTGGCACCCTCCAGATGTGCTAGACTAAAGCTGATGGAAGGTGTAGTCCAGTACATCTGGAGAGGACCAGGTTGGGAAAGGCTGCGCTTAGGCCATACTCTAGCATTACAGGTGAAGGTGATTTGAATTGTTAGCACCTCCTTGTTTCTTTTCTATGGTCCAAATCTAGACAAAAAAGTGTCAAAAAGCTCTAACAACTTCTTGGCCGGGCAAACACCTACAACTTAAACTTGATGATGTCTGTCCTTGACATCTGTAAAGTCACCCTCATTCCTGTCACCTGAACATTTCCCATCTCCTTGTTTTACCATCTTTCTCTACTATTTCTGTACACAGCGTTCTTTCCTTATTCTTTCCTAGGAGATAACCACAATATAGACAGTGTCGTATACAGGTGGAACTCCAGGATGGGCCTTTTTGAAGCCAACCAGACCATTCCTACCTCAGGAGCCTATGACTGGGAATTTTTCAGTATCGGTCCTTATTCCTTCCTGGTGGTGGCCAATACATTTAATGGAACATCCACCAAGATCTACTCTCACATCTACATTTGGCTCAGTGGATCCTTCCAGCTCTTTCAGTCAATTTTGGTAAAGCACATCAACATTTGCATCCAGAATGTATAGGATGTGTGTGTGTGTGTGTAGTATGTATGTATGTATGTATGTATGTATTAATGAAAGGCAGGTCTTTTTTGTACACATAAGACAACAGCTCTTTGTGCACAAATGGTCACTAGATGCTGCTACTTACTTGGATTTTCTCTGTTGTATGTCCCACCATCAAGAGAGACTAGATTGGTGGGAACACAGGACAGGGGCTTTTTCTGTGGCAGCAACCCACTTATGGAATTCTCTCCTTAAGTAGTTCAGAGGGCCGCATGGTTTCTGGGTGGCTTTTTAGCCATGGCGACAAGCCAAATTGGCCAGGTCTACATGACATGGGAAGCCACGCTGCCAGGAATAATGATGCAAATCCCCCCCACCCCAGCAAACTACCAGCACATGCAGGGATGTTAACAAGCTACCATAGCTTATGAACCACCCAGTGATCATGCCAGTTGGGTCAGTGTTTTTAGGGATATTCCTTCATAGGTATGATCTCCAAAGTATTTCAGCAGGTGGAAACATGATGCCACAACTGCTATTCTTAACCTCTTTGAGAGACCTCGAGGGAGGCTAGGTTGGCCCTGTCTCTGCTGTCCTTCCACTGGCAGGCAAAGCCATTTGTATTCTGTTAGGCCTTTGGCATATAAGCTGGCCTGTTGCTTGAAAGGAGGTTTAATTGGTACTGCTTATTTCATTTATTGGTGTGTGTGTGTGTGTGTGTGTGTGTGTGTGTTTAATTTGTTTTTACATTATATTACATTTTTTTCATTTTAGTCTGAATTTTATTGTTATTTATTTATATTTAAATGTTTTAAAACATTTCTTGGCTGCCTTTCAGGACAGAAGTCCTCACAAGGAGGTTTACAACAATAGCCAAAAAAAAATGGTGCTCAAGGTAGCTAACAATAAAACCGTTAGGCTCCTTGAGCACAATTTCTTTGGCAGAAAGGCAGCCTATAAATTAATTACTATTATTATTATTTAAAAATGGAAATCCTTATAGATCAGCGAATATAAGTCTAGTTGCACATGAGCTATGTGTCTGGATGGGTGCTTTAGCACCCTTTGTGTTTAACTCAGGTCTGAAAACTGGGCTGGTAGTTGTGCTCGAGATACATTATTCCTTCATGATGAGTTGCTCCTAAGATAATGCCCAGTGAGCCTAGCACATAGGAATGTAGAGCATCTACCACACGATGGAGCGATTGCTGCCAACTTGGATGGCTTCAAAAGGGAATGAGACAAATTCATGGCTACTAGTCATGATGGCTATACATTACCTCCAGCATCAGGGGCAGTATGCCAGCTGCTGGGAACATGCAGTGAGCAGGGGGCCTGTTGTACTCACATCCTGCTTGTGGGCTTCCCATGGGCATCTGGTTGGCCACTGTACAAACAGAATGCTGGATTAGATAGGCCTTTGGTCAGATCCAGCATGGCTCCTCTTCTGTTCTTATGCATAAAGGAGGGGAAGGCTATCAATGGCTACTAGCCCTGATGGCTATGTGCTATCTCCAGTATCAGTAGTAAGCCTGTGTGCACCAGTTGCTGGGGAACTTGGGTGCTGTTGCATACGTATCCTGCTTGTGGGTTCCTGGTCGACTGCTGGTTGGCCACTGTGTGAACAGAGTGCTGGACTAGATGGACCCTTGGTCTGATTCAGCAGGGCTCTTCTTATGTTTTTATGAATCAGAGAATAGAAAGAAGCCTTTGCCTTACATTTTCCTAGCAATATTTCCAGTAGAATCCAGCTATGGAGGAAATAAAGTAGAACATGGCTTTGCAGAGTGGAATGTGCCTTTGCTTTCTTCACAACTGCAATTATTTAATTTTATTATTTAAGACATTTCTTGGCCGCCTTTCAGGGCAGAAGCCCTCCTAAGGCAGCTTACAGCAATAAAACACATAAAAACAGTTAAAGTATTAAAAGCAGTAAAAGCATAGACATAAAATAACAATCAAAATAATAAAAGCCAACAATAAAACCAGCAGCAACAACAGTGGCAATAGAAGCAACAATAGCATTCATATCAAGAGAAGGCCACGGTAAAATAATATGTTTTAAGACCGTCTTCAAAGCCTGCAATGGCAGAGCATGGCAGACCCCCAATGATAGCTTGTTCCAAAGGTGAGGGGCCACTGCAGAGAAGTCTCTCTCACTTAAATCCTAAGCATATGGATTCCTGAGTAAAAACCAAGAGAGTGAACATATTGACTTGTCTGGATGGCTTTTAAAATTAGGAACCATGAGAGAAACTGTTAGGTCTGCCTCTGTAACAACTATTCAAACATATGTACAAGTCTTGCTGCTGGAGAAAAGTTTCTTTATTCCATAAAATAATAATAATGAGGATATGTTTTTCCTAGTTCTTGGGAGGAAGAGGAAGTTACTTCAATCAAAAAGAAAGAGTTATTGAATGGGGGGGGAGCAGGGGAAGGGGGCAGCTCTTCCTAATTTTGATGGCGTGTCCCTTTCTAAAAGGCTGCCTGAACATTTATGTGGAATGGTAGGGAAATGCTCACTGATTAATCTTCCAGGAATGGTTCAGGCATTTGGGGCTGGGGTTGGGTGGGAGGGGGCATTGGGCTGGAGTCTTCTTTCCTTGTTATGAGTAGAAGTCACAGACTCTGTCCCATGTGTGCTTGCAACTAGTCTCACAATCACCTGATTAACCATCTCACCAGCAGTTTCACTGGTTGCCTTTATCAGGAGAGAAGAATCGGGTAGGCAAGCAGGTATGATTTGTGGTTCAAGGGCCAGTAAAATTAATTTTCTCCGTAATGGAAATTCAACCTGAGGGGAAAATTTCTGTACTCTTCACAGCCAAAGGTTTACTAACAGAAATCATACTGTTTGTACAAACTTTTAATGGAAACCGATGCTCAGCCTGTAGGTGCAGACTAATACTTATGCTGACCTGCTTTTTCCCTGAGAGAGAAGAGAAATGATCTAGACATCTCCTCCACATATTCAGTATATTGTATTGGGTGGGATGAGATCATCCTTCTAGAGCTGTTACTCATTTTCTGCAAAGCTTTTCTTTTTGCCTTCTCTTTTCTCCTAGACTTTTGGTGCTGCCGACTGGGAGGTCTTTCACATCCAAGACAGAGTCTTTCTCGCTGTGGCAAACAGTCACAGCTATGACAGTAGCCCTGTTGCCCCGGACAATGACTTTGCCATCAATTCTTCCATCTATGAGCTTAACATCACTGCACAGATGTTTGTCAAGTTCCAGGACATTCCTACTTACAGGTGCCACTTTTCTGTAATGCTCAAAACACTGTCATTGTGCAATTCTGATAGAGGAAGGGATGTGTTTTTGGCTTCCGGAATGTTTTGATTCTTTTATATATTGTAGGATTTGAATATTTTAGAATACTTAATTAAATTGTTCTTGCCAGTAGAAGTGTATAGTAGAAAGACAAGAATGCTAACTTTTCTGAAATTACATTCAGTTTGGAAAATGATAAAAGCCTTCTGTTCTATTTACTAAATAGAAATAGGATGTCTTTGCCAGTGATTCTAGGTTTGTTGCTCTCTCTTCATGTTTGGCTGGTTTCTGCTGCAGTGCTCTGGACTGGGAGTTCTTTTCAGTGGGAGAAGATCATTTTTTGGTGGTAGCAAATTCCTATGATGGAGTGACCTTCTCTGTAAACAGTATTATTTACAGGTAAGAAGTCAGGAGCAAAACTCCCAAACTCTCATAGCTTGATTCATATCTGTACTTTTTACAGCGAATAAAAATGAGAGAGATTACTAGTTGCTTTGTTCAGAAGGTAGAATGGGCTAATCTCTACTGTCACTGTGGTCTCTTCTATTGGGATATCTTATGATGGTAACCAATACAGGGAAGAAAACCTATGATCAAATTCATCTGCCTTCACCTTCTGCTCCTTGTGGCATATGATTGACTCATGGGTTATCATAAAGGACAGGAAGGGATAACATAAATTTTGTAGCTGCAGTCCAAGGATTTCCTAGTCTTGAAATTTCCCTGACTAAGGCCTTCTGCTTTTGTATACTCCATGAATTGTACAAGTCACTCTTGAGAGGTTCACTTTCATAGGTTCATATTTATTGCTTGCTAAATGCAGTGTCAAGTGGTGATTTACAAGTGAATGCCCATCATAGATAAAACACCACAGACAGAACTTTCTCATCACCTGCTCACTTCACCTCAAATACGATACTTTCCAATAGAATCTATTCACACATTCATTTTTGAGTAATCAAGGAAAGTACATCTGTGAACTAGGCCAAAGATATTGGGGGAAAAAACCAGCTCCAGAAATTATCTCTAGAATGTCATTAGATTCCTCTACGTATTAGTTAATTTGCCTTTTGAGTGTAATTTCCCAGATAATTGATTACCAATATTTTCTAACCCCTTATCCCCATCCATGTTCCAGAAGCTTTTCCAGGAGGATGTCATTTCGGTTTTGGCTAAAAGCCTTGTAAAATGTTGCTCCCCTTCTCTGTTAAGCCTTGATTAAAGAAGGGAACTAGGTTAGTCTGGCATGATTTATTCTTCATAAAGCCATGTTGGCTGTTAACAATCACTCAATTTTGCTCTGGAGATACATACATTGGGTCTAATCTAGATTTAGTCATATTTAGTGTAGACTTAGCAAAACCAATTGGAGCTAAGTTAGTCACGGTTAACTGTAGTTCCACTAATCTCAGTGGGTCTACTCCAAGTATAACTACATCTAGATTCAACCCATCATTTTTTTTGTTTTATTGTTCTCTCTAGTGTCTTCCTAAGTATTGGAACCAGACTGAGTAACCTGTAATTCTTTCAATTTTACTTCTCCCTTTAGAAAGATAGAGGTTATATTTGCTTTTCTCCATTTCTCTGGGACAAGTCAGACCAATCTAGTTTCCTATTTTGATAACATAACCAAAAAGAAGAACTTGGTTGATGCACATTGTCAGGAAGAGAAGCTCTTACCTGCAACAACTTATGAAGCGTGGCCACATACCCCTGAGTGAAAACCTTAACTGAAAGACAGAAAGACAATGGACCTAAAGTTATTGTATAGAGAACAATTTTCCATCACTGGATTCTGGACTTCATTATACTCTTCCAGGGAGGTGGCATTCAGATGCAGAAGGCCTCTGCACACAGATTCCTGGCTGGATGAGGAATCATGAACACAGATGTTTGCTGCACAAGCTACTCAATGCACTGTCCTTTCTTGATAGAGTTTGTAGTTCCTAGTTTGTAGTTCCTAGTACACTAGTTCACATTAGTGTACCATTCCCAATTCATGGCCATGGTACATCTCCCTTTCCCCCTGAGTCATTAGAAAACAATAGTTCTGGATTCTATATGAGTGTCTAGCTCAAAGAACCTTCTTGGTGGCTGCTCCCAGGCTGTGGAACTCCTTGCCAAACAAGGCTAGGTAGATTCCCTCTTTGCTGTCCTTCCACTGACAGGCAAAGACATTTTTCCTCGATCAGGCCTTTGGTCTGTTGAGTTGAATGCTGATTTTATTGTTATTGTTGTATTTTTAACTACATTTTAATATAGTTGTTTTAACCAAGTTTTTAATTTCAAAACTTGGGTTTCTTTGACTGTTCACTGCCTTGAGTCCCATTTTTTTGATGGAAAATTTGGGTACAAACCAAACCAATCTATTATTATTGTTGTTATAATTATTATTATTATTTAATAAAGGTTTAAGACAGACTTTCCCAACCTCAGATTCCTAGGTGCTGTTGGCCTACAACTCCCATCATCCCTGACTATTGGCCATTATGGGAGTTGTAGTCTAACAACATCTGGGGACTTAAGTCTGCAAAAGTCTGGTTTAAATGGAGCCCTAGAGTATGATAGAAGCAGTATTGTCAAATATGTCATTGATATGGTTAGGAGGAGTATGCCCAACATCTATATTTCTAGGATCTCTGAGCTTCTGCTAAAGATGTTTCTCTCTTTAGAGAATTTCCTGGAGAAATTTGATCAGAGACAAAACTGTTTGAAAGTGGTAGAAGAGGGAGAGAATCGGATCCTGTGGGATTGGAAATTACGGGCGTTGAGTTATTCTTTTTGTCTCTACTGCAGATGGCAAGGATATGAAGGCTTTGTAGCAGTTCATCATCTTCCAACACTAGGCTGTAGGGACTGGGAAGCTTTCAACACTACAACTGGCTCATACCTCATGTATTCGAGTGCAAGGGAACCACTCTCCAAGGTGCTGAAGCTGAAAACCTTTTGATCTGGAAAGAGATGCCTTGATTTGCTGCAAACTAGGGGCAAGCCTGGACCTGGGAGCAACTGCCCTGCCTACTCAGGGCTAGAATGAGGAATGATGGACCTTGGAGTCACTCCAGTGGATGCCACAGTTGCCTTAGGATCAATGCCACCAGGCTGAGTGTGAGGCTTTTGGGGGTCCGTTTTTAAGCCCTCTTTCTACTATAGTATTCCTGGAGTGGGCTAGGAATATAAATTAGAACTGGCCTTTGATACTAGAAAATACAGTGACTTTGCTTCATCCCACCACACACCCACACACACTTCCAAACCCTGAAGAGCTGCTAATGTAATCTACACCTCTATGTAAAAAGTTGAGGATGTTTTTGCTACTGGAGCAGGAAGTGGAGGTAGGAAGGTGCCTGTAGCACATTGTGGCCCTACTGATCCACAACTCAGAAATATGAAGCAAACATAAGCATTTGTGCTAACTACTTTCAGATCCCAGATGTATGGATGCCTGCTGCTGTCAGCTCATATGAAAAGCATGGGTATGCACCATTTGGGGGCATATTCCAGCTAATTTGCTTGAAGCACACTCCACTGGCAGAGATGCTATGAAAAGATCGGGAGCCCTGATAAAGATCCCAGAAGACTTGAAAGGAGGTTTCCTCAGAACATGAGATACTGAAGTTTGTGGGTTTTGTGGGACTACAAAGACCCAGCTGCTTATTTGGCTTTTGTACACTTTTGCAGCTCCTAAACTAGCTTAGAGATTATTTATGGCTCCATATCTCAGGATTTCAAGGGAAAACATCTGAACCTTGCTGAGCAAATTAGAATCCTAGTTACCTGGTTAGTACAAAGTGCTATGGTTAAATCAAACTGCATGACATATAACCCATACACACATGGGATGGCACTCCAACAGCTGCTCAGGTCAGTGGGCTATGGTGAAAGCCCTGTACCTACAAAATGTCCATGATCTGTGCTCAAGTATTCAGGGACAGGGGGAGTTTCCAGCTTTGCAGCATAACTACAATGAATGGAAAACCAAATGTTTAATGACTTTATGTTTAGGCTGTAGGAAAACCGCACTTGTGGATTTCACAAACACAGGTATGTTTTGACACTGCAAAAGCCATTCGTCCCTCATCGTATGGATCTGTGATATCTCTGTAATAAATTCCAACCCAATGTCATTGTTGCTTTTTCAATCCTTGCTTCCATGTTAGTCAGTGAATTACCCCCAAAGAATAACTTCTACTTGTTGCTGCAAAGGATTTTGTCATTGTCTATAAATGGTTATGTTTAATTGTATAAATGGATGCTATTGACAAATCACATTTGTTATATGGAGATGGAATTATTTATTATTGGGTGGCTATTTGCAACATTGAAAGTAATTCCCCAATAAAACTAGCAGAGTGACTTGCACCATTCCAGAAGTTAAGTCCTGCTTCAAGCCTTATTGGTTGGTGTATTCAACACCATCCCAACTGAAATACATGCATCTTTAGTTGCCGTAACGCCATAGTTCCACATTACTTGGCTACTGTGGATACTTAAGTTAGATTCAGTTTTATGTTTGTAAAAACATAAGAACATGAACATAAGAAGTTCTGTGTTGTAGTAAGATTAAACTTACTGAGTGTGCATGCGTGCGTGCCATCTTGTCTTTTGCCTCAGGTGACAAAATGTCTTGGATTGGAATTTGCTGCCCTCACCACTTCAGTGTAGGTATTTAAATGGTCTTTCACCCATGTTTGGTCAGATTCACCCCATGTTCTCCTTCAGCAGTCCTGGATGTCCATCCCATTTCATTGCCCTCAACTCTGGCTCAAGCAGGAGGGAGAAGGTGCTTAGGAGTGTTAGCATCAATGGCTTGAGCCATTTTATATCCTTCAGGTCACCTAGGGCTTTGACAATACTAAAATTCCCCAAGTGCATATAGGAAAATATTTGGATCTACTGGCACCTGGGGTGGACCACTCTAATTTGTCCTCCACCCCTGAGAAGGTCCATAGCAGCAGCTAGTCCAAAACTAACCACATAGTGATCGGTCCATGGCAACTAAGTCACACCAGTGCCAACTCCCCCGCCCCCCAAAAAGAAAGGATGTAGAGTAGTCTTCCCCAACCTGCTGCTCTCCAGATATTTTGGACTATAACTCCCAGAATCTCTGGCCATGGGCCATGCTGGCAGGGGCCTAGGAGCACTGAAGTCCACAACATTTGAAGGGCAAGAGGTTGTGAAAGGCTGCTATAGAGGCAATAGAGTTTGGAGTGAAGGGGGCACATGAGGCTGCAGGCAGATGTACATTTCCCAAAGGATAGAGGGACCAGAGCCTCTAAGGCATTCTTTCCCAACTAGTCGTCCCTGCCTGCTCCCGGGATGTTGGACTCCAAGCCCCATCACCAAAACCAGCATACTCAATGACCAGATGTGATGAGAGCTGTAGTCAAAAGTTGGAAAAGTCTGCCTGAAGGACTAGAATCAGCAAAGGCAAGCGAGGTGGGACCACCAGCTGGGACCAGAGAAGGAAAGCTAGGGCTGGCACTCACCGGCCTAACCAGCTACAACCCTTCTTTATACCATCATTTCCATACATGTTCCAAGTATGTCTTGGATGCTATGGTAGTAGGTGAATAAGGACTCTTGTTGGAGGCAAAAGACGAAAGCAACATTACACAGTGCTTTGGATGTGTTTACTATGAAGGCTACAGGGCATGAGAATGAGAGATATAAACCCATTCCAAAACATCTGATATACAGTCACAACTCTTAAATCATCAGACAAGCCTTAGTCCTAGCAATGCTCCTGACCACATATTCAGGTTCACCACCAGCCTTCCTTGTACATTTTTCTCTGCAGATGCTCCCCTCTCCTCTATTATATTTATCCTCTACTACACATTGACTTTTCCTAATATTAGAGAACCAGGTTCTGCCTCATTCTTGGAATTAATACACTCACAAACAAGCAAAATTCTGCAGGGCTGCCTCCAGATAAAGGGCTTCTGGCGCAATCAGTCAAAAGGCAGCTATTCCATCTTTCCCTCAACAGACTTTTTTTTGGAGGAAAGAAAAAAGATGGAAGAAGTGGTGGGAAAGCACAGGAAGGTTACAACTGGAAGATGGCAACGTCTGGACCCCGCCTCTGCCCCTCCCCCATAAAATTCTGTGAATGAGGCAAAGTGACTGCATGTTAAAAGCCTCGTCTGGAAGCATCTCTCCCCTTAGCTAAACCTAAGGTTTATCCTGGGATCGTCCCTGCCTGCTCCCGGGATCCCCTGTGTGTCATTTAGATGCACAGGGACAATCCCGAGATAAACCTTAGGTCTAGCTAAGGCCTCTGTCTCATTAATACTATAGCTGGGTTGAATTAATACAACCCGGTTTGCTCAGCCCAGGCCACAAATGGCTCAATTCCTTACCAAACCCAGCAGGGGGCAATGGAAGAGTAGGTTCTATAGGAGGATGTAATAGGAGGAGGGAGAGGAATACGCCTGGAGACGCTAGCAGGGTGTGTAATAATAATAGCATTTCCTAGCCCACAGGTTGGGCTGTATAATCTCCATGGGGGGAATATGCCACAGTTGAAAAATCAGTGCCTGAAATTTGCTTGCTTTCCTGTTCCCTCCCTACACCCTTTTCTTTTGTAAAAGGCCTATTAGATTGTAACCCTGCCCATGAAGACTCTATTTATTTTAAAATATATATTTTTACAGAACTTAAATTTTATGGATAATAAAAACATTTTTGAAATAGAAGAACAAGAGGATAACTTTTCTGCTTTTAAACCTCTCTCCCCCTTTCTCTTTAAGTAACCTTGAATGAGCACTTCAGTCGGGTTTTTTTCTAGGCACTTTAAAAAAAATGGGGCCCAAGCCCACAGGCCACAAATCTACATAAAACTTGTGTATGCTTAATTTCTATCTACATAAGCAAATTCAGAAATAATAACTAGGATTTATTTAAACATCACAGACAGCCAACTCAGCCAATTAATTTCTCATCCAAATCACCTCAAATAAAATAAATTCTTCAATTAATTTGAACCCTGCCGCCGATCATCCCAAATCAGTAGTTCGGCATCAATCGAAATTACTTGCAATGGTATGAAAAGATGCCTCAAAAGCCAATGGTTTTTATGAGGAAGTCACACAATCACCTTCCATTGGCACCAATGGATACTGGGGGCTTAGGGGAATAGATCTGGGGACCTGGGAAATAGATCCAGGGCTGGGACCCCATGGGCCCTAAATCCAGTACTGTGGCAACACAGCTGCCGAATGCGGAGACACCACCTTTTTTTTAAGCTCACAAAACAATTCAGGCAATTGTGTAACTCATCATGAGGGATGTCCCACCCAATAGCTCTGCCTGCGATATGCAACCACATGCTACACAAACCACATAAAAGCAGTGTGTGCGCCCAGTGGGGGTGGTGGAAGAAGAATCGTCTTTTCCCGAGTATCAAAATCTAGCAGTTTTGAGTATTGGACTGAGGGATATTTTGACAACCCAAATGCTACCATGAAGGAAGACACGTGCATTGCATCCCACCCCACAAAGGAGTAGCAAGGGTGCATAAACTGTGCTATAAAACTGAAAAAGGCCCCGAGTGACTGTCCTTTTCAGTGTCCAGGAGAGACTGTTCTTCTGGCATTGTGCTTTCCCTGTTTTTTGCTGTTATTCATTAGAGCAATATTTAATTAGATGCAGTACGTATACTTAGAATTTTTTATCAGCTAGAAAGACTGGTTGGGCTTTGGGAGTTGCCACTGCTGTTTTTTTTTTAATTGTACTTATACATACGATTCATGTGCCATTTTTCAGTTTCAGTACATATTAGGGCCAGAGGAATGGGTGAGTTCACAATACGAAAAGGAAGCATATTTAGAAATAGGCAATTTCACTCTCATGTTCGCATTGTTCACTATATAATATATGCTCAAGTTGTCTTTTGGGGTCCTCTCCTATGCCCACTGTATTGGCGGTGGTACTGAACACAGGTTAGTAACAGTGTGAAGAGACGTGGGCTTCAGATGCAGTTTAGTGGGCACGTCCAAGAGAAGTACATAGCCTCTTTGGATTTGCAACACCCCTCGTCATCACATACATACACTCACTCACACACACACACACAGTTGAATTACACCAAGCTATGTATGTGCATGCTTGGAAAATTTACGAATTTGGAGGCAGGATTTTGTATGGTTCTGAAAACTCCTGAGAGTATTTTTGCAGTATCTCAAAGTATCAAGCAAAAGTCAACAATGTTCATCCTTCCTGCTGAGATTGTGAGCATCGTTGTCAAGGTTTCAGTGGCTCCACTCAGGTTTTTTTTTAGATCTCTCCCTCTGAGTCAAGTCCTGATTGAAAACTTCAGTGTCCACAATCATGTGTCCAAACAGTCTCCTGGAAAGTAGAACTCTTTACAGAGCTGTCTTATTTCTGCCGGAACCCCACTGTTCATAACATAACACAGGACATGGGGACCTTGATGCTTAACAACAACATTTTCCCTTTCTATTAAACACATTGTTTTAAAAAAACAACATAGAAAAGTCCTTGCAGAACTAATAAGAAATAAAAGATCCAGATCCCACCCAACATTCCCTCCTTTAGAAAACTGGATTTCCAGCTGAGTGGCTGGCTACAGGATAGTGCTGATGGACTCTTTAGGAACCCTTGTGCTAGGCAGTGATTTCAGGTATTCCAGGTGCTTCTTTGTGTCCTCTTGGTTGTGTCGAACGTAGTACACCACATAGCTAATGACCAAGGTAAACCAGCTGAACATGGTAACAAACATGGCAACATCGGTAGTTTTCTGGTGCATGTTGCAAAAGTTGATGCCGGAATCAAGGATATGGAGCAGAGGTTTGCCAGCATATTCCTCCTGCACTGACGTTTGGCAGGTGATCTCATTGACCGAGTCAGGGTCTAGTTTCACTTCCCCCAAGACTTCCTGCAAAGTACATTCACAATGCCAGGGGTTGTTGGATAGACGGATCATGGCATTCAAGTTCACCAGGGCTTCCTTTGGGATCCTCTGAATATGGTTGCCAGAGAGATCAAGCAATCTCAGGCCATCAGCCACCCCTTTGAATGCTGCCGAGTCGATCTGCTCAATGGCATTTTTGGAGAGGTCTATCTCTTGCAAGTGGGCAAGGTGCCTGAAGGTGCTGTTGGGGACAGCAGTGATTTTATTCGCATCCAGCTTCAAGAACATGGTGTCTTTGGGAATATCCTTGGGAATCTCGTCCAGGTTGCTGGAACTACACAGAACAGCTGTCGCTCCCGAGTAGTTGGTACACTGACACTGCTCAGGGCAGGAGGTGCAACAACCGGAAGGGGCACAGAAGAGGAGGCAGAAGAGAGCTGGAGACCACAACCAGAGCACAGGCCAGGATGCCTCGGCTGCCAGAAACATGCTGGTCATCCAATCAGCCGTGTACAGTCCTGCATGGCTGCTAAAGCAAAGAAAAGGAGTCTTGCTCACAATGGTTTGAACTGGGAATTCCCACAACGCTTTCTTCAGACAGCTGGTGGTTGGTCTGCAGTAAGCTCAGGTGTGGCCTGGCCATTCACTCACCCCTCTCCTTTTTCAGAGTGGAGAAAGGTGGGCTAGCATCCTCTATTGGGGCAGACAATAGGAAGACATTTTAAGCTCATTCAGCATATGACAGCCGACCTAGCATCTACGATGGTACACAGTTGAACAACCTAACCAAATGTTACCTGCAAATATATGCAACACAGCCCTGACAGATAGCTTTCCCTCCCTCCCTAGTTCAAACTCCAATGGGGGAGGAAACAAATGTGCGGGGGGGGGAGGACAAAACTAACACACATTCCCTTGGCAAATACATTTTCCCAAATCCACATTGGCTGGCATATTATGGATGCAGCCGTGGCACTTATTTGGGGGTAGAGGAGAAAAGGGTTGGATCACACACCTGGGGGTGGGGAGGAATTACAATAATTGGAGAGAGGGACATTTGCAGGGGAGTTCCGTCATATGGGGTTGGGGAGGATTAATGTTATGAGACATACACCAGGCAAACTTGCATTTTCCTTGTAGCATCTCGCTCTTTCCTTAGAGTGGAATTTCTGTGGGAGGGAAGGGGTTCTCTCCACGTGTCTTTACTTGACTTCAAATTGCCTTTCCACGCTGTTTTCCCTACTCTTCCCCGAGGTTTAAAATACGTGATTGTTGTGAGCATAAAGATACATGTGCATGTCTAAAGGGGGAAAGCAGCTGGCAGTGCAATTTGGAGTGGAGAAGTGATGGGTGGGAAAGGGGTTAAGTGCCCCCTCCCACTGCTTACTTCTCTGTTTTAAATCACTTCCTTCAGAAGCATTTCCCCCCCACCCCTCAACAACAATACAAAAGGCCACTTGAGGTTATCTTGGTGTAACGCCCAGTGAGGCCCTTGGGAACCAGGAGTAGGGGGAGCTGATTCCTGCTCTACTTATCTAAATCTACTCCGCATAATTGTTGAAAAAACAGATGCAATAAAAATGGTCAAACACTCCACCCATTAAACAACAGCAACTGTATGCACAGTTGATGTTTCTGTTTTGATTCATTTGTCAGTCAGCCTCACCCTGCTATTCTGGGAGATGTAAATACAACTACAAACTGGTAGGATTTTTATACCAGTGTAACTGCCATGGCTCCCTCCAAAGGATCCTGGGAATTGTAGTCTGCTGAAGGTGCAGAGAAGTCTGGCACAGAACCCTAGGCTACGCTGACTGAACTACAATGTCCAGAGTTCCTCAACGAGAGGGAATGACAGTAAACCAGTTGAAGTCTGTGGTCTATCAATGTGCCCTTTTAAGCATCGGCTGAAATCACCAATTTTGGATTTGAAAACCGGGGCTCCGGGCATTGGAGAAATGCACCCCACTCTGCATCTCAGCCACTGTCAGGCTGTTGTGATCCAGAGAACCTCATCAAGCCGGCGGGGTGGGGGTGGGGTGAATCCTCTCTCCCCTGGGGGAATCCCTCCTACTCCGCTCCCACCATACCATACAAGCGATTGCCTGGGGTGGAGCTCTCCCATTCGAGGCTCCTTTACCTTTAAGAGCTGTGCGGACGAGGGACCCGCTTTTCCAACCCCGGCAGCCCTACGACACGACAAGCCGCCTTTCCCCCAACTATTAAAGGTAGATGAGTCATAAAGTCGAAAGGCTGGCCGTCCCTGCTGCCTGCCAGGCGGTGGGGAAGCGGCTGGTCCGGATTTTCCGCCAGGGGTGTGTGTAAATATGACACCAAATCGAGCCGCAGCATCCCGCCTACGTTTCCTTGCGACCGTGGTGTCTGCAACGAAAGCGGCGCCGAGGGCAGAAACGCGCCGATCCACAGAGCCCGGAGTGGCTGGCGGCTCCTTTAGAGTCCCGACTGAACCCCGGAGCGGATTCACCGCCCCACTGACATCGGAGCCACCCGCCTCTACTGCACAGAGCTCAGCCGCCCCCAGAGACCGGCCCGGGGGTGGGATGAGTCGCAGGTTGCACTTCTCCAACGGCGCCGGCGTGCATCCCTTGCGCCACCCCACCGTGCGCTCCCTCGGCCACCGCTCCCCCGACGCCTCTCCCTCTCCTACCCGACCTGGTGATGCAGGCGCCTTACCTGAGCTGAGCTCAGCGGAGTCCCGTTGCCTCACCCGCCCCTGGGATCTTCGGCCCGGGAGCACCAAGGCACGAGGGCTCCCTGCTCGCCACACCCTGAGCGGAGGGCAGCGGCAGCGGCGGGGACTCGCAGGCTGCGCACAGCACTTGTTGCTGCCGCCCTCTCCTCTTCCTCTCAGGCGCACAGCGAGCCATTCATGGCGAAGACGGGCTGTAATTGGATCGCGCCTGCTTGTCGCGGCCGCCTTGGCAAAGCAGCCGTGGATTTTTAAAGGGGCAGCAGCACCTTCCGAAGCAACACCCGCTTCCCCTCGGGCCACAGAGAAGAAGGCGCGCATGGCCACGCCGCACGTTGGGGAGTTGCGCGCTCCCCACGCCCACGTGTGCGGATGGGTTTTATCAGACCCTTGGCAATTACTGGGAGCGGGTGAGAAAAGCGGCCGTTCTGGCTTGCTTCCAGCTGTTACCCCAATGCCTAGCTCCCCTTTCCCTCTTCCGCTGGGTTGGAGTGCAACTCCCATCATCGCCCAGGCAGCTTTGCTTATGGGACCTGTAGTCCAACACATCGAGAGGGCACCAGGCTGGGGAAGGCTGGCCCAGCTGTTGAGACCAGTCCTCCGTTGGCAGAAGCGCTTTGTGTAACCGCTGCTTCTGAACCTTAGACCACTGCACAGAAATCTGGACAGAGGTGGTTGTAGCAGTGGAGGCTGGTGACTCTGATGTCAGTAGAGCAGTGAATCCACTTGGAGTTTCAGTCAGAACTGTAAAGGAGCTTCGCACCTCGGATCCGGCTGGAAGCTGGAGTAGATTCACTGCCCCACTGACATCGGAGCCACCAGCATCCACTGGTTTGCAACATGCCCTCACATCCCTCTGGTGAAAGTGAGCACTCTAATACTGAAAGGGAAACTAACACCTGTATGCACACATATGCAGGTACATACATTTGTAGGCATGTCTTGCCATGTTGTGAAATTCTACACAGGGCCGACTATGAACACCTTTTTTTTTTTTAAAAAAAACATTTTGTATGCTGTGAAGTTTTTTTTTTAACTTGTCTGGCCCACATGCTTTAAAGCACATATACTAAAGGGCTTTCATTCCACTCCCCACTCCCACACTGGCACCCTCCTCCATAATATAGCACTTTGTTTGCCAAGTCTGTGGTGGAAAGGGCTCCAGCCACTGTTGTGAGGAGAAAGAGGTGGCTCTCAGCCAGTATGAGCACTTTCCAGCAATTGTGTGTGTGTGTGTTTTGCAAAAAGTAGGACACTGGAGGAAACCCAAGTAGAAGGCCACAGTTTTCTCATGAGAATAAAAGCAACATTGCGCTGCGGGTTGTTGACGTAAAAAAAAAAAGCATTATATGACTCTGCCTGGTGGTCAGCTGATCTACAGGGGGTGGTGACACAGGACTGGATAAGGCAGCCTCCCCCAACCTGGGGCCCTCTAAATGTGTTGGACTACAACTCCTAGCATCCCCTAGCCAGCATGGAGGGCCCCAAGTTGGGAGAGGCTGGAATAAGGAACATAAAAAGAGAATTGCTTTGTGCAAATGGCCTTGGACCAAAGAGGAATTCCAACCCTGGCTGCTGGGATTAAGCCTGCAGATGTGCTAAGAAGGAAGACATCAGCAAGGTAACTGGCCTCCCACTCTGAGGCCCTTTGCTACATAGCTGCCATCTCTCGACTTCTAAAGCTCATATTATTATTATTATTATTATTATTATTATTATTATTATTATTTATATAGCACCATCAGTGTACATGGTGCTGTACAGATTACACAGTAAATAGCAAGACCCTGCCACATAGGCTTACAATCTAATAAAGTTGTAGTAAACAATAAGGAGGGAAAGAGAATGCAAACAGGCACAGGGAAGTGTAAACAGGCACCGGGTAGGGTGAAGCTAAACAGTATAGAGTCAGAACAAACTCAATATTTAAAAGCTATAGGGAAAAGAAAAGTTTTTAGCTGAGTTTTAAAAGCTGTGATTGAGTTTGTAGTTCTCAAGTGTTCTGGAAGAGCGTTCCAGGCGTAAGGGGCAGCAGAAGAAAATGGACAAAGCCGAGTAAGGGAAGTAGAGGCCCTTGGGCAGGCGAGAAGAATGGCATCAGAGGAGCGGAGAGCACGAGCGGGGCAATAGTGTGAGATGAGAGAGGAGAGATAGGCAGGAGCTAGACCGTGAAAAGCTTTGAAGGTCAACAGGAGTGTGCATCATAGCAGGAGAATTGTGTCATTTCCAAAACTTTCAATCCCTTGACCTTTGGAAATTAGTGGTTTACCCTGACTTTTTTTTTTTTTTAAAAAAAAATATATATCACAGATATATTTGCATCCTGCATGGGGGGCTGCCTGTAGTCTTCCACCAAGAGGTAGGTCAATTTGACATTTGTCCAGCTTCTACAACTCTATCCGACCATTCATGGATTTGTCTTAATTAGAGGGCATGAAATTTTAGTTTCATCGGAGTCTTACCACCTGCACAAAAACAAGCTGTCAGATCCCTCTTGGTCCATCCTGCTGTTCAGTTGCGTAAGTACTGGCCTTGTGTGCAGTTTCAGTTCTGCTGATACACAGATACAGAACTGGGAAAAATGGGCATCTGAGGCATAAAAGACTATGTCTTCAGCTGTAAGATCAGCACTCAGCAAGCTGGTGCCCCAAACAGCAAAAAAACCCTAATGTGGTGTTGTATCTCCTCAACACAAGACGATGGAGACACTTTCCTGGCTGGGTGAAGCCTTTTCCTCTGATTCACTCAAGAAAAGGTCTAGAGGTTGGGATTAAAGAGCAAGCAAATCCAGTACAGCTTTAGCACCACAAGGGGCCTGGGTTTCAGGGCCACACAGAGGAATCTGGAGGCACAGGGCAATGGATTTTTTTTTGGGGGGGCTGCCTCTCTCTCCCCCCAAAAAATGCTTGTCAACCCTCCCACACACTATACAGGGGCTTAGGGCAAATTGCCCCCTTTGGGCAGTCCAGTGGGCCCTTCAAGGAGCAGCACTGGTAACTAATAATGCTGAGTATATGCCTAATGTTAGAGCAAGAGGATCCTCTTAGCGACAGTAGCATCAGACTGCCCAGTTCAGTGACAGTCTGTTCTTGAACAGAATTCTTTAGGTTCTTTAGTCCATTAGAAACGGCAGAACTGTAAGGAAGAGACTTTGAAATTAAATGTTTTTTCTCAATCAACACCTCTGTGGATCTTAGCACCCTATTTAGCCACATTTAAAATTGTCTTTCCATAATGGCAGCCATCATCAGCCATATTTAAAACCAGCTTTGCAGAATGCAGCCTTCTGAGCATCCCACCATGGACCACACAGAGACAAAGAAGGTAATGTGTGATCCAGCCCCTGCCAGCATACACTGCAGTCTCCCAGAAGCATTTTCCAAGATTGTAGTGGGTAAAAAAATTGTAGTAGGCAAAAATAATAATAATGGAAATCATTTCTGGGAGATAGTTACTTTATATATGGCTGGGTCAAGTTATGCATTAGGCTCCCTTTGTGAATATGGCTCTCAATAGGATGGTTGGAATTGATCTCATGGGAGACATGTTAAGTGTCTGATTTGGGCCTTACAAGTCTAGTTATTCAAAACTACAAAAGCTGGTGCAATAAAAAGGTTTAATTTTAAGCTGTGTACAGACTGAGCAATGAATAGGAGCAGGTTTTGTTGTTGTTGTTACTGCGGAGTGAGATTGTCTCCCTGTTACCTTTACTCCTTTAAAGGCATGCATAGCTGGCTCTAAACTGAATACCAATTGTTAGTTTTCAAGTGCTTTGCATGGTTATCTCACCAAACATCTGTTTGGTACTTGATTTATTTTGTTAAAGTTTATAAACATTTTCAAAAGCTTTACTATTAAATAACCACTCACACATTTTGAAGTGGCGAGAGGCTTTGTGATTTAGACAAGGGTCCAGCCAATCAGCATGTGCAAATACGTTTGTATAGAAGGGTCCAACAGATCAACATGTGCTAATGTTGAGTCTACTGAGCTTAATTTGTGGTAGACTATAGGGTGCTTTTAGCACACATGAGAGGGTCTGTCTGACCCCCCTTCCAATAGTACATGTCATGTGCCCACATTGTACAAATATCCTTCCATGGAGGGCTCTCTGCTAAAATTATATAGATCAATACACACCATCACTGTTTCCCATTCTGTGGGGCCAAATCAGCAACAGAACTATGTGGTCTGGAAGGTCTGTCATTTTCCATTAACCTGTCCAGATTATATGTCTCTGGCTTCTAGAATGTTTCTACATAAAACTAGGAATGAACATATGAACCAGTAATCAAGCTACTTTGCTACTGATTAACAGACAGAATTAAATCTTTGAAGAAAACCTGGCTACTGTCCTACTAGTAATGCAAAGCTTATTATACAATGCTTCAGTCTATAAATAGCAGCAGCAGCAGCAATGGAATCTCTGGCACTGATATATCAACACTTGGTGAAGCAGAGCTTTTTATTGAGAAGCAGCAGACCAACATGAGGCATAAGCTCAGATTCCATTAACCTTAGCACCATTGGACTAAAATATAAGATATCAGGAAGTCCCAAGTATTAAAGTGAATATCAGGCATATAATGAATGGAAACATTGATTTTAAGAGCAAACTCAGAAGTGAAAACATTTTTGTGATGGCATTGTCAGCAGACATAAGATACCGTCTCTTCTAACAAATGTTGGATATATTGAATTAGTGGTACTGTACATAACAACTTGGACCTGCACAATATGCAATAATGAAAATGCTTGTGGAATTGCATTCGTTATAAAGTAGTGGGCACCTTCGAGAACAGGGATGGGCTACTTGTGGCCCTCCAGATGTTTTGGCCTAGCACTCGCATCAGCCTTAACCTGCATAGCAAATGGCGAGGGATGAAGGAAGTCATAGGCCAAAACATCTGGAGGCAACAGGTTGCCCACCCAATCTAGAAAAAGGTATATGTAGGTAAGGGTAGAAGTGCAGTATTGTGACACCCCCCGCCCTAATTTTCAGTGATGATGATATAAAGCTGCTGTGTATTGAGCTAGAGAGGGAGTGTTTAACTCTTTCCTTCCCAGCCATTTGTTCCAAATCACTATTCCTACTGCACTTTGAGCAGCTGGGAGGAATGTCTTTGAGCAGGCAAATGGTTGGGGACGAGGATGTGTGGCCATCAGTGGTGGTGCTGCCCTGCATCTCAGCACCGTCAGAAGGGCTGTCAGTGGGGACACAGGAAAAGGCTTTTTCAGTTCCATCACCCAGGTGGGGGGAATGGTCTACCCAGGCCCCCTGATTGCCCCCCTCTTTATTGTTAACACCTGTTTGTCCCACTATGCTTTGGGGTCTGCTTTATTTTCCTGCTCTGCTGATTCTTTCATATTTGTTGCTGATTCGGTTGCTTGCTTTTTTAAATGGATATTTAAATTGATCATTTTTTAAAACCACGTCTTGTCAGTTGCCTTGGGGTCCAAAAGGCAAGCTTTAAGTATTTTAATGACTAAATCGTTTATTTGATCACAATTCAGAGTGTGCTGATGTACCCATTCATTTCAATGGAGGGAGCTTATTTGCAAGGGAATTTATTTGCACATATTAGTCACCTTCATCCATTGAAATGAATGGGGATTCATGCACCAGTAAGACCTTAACATGCACACATGGAAGTTGTGCATGCTGGGATCCCACTCCCTTCAACAGAGGATGCTGATGCATGAACAACAAAGAGGAATGTGTGTGTGGATTGTCTCCCTCTATTGAAACAAATGGGGCAACTAGTGTGGGTGGGAACTCCTCAAGTGCACATCAGAACTCTCATTGAACAGAGCAGACAACTGAGAATCAGGGTGCCAGGTCATCAGTATAGCTATGTGGTATCATGGCTCCAACCTCAAAGTCAGAGATGGAGGGAAATTCAAGGCAGCTGGGCTGGGGAACTGGACTGGGCTCCTGACACTGTAGTGGTCAGGAGCTGACGGAGCCTAGAGCTGGCGGTCGGACGCCCAAAGAAGCCAGAATCCATAGGTTATGTTCCCCTGAGTCTGAGGAGTCAAGTGCCTCTCATGCTGCTGTCCTTGCCCTCCTACATGTCACAGGGAGACATGTTCATCTTCAGGCCAGGTGGCTGGCCCTTTAAGGGTGCACATTCTCTAGGGAAAGGAGGTGACACTTGAGGAGTGGACTGGAGAAAGAGGTCCCAGCAGTGGCATTGTCAGAGTAACTTGCTCATTAGGAGCTGTCCACAGTGCTGTTAATACACCTTTTTGACAGTTTTCCCCAACCTGGTTGGCTGGGGCATGCTGGAAATTATAGTCCAACACATTTGAAGGGTACCAGTTGGAGAAGGCTGCTTTGGGGGTATCAGCTTCAGAGAGGTCAGAATATGTGGAACTGTCTCAAGTGATTTGAAATGTTAGTTGCTTTTTAAAAAAAGGTTCTGTACTCAGTACAGTTTATATTTGCTTAGCACAAGCCAAACTTCAAACTGAAGGCATTTTGATAACATTTTTCCTGCTTTAGAAGCCAGCTCCACAACCTACTATTAGAGTAATCAATTGTTCCTAATATTAAAATCTTCAAATCTATGCTATGGCATTAACCTATAATCTCATTCTTTCTGCAGATCTCCGGGCAACCTATTTAATTTTTTAAGCTTAAATGAATTGATTTTCCTTTGAATAATTTCACCAATCTGTTAGATAAGGGCTCCTATGGCTACTAGCACGAACAATTTTCAAACGTTGTGAAGTTCTTGTTAGATGATGCTATTTAATGTTTTAAAATGTGAGGACTTAGGCCTCTCTAAGGATTGCCCCTTTGTCCCAGGACAAGGCAGAATAAGGCAAAGGATGTTCCTGAAAATAGAAAGGACTAAAAAGATGAGCCCAGATACGAAAGTACTGAAAGAAATGTAACACACAGTTGCGTGCATCTGAATGGCAATACATAAATTGTCAAAGAAAAATAGAGTTTTGTGCCTTTTTACTACCCTGGCAAATCATTTAAAAGGGTCTGTGGAGGGGTGGTGGTGGTGGAATTAGACCTCTATCTGGATATTTTATTTTTATTATTTATTTTTATTTATTACATGTTTATACCGCCCAATAGCCGAAGCTCTCTGGGCGGTTCACAAAGTATCTGGTTTATTGGTGGCTATTAACGAAAACTGAAAACATTATGCTCACAAATAGTGGGCTGTTTCAAAAGTAATGGTAAGGTAAACCATGGCTTAACATTACACAAATGCTTCCCCCCTTTGTTCCCTCCTGCTCCAGCATGGCCTCGAGGAAGAATTCAGAGGTTTTTTTAGATAAAGCACATCTTGCCATATCCTGTGAACCTGGACAAACTGTGTAACGTTAACAATGATTAGTGGAAACTAGCCAACCACAAATCATAGTTAATAAAGCTGGCTTGTTTCCATAGTTAAAATTAACCACAGTTTAGTGTTCAGATTACATGCTAAACTGCAGCTAATCTAAAATGCAAGTGAAGCTTCCAATCTCCTCCTCGTGACCCCATCAATAGGGGAGGAGGAAGTGTGCAAGTCCAAAGCTTGCTGAGGAGCATTCTCTGGTTTAACGTTACATCCGAATTAAGTTGTAAACAAATATGAACATTACTGGAAAATATGCCAATATATAAACCGTTTTAAAAAAACATAAACACCCCACCATACATTTCATATATCTTTGACCATTCTTCAGCATCCACTGCACAGAACCCTTTTTTGTGCACTCTGTTCATTGACTGTATACTGAGCTAAGAAAATACACAAAATGTTATGTGCCAGTGGAAGTTAGGTAACTTGCAGACTTTTTCATTTTGCATATTTTTTCTGAATGGGGAAATATGATTCCATCAATGAGCAAGCGATGGAACAAAAGATGCCTGACAATTTGCAAAACACACAGGGAACAGATTAAACGAAGTCTGTGTATCCCTACTCTAAAAGTAGGTGGCATATCTGATTGCAAAATACTGGGGCTAAACAAATGGGGGGAAGCTATGATGTTTCCCTCATGCATCTCCTAAGGGGCACCTGACTAGCCAATGTTGGAAATGAAGTGTTGGACTGTGGTATGACCTAGGGAGGCCGTTTTTACATCTTTGTGCGTGATTGTAACGTGAGGCAAGAGAGAATGGAGGCAAGAAAAAACTGATTTTCATTAAACAAAACTAAGATCCATATTCAGTGCAAGACTCAACATATCTAATTGGCACAGCAGTAAGCACTGAATCACAGATGGGCAAAATGATTGAGTAAAAGCAAATAATGGGGTGGGTGCCTTGTATGAACTGGGCTTAATTCTTCTGTAACCTATGCAGCAATTTAATTGTCAGTCTGGGTAAGAGTCCGTAAGGTGACAAGTAGTTAATGCTGCAGTAGATTCTCACGTAGTTGAAAAGTTGTATGTCCTTGACCGTGTGCCCTCTTGGACCTCACTTGACCATAAGAGGTGTGGTGCAGAGGTTCCTTTTGCCATGCCAAGTTTCTGGCATGGCAGTGAACTGAAAAAGGGGTCTGCTTACACCTTAAGGCAGGGGTGGGGAATATGTTGCCTTCTAGATATTCTTGGGCTGCAACTTGCATTGGTCCTAGTCCACAAGGCCAATCGTGAGGGATGATGGGAGTTGCAATCCAACAACATCTGGAGAGCCACATATTCTTCATCCCTATTTTAAGGAAAGCAGGAGGCATCTCCAGACTCATCCTGGCCAGGTCCCTCAATGAACACAAAGCAAACAGGGAGCACCAGAGGAGCCTCATTCCCTCTGCCTCACAGCTCCCGCTTGGCACTCACTCATGCCAGCTTTAGAGATGCTTCCTGATCTTCTCCAGAGCAGCATGCCAGTGGCTGCCATGGAGGAACATCAGACTTGAGAGCAGACCTGCTGAGGGCTTTCTGGCTGCAATGAACGCCTGGCTCAGGAGTCATTGGGGAATGGCTCCTATGTTGGGCCCAGTATTGACTTTCCAAAAGCAGAGCTGATTAGGTCATGCAGCTTGAAGTCCCCTGCAACCACCCCGCCTTGCCATTAGCATGAGAGTAGTGACATCCCAGAACCAAGCCTACCTGAACTCACTGCATCAAAAGCACAGCCCAGAGCCCTGGGATCCCTTGACTTCCATAAGACAGCCTGGGGCATAGCTGGAAGGGGAAATCCAGCGTCCCAGGGAGCATAACAAAGGAAAGTTCCGCTTCTCTTTCTGAGGGCAAACAAACACTAATTTTTGTGCGAGCCGAGAAACGCCCACTCCCAGAGGTCTCGTCTCTGACTTGAAAACCCAGGGTGGGGCTCAGCCAAAGTGGAGCAATGCACCAAGAAAACCACCAGGGGGGGAAGGTACCAGTCAGGTTTACTGCATTTAGAAAGAGCTGAGGGAGAGAAGTGGGGTGGTGGTGGGAATGGATTGGTAGTGTCGACATTGCTGTGTCGTCAGTAGTAGGCCCCCAGGAGGAGGGATGCTTTCTGCAGGAGCTCTTTGTGGTTCACATAAAGGGGAACTTTCTTGTCCACAACCTGCCACCGGGCCGTCACCTCAAGATCACAGCCGTGGAGAAACTGTGGAGAGAAAAACAACAACCCAGAGAGCAAAGGAAGATTGATTAAGGTCGGCTTTCCCTCAGCATACCACAAGCCATGAGGAAGCAGTCACAGCTCAAGAGGAAAAAGAGTAGCTTCTCTCAGGAAACCTATTAACAAGGGACTACCAAGAACATCTAAGCCCCTGCTAAGAACAGTCAAGATGCACACTCCGAGGGTCTGTTCAGCTTCTCTCTACTTAATGTTATATATATAGCATGGTGCTCTACATCTGATTACACCTAGGAGTGCTGAATGTTCCTGTTTACTGCACTCTCAGAAACTGTGTCAGGAACTGTGATCTAACCTATTTTAAACACTAAGTAATAGGCCATTTCTACACCAGCCCGAAAATCCAGGCTGCTCATGGCCGAGTCCCTGTGTGTCCAAATGATACACATTTGCTCAGGGACTCCCGGGAGCAAGGAGGGGACGAGCACGGGTTTTCCCAGGTATAAATAATCCTTGGGAAAAACCGATTCTTCCTGTGGTCTTGGGATTGTCCTGAGACCGTGGGAGGTGTGTGGGCCCCTGTCCTGTCTTCGTCCCACCTCCTCGCAAGTAAACGCAAGGAGGCAGAAAATTGGCATGGGGCACGGAGCTCTTCAGGTGCTCCGTGCCCATCGGAGCTGGAGGAGAGAGTGTGATTGTTGTTTGTTTTTTAAACTTACCTTTTAGTTGGAGCGCACATGCGCTCATCTTCAGTAAAAGAAAAGAAAAGAGGCAGACACGACATCTCTCCTTCCTTCTGAGATGTCGCGTGGGTATGTGGACAAAGGGGAGGATCTTGTGATCAGAATATCTCGAGATCCTCGTCCTCCCAACCTCTACAACCATATGTTGTAGAAAGGGCATAGTCAATCATTCTCTCTCTCTCTCTCTCTCATACACACAAGCATAAGTAGCCTCCTCCCTTTATTTATTTATTGCATTTATATCCTGCCTTGTTTCCTCCAAGGAACCCAAAATGGCATACATAATCCTCCTCCTTTCCATTTTATCCTCACAACAACAACCCTGTGAGGTAGGCTGGGCTGAGAGTCTGTAGCTGGCCCAAAGTCACCCAATGAGTTTCCATGGCCGAGTGGGGACTAGAACCTGGATCTCCCTACTCCCAGACCAAAATTCTAACCACTACACCACACTGGCTACCCTTCAAGTCCATTCCGTGCTTCCCTGTGATTTCCTTTTCCCATGTACTCAAGGTGCTCTTTCTTACATCTCCCTCACATTCTCTCTTGACACTGTGGCCCATCTGCAAAGCTGCCCTTTCTCTCTTTTGTACAGCACAACAACAGATGCCACAGGATCTGTAAAACGGCGGCATCACAGAACCTTGGAATTTGCATCCAGGGGAGAATCCTGGGGCATAATGGTAAGAAGTGCCATTATGACATGTACCGAATTCAATCGCTTCATCTCCACATCATTCTGGTCTTCAAAGTGCACACTAACGGCCACCGTCTCTATCCAGGCATTGTCCGTGTTCCTGGGGTCATCCACATACCCTTTATATACCTAGAAGAAGGTGGGATAAGGGGGGGATGGAAAGAGATATATAGAAAGAATGGCATCTTCCAGATGAGAGTGAGAATTGATTATGAGTCTAACAATCAACTCTGTAAAGCTGATGGATGGCAAGTAGATATTGAAATAAAGTAGCTGCCAATGCTGTGAAAGGTCCTTAGCTTCTTTGCTACAGAAAATAGTCCTCAATCAAAACACTCTGAGGGCGTTATCAGAGTGCTGCTGCTGCTGTCCCACAATAGCAACTATCTCTTTACACGGGGAGAGAAAGAGGAAGCAGTGATGACTACGTGGCCCATTCAGTGGGCATTTCTATCGTGCTGCTTCACCTGTGCACAGCAGGAAATGGCTGCAAGTTTCATTTAAAAAAATAAGATGGATTTTCCATGTCTTTTTTTGAGATGGAAAAATGAGCAGGAGGAGTGGGAGGCGCACGGGAGGCGTCGTGAAGGACGTGCAAAAAAAGTGACTGGGCATTAATGAATGTGCGATAAAACGCCCATCTGATGACATTCTAAGCTACCCATAACTAACCAAGAGAGAAATCTTGGGGTTGTGGTGGACAGCTTGATGAAAATGTATGCAGTTGCTGTGAAAAAAGCAAACTCCATGTTCGGCATAATTAGGAAAGGAACTGAAAATAAAATTTCCAATATCTCATTGCCCTGATAGAAATCTATGGTGTGACCTCACTTAGAATACTGTGTACAGTTCTAGTCACTTAAAAAAAAGATACTGTACAGCTTGAAAAAGTGCAGAAAAGGGCAACTAAAACGGTCAAGGGCCTGGAGCAACTCCCCGATGAGGGAATGTTAAAACAACTGGGATTGTTTAACCTGGAAAAAAGGAGAGTTAAGAGTGTACAAAGTTATGCATGGTGTGGAGAATGTGGATAGGGAGACATTTTTCTTCTTCCTGATACTAGAACCTGGGGTCATCCCATGAAGTTGGGGGCGGGGATTCAGGACAGATGAAAGGAAGTACTTCTTCACACAGCACATACTATGGAATTCATTTTCACAAAATGTAGTGATGGCCACTAATTTGGATGGCTTTAAAAGGAGACTGGACAAATTCCAGGAGAAGGCTATCAATGGCTATTAGTCCTGATGGCAAGTTACTCCCTCCAGTATCAGAGCCAGTTTGTCTATGTACACCAGTTGCTGGGGAAAACTGGTAGAAGGGTGCTGATGCACTCATGTCCTGCTTGTGGTTTCTTGGGAGCAGCTGGATCATGACTGGCTTTTCTTACGTTCTCAACATTGTGAAGAATTCTTGAACTGATGGTATGTTTAAGTGTGTGTGTGTGGTGTGGATGAAACAGTCAAGGCAATAAAAACTTCCCATGTTTGATCTTGTCGTTGCATTATGTTTTCTAAGGTGAGAGCAAATCACATTCTGGCTAAGTGCCAGAGGCTAGCTTAATGGAAACTGTCTGTTGTTTAGAAACATGGTGGATCATTGCAGAGGGGCAATGGGTTGGTGGTACGGAACAGGCATACAGCTGCAAGCCCTGGCATCTCCAGTGAAAAGGATCATAGATGGTAGGACTGGAGAAGAGCAGACCACCCAAGCCTTGATGGACCAAGACATCTGTTCATATCTCTCTGCCTCAGAGTCAAGAGAATACATGGCCTGTCTCTCTGAATAGCCAGGCACCATGGAATACTCGTTGAAAATAACACCTGCTGTGTGTTATTGGGGCTAGGCAGCAGGAAGGAAAGTAGGGTGACTTCCAAACACACACTTCAGCCAACCTGACTTGGTTAACAAGAGGCAGCAATTAGAGTTCAACTAGTTCCTGGAGCCACGGACTCACAGTTGCTTCAGGGCCTGCAGAAATGGCCAAAGGAAGTCAGCGGATGAGAAGTATGGCCATTGGTCAGCCTGGCTGGGAATGCTGGGAGTTGCAATCCAATGCATTGGGAAGGCACTAAGTTAGGGAAGGCTGATCTACAGGAAACTGCAAAGTACTGATGACTTGTCTGGTAGGCCAAAAATCTGCTCTTCCTTTTACAAAAATTATGAACTCCTGGCTATATTATGTGCCCGTTAGGTGCATCATGCACCAAAGCATCATCAACTCACAACTCTCCACCATCAAGCATACTTTGGCAGGAGGGCGGGGTGGGAAGGCAACCATTTACTGACAGTACCTATGAAACTCCGTTTGTGCTTTTGCTAAGCTCCGATGGGTGCCCAACGTACCTCTGTACCCTGATTCAGCAATTTCTGAAACTGTGGCCAGAATTCCCGTCTCAGAACCCGCTTCAGCTTCTGTGGCAATGCTTCTCCTGGCTCCAGAGATCCCTAGAAAGAATCCAAACATTACTCAGAGTAAGAAGCAGCTAAGCTTTTATGAATATTGTGACCAAGAAGGAAGAAGGGGTTTCTATCCAGTTTCCAGCTGCCATCCATTTTTCTGAGGTGCAGTAAAGTATGGCTTGGTTTCACGGCCACACAAATGACTCAAGAGTACAAGATTTTATTTATTTATTTATTTAATTAAGATGGACAAAGATATTTCACAATTGTGGTTCTGCGAGTGCAATATAAGTAGCATTTACATATCAAATGGGTCGTGTGTTTGCGTTTATGATTGTCGTGTGAGACTTTTAGTGAAATGTCCACCAACCACTAGAATGCAGCACCACCACCCAACATGCTTTGGAGGCTAAAAATAATGAGCCCCCATCTTCTACAAAATGGCGGCTCACTGGAAGATGGGAGGCTGCTGGGTGCAAGCGGATGGGTCCAGTAAGTCCTGACCGCTCGCGTGGCTCAGTTCAGGATTCAGAACTGAAGCGGTACATCGCCCTAACCACAATAAACAAGCCATGATGGCTTGTTAATATGGGTTATCATGTTGTATGAACCCAGCACGGTGGCTTAAGCAAGGACTGTTAACACTGAGAACCCATGGGTTGTCATTTGGTGGTTGACTGTGGCTTGTTTAAGCCATGGGCTGTCATGTGCGAACCGGACTGTGGCTTGTTCCAAAAGGCTAGAGTCATTTGGCGAGAGGGACAAAACCAACAGCCGCTCCGCTTGCTTCACGATCTCACTAGCCATTTCCCACCCTTCCAAGGTTGCCTGGAAACAGCTGCAAGACGGTTCGTCCTGCTCCCTGCTGTTTGGCACTTCCCAGGAAAACCCTTCCCACAATAGCAGTGGAATGTTTTTTTTTTTTTGATGGGGCCAAGCTGCTCTTGTCTACAGTGAGTGACCTTGGAGGAACATAGCACTGCTTCCAAGTTTAGTTGTGTCTACATCCCAAACTGTACCCAAACCACCCCACTTAAGTACCAATGTCGCACCGCTCCCCAAAGTCCCATGCTCGGTGAAACTTTGTGCTGTCACTACCCTTTGGTAAACAAAACAGTAGTAGCTATCTAAAGACAAGCCCAGTCCCTCTCACTTCTCTGGGCGTGGGAACTGGTGGGATGAGAGTTGCCTCCACATCTGTCCACTCCATAGCAGCTTTTATGTCACTCCATAGCCACTCTTACATTACTTCCTGTCACCAAATCTGGGTAAGAATCATGATGGCTAGGAAAACCCCATGCTCGCCAGAATCCTGAATAGTGGTGGAGGAAGAGGAAAAGGAGGAGGGCCACTCTGCCTCATTATTCTCCCCTGCTATTGAGCCCTTCTCACAAGCCGCTCAGTTAACACAGACACCTTCTCAGACTCAATCTTCTCCACAAGGCCAAACCCAAAGACTACATGCCAAGTTCTGGGTTGGTGCTGAACTAGCCATATTCACTGACCTCTGGATCTTTCCAGAGGCACAGGAGGACCTTCAGAGCACCAGACATGGCACTCTGTTCCCCTGGTTTTCTAAGCAGATGACACTGCAAGGCTTTGCACCTAGCCCTGAAAAGCTACTGAAGCCTTGCCAGCAGTTGCCTGCCCTTCTGTGCCACAAAAGCTCCAGGAATATGTGCGGGCAAGGAGAGCAGAGGGAAACAACCTGTGATCTCCGAAAACGAGCCACTCTGCGCTTGATTGTCCAATGGCAGTACCATGGCTTAGGTATGGGTAAAAGCAACCCACTGTGGCTTAATTAAATCATGAGTTGTTGTGTCATGCGAACTGTTCCACTGAATTATGAAAGGCTTGTGTGGGCAGCCAGGATTGTTTATTTCTACAGATTCTCTGGAACACAACTGTGGCTATTTTAACAGCATGTGTCATTTATTACTCTGACTTCGTTAGACATAAGCCTGTATATACCTTGTTGCTCCTTCAAATCTAGGTTGGGTGGTCTGCCTCATAACCACTTACCCCAGGCAAAGCCCAGTACTCTGAAAAGGGGAATTTGACCACTAAGACTTCCAGCATTTTCTTTAAGCTTTTTCTATATATGGATCCGTCCACATTCCTTCTCCACCTACAAACAACAGAGACAGATGTTACAGATGTTATGGTCTGACGGCACATGATGCTACAACATTGAGGAAGCTAAGCAGGTTTGGGTATGGCCAGTGCCTGAACGAAAGACCACCTGGGAACCCTGTGTACATCGCTTTGAGGTCCTTGAAGGAAGAAAGTGGATATAAATGTAATTCGATATATAAATACAAATAAATAAATGCCCAGGAGAGGCCTTTGCACAAAACCACTGTGGTGGATTTCCCTACGGCCTGTTAAACAGTTTCAGCTGTACATATCCCTTCTCTGACATTTACCACAGAAGTGCCGCTTTCTCACAGCGAGAGAAAAGACTTCTGAAGCAAGGAAGCTACGTGCAGCCCCACTAGGCCCACATCAGCCTGTTTTTAGGCCAGGACATCCTTTTCCTTCTCTGCTGTTGTCATGGCTACAACACTTAAGCTGCAAGGGTGCTGCAGCCAACAGCTATGGCTCCTGAGTGAAAAGGAGTGCTGTGAAAAAGAGGCAGGGCACTTTAACAGTGTTAGCCTGTGAAAAGCAGGCTGCTTCTAACCTCTAGAAGAGTATGAACCCAAAGCGAGAGAAAAATCCTGCTCACTTCTCTCAAAATGCAGCTGGTAAAATTACCCTCTAATGGCATCATGAGCTAAGGAATGGGAACAGGTTGCTGAAAACAAAAGCAGGAATCGTTTTTAACATTTCATTTCCAGCTTCTCTCATGGTTTTGAACACTGACCTCAGCACAGACCTGCCTTCTTAGAGTGGAAGTCTACCCCTGATGGGCTGGGGAATAATGTCCTGGCTCTACTCACCGTGTCACAATAGGGTGAAGGGCATGATTTGGTCCAAAGAACCGAAGGATCCCTTGGCCCTTCAAGCCTGTCCTTCCCATGGGATTCCTGTAAGGAAAAGACTTGCATTGGTGCTGCCATGAACTAGTAGGGCCCTAGCTATGTTTTAATTCCAGCTGCTCCTCTCATTTTTAAAGAAATGGTAAGAAGGGAAATTTCAGGGGATGTTAATAAGCACAAGTAATGATTAACTGGGCTTAAATTGAACTGACCAGGTCTTGGTCCTGGAGAGGGAAAAAACCCCTATTGCTGCAAAAGAGACAAAACTGAACTGGGTGGGCTCTCCTCCAATAGAAGAGTAACAATATGCTTTGATGGACATGGCCCCGGCCCCGCAGCAAGTGGGAGGAGTAACCCATAGCAGAATAATGCTCTCCACTGAGGGAAAAGGAGCTGTCTTCCATCAAAGTAGGACTTTAGTTGACCTAGTTCAGAGGTGTTGAACATCAGATGTGAAGGCCAAATGTGGCCCTCCATGGTTCCCAAGAAGGCCACACACCCTTACCACCTCATGAGGTGATTTCCACTTTTCCCTCAGACCACCTATGGTTTCTTGGTTTCCTGCTTTTTTCTGAAAGCATTTCCTAAGGCTTCGTTAATGGCGGTAAGAGTTCTAAGCTAAAATATGCTAGTATTTTTGGTGTTTTGGCCCCGCCTTTGGCCCCTCCCACTACTGAAATGCACCCCACCCCTGAATTGAATTTGGCCCTCAGGGTAAAAGAGATTCGACATCCCAGATCTAGTTTACTCCTGTCAACTCTAACTGGTAGCAGATCTCTAAGGTCTCAGACAAAGGTTTTCCAGCTCTGCTTCATGATATCCTTTAAGCCAGGGGTGGTGAACTTTTGGCCTATGGATCAACAGAGACAGTCAGCACAGTCAGGGATGTGTCCTCAGACCCACTCACAGTGGCAGGTCATCCTTGACCTGATAGGTGCCATGGAAGCTCTGCCTGTTGATATCTCCATCCATACCGTTGAAGTTGATTCTTGAAAGATTCTCCAAAGAGCTGAAAGACAGGAGAAAAGCTTCCATCTCCTCCTCAGCATTTGCAGCAATTGAAAAACAGCCTCAAACTCAAAAGGATGCTGGTGCAAGGAGGAAAAGGTCATCACCAAAGCACAAGTGACAGAAAAAGGTACAGAAAAAGACACAGGTACAGAAAGAGAAGCTAAGGCAATGTCAAATTAGGAGAGTCAGAGCAATCTGTTTGGGGGGCAGGGTTTGGTGGGTTTTCCTATGCTGGGCTCCCCAGACTTTATTTCGGTTCCCACTGCAGCGGCCGACTCAATCTGCAACGAATTGGGTCAGTTTGTGGATATTCTGAGAATTTGGTATGGTTGTTTTAAGGTTCTGCAATTTCTGCAAATTTCTGAGCAATTTCTGCAAATTTCTGAGCAAATTTGCACAATTTACGACTGAATTTGTGAAATTTGCACAAATTTGTCTGTAATTCGTACACAATGAAGAACTTTTCCAAAAAGGCGAAAAAAGGTGCAAAAAATGTTCCCAGAGTTTGAGAACAGCCCATAGCTTGGATCACAGATGCAAAGTGAGTTGTACATCCTGCAAAACGCCGCTGAATCAAAAAAGAATTGGATTTCCCCGCAATGGACACCCCTATGTCAAGTACCATGAAAGGGGGTGGAGGAGACTACCTGAGGGCATACTTACTCTCTCAGAAACTCTGGTATAACATTCTCTTGCCTTTCTGTGCTGTAGAAAGGTGGGTTGTAGATCTCAAACTCTATCTGTGAGGGGAGAAGTCTCTTTCAGACATATCTCGGAGTCCCCAACAGCAAACATATATTTACATTTCAAGCACAAGAAGTTCTTAGGAAGCTCGAGAGTTCTGTCCAGCCTGTCCCTTTCCTTAGATTCAAATTCTGGAGGGTTCTTTTCCTTGGCAGCTCTAAAACAACGGCCGCTTGCCTTTATTGCTCTGCTGGTTTTAATAAATATTTTCTATGATTGTTATTCATATTTTCTATCTTTTTATGACTTTGTAAGCCACCCCGAGAGCTTGTTAGCTGAAGAGCAGCATTGTAAATAAGGGATGGGCAACTTCAGGTGACCCAGGGGCCATTCTAACCTCTTTTTAATTAAAGGCACCCATTGTGGCAACGGAACAGCCAAGGGGTCAAAATTATCTTGGGTTTGCTACATCAGTGGTAGACAACTTGCAGCCCCTGAGAGTTTCCCCAAAATGGAATTCGGCCATGGGGCTGAAAGATATTTAGTACTCCTGGTATAGAGACTTATTTTTAGAGATTTCTAGTGCCCCGCCGCATTGCAGTGCTGCTATTCTCAGGGTTCCCTGGGCAGGGGAAATGGCCATTAGATCACCTTATGTCTATAGTGTGGTGGTGTCCCAAGCTTTGTGTGAGCTCTTGGCATTACTCTTTCCTTTCTACATAAACCCCGCCCTTGCTCCCTAAGATTTAAGGCTCCTACCTCCCATGGCACCTTCTCATCAGGTACAGGAAACCGGACAGCAGTGGAGTTAGGATACAAGAGGTTCCTGGCGCTCACGTGGTATAGGGTGTGAAAAGATGCTGGGACCTCCTCTGAAGGGTGGCATTCCTTCATCTCTGGGGCTCTGCTGGGGACTAGGACAAAATAACAACAACCCTTCTTCACACTACACATTCAACAGGCCATGCTTCTGTCACGCTCTGTATTTTATTTGTATCTGGCTGGCCATCACTGGTAGACAATAGTCTGAGCTGAATAAAAATGTCACTGAAACAGCATAGTGATTCTTAGGTTAGAAAGGCAAACATATAGCAAGTAGAATAGGCTGTTAGTTTGAACCAATATGGCTATACTTAAGCAACAATTGCAAATATATACACAGGTAGAATCCCACTGGGGAACAGAAGAACTCTCAATGTTGTGAACTCCTGGGGCTGAAAAATACAGCAAAAGCTGTTGCTTCTAGTGGTAAGTATATACTATTTCCTCACAAGGATATTGCAGGAAAAGCTGAATAGCCTTCACACAGGCAGCCTCATAAGTGACGTGCTAGATCTCTCTTTTGTGCTCAAGTTTCAGCACCAAAGTACAAAATGTATTGTAAGAAGCAGGCCTCAAGCTCAGATGCTTGCAGCCAGACATACCTATGATAGGAGCCTCTTCCTCAGATCCAAACCCACTGCTGGACAGGGAGTGAACAATCCACCTCAGTGCCTTGGCAAACTGGAATGTCTAGAGAGAAGCAGCCGTTCAAACATGTGAATGCTTACAGTACACAATCAAAAGTGGGATGTTAAAGTGGGGTGTTGTGTGAGTCTAGAACCCAAGGAGGAACTTGGGATACAATCCAGGATACAGGTCACTTCTTACTGGCGACTCCGTCTTTCCCAGAGAGTAACCTCTCCACATAGGTAAGGTTAAGCATTTATGTGAACAGAAAACACCACATTTCCAGTCTCTGGGCAATTTAAGGAGAGAAGGAAGCCGGATTTTGCTTCCCACCCTTTTCAGTTCTCAGTTGGGGGCTGGCTTTATGCTCAGAGTGACTCCCCCTTCCACATGTGCACACCCTCAGTGTTCTCCAGTTGGGCTAATCTGTGGGGAAGCCCCAGAAGTCAGCCTCACCTGCTCTTCCAGATACACCAACCTCTGCTCCACCAGCCCCGTCCTTTTCACCCGATCAAGGTCCAGCATTTCCGCCAGCATATCCACTCTGGAAAAAAAGGTGAGGGCTCACTGAGAGGTCAAGGTAGGAACACAGGTAGGGCCACAGAGCCCTCTAAACTGCTTGCTTGGGGGTATAATGCACTATCCCATTCTGTGAGTCAGGGTGTTCTTCTATCACTGCATATAGGCAGCCCCACCCAGCCCCCAGCCCAGCTAGACTGGCACCTGGGCTCGTGGCATGTATTTCCCCATTAAATTGGTGTCCTAAATCATGATGGGGACATTGCCATTGGATGGAGAGGTGGGGTGAGGGCCTTGCAGCAGTCACAAGGCCTTAAGTGAGGTATATGTTAGCAGAGCTCTCTCCCACTGAGGGGAAGGGTTGTGGCTCAGTGGCTAGAGCAACCTGCTTTGCATGCACAAAGTCCCAGGTTCAATCTGTGGCATCCCCAGGTAGGGCTGGAAAAATCCCTGCCTGAAGCCCTGGAGAGCCACTGCCAGTCAGTGTCGACAATACTGGGTCAGACAGAGCAATGGTTTGACTCAGTAGAAGGCAGCTTCCTATGTAAGTTCTTCTGAGTTGTATTCCTGTGATTCCCAGGAGCAGGACTCCCAGTTGCTCTGGTGTTGGTGACTGCTTAGCATGGCAAAGGGAGCCTTTACCTGTCTGCAATGTCCTGGATCTTCTGCTCAGGGTTCTGCTTCTGTTGGCACTGTTGGACTTGCAAATAGTTTTCCTTCATATACATCTCCCAAGACAAGAGAGCTGCCTCTTCATTCTTCTCAAGCTTCTGTTCTGCAGGCCAAATCAGACACACAAGGAAATGTCAGACACATGACTCTCATCTCAACGGCAGAGGAAGAGAAGCAGATTGGCAATCGCCCAAGGCCAATGAACATGAACAACATTCCTTTATCACAAAAGAATAAAGACTGTTAGCACAGTCAATTAATTAGCAATTATAACAACAGATAACACATCCAACCCAAACTATTGTTGGTTATTTGGCAATGATGCATTTATTAAAGAAAGAAAGTCAATGAACTGTTGCTAGTTTATTTATTTATTACATTTATATCCCACCTTTCTTTCATTGTGGAACTCAAGGTGGCTATATGTGGGTTCCAGATGGTCTCCCCTCCAAGCGCTCACCAGACCCAGACCAGCTTAGTTTCAGCAAGGGGGCTTCTCACATACCTTCAGACAGTGTCTTGGGACATAGTTTAATGGCAGTTACTATCGCAGATCTTTTCAATCTATCAGAGTCCACTTTCTCCTGTTTTATCTATTCACTTTCTTCCCTTCTTCCTCCTCTTCTTCCTCAGGTATCTCTTCACTGTTTTCTATTTCCTGTCCCATTCCAAGTGCCACCAATCAACAATACCCTCTCTTGCTTCCACCCAACATTCTATGCCCCCTTTACTTGCCCTACATTCCACATTACATACTGAGAAGGGAAAAGGGCACAGGAGAAATGGAGGCAGCAGCCACCCAAGCAATAGAACTGGTGTTCTCCAATGTCATGTCCCCCAACCCTTGGCCTTTTCAGGCTACAGCAGAAGTCTCTGACAAAGACAAGCATCAGAACATTCTTCCAGGGTAAAGACGGTCAGTCCCATATTTACACATACACCTTCACACCCACTGCTGGACAACAGTCTTGCCATGTTCCACTGAGTCAGAGGATGACCCCAGGCAGAACATTCATCTCCCCAGCCTTGCAGAAATCTGAGACTACAAAACAGAGGGAGAGCCAGAGATGGTGGAGCTGACCACGCTACATATCACGGCTGCCTATATAAAGCTGTTGTTGGTTTTAGCTTGTGGCTGAGATAACATTTTCTTATAGTTATAGGAGAAGGGAGCTTCAGCAGCAAAGCTCCCTCTGAGCTATCCAAGATTATGTTGCAGCTGCCTGCCTTTACTTAGCTGACTGTGCCTGATGTACTTACCTTGACTAGACTCTATCAGCTAGACACAACCTTGTCTGCTTAGACCTGACTGTTCTACCTAGATTCGATTCTGATAGACTGGACCCCCTGCCAGATGCCATTGGCTTCCCCAGCAAGCTTCAGGTAATCACAGAATGGGACATCCAGAGCCCTGTGAAAGGTCCAACACTTCTGGTGTCACTTGTTATAGTGGCACATACTTCAAAATGACTCTTTCCAATCTCATCCTTTCTTTCCTTCCAGAATGAGTGAGTGATACAAGACACCATCAAAGGATTGGAAATGACCACCTGCTCACAACTTGGGAGAAACAGATCTCCAAGACTGACCCAACAAGGCTGAACCCAGGAAAGAATCTTACTGAGCTGCTTGTGCCGTGTGGCTGGCTTTCGGAGAATGACCCGTTTGACAAAGAGCTGCAGGTGGTTAAGGAGGATGAAGGGTGGTGGAGCAGGGGGCCTGCCGTGGTACTCCTCAATTAGGTCATGGCGTTGAAACTTCCAGATCTGATCCGTGTGCTCTTGCACCTGTTGGAATGTGTAGCTGGGAGAGAAGCAGAGCACAAGGGTTAGCTTTGCCACACGATGACTGTAGTCTTCTAAATATGCCATGACTATGTAGGGCAGCTTTCCCCAACCAGGTGCCCTTCAAATGTGTTTATTTATTTATTTAAAACATTTGTATCCCGCCCTATATCACTAGGATCTCAGGGTGGCGTACAGATAAAATCATACAATATAAAACAATAAATATACGCAGCTGAAAACAAATTAAACCATGAATCAAGTTAAAACCAGTATATAATTTAAAAGCAGTAAAAAAATTGAAACAGTTAAAACAATGTGCAAGTCAGGTGAATTGAAAGGCTTTGTTAAAAAGCCATGTTTTTACTTGGCGCCATAATAAAGTCAGCATTGGCGCCAGTCAGGCGTCCAATGGGAGGGCATTCCATAGTTGGGGTGCCACAAAAGAGAAGGCCCTCCCCCTTGTCCCACCATAGCATATGTGTTGCATTGGTGGGATGTGGAGGAGGGCTCCTCCAACAGATCTCAAGTCTCGGGCAGGCATATATAAGGAGAGGCTGCCTGAGGGATTCTGGGAGTTGTAGTCCAATGCATTTGAAGGGTGCTAGGTAGGGGAAGGCTGCCATAGGGAGTGCGGTAGTTGTTTCCTATACATCTCATAATATGGATGGATGGGCAAAGTCCTACAGAAGCACATCATTCTGAATAGCGGAAGAACGTGAATTACAGAACTGTAATTGCTAGCCATTAATACAGCCCCTGGCCCAGGTAACCTCTCATTTGGCCCAATGCCTGCTGCATGTTGGCATCAATCCTGTAGTTATTGTAACCACTTTAGCCAATGCAAGGACTAGATCTACAAGGCTAGATCTACACGAACGCTTTTTATCGGTATTGATGTGAACTGATAACAGATGTTGGGGCACATTCCATATACTACTTTTCTAGCATTATTTCCCACTTTTCATTCCGTACTGTTACAAATGCCATTGTGTGTGCTACGAGATATAGATGCGCAAGAGGGATATAGCCATGATGGGATCATATCGACATGACAGGAGGTGCAGATCTGGCCCAGGCATCCTTCGCCTGCCCTCCTCAGAGGCCCGGGGTTGTCAGAGAGGCGGCAAGCGGAGGGCAGCAACACACATCAGTGCCAAATGTGGAACTCACTTGAACATGGCAATGAGGAGATTGAGGAGGAGAATGTTGGTGAAGAGCAGGTAGAGGCAGAGCAGGATGACTGTCAGCCACTCTGGGAAGATGGGCTTCTGGTTGGCCTCATTGTTCTCTGGGCACTTGGGCTTGTAGGGGTCAGTCCCGTTCGGGCTGCACTGATCGAGGCTGAAGTTCACACCTGCCGTAAAACACATCGAACCCGAGAAAGACTTGAGTTTTCCCCAGCAAAAACAAGGATCTCATCCCATCCATTCCCCTGCCGAGAGTAACCTGAATTGCCGTATCTTTAACAGGTAATAATAGATCTCAGGTTAAGAACTGGTGTGTGTGTGTGTGTGTGTGTGTGTGTGTGTGTGTGTGTGTGTGTGATAATTCACATTTCTGGAAGGGTTGCAATGAATGATTCAGCTGCATGTTAATTGATCAGAAAAAGACAGTGTTAGATCTGAGAGCTGATTCACAGCCTGAGAGCTCATTCACACCCTCACACGTTTTTTCTTTCTCTCAGAAAAGCTATTAAGAACTGCTGCTGGAGACACGTCACGTGAGCTCATCTCCTGGGGACCGCATGGATGCTCTGAGTGCTATTTATAGCAAGAGTCTGGGAATAAGGGCCAAGGATCAACGTGATGCAGCCGCCGTGGGACAAAGAAGCAAATCTTGGGGCGTAGACTTCCTATGTCATTTAATCAGAGTGGGCCTAGCATAATAGGAGGTGGGAAGTGAGCTTCACCTGGATAATTTCTTCGTCCTGTAAAGACAAACAACATGTCGTAACAGCATGATTGCTGTTTATGCCACAGAAATATATTCCATAGTAGCCTAGTTGCAATTATGATTGGTAGCCATATTTAATGAGATGAACCCCATTGTCAAATGTCTGTTCCACTAGCCACTCATTCACGCTATGGTTCCAAATTTTACTGTATTTACACATTATGAAGTCAGTCCATGTGCTCCCACAGGATCCTAGTTCTGAGGCCAGGTTGGGGCTATTTGAGTATATCCTTAGTGATGAAGGGATATAATGTTTGCGCAACATTAACAGCACTTGCTAGCACGACAGGTTTTCCGGTAATGTACCACTGCATCTTTCCCATTCAAACAAATTGACCTTTGCTACTTCAGAGTATGAAATAATTCTGCATTCTGTACCATCAATGTAGGAAGGGATCTGTCCAAATATTGTCAAGTAAGAATGGTAAACAACACCCCGGAAGATCCAGTCCACGCGCTTCTCATTGTGGATCAGGATGGCTTGCTTGGCCACTCCGAAGGACACAACCCAAACAGCCAAGAGGAAGAGGAAGAAAAAGACATCCTTCATCTGTAAATCCATAAAACAAAGCAGAACTGGAACCTTCCTTTGCCATAGAAACAGCTCTCACCCCAGAGCCTCTTTAGCTCTGGCCTCCACATTGCAAAATGAACACTATGTGCAGCCACTGTGGCACTTACCATCCTCTTTACTATGATGATCTTGGGGCCAAGAGTTTTACTGACTGTGAAAATGTGCATCAAACGCAGGCAGAAGATAATAAAAGCCAGAGACAGTATGATCCTTCCTGGATACAACGTGGCTGGGATCCATCTTAATATAGGGGAATGAAACAACAACAAAACCCCCATGGTTATTAATTATGTTAACTAGATGAAATGTTAGGACCAGGTTCCTAGGCACAAGGGAGCCTGGTTGCCGGAGGACATAAGACTTCTCCACATTCAGCAAAACCCCGCAGACTTACCAGGGAAAAGTCTTCTAGAGTCTTCATGGGTTTAATGATCGGCAAAATACACCCACCCACCCCGTTTTTGCCAGTTCCTTCCTAAAGGTTTCAATTCTACCACCAGCAGACGGCACTGTTTTATAGCATGTTTTCCATTTATTACAGCATTTTCAGGGTTTTATAAAATGATGGATTCTTGCTTGGAAACAGCGTGAGAGACATCAGTTGATGATGTCATGAAAAGCACCCGCAAACTTTTGTGAGTGACCAATCACAAGCATGCCGTTTCATTAATTGTGTAGGTATTTTCCACTCTAGAATAAATGCACAGGGCCCTGTTTCAGGGTTACCGTGCACTGGGAGGGGAGGAGTAAATCTTCCCCCTACCCTTACAACAAAATAAATATTCCACCGTGAGGAGGGGATAGGGGGGAAAGTGTGTGTGGAGGGGAACGCTTCTATTGATGCCAATGAAGAATTTTTCTTTTCTTTAATCCCTGCACAGTCACGGCGTGGGGGTGGGATTTAATCTCCCCCTCCTGGTACACAGTGGTCCTGATCCAAATTGGGGCCATGCACCCTTACTGTAGAGAAGAGAAAAATATATTCTCAGATACATGCTACAGACTTAACACAGCGTGTCGTTTGACCCCTGCACTAGCACCCTATCACAACAGCCATTCATGGTGTGCATATGCTCCTGTTGCAGCATTTTCTTAAGGCACAGCAGCCAAAAGATGAAAAAGGCCCAGATAAATAGACAAAAATGAGCTGAGACTTTTCAAAAGGCTGGCCTTTGAGAGAGGCTGACCAGGAAATGAGCAGCCCTAGAAGTCTAATACTCATGCCAACAATTCCAGCCTGTCCAATAGATCAAAATGCCAACTAAGGGGAACTGCAGCCTAGCAGGCATCAGCTTCACATAAATGAAACTGTCCCAGACATGGAGCCAAACAGCTATCCCAAGGTGAATGCTGTAAAAATACCATGTTAAGCACAAGCCTGTTCTCGAGGCATTTTGATGAGATTTTTCAGCAGAAACTGGCATTTAGATTTAAAAGACAAATAATATACTGATATCCAAAAATTCCTTGCGTTTCTCCTCTTCCAAAGTGGTTGGTATTATTACACTGTAACTCACCTGCAGGCCAGGCCAGTTATAAAGATTAGGATGGCACACACATCCAATTTATTCCAGAAATCATTGAGGTACAAGGAAACCATTTTCACCAAGCCAAACCCATCAGGATCATAAAAAAGCTGAAGGAAGAAGAGGAAATAGTTTTACTGCCCCAGTTCAGTCGTAATAATCCCCGTCCAACAAACTGTGGACTGAAAACTAGCATTGGATCTGGACACTTCCTCCTCCCCTCTCTTGTGCGCTGCCCTGAAAAACATCTGGGTTTGTTAAAACACAGTTTCCTGTTACATCTGAACCAAGAAACTGTGTCTTAAAGCCCCATCACATCTAGGTCAAAATGCTTCTCTGTTGTCGCTCCAACGTCGCTTCCTGAAAACAGGAAGTAATAGGCCCATTCAGTTCGGTAGGAGAGAGCAGCAACCAGACTTTTTCGGGGTGAGGTGGGGTTGCAGCACAAGGAAGGCCAGAAGGGATGGAAGACAGGCAAGAGGCAGACGACGTCATGTGAGCAATCTGTGAGTGCCCAGTACCGAGCATGCAGTAAAACACTCATTGGATGGAGCTTTTAATCTCCAGCTACAACCAGGACATCAAATGCAACTTTCCTGTCACGGTCATGGTAAGATGGTTCCATCAGCTGAGTAGCAATTACACATTCCTCACACCTAAAAACATAATCTACGAAAGGTCTAAAGCTTAAGGCAACACTCAGGTGCTAAAGATCACGGCATATTAACTGCACTGGCAGCAACATAGAGATGGGCGAATTCCCCAAAGTCCTGTTGGTGCTCTGTTTGCTGGATTCCTACTGGTTGCCTGATCCCAATGTGCATGTGGGGCGAGCAACCGGACAACCCCCTGGTGCCCAGCGAGAGCACACATCTTTTCTTTTTGTCCATGACCAGTGATTTGCGCAAATTCGCATAACAATGCAGCCATAAGGGATCATTTACACCTGCAATTTTGGCGCAAACTGCACGATTTAGGGCCACAATTTTTGCCACAAAGTGGGAAACTATGAGCAGGCCCAACTCAACATGAGCCAAGTCAAATCAGCTCAGAGATCCATGAGCTGGCATCCAGAGAGCCGAGCTGGCAAAAACACACCAAGCTCCACCCCCAAAATGGATTCCTCCAGCATCCCTAGACAGCAATGACGCTTCTGTGCCTCCGGCAGCCGATACCTGACGTGTCTCCTCACACACCAAGGAGAAGAGCCAGAAATAGATGACATACTCCCGCCAGGATGGAGTTGGCTGGAAATCTGTCATCAAGACGTAGGCAAAGAGCAAGAGGAAGCTGAAGTAGGAAAGGATGTTGAGGTGGAAGATGACAACTGGAGCCGTGAAGAAGGCTCGGAAGCGGTTTAGGCAAGTCATTGGCTGGAGCGTCTTCTCTCTGTGGGTAGGAAGGATGAATAATGTGGCTGCTAATGTAGCTGGGAATTCTAATTTTTGCCTTACTCTTCCATATTAATATGCCTGGTATGCGGTCAAGGCTGAAATACCATATGGCAGGGTGTTGAAATTCTTTTCACCTGAGGGCCAAATTCAATTTTGAAGAGGCTCTTGGGAGCTACATTCCAGTGGTGGGCGGGGTCGAAAGCAAAATGGGGGCAGGACCAAAGTCATAGGGAGTGGAGCCAAAACACCAAAAAGGTCAGTTTATTTTAGTTTAACTAAGCCTTAGGAGAGGCAGTCCAACCTTTTAGAATGATCTACCCAAAGGCTGGGAAACTACCAAAGGGGAAAGGGCGAGGCCAGAGGAAGGGTGTGTGGTTATCTGAGGAACTATGGAGAACCAGATTAGGACCCCAGTGGGGCTGGATTTGCATCACGGGCTGGAGGTTCTGAACCCCTGCCATATGGGGGATCCTGCTTGCTCTTCATATGTGACTTTAGGTTTCTCCCATTGACCAAGCAGAGCCTTGCCCAGACAGGTCTCATATAAGATAGCTGCTCACAGAATTCAGCTCTAATTCACAAGACCATCACAAGCAATGGTCTACCTGTCCCTGGGCAGATAGAACTCCATTCACAAATACCTAAAAGATATTTGCTGATATGGAGTTAGTCAGGTTTGGCAAAGATATAGATACACACTTGCACATGCTTTTACTTTTAAAAAGTGGAAAATGCCAGACCAGTCTCTCAAGTTTGTTGTTCATCTACATATTGTGTAGATTTCATCAGCCCAAAGATGGATCTTGCTGACTCTAATGTGGCAAAAGCACATGGCTGGAAAACATGAGTCCAAGATTGCTTTACACATGACATTATACTAACATTGGAAGTGTGTGTGTGTGTGTATGCAATCATGAAGAATGTGCATATATCTATTTCATTGCAAACACAGACACACACACACAAACACATTGGGAATTCACTGTTCATCATGACTTCTCTACAAACAAATCCTGCAGAACCCTTTCACTGCACCCCATATAAGGTGACAGATCAAATGTCACGTGAAGAAAGGAGAATATGCAGATCAACTAGACCTTTGGAGAAGAAACCAGGAAACTGTAGGAGATGAATGAAAGGACTGGTCATAGCGGGGTGCTGCCCAAGTGGCATTTTCCACTTGAGATGGCCCTCTAATGCACACAAAAATGGGGTCTAAATCTCGCTGCCTTAGGGTAGTGCAGTCAAGCCCTCCAAGTACCTGAAAGTGATGAGACCTGTATAGAGAAGAGGGAAGAACAGCATGCACATGATGACCTGGCAAATTCCATTATCGACACTCAGCTTCCCCCACCAGACTTTGGTTAAGAAGGCCTGCAAAGAGGAGAGGAGCAGCAGAGTAGTACTTCCATGGCATTAACAATAATTAACCACAGGTTTGATCTAGGATCTGCCTTCTGCGAGAGGAAGGGCTCCCCTTGTGAAAGGTTCCTCCCCTTGATTTTTGAGGATCCCCACCATAGCTCACCCCTTCCAACAGAGGGTGACTCTCTGTGTAGCATTTGCATGGGGCTGGAGGAGCTGCCATGGGAAGAAAGGGGTGGGGACACCCACTTCCACCAGCGCAGTTGGATCCAGTTGATTCAGTTGGGATCCAACCCATTATATATTGTTTTGTTGTTTTCTGAAACACCCTAAGTGAGCAAACCACACCTGGATGCCGCCATGAGACACAAACTTCATATTTTTGGCCTCCAGAGCTAGTTGTAGACAGGTGGTCTTCCCCCAAGCATCAGAGACCCGGATAAGGAGCTTCTGGGCTCTTTCTTCATCCTTCCGGTAACATTCAGTGAACACACCTAGAAGAGCAACTGGGATTAGAATTTTTTATTACTTCTCTTACATTTCTTTCCCAGCCTTTTTCTGAGGAGCTGAGTGGCATTTTAGCCTCACAACGAACCTGTGAGGTAGCTCAGGCTGAGAGGGAGAGACTGGGTTCACAAAATATGATAATCCATAGTCAAGGATTGAGTGTGGCTTGTCATTGAACAGTGGGTTGTAGTTGAAATGTGGGTTATTGTGTAGTTTGAAACCAGCCATGATAAGAAACCTTGGCTTGTTAACCACAAACAACCCACCGTTTACAACCTGAAAACAAATCATGGGTTCTCTTCATGGGTTGTTTGTGGTTAACAAACCATGGTTTGTTAGCATGGCTGGGTTCAGACAACATGATAATATATGGCTCAACAACAACCTAACTTTTTTCCACTTGAAAATTGCTGGAGGTCTTGGCAGACCATTTAATAAACGTTTTGTTTTACAGATTAAGACACATCCATATATAAACTTTTGATAACGTATTTTCTTCAATACTGGCATTATAAGCAAAACCAGTGTCACGTTATGAAAATCATAGGCCCTAGGCCAGAACCATGTTAGCCTGTCTGATAATCTGGCCCTGGTCAATACGGCCTTGATCTCCATCAGAAAAAAATATAGTGTGAAGGGCCAAGTACAAATGTTCTTGACTGCAACCCTTCCAAGGACCATCTGAATGGAGCTCATGGACCATTCAAGAACTTCTGATGTAGAGGTTAGAATGTCAAACTAGATGGGAGAGAACTGAAATATAATTCCCACTCAACCATAAAACTCAATGAGTGACCTTGGGCCAGTCACAGTATTATTATTTATTATATTTTATTTATATTTATTACACTTATATACCGCTCCCATAGCCAGGGCTCTCTGGGCGGTTTACAGAAATTCTAAAATTGAGGTAAAAACAAGTATACAAAATTTAAAACTCTAAAACATAGAACATACACACATAAAGCATTAAAAACCGATTAAAAACTAAACATGTGGGTAATTAGGATGCCTAATATATTCTACATTGAGCCTTGGAAGAAGAGTAGGATATAAATGTAATAAATAATAATAAGGCTGGAATTACACATGATGGTAATATCCTGTCTGACCAAATCACTTATAAAGGGGTAGTGAAATTGATTTTAAGTGTAAGAGCGTTATATGGGTGTGAAGAACTGAACCCTCTTCTTTACTGATGCTCACCTCCCTGTAATATGATGTTACAAACTTCTTTTCCTCCCAGTCAGGCTCCAAGAAAGTAGGCCCAGGTGAGAGGAAATTGCCGGGGGAGAAGAGCTTTGGGAAGATAAGGAGGAAGGAAAGTTCAGAGGCCTCACGTCTGCACCTCTTTTACTCTTAAAATCCCTCCCCGTTTATATGAGATTGGAGCAAACCTGCAAAATGTCCACATGTCAGACAAAACTGAATCCCTGGGATCTGTATGGCTGTTGTAGTCCGACTCCAGCCTTACACGAGGTAACGTGAGAGTGTCTTGTAGTGCAAGTGGGAGAGGCAGGGCAGGAAACACAAGATGGCAGCAGCCATACACTGGAGGATTCTGAGGCATGGGAGTTGCAAATAGGCCAGGGCAACACAGAAGATGAATCTGGATGGAACATCCCCAGGAAGAATGAGAGAATTTGCCAACCTGTCCAGACCAGAGGCCTACCAACCCAGCCCAAACTCACCAATGGCTCGGGACTCATAGTCCTCCGCCAAGGCCAGCATTTCCTCAGTGCTGTCAGTGTCGGTTTCTTCCTTGGATAACTCCTTCAGCATCTTGCTGCAAGCCAATGCTGCTGCAATGCAGTCCTGGCTCTAAAGCAAAAAGGACTCAGGTTAGCAAGAACATGATATTTCTGGTCCCAGGTTGACCGGGTAACCTTCAGGAGTCCTCTGTTCTGGAAGGGAGGTTGCGCTTTCAGCACAGATCACTTTTTCCATTCCTTGTCTGCAGATGTCTTTGCCGTTTCCTGCTTCTCACTGATTCTTCTAGGCTTTGGCTCTGGCCTCGTTCTTATTGCAGTGGTAAAGCTGTGCCTCAGAGTTACCACTTCAGACTGTGGGTTGGGTATTACGTCATTGAATGTTCCTCATTGTGAAACAACAACAATAGCAACAACAAGCCCCATGTACACATAAATCAAGAATAGTTTTCTATGAGGAGGATTTTTTTATTTTAAAAAATGGAGAAACCTGAAGTGGTACAGCCCAGATACAGATTTGCCACCTCAGAGAGAACTAGGCCCAATTCTCCTTCTTTGGCTCATGTGGAAGGAGTGCCAAAGTGTCCCCCTTATTCCCACTCTCAGGGCCTGCTGCTAGCAGGGATAGCAAAGATTTGGCCAGCTTTGCATGTAAGGCTCCGGACCAGGTACAGAACTACGTTTACCAAACTAATGGCTCTGCTATGAGGCCTTATGAGCTGGGTACAGTCCTGTCTGGAGATGGCTGGAGAACAGAAGATTTTACCTGGGTCCAGATAATGTCAGCCAACTCCTTGCGGTTTTGGACAATTGCCCAAATGAGCAGGTCCCTCACAGGATCCATGGTGAACGTGAGCCGGCCAGTGGAACGCTTGTAAAGGGATCGAAGGCTCACCCCTTGTACCTACAGAAGAGAAAAGAACCCATTAATGAAAGCTGGAGAGGAGTCAGACAGTGGTTACTAAGAGAGCAGAGGGTGATGTGAGTGAAAGAGACATCGATGGTGCTGTCAGGGTAGGACTTTGGGGCAGATGTCTAGCGCTACACTCTGAGGAATGAGTAGGAGAGTCCCCAAACACAATAGGGCTGGCTTATCACATTATGAAATAAATAAAGTATTGCATGTTACCACCTAAAAAGCTGTCTCCGCACCCGGAATGACAGCTGCTCCCTGCCCCATAAGACCATTAAGCTCAGAATCTAAAATTTATTAACTGCACCCATGTTGCCCATGTATTCTCTAATTTCTTCTGTCCTACTGACACCTCTGGTCAAACAGATTTTCGATGCACTATGAACAGCCTGCAAAACCTGTTTCCCAAGGAGGACCACAGGATAAGTATACGAAGCACGGAAACGATGCTGCTTCTTTCGTGCTACAACTCTAGACAATTATGCAGGAGAGGGGCCGGGCGGCAGGGCTCAATGGACGTGGAAAATGAAAGTGGAGGCCAAGGACTGGCACCCGGAAGGGTGGAGAAAGGGGAACTAAATGTAACAATTGGGATCTGCAACAAAGTGCTGCAGAATAGAGTTTTGTTATTCAAGATCTTAGCCACTCCATTCTATTCTCCCCCTTCCAACAGTCAGTCAGTCAGTGGTCCATGGCCACTAAGCATGCCCAGTCCTCATTGGGCTGTTTTGCACCCACCCCCACCCCTTAGAATCCTGTTCTAAAAGGTTTTTTTTTTTTTAGATTCCTGCAAAATTGGGGTTCATTCCACCAAGCCTGCTGCCTGTGGGTGGGTGGCAGCAACGTAAGCAATGGCACTCACAGCCTGAACATTGGAAATAGAGGGACACTAGTTTGAATGTCCTGGGCGCCAGGTAATGAAGTCCCCAATACCAATTCTACATCATTTCAGCTTCTGCTGCTACTACAAATTGACTGCAAGAAACAACACGATGGATTCAGGCTTGGCCACGCAAGTAGCATACCAAGGAGCAGTGCTGAGCTGATGGGTGATATATTGCTGGGAATTGGTGCAGGGGTCACTGTGGCCGGGGGGAGGGGGGAAGAGGACTGCCCTGTACATTCTGCCCTGTAAAGCTGGGGTGCCATGAAAGGCTCAAGGGGTTACTAGCATGCAAAGGTACGGTACATTGAGCTTGATGTGAGGCACAGCGATGGAGAGACGGTGTCGCTCGGTGGTCTTTGGCTTGGGGTACAGCTGCTGTGTGAAGTCCCCCAGCAGCTCCCGCAGCACCTGGGACACGTGGTACAGCTGGATCCGTGGCACTTTGGAGAAGGCAGAGCGCTCCTTCTCCTCCAGCAACACCTTCTGCAGCTTCCCGTGGAAGACGCTGGAGGTCGCCGTGTTTTCATAGAGGTAGATCAGGGTGTCCCAGGTAACAAATTCCTTCAGGCGCATGCCTTGCTCCAGAAACAGCTTGATGAAATCCGGCTTGTTGGCCACGAGGGCAGCTGCCATCATGGGGTGAAGATCAGAGGGCTGTTGGCCAAGAAAACAGCCAGAGGGAGGCGGCATCAACACAGGTTGTCCTCCTCATGACACAGATACAGGGAGAGGGAATAAGAAAGGGTAGCTCAAAGGTAGGAAGGAAGTAGCATGCAAAAGTCAGAGCAACGGAAGAACATAGCAAGAGGCCTTATACTATGGTTTATTTAGCCCAGTATTGTCAACACTGACTGGCAGCGGCTCTCCAGGCTTTCAGGCAGGAGGTTTCCCAGCTCTACCTGGAGTTGCCAGGGATTGAACCTGGGACTCTGCATGCAAAGCATGTGGCTCCACCACTGAGCTACGGCTCCTCCCCAGCAGCCTCTGGTAATCAGGGCCAGCACCAGCTATATTGTGCCCTAGGCAGGCGCGTTCTGAAGGCCCCCCCCGCTCGCTCGCTCACCGCCCCCTCACTTGCCTGCCCACCCGCTCGCTCGCCCACTCACTGCTCCCCCGCTCCCGCTCGCCCACTCCCTCCCTCCCACTCCCGGCTTTGAAGCCAGGACGCTGGGGTTGGGGGGCGGGGCAGAGGCTTTGAAATGGCGCGCCTGGGTCGCAGAGTCGGAGCGCGTCACGGGCGAGAGCCGGGGCGAGGCGGCGGCGGCAACAACACAGGGTGGGGATGCCGACGCCACGGGCCGGCCCACCGATCCCCTCACAGCCGCCTCCGTTGCCGCTGCCCCCGGGATGTGAGGAGCCGCCGCCGCTGCTGAGGGGCCGCTGAGGCCGCCCCCCGCCTGGCTGCCCCTGCTGCTGTTGCTCCCCCCCGTGGGCCGGTCAGCTGGTTAAAAAAAGAAAAAATGAAGCGACACGCCTGGAAGTACTGAAGCCTCCGCCTCCAACCCCAGCATCCTGGCTTCGAAGGAGCCAGGACGCTGGGGTTGGGCAGAGGCTGGGGCGGCGGCTTTGGAACAGCACACCCGGAAACCGCTCTAGGAGAGCAGCTTCCGGGTACGCTGTTGGGCGCCCTCGTTTGCTTGGCGCTCTAGGTGGCTGCCTGAGTTGCCTCTATGGCAGCACCGGGCCTGCTGGTAATGGCAGTGGCCAACAGCAGTAGCTCAGGTCCTGAAAGAGAGAAGCAGGCAGCAGAACGCGAAGAGGAAGGAACTGCCGAGCATACGTCCAGGTGTTTTATCTCCCCGTTAGCCCAAACGTACGCCACAGCCAAGGACGGGAAGCAGCAGGCAGCTCCAAGCAAGCAGGGCTCGCTGTTGCCGATGGGGCATAGCCATTCCCTCTCTACCATGGTGTGACGGATACATGAGAAGCCAATCTTTCCTCAGCCTGCCAGCCTACGGAACAAGACAACAAGCATGGGGTGGACAGCATCTGCAGTGCCAGGGTCTCCCTCGCCCCCTCTTCACCCCCTCATGGTGCCCCTGCCTCCCATTCCAAGAAGCAGTGGGAGGCTGCCATGTTGTCAGAGACACAAAACATCCATGACGCAGGTTCTAATTGGGAGAATAATGTTAAGGATAAATAAATGGATACTTCCACTCTTTAGCAAGCTACAACTTAAGGTATCTTGCCAGCCACACTGACAGTGCTGTGAAGCATCTTGGTTAGCTCCTTTAGAGTTCTGACTGGTTCTGTCCGACCCCCAGAGCGGATTCATTGCCCCACTGCCATCAGAGCCACCAGCCTTCACTGGAAATCCCCAAATGATCCGCATGGCCATCTGGGGAATTCTGAAGGACTGAACTCCAGGCAGGCTGGATTTGGGCCCATGAGAATCTGCACCCCTCTATACAGAGTTGTGGCATTCAAGTCCAGACAGAAGAGCCTCCGGCAGCACAAAGGTCACCCACCCACCCCGTTGCCACCTGGGCCGGATCTACACTAGTCTTATAACGTTGCTAGTGTCCCTTTCTAACGTGGTTCTCTGTATCGGTTCTCTGTATCACGGGACACACTAGCGTGACTTACGTTTCGCTGCAACAGAACTTCAGGGCACATTGTTCAATCCTTCCATTGTTCTCTCTCTTCTGTGAGAGCTGCTGGGTTTGCTCCGCCCACTGCCTGCCTCCTAGCCAGCACAGCAGAGCAGGGCAGGGCAGGGCAGGGCAGGGCAGGGCAGGGCAATAGTCATAAGCACACACAAACCCCCTCCCAAAACATCTCAATGCAAGTCCCAGGGAATTGCCTGAATGCATAGGAGCCAGCCACTTTGCTGAAGCTAAGCAGGGCCGGGTCTGCTCAGAGTTTGGATGGGAGACCAAATTGAAAGGTTTTAGCAGCAGCCCCATTTAAGCCCCGCTGGTCATGAGTTTTGGACTTTGGACCCTTGTTGATTTTCCTGCACGGAGCTACAGCGATCCTTTGAGCACTCCTCAGCTCCTTTGCAAAGAGGGGGGAAATGTTAAAAAAAAATCATAAAAAATCAACCGATGACCCAATTTGATTCAAATTTTAAGGCAGAATCATGGGAGTACTTCACAATAAAAGCAGATTCTAAGGTGGAAAACTTCTGAGTCCTTTGCATGCAATTGTCAGTGATTGCACAGTATAACGCTGGTGTGATTTATCTGCTGTAGCAGATAAGATAGCAAACGGGGCGAAGGAAGGAGAACAGGATGTGGGCGGAGCAAACCCAGCAGCTCTGAGAAAGGGAGAGGAAAATTACCGGTAGAACGAGGCACATGAATCTGTAGCCATGCTGGAACTAAGAAATAGAACCTGTAAGTACGACTCATTTGCAACGTTGGAGACCCAGAGTCACGTGACGCTGTGCGTCACAGTAACCCATTCAAAACATTAGAATAACATCAGTGTAGATTCCCACCTGTTCTCGCTCATGCATGCTGGTAAACTGAGTGGAATACACAAAGGCCAGTCAGGAACAAAATGTTATAAGAGAAGGCAGGGCAGAAGGTAGATCTCCAAATGCTTTGGACTTCAACTCCCAGAAGCCCCTGCCAGCACAGCCAGTGTTGAGGTATGCTGGGAAATGAAGCCCAATCTGGAGATCTACTTCCTGCCCTGTTATAAGAGATGTGGAGTTGCTGCCCCTATTTCAGTTGACCATCACTTCCTCACAACATGAACCACAAGACTAGACAACTTCATCACACTGTGTGCCTCCACATCCCTCTGAGGTGTCCCACAGTGCACCGCAGTACATATTACAAGAAAAAGACAGCAAAGCGGCCCGGAGTGGCAGCATTGCAAGGCAGCCCTAATAATGGCTAGTAGTTTCACCCTCACTGGCACCTCCATGCCTTCCCAAGAGACAAGGCTGCATTCAGTCAAGGCTGGTACTTCTGGCCCCTGCGCTAACTATGCTGGCGGAAAGGGGGCACGCTCATGGCCAAGGCGGTGTCAAAAGCTTCCACACCTTCCACTCATGATCATCGGTGAAAATCTCACTCCGGGCAATGTCCACCCTGTTCCATGCCACCGCAAGCTTCAGCTGGTGGTCCCAATTCTCACAGCCAAAGTGATCACGGTATCGGGAAGCTGCAGGAAGAGAACAGACAAGAAAATGACTGGGTTGCAATGGACCAACACTTAAGCCTCTTAATCTTATGCATCCAAAACTTGAAGGGGAAATACGAGGAAAAGAAACATATTTCAGAGGCCTGTTTGTGGAATGAGTTTCCCATAGAGGTTTGCCTGCAGCCTATGTTGTGCTTTTTCCAGCACCAGGGGGGAATGTACACTAGTGCCTTTAAAGCGCTTTAAAGCACTTTGAAAACGTTTTGAAAACTGTATATGCAGTGTGTCCTGGGCCCCAACAGTTGTCAAAACTGTTATAAAGCGCTTTAAAGCAATAGTGTAGATCCCTCCCTAGTGAAGACTCTTGTATTTTCCCAGGCATTTTAGTCTTTTGGCTCTGTTTTAAATCTGTTATTGTATTTTAAACCTCTGCATTGCTGCTAGGTTTTATTTTGGTTTGTACTTTTATATTGCAGTTTTAAGCATTTACATTTTATATTGTATTTTAGGATGCATGTTGTGGTTTTAATTGTTGTGAACCACCGACAGAGTGATTGGGTGGAATAGAAATGTAATAAACAAACAAACAAACCTGAACATGCCTGATCTCAGCAAAATAAGCAGGATGGGGCCCAGTTAGCACTTGGATGGGAGACTGCCTGGGAATATCGGGTGCTGAGGCTTGGGAGGGGCTGTAGCTCAGTGGTAAAGCACATGCTTGGCATGCAGAAGGTCTCAGGTTCAATCCCTGGTGTCTCCAGGTAGGGCTGGAAAAACTGCCTGAAACTCTGGAGAGCTGCTGCTGGTCAGTGTCGACAGTATTGGTCTAGAAGTGCCAGCAGTCTGACACAGTAGACGGCACCTTCCTATGTTCCTAAGGAGCTTACAGTGTAAAAGTGAACCCCTGGTTCAGCCTTGTGACCCCAGACTAGACATCTGCAAATACCCTGTGCCAGTAAGCATCATATCCAACACTGCTCCCTAGAGGTATGTCAGTCTGAGCATTTTCCAGACAGACGGAGACACTGATATTTAACAGCTGCAGTTAAGCAGGTATGGTGGAATCCTTTTCATGTGTTTCTATTATGCATTTTTGAATGTCGAATGCATATTTTATTGGGTTGTTACCCGCTGTGAGAGTAACAATCAAACTCAGCAAATCAAAGAAAGCACTTATTCCGTATCAAATCCCTTTTTGCACCTGACCAAGTTTTGCTCAACATCCCTCTCCCTTGTGCAATGTCGCACAGCATCAGGGCTACGATATGAGGCAGCATTCTGCCCATTGCAGCATCCTGCTGTGCTTCCACTCCTTCCATGGAGGCAAAGCCCGAAAGGTAAGTGAAGCCTCAGCTGTCACTCCACAGGAGTGCCTTGCACTGCTTCCTGAATCCATAGCACATTTTGGCACAGGGCAACATCACTCCCAAGAGGAATCCCAGGGACGCACTTCCACCTCCTGCCCTGCACAGCTGCCCTGCGGCACTCATGGCACTTCTCACCTTTGAGCATGGCTTGCAGAATGGCCACATCCACATCCTGCTGCCCATCTTTGCCTTCCCTGAAGATGGTCAAGAGCTGCCTATTTCGCACAATATCCTGGATCTGCAAGAAATGCCAAGAAGAAAATGTAGGATTGTGGTAGCCCTACCCATCGCTGGTGGGAATTCATGCTCCTCTCTGCGAAGGTATTTCCTGCATTCTCCAGTTACTTTAGGGTGACTGCCTCCATCCCACTCACCCCAGCACAATATACTGACCCTCAAGCACCTCCGAAGTCAATTCTCTACCTCCACTAACACCTAGTGAAATTTCCAGCCCATTCAGACTCGCTGTTCTGCAGACCCAAAGAAGCTACTCAAATCTGCACGGGGACCTTTTGCCTTACCTTTTTGGTCCATTCCACAACCTTACTCTCAGTGAACTGCTCATAACTGTCCTTGAAGAATGTGCTCAGTTTTTTCTGAATCAAGGAAATGCTTATTTTGGGGCTGGGCAGGTTAGCCACTTGAGCAATGACATCAGCCACACGTCCCGAGCCTTCCACGATCACGCAGGGGGTGCCATTGGTGACTGCATTGTAGATGGTCTGCAGAACAGAATAATGGGAAGGTCGACACTATTTGAGCTCATGCTGTCCCACGGACTTCAACTATGATATCCACACCAACTTCAGAGCCAATCTAAACATTATGCAGAATGAGATGATAAAAGATGTTGGAATTTTCTGAATGGCATTATAGGTTTATAACACTGTATTTTATTTATGTGGCATTTCATATATCATCATCATCACTTAAAAGATTTTTTAAAAAATCAAATAGGCAGATGATAAAAATTGTACCTACTGCAAAGGATATAGTGAAAGAGTACTGAGATTTGATAGTTTTAGCTGCCCGGTAAAAGACTACTCATGTCAAAATCATGTCCCCCCAAAAATTGACATGCCAACAAAAATTAGCTAAGTCAAAACACCTGGCTTTTATTAAACATGACAGGATTTTTTTCTACATACTGATCAGGGACAAGAGCAACAATATACGTCAAAGCCTTTCCTCAGATTACGTTAAAGAGACTAAATATAAGTTTGATATAGAGAAGAATTATAAAGAAAACTTCTAAGCAGCTCACGGACTCCACATATATTTTGGTCTGCAAAGCAAAGCAAAAAATATGAAACGAGGTTAAATGTACCACCCTCTGTCAATAAGTTGATTTAAGTTCAACACATTATTTTTAATTCTTTTTATTTACTTACTTCTTTGCTTTTATTTGTCATTTTTTTGGTTCATTTTGTTTTGGAAAATCAATAAAATTATTTTTTAAAAAACCATGTCCCTTATAAAAATGGAAGAGAGCCCTAAGAACACTGGTCTGAACAGAACATAAGGAGATGAATGTATAGAAAATGCACAATATTATCTGATAAGTGTGGAAAGTCAACTGCAGTTCCATTTGTAGCTTAGAGTAGAAGAGCAATGACCAATTAGCACTGGGAACCATCCTGTCTCTGCCACCTCATCCTCTGTAATGTGAGATCAGCTCTCAGCAGGTGGGAGAAGTCCCACTGTTCACAGCTAAAGCATATTCTCTCATATCCCCTGCTATAAGAATCTTTTGATTACATCTGAGATAAAAGGGAGTGCTGTGTAGTTAGTTAGAACCCTATGTGTTCACTCACATGTGTCAAGGAGAAGGCAGCACATGTTATGCACTAACATTACCTGATGCATTTCTATGGGTGTCATGCAAACCCCCAAAAGTTGGTTTCTGAGGCCTACTGTGCCCTGAAACAGATTTTTCCAAGAGTTAACAATAACCATATTTGCCTGTGCTGTATTTCCTTTCTCACAATGCGTGGCCCTGATGCTCACTAGAGTACTTACGTCAAGTGTGCCAGGGCCACCCTCCAATACCACACAAACGATCGGTATTTTAATGGCAACTCCTGTGAGGAAATAAAGGCTCAGTCAGTCCCACATGCATCCCGGTATACATTGCCAGTCAACTTTTCTTTCCTACTGGAACTCATTACCAATACCACAGGGATGTCGTAACGCAAGCAGTTCTCAATTATTAATCACAAGAGACCAATTGGCAGTTAAGTCTAATGAATATGGGGGGGAAATCTTGATCTTAAAGATTCAAAACAGTTAACACAACGAAATAATTAATATTTATAATGACAAACAAGCAGCAGCAATGCCAGCAGCACTCAAATGACCCAGCATATATCCTATTAGAATTTCTTTTCTTTTCTCTGACAGCTGCAAGACAAATAATAGCAAAAAAATGGAAGACAGCAAGGATGCTGACAGTAGCTATGTGGAAAAGGAAAATTTGGGAAATAGCAATTAGTGAAAAACTGACACAGAAGTTACAATTTCAAAGAGGAATAAAACAAAGAGATAATTTTAAGAAGGATTGTCAAAAATATATAGAATATATGAAGAAAGAAAAGAATAAAACAACTTTGGCAGAAGCTTATAGGACTCTCTGGGACTTCTGAAAAGAAGTAGTGCTATAAAACAATATAAAATAACACAAAATAAAATGGAAGAGATAAGGGAAAATGATATACCATCCTAGAAAGAAAAATGGGGCAATCTATGTGAGACTTTGGGAGGGAACAAGGTAAAGGAATAAAAGCTGAAGCTTGAAAAGAAAGTAATTTCGCTATAATGTTTGGCTGAAAAAAGTTTATTGTATTTTGTATGTTTGTATATATATATATTGGAAACTTAATAAAATATATATATTAAAAAAAAACATTATTCCATCATGTTATAGCAGCAGGCAACACACACTATCACAAGCAAGAACAAAGGAAACTGCCTCATATGGAATGATACCATTGCCTCATCTAGCACAGTATTGTTTACACTGACTAGCAGCAGCTTCTGGGGTTTCAGACAGGAGTCTTTCCCAGTCGTACCTGGAGATGCCAGGGATTGAACCTGGAACCTTCTGCATGCAACCCACGTGCTCTACTACTGAGCTACAGCCCTCCCCAGTAACTTGGCATCAAAAAACACTAAATGGGTCTCCTTTTCCGGACTGCAGAACCAGATGGGGGAAACCATCCTTCTGCATACTGTAGGAAGTTCAGTCCAAGTCTGAAGAAACCATCTCCAACAGCAATGGCGCCCCAGTTACACACACACACCCCATTATAAGGATATTGCTCACTAATCCCAGCATTCAAGTCTCCTTGACACCAGCCATTGAGAAGAAGTGCCCTGATATGGTCTCTTGCTTTAATCTGACGTCAGCATGATGGCTATAATCAATAGCTACTAGTCATGATGGCTATATATTACCTTCAGTATCAGAGGAAGTATGCCTCTATTTGCCTGTTGCTGGGGAACATGAGCACAAGGGTGATCTTGCCCTAATGCCCTACTTGTGGGCTTCGTACAATATCTGGTTGGCCACCGTGTGAACAGAATGCTGAACAGATAGGCCTTTCGTCTGATTCAGCTTGGCTCCTCTTACGTTCTTATGATGTAATGGGAGAATGCATAAGCCCTCAGCCTCATTGGCACAAATGAACTCTGTCTTGCCTAGTCTTGGAAGCTAAACAGGCCTAATGGGATGAAATAGTGTAGATAACAGTCTAGCATTATTGACTGTTGCACATAATAAGACTTTGATCAGCAATGAGATACCCCGTTTTCTTGCATTGCCATTACCTCCTTTCACCTTGGTTTGCTCCGAAATGAACTTCTCTAGTCTGGTCCTCAGGGAGATCTCCACGCCGTATTTGCCATGTGTCCCATCATCCACCAGGATGAAGTGCGTGTGATTACTGTCCAGGCAAGAGAGGTTCCCTTGGGTCTCCTCATCCATTACATATTCAGCTGGGAAGCTACCCTGCAAACATCCAGGTTAAAAAAAGGAGTCGCAGACGGAGGTGCTCCTGAACAAAAGGAGCTCATGGGCTTGGCTCCATTTCATCTTCTCCCTTGCTGCATTGGATCTTGTATGACTTGCAGTCACTTAGCTCTGTCTGCGAGGGCATCTTCATCACAAGTGTGTTTGCCACAGGGGTGCAGAACCTCAGGCTCAGGGGCCAAATCCAGCCTTCTGGGAATCCCAATAGGACCCACTGGGGTCCCAGAAGACCACATCCCTTTCCCTGGCCCCCACCGTCTTTTCCCCAACCACCAATAATCACTGGATGGTTTCCTGGATTTTGTGCAGTTTTTCCCCTCATTCTAAAGCTGCGAAATGCTTCTCCTAAGGCTTTAGTTACCGGCAGTAAGAGCTTTCTTTTCTCTTTCTTTTCTTTCTTTTTAAAAGCAAGTACTTTATTTAAGAAATACAAGTAAAAATGATATAACCAAATCAGCCTGTTTTGCATTGTTCATCACAAATCGTATACACATTTTAGGATCCTTGAATACACACTGGTATATATTTTAAGCTCTACTACAGCCACAAAATTAGCACTTTTTAATTACTGAATAGTTATTACCCCCTTCTGAAACTGAGTCCGTGCACTCATTGGATGCTGGTCTGCTGCTCCTACATTAATGTATAAACGAAATATGTGCTAGTATTTCTGGCCCCGCCCTCCACTGGAACGTGGCCCTCAAGAGCTTCTCTGGAATGGAATTTGGCCCTCAGGCAGAAAGAAGCTCTGCAAGAGGTTTCCAAGGTGTCAAGCCCGTTCAGACAACACACTAAGCCATGGTGGTTAAGCACTTTGAGCTAAACATTATGGCTTAGAGTGTTGTGTGAACCATGACTTAGCAAGCCGTGTGAGCCATTCTTAACCATGGTGGCTAAATAACCATGGTTTAAGCACACTCATTAACCACTTGCTACAAAAGGGTTAGCAGCCTAACCATGGCTTAGCATGTTGTCTGAACAGGCCCGTTATCATCTCTAATCCCCATCTCCCCAAATATAACAGAGGGAAGACTGAAAGCACAAACCTATGCATGACTACTTAGCAGTAAGCCCCACATAACCCAATGGGACTTACTCCCAGGTATAGGAGTGTTTAGGATTGCAGCATTAGTCATGTGCTCTCTTAGGAGCATGGTCTGAAAATGCTTTTGGCTCACCATGGGGCAGATGAGGCTACTGCGGTTGTGCACGGTCCCCCATGTAGCAATGCCAATGGTGACAATCCCGCCTTTAGAGCTGCTGATCATGCTGAAGTCTCGTACGGCTTCCCCAACTTGCTTCATCACTCCAGCATGAGAACCGCCGGTGATGATCCAGGCACCTGTGGAGCAAGGAACCTGACTGGATATGGCCTGCTGCCCTCATTTCTCCTGCTTTTTCTCAGGACCTGGGAGAGATGCTTGATTTAATTTGTCAATAGAACATCTTGCACACTTTTAGTGATGGTTAATTTTGTACGTGTGTGTGTGCGCCTGCTGAAAAGTCCTTTTAGTGCAGGGGTGGGTGATGTGCAACCTTCATGTGACTCTCCATGAGTTCTTTGAGGCCCAGAGGGCACCACTCACTTTTCCTCATAACCCAAGTGATCATCTGGGCTGAAGGGGAAAGCCTCCCTCAGCAATCCCGATGCAGCAAAAATGGCTGAGGCGTGGGAAGAGGCTTTAGCATCCCCATCCCACAGCAGCCATTCCATGCGTGTGTGTGTTTGTGCATGCATGCATGTGTGCATGGGAACAGACCCCCAACCCACCATCCAGCACTGCATGTTGCCCTCAGGGCCGAAAAGGTCACCCACCCTTGTTTCAGGGGCAGTAATTTTAGCTTTCTGTTCCTACTTTGATTGCTTACTGCATTTTGGATTGGATTGATTGTATTTGCATCTGAACTGAAAAGCGGGCTAAATAGAAAATGAAATAAATAAGGTGTATAATACAGGAACAAGCCCCTTCCCGTTAGCTTCAGACCAAGAAACTGGCTTACCTGTCGTCTGGGCCACCTTGACAAGCCCCCTCCGGAATATGTTCTTGAGTCTCAGCTTCATGTTGAAGTTTTTAGCTCCTCCAGTCACAGATACTAAGAGGTTGGGTATATCGAGGCCCCAGTGCTGCGTCATCAGATGATAGATGATTCGCGGGGGGGTGTTAGAGGAGACACGCACATACTACAACAAGGGAATAAAACCCAGAAGGAACAAATGAGGGGACCATTCCCTGCTACTTGCCATGATGAAAAAATGGCCAGGATCATAAGCAGTGGAGGCTGGTGGCTCCTATGTCAGCGCAGCGATCAATTCACACCTTGGATAGCTCCTATAGATTTCTGACTGAAACCCAGAGCAGAAAAGAGCAACTAAAATAATCAAGGGGCTGGAGCATCTCCCCTATGAGGGAAGGTTAAAACAGCTGGGATTGTTTAGCTTGGAAAAAAAGGAGGCTAAGGGGAGACATGATAGAGGTGTACAAAATTATGTATGGTGTGGAGAATGTGGATAAGGAGACATTTTTCTCCTTTTCCCATAATACTAGAACCCGGGGTCATCCTATGAAGCTGATTGGTGGGAGATTCAGGACGGATAAAAGGAAGTACTTCTTCATACGGCGCATAGTTAAACTATGGAATTCACTACCACATGACGTAGTGATGGCCACCAATTTGGATGGCTTTAAAAAGGGGTTGGATAAGTTCCTGGAGGAGAAGGCTATCAGTGGCTACTAGTCCTCATGGTTACAAGCTACCTCCAATATCAAAGGCAGTAAGTCTAAATACACCAGTTGCTGGTAAATATGGGTGGATGGGTGCTGTTGCACCATGACCTGCTTGTGGGTTCCTGGTCAACAGCTGGTTGGCCACTGTGTGAACAGAGTGCTGGACTAGATGGAGACTTGATCTGATCCAGCCGGGCTCTTCTTATGTTCTTATTCGCCACTCCACGACACTGGAGCATTAGCCTCCACTGATCATAAGAGTTGCAGTCTCCCTGCCACTTCCCATTGTACTCAAGTACCTTAAGGGCTTTCTGAATCCATGATATAAAATACTTCATGACAGAGGGTTCCTGGCGCTACTAGTCAAAAGGCATTGTGCAGCTATTCTGTCTTCCCTTCCTTAATGGATTTTTCATTTTAAGAAAATGAAAAATCCATTAAGTGGAGGGAAAACATGGGAGGGTTACAAATGGAAGATGACTGGTCATGTGGGCCCCATTCCTACAGCAACATTTCTGGAACAAGGAAAGCCAATTGCACTCTAAAAAGAATCATCTGGAAGCACCCATAGTCCCGAAGCTCATAAGGCAGCCTTCTCCAATTGGGCACCCGCCAAATGTGCTGGACTACAACTCCCATCATCCACAATCAGCAGGCGGTGTTTAATGATGATGAGAGTTGCAGTCCAACACATCTGGAGCTCACCAGATTGGAGAAGGCTGTCATGAGGCATCTGAATGCAATAGGAAGTAATGTTATTTGGCGCTGCATTAATAGAAGTATAGCTTCCAAATCACGTGAGGTACTGGTTCCTCTCTATTCGGCCCTGGTTAGGCCTCATCTAGAGTATTGTGTCCAGTTCTGGGCTCCACAATTCAAGAAGGACGCAGACAAGCTGGAGCGTGTTCAGAAGAGGGCAACCAGGATGATCAGAGGTCTAGAAACAAAGACCCATGAAGAGAGACTGAAAGAACTGGGCATGTTTAGCCTGGAGAAGAGAAGATTGAGGGGAGACATGATAGCACTCTTCAAATACTTAAAAGGTTGTCACACAGAGGAGGGCCAGGATCTTTTCTCGATCCTCCCAGAGTGCAGGACACGGAATAACGGGCTCAAGTTAAAGGAAGCCAGATTCCGGCTGGACATCAGGAAAAACTTCCTGACTGTTAGAGCAGTACGACAATGGAACCAGTTACCTAGGGAGGTTGTGGGCTCTCCCACACTAGAGGCCTTCAAGAGGCAGCTGGACAACCATCTGTCAGGGATGCTTTAGGGTGGATTCCTGCATTGAGCAGGGGGTTGGACTCGATGACCTTGTAGGTCCCTTCCAACTCTGCTATTCTATGATTCTATGATAATGGAGATGGTGGGTTTTCAGCCTTGTTGGTTTCAGTGCGGCTTGTCGTGAAGTCCAAACCTGGCATGGTTTGATAAGCACGCACAAGTCACCCTGAGAACCCAGGGCTTGTCATTGGTTTGTTTCAGGCAGCTTGTTTTCTGAGTGACTTGTCATGACATGCAAATCCAGCACAACGGCCTGTGCCAAAAGCCTACAGAGTTGCTTGGCAAGAGCAGTAGAAAGACCATCCTCTCCTCTTGCTGCCTCACAATCTCACTAGCCGTATGTCAGGCTGGCAATACCTGCATGCCCGATTCCCTTTCGCAATCGCTGCTCACTCTGCACTAATCAGAGAATTGCACAAATGAAGCAGTGATCAACTGTAAAATATGTGCAACTTCCCCCAAATTCATGCAATTTTCCTAATTCGCGGATTGTGAAAATGCGGATTTGGTTGGGGTTTTTTTTCTTGCACTTTTTTACCTTCCCACCCACACTTTGGGGGAGATTTGTGCACTTTCACATTAACTAATGTGCATTTGTGCACATGCACATTAACTAATGCACATTAGTTAATGTGAATGTGTACAAATCTCCCCAAATTGGAAAAAAGGTTACAAAGCACAAATCCTCCCAAAATCCACATTTTCATGCTTTAGATTGGGGGGGGGGGCGTTGGTCTCTGGTTTTTTTTCCACCTTACTAAATTTGCATACAATTCCAGAAAGTTTTTTTTTAAAAAAGATGCCTGGCAATCAGGGTGGTTTATTGAGATGTGTGCGAAGCTGCCCAGTGTAAAGGGTATCTTCTGTGACTCCCTTGCAGAAGTCCGTTCCAAACTTCACAGGGCTCCTCTTCACTCAGAGGCAACTATTTTCTACTTTTCTACTTCCCAGTCCCTATGTGCTGTTCTAAACGTGGACAGGATGTAATATTCTAAATGTGGATAAAGTTCACAGAACATTGGTGGCTTGCAGGACATGCTGTTCAGTGATAGGAGCAGAACAGATTCTGGCCTGTAAATCCGCAGATTAGATGGCAGCCCAATGAAACCTGAGTGTGTTCAGCAGCCACAGCCATGAGCTCACTAAGTGGCTTTAGGCAGGTCATTCTTTCTTTGCCTCTACCTGCAGCTGTAAAATAGAAATAATACTAGTCTACTTTGCAGGCCTCTTGCAATATTTACAGAGATAATTTATGTAAAGCACTTTGAGAATGTATTTTCTACTCTGGATCCTTCATTGAAGCCACAATCCTGTACACACTTACTTGGAAGTAAGTCCCAATGAACTGGATGGGACTTTGAGTACAGGTTTACAGAATTGGATTGTAAGCTATGTACAAGAAATAGGTTAATATAACTGAACCACATGTTTGTGGGTCCTAAAATCTCTTCACTGGCTGCCAATTAGTTTCCGGGCGAAGTATAAAGTGTTGGTTATCACCTTTAAAGCCCTACTTGGTTTGGGTCCAGGCTACCTGCGGGATCGCCTTCTCCTGTACAATCCGCCCCACACACTCAGGTCCTCTGGGAAGAATCTACTTCAGCTAGCAGGAACTAGATTGACAACTGTTACCCAGAGGACCTTCTCTTCTGCCGCCCCCAGACTGTGGAATAGCCTGCTGGAGGAGACTCTTCAGCTTGACAGTCTTTTAGCATTCAAGAAAGCTATAAAGACTGATCTCTTCCGGCAGGCCTATCCAGTAGAATTTTAGGATATTTTTAGTATGTTTTTAGGATGTTTTTAAATAGTGTATACCATGTTTTAATCAGTATTTTATGTAATTTATTCTTGTTGTTGTTCCCCTCCTCAATCCAATCGGAGAGGCGGGTAAGAAATTTATTATTATTATTATTATTATTATTATTATTATTATTACTACAGCAACCCCATGGTGGTATCAGTGTTACACTGAAAGGGTATTTAGTAGGTTAGTTCCCAGAGAATCCTAGAGTGTTGTTACAGATGCCATGAAACAGGAATGGGGGTACCTTTAATTTTGCCCTTGCAGCCTGAAAGTCTGAGTGTCTCCTGCTCTTATAACGAGGGTGGAGAACCTGTAGCCCTCCATATGTTGCTGGACTGCAAATCCCAACATCTCTGGCCATTGGCCATGCTGGCTGGGACTAATGGGAGTTGGGGGTCCAACAGCATGAAAGGCTACCGGTTTCCTACCCGTGCCTCCAAAGCTATTCAAACAACACTCTCTTCTTAACTTCTCAGATTTACTAGAAAACCATGGGGCTGCTGCATCTTTCAACTATTGTTAATGCTGGTACCGAGTCATGCACTCACTCACCTTCCCTAATTTCTGCCCCAAGCCTGTGAAGTTGATGTCCCCGAAAGCATCTGTTGGCACTTCCTGGACATGTCTCCTGGGGTCCCATTCTTTCCCCTGGAACATGGCAGGTTTTATGGCCTCCTCTAAATGGTGTTCCCTGAGATACCCACACTCGCACACCACCTTCCTGTAAGAAAACAGCACCGGAATCTCAGCAACATCTTGGGAGACCTGTGAGGGCAGCAGGCTGCATGCGAAGACAAAGGGGAGACCAGCTTGATTGCATACTCTGCACCAATGTAAGTCACATTACATCCATGCCTATCATGAAAAGCCTATCAACTTGCTAGGGTTGTCAAATTTCTTACAAGATAGTTCTTCTGAGCTTTTAATCATTGTCCAAAAGAGTTAACTTTGGCACAGTCATCTTCTCTCACCATCACAGCACTTGCTGGTGTCCTCTGTTCATCATAGGCAAACAATAAATGAGGAGATTAGATGGCGGAGCATTGTGGACTCCAGGTCTCACAACCCCATAACTCACAAGTTACTATGTTTTTGTTTTCAAAATTAAGGAGTCCTCTGGCACCTGAAACACTAGCATATGTCAGGCAGTTTCAGCTGATGCCTCTGTTCTACATGAACGTGTATACATGTTGCCTGATAATGACTACAGAGTAGCTTTAAAAACCTTCTCTGTGCTGGGTTGCCACCCCACTCTGCCACTAGGCACAGTATTGACCTCTTTAATATCTGGATTCTGTCCATGCTGCCAGATGCACATGATCGGCTGGCCAAACTAGGCAGCACCATCCATAGGATTTTCAAATGATTTGGCCACAACTAACGCCACCCAGGTGACATGAATAAGCCAGTAGAGCTAAATCTTCCATCCTCTAAAATCAAAACAAGCCAAGTTCATTTTTGCATGCGAAACTTAAATTGGCTTTGTTGTAATAAATTGGCGCCTAGCACAAAGACAAAACCTACTTTGGCTGGGAGGTACATTGATTTTTCTTTGGGATTTTCAACCTCAATAACAGCATTCCTATGTGACACACAGGAACAGCAGTGCACAGGCGCTCCTCATGATGGTTCCCATAAACACCCCCCCAAGGCAAGTGAAAAAATGTAGGCAGCTGTGTTGATCCACAGCAACAAACCAGTTCTAGCAGTCTTTATCTCAACCAGGAGTAACTCTTTTGTTAAGTGAATGGGTCTCAATTGGCCATTCAAGACCAAGGCGTCCCAAAATACTTTCCATTAAAGCAGGGAACAATACATTGTTGGTGGGAAAATACATTTTCCCCCAGCTACTATTGTAGCTAAACTAAGAGGGAACAGGAAAGTCTTATTTGTGTGTATGGCATATGACCTCAGCATCCCTGCTAATAAAAATTGCTGGTGCTCTGTCCCTGTGAGCCCTGATTCAACTATAACACTGCACACAAAACATGAGAGAAGTTCAAGCACACTTAAGTGTCACATGCCCAAGCACTCTTCCTTGCAGGTAAGCCCAGTTTGTACAATGCAGATAGACCCCTTACTGAATCCGAAGGTAAGAACCAGCATCTTGAATCAGGCAGGCTTTTATATTGCACCTTCAGCATACTTGCTGTAAAATAACCACCACTATCATCAGTGGAACTTTCAGGAGTACTACCACCTTAGGTAGTGTCCAATTCACTTGTACTGCTGAGTGAGCTCACCCCCACTTTTGAGCACTCAGTGAAAAGTGAAAAGGAAACAGACAATATCAATTGCAGGAGCTCCCTTACCCAGAATCTGACATCTGGGAACTTTCGATAAAATAAATACATTCTTTTTTCCGAATGTTTTCAGGAATCCACGTGCTGAGATTTTCCTGCAGAGAGAAGATACAAGGAACAGAACAGTAGCAATAGCAGAAGCAAGCTGAAATATACCTCCCCAAAAATTGTGAATATTTGCATAATTCATTTAAGTAGGGAAAAGAGGACAAGGCTCCTGTATCTTTCACAGTTGTATAGAAAAGGGAATTTCAGCAGGTGTCATTTGAATGCATGGAGCACCTAGTGAAATTCCCTCTTCATTGCAACAGTTAAAGCTGCAGGAGCTCTGTCTTCTTGACAAGATACAAAAGAATTTTGCCAGATGCTGCATGCATACAAATGACACCTGCTGAAATTCTGTTTTCTATACAACTGTTAAAGACACAGGAGCTCTGTCCTCCTTTCCATATGGTCACCCTAGTTTAAGTCACAACATTCACTTTTTCATGGTGCTGTAATTTGATTTTTTAAGGGAGACAGCACAACAGCGCTGTTGTTATTAACTGTAACCCAAAGAACATATATCTTTTCTATCTTTTAAAGGTATTTATTTTATTTATTTATTACATTTCTATACCGCCCAATAGCCGGAGCTCTCTGGGCGGTTCATAAAAATTAAAAACATTAAAAAAAATTAAAATTAATTTTAAGGTAGGGTTATCCCCCCCTCCCCCCTGCCTTCAGCCTGTGCTATTGTTTTGTATCCCATGGTAGATCACTCCTCCCACCACAAAGATCCAACGTCTGGCTCTATCTTCTTTTTCTTGAACTTGCCTTCTCATTGTTGCTAGGATTGAAGTGAGCCCTTTTCTTGGTCTTACTGAAAGCACTGTTACTTCGTCTGAGGTTGGGGACCACGTCGAGTTCATAATAGCTCTTAGGATACACGGGATAGCCATCTCCTTCATCAGGGCAGACCTTATTCAGCTCTGTAGAGAGCATCCCAATTCGCCGGCCTGGGCCAGCCATGGCAATGTTTCTTAGGTTAATCACCAAAGCTGTTCAAATGTAATTGGGAAAGGAGTCCTGGAAACCATCATACCAAAAATAGTGGAATACAACTGGAGTACGCAGCCTGTATTTAAGAAACACCAAAAGGGATTTGCTGGTTGAAGCACTTCTACACAGGCCTTATCTTTGAACTTGAACATTTTGTGGGATTCCCCAAATATCATAACACAGATATAAGTGGCACTAAAGCTATTTGCTGGGTTACTTCAAGTATTCAAGGTACATAACTTATGTTTTGAGCACTAACATTTTGAAAAAGCACTTTTGGTCAAGACCAAAAAGAATTCATTGAGTGCATTTGCATTTTCCCTCAGAATGCGATAGTAATAGTGCAAAATGTGTCACTCCAAGAAAACCAAGTACCATTTTCAGGGCTGCCATTGAATTCAATGGGACCACTAACCCCCTTAAAAGTGCACTGCATACCTATTATATGCAGTGCCTCTCTGTATGTAACTCTGACCTATGCTTAGCTCATTTTCATTGCAATCTTATACTTTTCTACTAAGATATAAACCCCACTGCGTTCAATGGGACTTAATCCCAGGGAAGTGTGTATAGGATCGTATCCTTAGTTGTGAAAGAGTTTAGAAACTTCAGACTGAAAGGTGCAAAATATTATTTATTCATCAATTTAATGGATCATACCACTCTTAGTCATCATTGATATTAAATATGCACATTTCCTGGCTACAGTTTGTACAATGCATCTTTATTTATTTATTTGAAATTAGTAATTCAATTATCTCCCTAATTAAAAACAACCCTCCTATGGTAATGTCCAAGGGTTTTTCTAACCAAGGCTTTTAACCCAACATTTTACTGCTTCTTCAGCTTCCAGATTCTTTATGTGATTAAGGTTGGAAATCTACATTACTTTTTTTCCTGAGGGGTTTCCTTCTCTGCCTTTCTGTAAGTTTTCGGTGGCATTGTGGTATAGCAGAATTACGCAACTACACTAGCATTTCATTCTGCCATTTCCCAAAATGCTGGATTTTCCAGGATCAACCCCCTTCCCAAAAATGCTTGGAAAGCACAGGAGAGGCCCTGGAAGATGACAATGTCATGTAAAGCACCACCCACAAACTACCATGAGAGATGAATGGTGAGCATATAATTAAAGCCTCATTTAGTAAAGCCCCAAGATAACACTGATATCTCACCAGGGATGATCTAGGCCATCCAGAGGAATTACCTAAGTTATGATGCTGGAAAGGTTTCTGGCAAGGAAAAGTGTAGGAATGCAGATGCAAATAGCTCTCATCAATTGATATTCGACCATTAATAAAAAGTATCAGTTTCTCTCAAAATACTGGGGGGGAAACTAATGTATAGATCAAGCAACCTGTGTTTTCATGTTACCTATAAAAGTGCCTCCCAAAAGTGGAGAAGGAGGAGCTGGTGGACCTTTGTCCAACTCCCACAAACAATGGCATTTCATACATTATCGTTCACATTCTCAGCACAGACATCAACATCCCAAGTACCACTAAAATAGCTCATGTGCCAACAGAAACATTATGGAACTTTGGCAACAGAAATGTTAGGGAACTTTGACGGGTTACCCCAAAGCAATGAGAATACTGACTCGGGTGGCCATTATCTGCTCTAACTAGTGATGGCTCTCTAAGATGTCTGGCAGAGAGGTATTTCACAGCCCTGCTATCTGAGGTCCTTTCAACTGGATATCCTGGAGACTGAACCTGTGACCTGATGCATGTAAAGCATGTACTCTACCACAGAACTACAGCCCCTGCCTCACATCAACATCTACCAGCAGTCAAATGACAGGCTGCCCATTATACTTATTATTTTCCCAGCACTTCTAATATGCAAACTGCTTTGCAACTCTATATTTTTAATTACACAATACCTCTGAGTTATTTCAGCTTTGCAGATACGCAAATGAGGCTTATAGACAGCAGCTTGCCCAAGGCAACCCAGTTAATATAGCAAGTTACATTTGTATAACTGGCCATGAAATTGGGTTTCAGAATGTACAGTTACCTTCACTCGGTAAGGATCATCCAACGGTCCACAAAATGAGATGGAATTTTCAGAAGAGGCCTGATATCACAAATCCCATTTGCTCTCGATGAGCTATTGTACTCTGAACATTGAAGAAATATGAATTTGAATTTCAATCTGGGAAAAGGCATGCCAAATTTTAGCGGAACGTAAATGCACAGTTATGTACCAACATTTCCACTGATTTCAATTTTACTTTCTCTAGATTGCACCCTTAGATAAATTTTGCAGGAATGAATCTAAAGATAAATGTTGCTGTCCAGCGTAGGGACCCCTTTGTATCCCACTATCACATCATTCCACTTTAACATTTCATTAACAGTCCTAATAGGGCATTAAACACTAAACCAAGCGTAACCCAGTAGACTTCGTTACATAAAAGAAAAGCTGCAGATACCTGCTCCGGAGCATTCCAAAACATTAGAACCCGCAATAACTGCTAGGACTTAAAACAGAGGCCCTCCCAAGGCAAGAAAAAAGTCTGTCCCCAAATGGAACTTTAAGAGACCCTAACATAGCTAATAAACAAACAAATAAAGGCACATGGGCTTTGCTAACTAGATGCCAGAAACATGATATTAGCACCCAAACATAAGTACCTGTATTTATCCCATCAAGATCAGTTTTGCCTACTCTGACCAGTTCCCCAGGGTTTCAGAGGAGTCTTTCCCAGACCTATCTGGAGATGCCATGAGTTGAATATAAGATCTTCTGCATACAAAGCATGTGCTCTACCACCGTACTACAGCCCTTCCCTTCAGGATCTCAAAGGATTCTTCATTGCCCTTTGCAACCGAGTGGCTGCCTAAAAACTTGATGCTAGCTCTGAGAAGTAAAAAATAATAATTCCCTTCCTCTAAATATGACATGGATGGGCTCCCCACGATCACTCTGCATCTGCAAAGTCTCTTTACAGCAATAGGCTGCAATCCAATGCACACACTTACTTAGGAGTAAGTACTACAGAATTCAGTGAGACTTACTTTTGAGTAAGCATACACTATCTCAGGTTGCACAGCTTGAAGGGAGAAAGCGCACAGTGCCAATGACTCCACAATGCACACACAGAAACACACAGTTAATCTCTCTATGCACATAAGCACCCAGTTCTATGTGCATAGCACAAAGCACTGTACCACTGCTTAAAATGCATCAAGGATTTCTCCTGACCTTGCAGTGCAGAGCATTTCACTCCAGACACTACCATTACTAAGCAATTCTGCACAAGCTCTGGGTGTGCAGAGCACAGTTACTCTCCACATTGGCAGGGATGTTTGTTGCAAATCCCCAGCTTTTTCCTTTACAGGGTCCCAACTTAAAGGTTCTTAGCATGTGCAATAGGAAAGCCACACAGACAGCTGCATCTACCTCTCCTGCAGCATCCTCCCACACTTCCTATTCATGTGCTCCTTGCACATGAGGGAGACGTACCTCTGTCTCGTGCTGCGAGCAAGTCACTTTATGGCTTAAGATGCCAGGAATCCACGGAAGCCTCTCTGAAGTGACTGCAGTTAAGGAGGAGACGGTCCAGGGGGTGGCCGCTTGCCAGCAAATCACACTGCAGGAGCCATGCTCCCCCCACCCCCTTGCTCAGGAGCTTGGGATAGATAGAAGGACAAACCAAGACTTCGCTAGACTGTGTGATGAGTGACTCACGCATCTGTCTCCAACTGCAGGGGAAGCAGCCGAGTCCTGCTGAAGGAGGAGCTTCTTTGATTGAGCAATACAAACAATGGGGCAAAATTCAAATGGCATTTTTGTTGGCTATCTGCAGAGTTGTTATGAACAAAACATGTGGCCCAACTAGTTGAGAAGATGCATGAGGCCTGATTGGCTTGTGCTTTATGCATTGCTGCAATATGCTCGATGCTGTAGCATGGGATGTACATAAGTGAACCAGACCAAAGATTAAAGCAGTGGGTTCAGAAAGGATTCCGTTTGAATGCCACTAGATACCTCCATTGGTTAGTTAATGTTTGCCTTTTGAGTGCAATTTCCCATATAATTGAGTACCCATGTTATCCCCACCGCCCCCACCCCACCAGTCCATATCCTAAACAGTGGTGAGGCTGGGGCTTGGTCCAGAGCACTGCCGCCCAGTGGCACCCCAAAGGACCACCCAGAGAGGAGCAGGTGATCAGGAATGCAGAAGCAAAGGACATTTCATTCTCTGTAGTCATGATGGTGCTATGATTTAAATTAGTTTAAAATGCAAAACTGCACATTTTGGTTTCCCCCCTCCCTAACGATTCCCAAATGTAGAAGCAGTTTTAAAGCATGGAATGGCAGTCGGAGGGGAGGGTGAGAAATGTTAGTTGTGTGCTTCCCAATTGAAATAATGCAGATGGCCATCTAAAGCTCCCCGCACCCCATAAACACACAAGACCATTATGTCCAGATTCTGAATTTATGGAGCTGCTTCATTGGTTCCCAGAAGCTTTTCTGCAATTAGCTTGCATTCTCATCAAAGACAGCTCTGCTTTCTGCTAGTGTTCAACTGGCATTGCATGAATGAGACTGAGTCATTGCATTCCTGTAAAAATAAGTTAAGAATTCCCACAGGCCAATAATTACATTTAGGTCACGATTTTTGTTTTTTGATTTGTGCATATAATCAGGATAAAATACACAAAACAACTAACTGGGAAAGAAGCCAAGGAGTGGCCTGAGATAGCAGGCTGAGGAATGACCAAAATCAAAGAAACAGTGACCAAGGTAGGATCTACACTACTGCTTTATGGTGGTTTATAATGGTTTTGACAAGTGTTTGGGCCCAGGACTCATTACATACACCATTTCCAAACCGTTTTCAAATTGTTATATTCTGCTTGGTGTAGATCTGGCCCAAATGCAGCCACCACAGGCCAGCCCTATAGACAGCACGACCTAGCATGTACTGCACCGCCAGTACATACATGTTTCCAGCTGTCATGTTCTTTGTGGTTATGCGCAAGTGCTCAAAATTTTCTCACTACTTCACAGGCCTTTCTTTTACATATTGATAAATACCAGTGCAAAAATCAAAGGAAAGAAAAAGAACGTTTGGGGGGGGGGGACTTTCCCTGCTAAATATTTTTATTTACCTAGCCTTTTCATCTTTTAGGATCCACAAGGCAGCTTGACAATGACATACCAAAAAGTAATTAAAATGAAATTATAACTAAAGGTGTGTGCAAACACAGTTCAAGTATTTATTTATTTTAAGAATCAGTTAAAATTGGAGGGAAGGACGATCATGCTACCTCAGATCATTTAACTGGATATGCCAGAGGATGAACCTGGAGTGTATGAGTTTCTCTATATAAGCAATTTATTGCACGCAGGTGATTGGCCACTCATGGAAATTTGTGGGTCCTTTACATGACATTGTCAACCTCGAGGATGTTTCCCGTTCTCTCCCCACCCCCCGTAATCTCGCTTTTAAAAAGATCAGAGGTAATGCAGTAATTAAAATTATTGTGGGATATCCGCAGTGTGTAAAACCGGTGTTGTGCTAATATAGCCACTAGATACCACTGTTTCATTGAACATATAGAGCATTCCCGAGAGGGGAAGTTTTCAATTCCAATTCACGTGGTCTCCTTCTAAAGAAGCCTGGAAAGACTCTGGAAGAAGAAAGCCGGGTAAGGATGTGGGGTTGTTGTTTTTTAATGTAAAGGCAACTTATTTCATGTGAGGCATGAGCTTTCTCCCACTGCCGCCGTTTCTTAGCCAACTTAAAATTCCCTCTACTCCGGAATCACTCAGACGACATCATGCGGTCTACAATATAACCATTAAGGTCCTCATCCAAATTCATTTAAGCCAGTCTGAGTTCCCGCTAGCTCTAATAAGCTTAGATGGAGGCCCTGAGTGTCTATGAATAAGTGTGTTTTTCAAGTCTTTACAGTTCTATGAAAAGAAATATCAGCAGGCAATTATGTAAAAAGTATTTTAGAAAAGATGGAAAGTACATTATTCTCAGACATCAAGGTTGCCAAAGAGCTTTTAAGAAACAAGGCAAAGTAGGATGAATGATGCTCTGGTGACTGAGATGAAGGGCCTTCACAGACATGCATTTTCATGCACGCACACACACACACACACACACACATATGCACACTACATGCTCAGTTTCCAGTAGCCATGTTAGTCTATTGCAGCCAAAACAACAGTAAGTCTTGTGGCATCTTAAAGACAAACAAATTTATTCTGGCATAAGCTTTTGTGGACCGTAGTCCTTTACATTGAGTATTATGGAGAGTTTCAGTTTTGCATGCAGTACATATGGTGAGGGGTGGAGGGGGAGGGGAGAGGAATTGTAAATACTAAGGACAAGGTTAGGTGCCACTTTTTCATCTAAACATCTAAACATCTTTTCTCAAGGAAGTGTGTCTATATTTTAACATTTATATATCACCATATGATTAGAATTCTCAAGATGGTTAGCAATAGTTACAACACAATAAAATAACAGAGATAAAACAAAACATAATAAAGCTTACAAAATCAGTGGAACTGACATAAGTAGCAACAAGGAAGCCACAAGAACCAAAGTCCAACAGTATTCAGGTGCTGTACAATTTAACACTGCCCAAGCAACTCATAGAAAAAGATAGTGTTGCTTCCATTCCCATAGTCTATAAAGAGTGGTCTAAGCCCATCTTCCATTATTTTAAAGTAGCTACTGAAAGCAGCTCTGCACAAAACCTAACCTTCTGTTCTGCATCTCCCCGCCTCTCTGTCTGCCAACGACTTTGCCTCTTTCTTCAATGCTAAAATCCAAACTTTACGCTCAGATCTAGCCAACTCTGCTCCGCTTCCAGCTCCTGCCCCTCACCTGTCAGTTCCTCCTTCAACTCTCTCGGCGTTCCCTTCGGTCTCAGCTGATGAACTGTCTAAAACACTGCGCTCATCGAAGCCTTCCACTTGTTCCCGTGATCCGATTCCCTCTCGCGTCTTTATTAATCTTATCCCCGCTATCCTCCCGTCCTTGCTTCACATCATTAATTCTTCTCTGTCCTCTGGTTCATTTCCTTCTGCTTTTAAACATGCTACAGTCTCTCCCATTCTCAAAAAACCCACTCTTGATCGACTATCCCTGTCTAACTACCGACCTGTCTCCCTCCTGCCCTTTGTCTCAAAGATCCTGGAACGTCTGGTCTACTCTCGTTGTCTTGACTTTCTCTCTAATAACTCTGCTCTGGATCCCTTTCAATCTGGCTTCCGTCCTTTGCATTCCACTGAAACAGCCCTTACCAAGATCACCAATGATCTTCTTACTGCCAAGTCTAAAGGCCATTATTCCGTTCTTATTCTCCTTGATCTAACCGCAGCCTTTGACACGGTCGATCACGATCTTCTCTTAGATTCCCTCCATGACCTTGGACTCTGTGGCTCTGTCTATAACTGGTTTGCCTCCTATCTAGAGGGTCGCTCTTTCAGCGTGTCTGCTAACGGCAGCTCGTCCTCCTCTTTTCCCCTTTTAGTTGGGGTTCCTCAAGGCTCGGTGCTTGGCCCGTTGTTGTTCTCTCTATACATGCTGCCCTTGGGCAAGCTTATTCAATCTCACGGCCTCCAATATCACCTGTATGCCGATGATACACAATTATATCTTTCATCTCCAGAACTTTCTCCAGATGTTCACGATCGTATCTCAGCATGTCTTTCAGATATCTCAGCCTGGCTGCTTCATCGTCGTTTGAAACTTAACATGGCAAAGACTGAATTGCTTGTTTTTCCTCCTAAACCTTCTCCTCACCTCTCATTCTCTCTTACTGTCAACGATGTCACGCTTACTCCGGTCAAGGAAGCTCGTAGTCTTGGCTTTATATTTGACTCCTCGCTCTCCTTTACTTCTCACATCGAGGCAGTAGCTAAATCCTGTCGTTTCTTCCTATATAATATTGCCAGGATTCGACCATTTTTGTCTGTCTCTTCTGCCAAGACTCTCGTTCACGCACTGGTTATCTCTCGGCTGGACTACTGCAACCTTCTTCTCTCTGGCCTTCCTTCGTCTCACATCAGTCCGCTGGTCTCTGTCCACCACTCTGCCGCTAAGATCATCTTCCTGGCCCGCCGCTCTGACCATGTCACTCCACTTCTGAAATCTCTTCATTGGCTTCCAATTCACTCCAGAATCCAATATAAACTTCTCCTGCTGACCTTCAATGCTCTTCACGGTCTAGCTCCTGCCTATCTCTCCTCTCTCATCTCACACTATCGCCCCGCTCGGGCTCTCCGCTCCTCTGATGCCATGCTTATCGCCTGCCCAAGGACCTCCACTTCCCTTACTCGGCTTCGTCCTTTTTCTTCTGCTGCCCCTCACGCCTGGAACGCTCTTCCAGAACACTTGAGAACTACAAACTCAATCACTGCTTTTAAAACTCAGCTAAAAACTTTTCTTTTCCCTATAGCCTTCAAATATTGAGTTTGTTCTGACTCTATACTGTTAGCTTCACCCTACCCGGTGCCTGTTTACACTTCCCTGTGCCTGTTTGCATTCTCCTTCCCTCTTTATTGTTTACTACAACTTATTAGATTGTAAGCCTATGCGGCAGGGTCTTGCTATTTACTGTGTTATCTGTACAGCACCATGTACATTGATGGTGCTATATAAATAAATAATAATAATAATAATAAAGAGTTGCATCACCAGATCTCAACAAGCGAGAAGATTCATACATTCGAAAGTGTTCCCTCAGCTATGCCACACCACACCCTGATGATTTAGGACTATAGAGGGTAAAAAATAAAATTTAAAAAAATCAGAATCTTGGATTAGGCCCGAAGTTAAATGGTAGCCAACCCAAATGTCATATGGTCCCACCAGACGGTATTAGTCAGGAACTGGGCTGCTGCAGTTTGCACTATGTAAAGCTCATGAATCATGCCATTCTACAGTCCAGTGAATGACAGTAATCAGTCTAGAGATTACCAGATCATGGTTCATGATGGCCGAATCACAATCTTTCAGGAAATATTAAGGACGGCTAGGAATTGTCATAGACTGCAATAATCATCTTCCTGGAATCTGATCCCATCTAGAATCCCACTTTTCCAAGGCAAACCTTTATGATGGGTTTGGGGTTAGTTTAAATTATCTTTCACAAGTCCTGAAGAAATTCAGGATCTATTCCAACTCTACAGTACTTGACTCCTAAGATTTCTGTAAGTGAGTGCCCTGGGGTTATTTTATTTATTTTTCACATATTTTTATACTGCCTTTTAAAAGAAAATAAAAGAAGCCTCTTAAGGCTTGACAGAAGCCAGTGAATAGCTGGTAACATTCTGGTGATGGGTTTCAATAGGAGCTAGGATGGCCTAAGAAGGCATAGGAGATGGGCTGAGGTGACTCATCTTCTCTCCCACCATTAAACCAGCAGTGAAGTCTGTGTAAGGAGCAGGATGTCAGTCTGTGCTGGAACTGGGGATAAAAAGGAGGAAATTCTACAGCACGATGTGTTTCCCAAGTCATCTGCTAGATAACAGGAATCTCTTGGGAGTGCTAATGCTGTGAGCCCTCATCTTATGCTCAGCTGCTCAGCCTGTATCTATATTTATTTATTTTATTTATTTAGAATATTTATATATCGCTCCCCATTGAAAAATTTCGGAGCGGTGTACAAGGTAAAATGAAAATAAAAACAGAATAAAACAGTTAAAACAAAATTTAAAAAGAAGCAAAAAACAACAACACAGAAATCCAAGGCTGCATGTTAAAGAAAGGCTTCTTGGAATAAAGATGTTTTCAGGAGGCGCCGAAAGGAGTACAAGGTTGGAGCCTGCCTGACCTCCAGAGGCAGGGAATTCCACAGGAGGGGTGCCACCACGCTGAAGGCTCTTCCCCTGGTGGACTCCAATCGGAGGATGGATCTAGGTGGAACCACCAGGAGCAGGCCCTCGGATGACCTCAGTGACCGGGCAGGTTGGTAAGAGAGAAGGCGCTCTCTCAGGTATCCTGGTCCCAAGTTGTATAGATAGATAGATAGATAGATAGATAGATAGACCTTAGATTTCAGAAACACCATCCATCTCCTTTGACCGTCTAACGAAACTGAACCCCAAGAAAGCATTGGAACCCCTGAAAATTCTCACCACTTGGAAGTTGGGTACTTGTTCATTGCTCCTGAATGCTGCGTGCAATGTGTTTATGTTTAGACAGAAGGAAGTCCTACAACTCCCAGCATTCCCCTGCCAGCATGGGACTGGTTGGGGAATGCTGGCAGTCGTAGGCCTTCTTTCTGTCTAGGATTGTACACTAACACAGCTGAGCATGTAGCTTGAAACGAAGAAAGGATCAATAAGATTTTTCAAAATATACACAGAGGGAGGAAATGTCTTTCCAAAACTCATTGAGCTTATTAAAGCATTTTTGGGCAGCTGAGAATAACGTAGCTCCTGTTTTTTGACATTGGATTCTAAAGTGAGACAAAACTCTTTGTTGTTTCTACCTCGCTGTGTTGTCATGAGGATAAAATGAGATGGGGTGAAGGAAACCAAGGCCACAGCTAGACCTAAGGTTTATCCTGGGATCATCCAGGGTTTGCCCCTGCCTGAGCACTGGATCCCCTGTGTGTCATCTAGATGAACAGATTTGACCCCTGGACGATCCACGGGTAAACCTTAGGTCTAGCTATGGCCCATGTCTGCGAATTACAGTTCTTTGGAGGAAAGGTGGCATCTAAATAAAATTATTAAGGATGCTACCCAATATAAGTTTAGACAGAAAAAATATATATCCTACAACACTCAGACTGGCTGGGGCACACTGGGAAATGTAGGACTTTTTCTGTCTAAACCCGCTCAGGATTGTGCTCTAACTAAGTTTTAAAAATGTGAGTGATGTGTACAACTCATTGGGCGACGTTGGGTCAGTCACACCGTCCCCATCTCGTCTACCTGAGGGGCTGAACTCCTTGGAGAAAGACAAATGTGGAAAAATAAGCATTTTCTGAGGTAAAGGTGGAAGCTGGCATTTCAATACTGAATTTTCATATACGTTTAATATTGTATTTACATATACGCGACACCCGTAAGCCAAACGACGTCGCACCAAGGCAGCACACCGGCTTCCCCGCCGACTCTACCCACCCAAGTGGCTCCGCCCCTTCAGAGCCCAGCGCGGCGTAATCCCGCCCCTGCCGTCGTTGGCTGAGGCTCGCGCGGCGCCGTTAAGGGGGCGTGGCAGAGCAGAGGGGGTGGGAACAGGTACAGGCTCCGCCTCCTGCCGCCAGCGTGCGAGTTCCGCCGCTAGCGGGATGGAGGCGATGGCGCCTGCGCCCGGGTCCGCCCTTGGAAACGCGTCGGAAGCTGCGGAGCGGGCCTTGGTGACGCGTCCCGCGAAGCTCGATGCCTCTGCCGGGACCATGAAACTCACCCGCAAGGCGGTCCTGTCCCGGGCCAAGGCCACAGACCTCACAGGCGTCCGCAAGCTGAACTGCTGGTAAGAGGCGGGGCCGGCACCGGGTGTGGGGCGTGTGTGTGTGGGGGGGGCAACTGGCTGGTTCACGGGGATACCTGGCCCCCTGCCACGAGCAGCATCTGCACAGGAGGGAAGGAGACGCTTGCAGATCGGGGCGGGAGGGGATGGCTGACGAACGAGGGAAAAGAATGGCGTTCAATTCAGCAAAACGCAAAATAAAGATGCTGAAATGGGGGTTTCTCCTCCCCGACTCCAGGCTGCATCCCGCCCTCCCCGTCCTGTTGGCCACATTTTCCTGGCCTGCATCAGCAGCAATGATTGGAATAACACTGACCAGGAGGGTAGAGATTCAACCCCCCTCCCTGCAGGCTTGGTGGTGGGAAAAGCTTCACGTGCAGAATTCTTCCCTGTCGTTTGGTTCTTAGAAACGGTGCTTTGATCGGAAACAGCGAGTTCCAGCCGCTTATTGGTGATGGTAGAAATAAGTAATGTGAATCATTATTCTGAATAGCATTCTGAATATGAAATCCAGTTTTCTTAGAGAACATTTCCCTTCCCCAGTGATGTTAGAAGCTAGTGTGTGGTGGTATTAAATACTACTTTATTTCATTAACTAGTCATTAATTCATTCCACCACCACCACCCCACCATCTTATATGTTTCAATCCATAGTCTTCTCTACTCTTTGCATCTTCTCTTTTAATTATATCATCTGATCAGACCTGTAGTGCTTCTGCAGCCTCATCTCCACTTGGATGCCCAGGTTGGGACAGTGGCCAGAAGGATGATGATGATGATATAATATTTATTTCTTACCTGCCTCTCCCTTTGGATTGAGGCGGGGAACAACATTAGAACATGAATCAATAGGTCTTAAAAATTCTTGATTTTACATTGATCTGGATAGGCCTGCTGGAAAACGCTAGTCTTTAAAGCTGCCTTAAAATCACACAGAGAGTTAATTTTACGAATCTCCTCCGGCAGGCCATTCCACAATCTGGGGACAACAGAAGAAAAGGTCCTCTGGGAAACTGATGTCAGCCTAGTTTTAGCTGACTGAAGTAAGTTCACCCCAGAGGACCTGAGTGTGCGGGGAGGACTATATGGGAGAAGGCGATCCCACAGGATGTTCTTTCACCTCTGGCTCATCTGCCAGCTGTGTCTTCCTGGGCTAGAAGGACCTGAACACTACCTTGTATTCCCTTGAAACATCCCCAGAGATATGAAGTGCTAATATAAAAAGTGCCAATATTGCATTATTTCAATTTTTCTGAAAATTTCCAATTTTTTTTTTAGAAAAAAACATTTCCCTCCCCCATGGCTTCAAAATTTCTGGAAAGTTTACATCTCTAAACATCCCGTCTGGTCTTCTGCAGTGTGCTCCATGTGGGGCTGTCCAGGCATTGCAACCAAACCAAAACACTGCAGCCAGATTAATATTTGGTTGTAGTTGCAGGGACCATGGCTGAGTTGGTGCTTTATGAGTTTGCTTCTGGGCCAAGTGGAAGGGCTGGAGAACAGCATCACCTTCCCGACCACTATGACCTTAGTATAAGGAGGTTCAGTTGGTAGCTCTTAGTGTATGAGCTTTAGACACAGATCCAAGCATTGTGTGATAGATTCAGAATCTTGACATTTTGAACAAGCTGTGAAGATTTTCTTAAACCTGCCTTTGCTGAGTTCCTGTGTGTGCAGACAGGTGCCTCTATGCATATGTGCGTATGCACATTGTAAACATGCCAACAAACATGTGCGGGGATTGATGAGTAGGCAGAGCCTACCATTGCAATGCCACTCCTACACATGCTCATTAAATGCATGGAGGAGAGCCCAAACTTTTGGAAAGGGTTTTAACTGTGGCATTGTGACATGGGTCTTTCCTTTGCGTAGTATGATTACTGCTTCAATGTTTTATGGCGTAATCCTATGATCCTGGGAAAATGTCCCAGGGACCATAGGATTTTTTGGAGTATCCCTCCTGAGGCTGTAGACCAGAGCTTTCCAAACTTTTCATGTTGGTGACACACTTTTTAGACATACATCATTTCGCGACACAGTAATTCAGTTTTAACTAGCAAACCGGAAGTTAAACTAACCCTTTATAAGAGATACGGACACATACATAAATTGTAATAGCGAAATGTATGGGGACACGACTTATCTCATGAAAACTTTTCATTTATATTTTTTAAAATATATGATTTGCAAGATAATAACATACATTTCCAAGACTTTTCACATTGAACCAATTTTGTCGAGCTGCGATCAAGCAGCAGTTGAGACAGTGTTCTATCAAAAAACTGGACCCATGGAATTTCTCGAACGCGTCACTTCAGGTGCAGCCACGTCACTGGAAGTGATGCGGAATCAGCTTTTTCGACCCAATTATGCATACTGCGCATGTGCAGTACCTGTATGATCCCTCGACCGTGGTATACATACACGGATACGACGGAAGGGGAATATACTAGTGCACCATACTAATCGGCACCTTTGCTGCTTAAAAATGCATGCAAGTTGGTATTGCTTATTTCACATAGACTCAGAGGTTTCTCGTTACGTTCGTGTGACACACCTACACACTGCAGCTGACACATTAATGTGTCGCGACACACAGTTTGGAAAGCTCTGCTGTAGACACTCCTGCAACTTCAGGAGGGGGGCTCTTGTGTTCCAATCCCTTCCTTCCTCCCCCCTCCCCCCCTGAGTTGCCATTGGAAGAACTGCGGCAGTTGCTTTCTGAGGTCACAAATGCAACTTCGGGGAAAGGGGGTGTACTGGTGGATGCGGAGGGGAGGCTGGGATATGTAGTATACTGGGGCCTGTCCAGTCCCTGTCACTTCTCTAGATGGGCTCAGAGGGCGGTGGGATTGCATAGGGGGGCGTTAAGAGGAAAAGGGACGGCAGGGGGGCGCTTGAGGTGGTCTCTCCAGAAGGTACTAAAATAGAGTAACTAGAGACCCACAGGGAAAAATTCTAAATCTGTGCAAGTCCGTAGAGAAAACAATAACAAGGAAGACCCAGAGGCAAAAATCACTTCTATTGCTTGGAGCATTCCAACATCAAAGTGCTCCTTTAAAGGGCATAGGATTGTGCCCTTAATTGTGTGTATCCTTTATTATATCTGCCTGATAAATAATCATTTTTCTCTTCTAGGGGCAGCCGCATCACAGATGTAAGTACTGTTTCTCATTTTCTAAAAACTTATTAAATTGAGGTAGTGGCTACCATGCTTGTTCTGAAGGGCAGGGGAAGCAGAATAATTCAAATGGTATCTTTTCTGTTGCAAACCTTAACCTCTTTTAAGAGTTGCTACATTTCCAAAATGATGCTCTGTCTGTATTTGCATAGAATCTCCAGATCTCTCTTGCCTGTTTGGGTGAATGGAAGAAGAAAATACTCTATTCTTCCCATAGTTGCTAGTGACGGCAAGGACTGAGTATCTTTCATGGTCTTTTCCTGGCAGGGGACGTGATGTTCGAGAGGCCAGCTCCAGGAAGGAAGCAAAAACTTCCTTCTCCTCCTTTACTTCCTTCTCCCTGGAAGTATAGAGATGAGTAGGTGGGGAGGTGGCTGTGCAGCAGCAGCTTTGAGCCAACTTTAGCAGCCTTTATTCTATGCTGGAGTGCCAATAAGAAGCAAACTAAGAGCTGTCTTGCCTTCTGCAGCTGCTGTGTCACTGTGCTTTGCCTTGGCCTCATCTTGAAAGGCAACGGGGAATTGCTACTGATATGACCGCTGCAGTAGAGTGCCCGCCTTCACTGTCTGTGCTGTCCCGAAAGGAGGGAACCATAGCTTATTGGTAGAGCAAATGCTTTGCATGTAGAAGAAATCAGGTTCAACCTCTGGCATTTCCACTTAAAAGGATCTCTGCTGGAAACCTCTGATAGAATTTCTGCAAGAAACAGAGAAAAATGATGTATTTGTCTGTGGATTCAGTGTATGAGATATAGTTAACTTAGAAGAAAGAAAAGAATTTGATTATTGTGTTAAATGTATTAAACAAGGAGAGAATATATTTCACATTTTTGATGTGTAGAGAGCCGAAAATATACCTTATATTTGATGGTCTGTGTACTTTCTTTTTTGTGTTTTTCTTTTTGTTTTTCTTATTTCCCTTACCTCATCTTTCTTCTTTTATCTTACTCTTTTTCCCCATTTTCCTTAGATGTAATGCTTTTATGTCATGTATGTTTATGAAACAATACAAAAATTGATACAGGGAAAAAAAAGGATCTCTGCTAATAGGGTCAAAGAGAGGCTGTTGCCAGTCAGTGACATGCTCATTTTGTATCAGTCGTTTGGGAGCAGGGGCCCCTGCGCTGATGCAGCTGACCTCCATATCCTGACCAGCTCCACACTTAAAACAATTGTAACGTCAGTTGAATCCGTGTGCTCTCGCCTCAAGCTAAATAATTGCATTATAAAACCTCCATGGTGAATGCTTGAACATTTCTCATAGGCTTACTGGATCAGTTAGTGAATTACGAACTTTTGCTTTCCCCCCCAAGAGACTGAAAAAGCTTTCTAAAGTTTCATTTTTGCCTGCTTCTGTTTTTTAATGCCTAGATATCCATCTGCCGCGAGCTTCCCAACATTGAAGTGATCACGTTCAGGTATGTGTCGGAGCTGCTAGAGAGCAGAGGCTGGCCTCACAAGCCAAGCCAAGGGAAATCAGATTCTTCCTTTTGAGAAGAAACCCTTACTAGTAGGCCCAAGCTATCTGCTAGCTATTTTGTTGAATCGTAACACTTCCTTAACCCAATTGCTCACCCTCCTGCTTTGATCGTTGACTATGGCACATGTCCTTTCTCATACCACAACCTCTTTTTAGCGCTCTCAGACATGCTGTAAATTCTGCTTGGACCAGATATTTATGATGCCGCACAATTTGTTTGTATCTTTGAGGTTGAGCATCAGCTTAAAAATGAGCCTGAATTATCTATATTATGACGTCGTACAATGCCAGTCAGTGGGAAATAATTGTAAATAAATACTAGTCTTTAGTTGTTGATTTCCAACTCACTTAACGTTGGGATTGTTTTTAAACTGCACTACTGTGGATATGTAGGTTTGAAACCATTCCATGGGATCTGTATTGCCAGGGGAATGAAATGTCACCAGTGTTGGTCCCAGAGTACTCCTGAATGACATAGTGTGAAGCAACTGTGCTGGCACTGGGAAGAGCATCTGCTGCATCTACTACATTAGCAATGGAAAATCTTGTTTGTGGCAGAGTTTTCTTTTTAACCCTCTCTTTCTGTGTTCCAAGAGTGCTCTTGTACTCAGTCCGCATCACCACAGGTCTGCATTGTAGTTTCTCAGTTGCCCCCCGCCCCCAGATCTCTCTGCACCCTAGCATTCAGTCCCCCTCCCTTTCTTTGTTTAGTCCTGGCCTTTGCAAGTGTTTGCTTGCACATATGTAAGGCTCAAGTGGGCAGGGGAATGTAGATGTGCACCCTCAACGTCTCCATGCACCAGGTTACATCATTAATCTTTACACATTCAATGTAAAGATTTGAATAGGGCTCTGTAATCACATTTGGGTGAACATGGTTACAGAACCCTATAACAGATCTTCAAGCTGAATGCACAGATATCTAAATGGCAGCTGGGGAAGTGGTCCTTACCTGTGCACCCATGTCCACCTCCTCCCTTTAGCCTTCTCTCTCGCTCTGTGTGTGTGTGTGTGTGTGTGTGTGTGTGTGTGTGTGTATATATATATATATATATATATATATATATATATATATTTCTGGTCCTCTCTCCTTATTTCTCCTCATTGAGTCCAGTGGCAAAAACTCACAAAGCTTGTACTCTTGCCCTGAAACTCATGAAGGAATCTTGGATACTGGTGGACTACTTGGTGTGGCTGCCTGGCTGCAACAGAATGGAAAAATAAGGCTTCTGAATCCAGTGAGGTTAGGAACAATCTAGATTTTTATTTATTTATTTAAATTTTTTATATCCCGCCCTATATCACTAAGATCTCAGGGCGGCATACAGATAAAAACATACAGTATAAAACAATAAATATACACAGTAAAAACTAATTAAACCATAATCCAAGTTAAAACAATATATAATTTAAAAGCAATAGACGCAGTTAAAACAATGTGCCAGTGAGTTTAACCATCAAAGGCTTTGCTAAAAAGCCATGTTTTTACTTGGCGTTGAAATGCAATCAATGTTGGTGCCAATCGGGCCTCCAAGGGGAGGGCATTCCACAGTCGGGGTGCCACCACAGAGAAAGTCCTCTCCCTTGTTCCATCATAACGTATATGTTGCATTGGTGGGATGCAGAGAAGGGCTCCTCCAACAGATCTAAGGTCTCGGGCAGGCAATGCTGCCCTTTCCCCATCTCTGCCCTCACATTTGATGGTCCCAAGCTTCAGAAGTTCCCACAGAAAGGTATGAAAGGACCACAAATAGTGTGTAGTTCTCACAGAGGGCAGTGGTTGGCGCATGGGCCTTACGTTGTACAAGCCTGATGTAGATAACACTTACCTTTGGCTTCCCATGTTCGCTTGTTCTCTCCACTAGCGTGAATAACATCTCCGACCTGGAGCCAATGAACCAGTGCCAGCACCTCACTGAGCTGTATCTCAGGAGGAACAGTATCGCAAGCCTCCGCGAGCTCTTCCACTTAAAAAAGCTGTCCCACCTAAGAATCCTCTGGCTGTCTGAGAACCCTTGCTGTGGCCCTGACCCTCATCGTTATCGGATGACGGTGCTGCGGAACCTCCCCACTCTCCAGAAGCTTGATAATCAGAGTGTGTATTGCGGTGAACTGCCTTGTCTGTGTTGGGGTTTTGTGGTTGTTCTGATTTAACTCCTCTTAGGCTTGGTCTGACTGTGTAGCAGAATGAAGAGGTAGAATTCTGAGATAGTAGAGTGGATTGTACCACTTCAAATGGGGAGGAGGGAGAAGGAATTGCTTCACATGGCAGCTTTGTCATGTGTTGAACCATGCAGATGTGGTGACTCTCCATCCCAGTGCCAGAGGAGATGGGGAGGCATTCACAGTGGCGTAGAAAAACAGCAACACTTGTTTATAGTGGTTTAAAGCAGCCTCTGCAGCTGCAGCAACTGTTCCTTTGTCTTCTAAACACCTGAAGTTCTCTTCCTTGACTAGGAGAGGCTTCAACCCTAGAGCAGTGAGCTCCAATAATGAGCATACTCTCTCTTTGCCTTTGTGTTTGATATTTGTAGTGGTGACAGAGGAAGAACTGTCCCATGCGCTGCTGGAAGGGGAGGAGATAACGGCACCCCCAGCCAAATCGGTCGTGGACAACTGTTGCCAAAACTCCACCACTGAGTCCAGTGTGACGGAGTCTACGGTGGAGAATGAAAATGAACTCCTGAACTTCAGCTTGGAGGAGACAAAGTGAGGAAGGCTCCGCTGCTCCTTGTTGGGAATTCTTTGATGGACATCATTCCTGTAGAATTAGGGTTGACAACGTGGTGCCCATGGGCACCAGTGGGCCCCTGGATACCTTCCTTGGCAACCACCAAGGTGCTTTACCCCTCCCACTTAAAACAACAACACAACAACAACACAAATGCATTTCCTTAGCAGCTGGGATGACTTCAAAGCCAAGTGAGGGCCTCCAACTGCTGCTGCTGGTGCATCTGCACTTCTCATGAATGCCTTGGGTCTTGCATGTTGCTCAGAGACGTTCTTGGAAAATGAAGACAGTGGGCGGCTGCAGGCCAATGCTTTCCTTTGCGGTGCATCCAGCAACCAAGAAAGAGAAAGTTGGGGGAGGGCGGAAGGAGACACATCATTTCTGTCTGATAAGTTGGAGTGGGGTGGGGACAGAAGAGAGCAGTGGGGGTGGACTAAGAAGGGCAATGGTAAGCTAGCTGGGGGCGATCAGGGAAGTTAGCAGGAAGCCAGTGGGGGGCAGGGTGGGGTAGGGAAGTGAGAGCAGCAAGAAATCACAGCGGTCTGGGAAAGCCAACAACCTTAGGGGTTGGGAAGGGTTATGTGCTTGTATGTCTGAATGGCTGGTGTGTGTGAGAGAGGGGGTGTTGAGAGGGAATTTTAGAGGGATCTTGGAAAAAGTGAGGGTGGGTTTTCATGTGCTTGTAGTGAGGGGAAGGGAGGAGCTTGTGTGTGCATGCATGATGGGTACTTGGGGTGTGTGTTTGTGTGAGTGAGTGGATGGAGGATAGATGGGTGTGAGGAAAAAGAGAAGGGGAGAGGAAAAGTTTAGGGGTGATTCTGAAGGGAATCGGAAAGAGTGACTGTGGCTTTTTGCATTCTGAGAGTGGGGAAGAGAAGGCAGAGAAGTATGTGTATGATACATTATTGCATGTCTGGCACAACCCAGCGGTCCAGCCTCTCCTTGCATAAATCCACATAGCAGGTGACTGTGAAGGGACGCCTAGAGTTTTAAGCATGTTGAAACATTCGTGCAATGTGATCGCTCCCATTTCAGAGAGTGCTAGGGTGGGGCAGGGATGTTTGCAGAAGACTGCTTTCATTAGGTATTTGCTTGTTGTCTCTCCTCCTCCCCGGTTTAGTAAAATCCGCGAGCAGCTTGGTATGAAGCCTGTTGTTCCAAGAGAGAAGTTTTCCTCCTTCTCACCCAGGGAGATGGATGGGAACCGAAAGAAACGGGTGAGTGTGAACGAGAGCCTTTCCTCCTGCCCCAAAGTTCTGTGTGTATTTCTGGATCATGCGCTGCACTGTTTTGAGCTGAGCCACGCTGTAATGCGCTGCAGCTTTGAAATACTGAAGGGTGTTTCCAAAAGCAAAGCAGCAGCCCTTTGTTAGTGGGAAGAGGCGGCTGGCTGGGTATCCTAGTTTCATTCTGAGTAATCTGCCCTAGTTTGGCAGAAGAAAACTGAACAATCAAAATAAAGAAAAATAAAGACAAGTAACAATAGAGTAATAGATGTCTGCAAAATAGCTGATTCCCTGCTTGTCCCTGAAATTGTTGTCTTGTGTCCTGGATTAACAGAACAACATCCTCAATGCCATCCTGCTACTCCTAGAAGAGGTGGATTCAGAGGGACTAGAAGTTGTTCATCAAACAGTTGGGAGCAAACTCCAAGCCTTCCAAAAGAGGGAACTCCAAGAGGACCGGTAGCATTTCTCACGGAAATTGTTTGGTGGATCATTGGAACGTGCATCACCAGCCCTGGCTGCACCCTCTCCCTTGCTGCTGGGCTTTGTGTGGGGGATGTGTGACCAAGTACAGGAAGAAACTACATACATCCCCTGTGCTTCATGTGGTAGGACCTGGTTCTATTGATGAGCTTTCATTGCAATAGCAATTTATGTGCCTGCATCTATGCAAATACTACCCAGCACACCACAAGGCCCACAACAGAGAGGGAGAACTAGTATGCACAGAACTACAGCAGGTAGTTGTGACATGGAGAAAAGGTGGGGCATTTGTGGCCCCACCTCCTTCTGGTGCCTCCCAGTTAGAAGAATCATTTGTAGTCTTGCTTCAGAAGTGGCTCTGTCAGTCTAAGCCTGAGCTGCGGCTGGCTTCGTTAGCATGATGTCCTTACCTTGCATCATAATGTTGGAGCAAAAATAAACTTCATGCCTCCATCCTCATACAGCAAGGAGCTTTTGACCTTGGCTGTAAGGTCAGAATTTCACACACACACAATCATTGAACTTTTAAATTTAGTGGCAAGTGTCTAGTTTTTCCCTACAACTTTCTCTTCTCTCCTACATAGTGTTTTGGACTTGATGAAAAGGCTGTCATCTGCTGAAAAAATAAATTGATATATTGTTTTCACTCTGAGTTTCCTCCTATGACTTGCCCTCTTAGTCTATATATGGTTATTTAATTGCGCTGATGTGCAGGAGATCTGTACTAGTAGATCTGGGTCTACCTTCTGTCCACCCCTGTTCTGTTTGATGAGACTGATGAAGCTCTGTTCTGTTGATCCAAATGGGGTAGTTGATATGTAGATTGACACATTCTGCATTCATTGATCTAGTTCTTCTATAAAGTACATCGGCTCTCGGTGCAATCCAGGGCACTGCATTTCAGATGGTATAGAGAGCATCTGTGCATTTAGTAATGGATTTATAACAGCTTTGATATGGTTCAGTCAGTATATATTTCATTTGGGGTGGTGTGCTCCATTGTTTATGTATATGAATTAGTTACTTACTACATCTGACCCAAAGCAAGAAGGTACGTTTACATTTTCGCCCCATTTCTGCAATTGCAGTTGAAAGCTGGTGTGTCTGTGTGTGGATGCAAAGTGTTTTTAATGCAACCACGAGGGCAAACAAACCTACCATAGAATGAGGATGTTTGCCTTCAGGGACATCAACAATATACTAAACAAATATGGCTTATTGAAAGGGCAGTAGTAATAACTTGCAGGACATGGAGAGGGCAGTATTTGTAAGGTTTAAAACAAAACAGGCGGCAGCAGCCTTTGAATAGCTGTTGATTTGAGTTCACAGCTGGGAAGGAGCTACTTAAAGTGAATAGTTCAACTTTTTTTGAGAACCGAAAGCACTTGGTTTCTCTTTCAATCTGTGTTATAGGAGAAATTGTGCTTGAAGTCTTACAGGGGTTGGGTGTTACTACAGTGCACAATTTCCCATAGAACACTGGCTGCCCTGCTGATAATCTTTCACAGCATTCAAAGAAATGTTTTCCAGAGCGTTAAAAGCAACTGTTAGAAATCCACTTCCAAGCCATCAAAACATACCTGATAAAAGAAGAAAATGGTGCAGGCATCCTATTATAAAAAACCCATATGTAGGCATGTATGGACCTGAAGGGTGTGGTTTTATGCCACTTAGCTAGCAATAAGTCACTTTGAATTCAGAAGGACATAGATTTCACACATGCGTAGGATTGGGCTGCAAATACTCATTGTCATCTTGGGCTACATAGAATTTTCCAACGCAAGACTGAGCCACTGTCCCATCTATATTGCAATCAAGCCATAATAAGCATTAAATGTTTTCATGTTCAACTCCTGCCTGGCTGTAAAATGAATCATTTTTCTACTGCAGTGTAAAAATCAACCCTGATATGTCCCAGGATAACATGTTCCAGAGTGCCAGGAATTTGAAATCAATTACAAGAGACTAATGAACCATAAAAGGGCCCTTGCATGCTACTTCATAATTCTTTACTTTGGCATAGATGTATTTGTTCTTTTATTTTTAATTGCTCCTGCTCATGTATCTTGAATTGGCTTCTCTTTTTGAGGTTTGGCGTGGGGGTAGGGAGAGAGGCAGTTTTAGATCCACAATAAAAAAAAATCAGCAAAGGCTCCATCCTAGTCTCTGCTGAAACACCAGCAACTCGGTATGCTAGGAACGCTTTCTGGTTCAGAGTGTGTCACTTGTGACTACTGCCTATGTTTTAAAGAAAATGGAAGAGGGCTGTTTTAAAATCAAAAGGTATGCTCCAGTCAAAGCTGGTCTTTCGGTCAGTTTACAGATGTAGGAAATGCAAACGTCGGGTTGACGGAAAGCAGCTTGTTTCTTTGCAGGTCTCTCTGTGAGCGTGTCTGCATTTGTGTGGGGTCATCCCACTCCAGGCCTTTGCCATATCAAACTACTGAGAATCATAAGCATTATTCTAAGAAGAAGCCCTTTCCCTAGGACACCTTTTTGAATTAGACACAAGCCAGGCTTCCCTTCTCTATGTTTACAGCATGTAGTACAATATATGTGGTGCGTATGGATAAAGTCTTTTAAAAAACAGTACTTCTGTGGCGTCAGATCCACATCTAATTGTGATAGGGTGCAATTTATGCATGTTTATACAGAAAAATGGCCTACAACTCTTGGCATGGCCCAGCTAGCTATGCCGGCTGGGGCATGCTGGGAGTTGTAGGCCTTATTTTCTGTCTAAACATACATAGGATTGCACCTTGTGCCTCTCTAATTGGATTCCGGACGATCATCATCAGACTTGTGCTTTTGTTCATCCCAGTGGAAGTGAGATGCTGTTACTGTCTCCTGGGATATGGTGGTGAGCAGAAAAGAGGAATCATGCAAGCAGTCCTTGAGTACAGCATGACCACTTCCAGCCTGTTTCAAAAGCCACATCCCCCATATTCCTTGTCTTGATGCTAAGAAATGTAAGATAGTTGCTACCTGGAAGCCAACATGAAGTGGCTAGAGCAGGGGGTGGAACCTGTGGGCTGTTGGACTGCAAGTCCCATCATTCCTGGCATTGGTCATGTTGGTTGAGGCTAATTAAGAATGAACCCAACAACATCTGATTCTGGGGTGGCAGGTTCTCCACCCCGGGCACTAGAGTCACTCTAAGAATGGGGGAATCAGGTTCAGTCTGGGATAGAATTGTGGGGACAGGCGGGCAGGTCTTCCTAAGTGTTCCCTTGGTCTCAAGCATTAAACTTGAACTTGTGCTCCTAGAAAAATAAATGTCGTAGTGCACTCCTTCTATATCTTGTTTTTCATAGAATTACAGAATAGCAGAGTTGGAAGGGGCCTACAAGGCCATCGAGTCCAACCCCCTGCTCAATGCAGGAATCCACCCTAAAGCATCCCTGACAGATGGTTGTCCAGCTGCCTCTTGAAGGCCTCTAGTGTGGGAGAGCCCACAACCTCCCTAGCTAACCTCCCTTTTTATATAGATGGGTCAGAAAAAAATGGCCTATTGTATAAATGTTTAATTCCTTGATGACATGCTGCTTATTTGCATGTGTTGTGACTTGCTGGCCATCTGTGGATGAGAACATGTGCTTGTGTTATTGTCTCTGTGCACATTTCTAGGTCTTTTTTTGTGCTTGTGGCACATTGTACAGTGTCTGGTTTATGGTCACTGATAGCATTGGCCCGACCCATGGGAGGGGCTGCCTCCTCGAATCAGAATTCCGCCCCTGGTTCACATCTCCATTCAGCTCTGTAGCTCTCTGGACGATCCCAGTGCAGTCACCATCTTTTAGCACAGCCTAACCTACCTCACAGGGCTGTTGTGGGGATAAAAATAGGAAAGGGGGTGGGGAAACAATGCACAGTGCTCTAAGCTCCTGGGAGGAAGGGTGGGATAAAATTGTAAGAGCATGGGAAGCAAAACAGGAACGCCATTAGTTTATACTCCACTAAAGTGGCAGTGTGAACACCGCACAGAAGTCAATTAGTTTATATCAGATATAATGAGAATAGAGTCATTATGATTTGAAGGGGAAGGTGTGATGTCATCGTAAGATTCAGTGTTTCCAAAGCTACAGCAGTGATGTTTCACAGTGCTGGTCTTTTCCATGCAAAGCCTTTATTCCACTCATTGCTTTCATGCTCGGACCCTGGGTAAGAGATCAAAAGTATGGGGTCTTGGCCTTATGTCTTTTCTACACAAAAAAATAATGTAGACACAACATGAGGCTTCAGCAACAGAGGAGTGCGAGCTGATAACTCTGAGGATCACCCTGTTCCCAGTTGCAGGATGGTGGAGCTATCACCTGCCAACGTGACTGGAGTCATTTGACAGAATTCTGGTACATTTATGGGTATTTGCTGGGCTTATCACAGTATGCGCCTTTTACTGAACTTCTTGTTTCTACGGGGGCCCAGCACAGAACTCTACCTTGAGTCCTGTGGCTATTTCTTTTTTCACAGAAGTATTAAGTAATTAGAAATGACCCTCAGTCTGCCTCCCAGGTCTCAGAGACAATTGATTCAGTGGATTTTTTTTTAATATATTTCTCTAGAGGACACAAAGCTGTACCACGGACAATTACAGGTAACACGGGACGTTGAGTTCACAGAAGTGCATAGTCACAGCATGGCCACAGAACTGGTGCCACCCTCCCAGCTCTAGCCAGGGACAATGAATGGGACACAGCAGCCGGGGAGCACAGAGAAGAGGGCTCTCCATGCCAAGTGGTGGCACACTGGCAACCCCAGCCCAGCACTCAGCCATACTGCCCTCTCCTGGTTGGCACATGTCGACCCAGGGAGGGGAGGAGGGCAGAGGAGGGAGAAGAGCTGTGTTGCAGGTAAAAGACTTCTACCAGACAGGATCTTAGCTGGGTGCTCTAATAATGACAACATAAATTTTCAGGCCCTAAATCAGACCCATCACAGTTGTCTTGCGGCACTCCTCAAGCCGGGTAATGTTTGGGGAGACCCCGTTTTCTGCAGCTCCAAACTAAGGGGTGATACCCCCACCCCACTTTTCTGGAATTTTGCATTCTCTGTGGCACCTGGCCAGAAAGACTCTAAAACCATCCCACTGTCCCGATGACAATTGGTACACAATTCTTTAAATATTCTGTACACATGAAAAAGTGACCTGTGAAATAGGAACAGACCACACTTGCCACAGAGGCTGTGCACTTTCATAACCCTACATCCCCTCTCTGCTGCTGGGGGTAGACGAGCTGCAGAGAGGGAGCTGTGGACAGGAGAACCCTCCTCCCCACTTGGCAGGGGGAAGTGGAAGCTCCTGCTGCCAGCAAGGCATGGTTTTGCAACATCAGCCAGACTGTCCTCTGGTCACGCTCCTGCAGGCTCACGGTGGCACCAGCACTGAACTCCAAAGGCATGAGAAGGCCAGAGAGGGAGGGAACTACAGAGGACTGGTCAGGCAGGCAAGAAGAAGGGAAGACGTGCTAGAATCCCTTCTCAATGCTCAGTGTGCGCCGGGTGACGTGCTCCATCTTGCCGGACACGTATTCGGTCAGACTGATCTGGTAGTGAGCCAACATCTTCAGCATAAGGCGCAGGTTCAGCCACCATTGTTCCTTGGGGAGCCTGTGCCTGCAAGGAGACAAAGAGCAGCATCAGTGCAAGAGTTCAGCCTTGGGAGTATGGGATATACCAGGCATGTGCAGAGTATGTCTCTCAGCCAGACTCCACCCATTGGGAGTTGTGGGGCAGAGTTGCCTTCCCCAACCTGGTGCCCCCAGATTTGCTGGACTGCATCTCCCATAATTCCCAGTCAGTATGGCCAATGGGAGTTGTGGCCCAACACACCTGGAGGCCCCACATTGGGAAAGCCTGGAGTAGAGCACCCAGGAAGACCTGAAGCCCAGTATTTCTCTTTTAGGAACTAAGTACCACTCAGGATAGGGGCAAGAGAGAGAGTTAAATGCAATGGGGTTGAATGTTCCATTTCCACATTGGCAGACAGAATGAAGGCCACAAGCTTGATGAACAAACAGGGAATCATCTCATACTTCACACCCTTCCAGCGTAGTTGGGTGTTGCCCCACGCTCGCAAAAAGCAAATGCAAACTGGAGCAGTAACTCAGAGAAGCTTGGCAAACCCCTCACTGCCAACTTACTCGCGATGTCTGCCTTTCACTGTGCTGCTACGTTTCCTCCCTATTGCCAGAAACTCACTTCCCCGACTTGGGTGGCAAAAGGAGTGCAACTTACTCAAAGTCTGTGACTTTCTTGAGCTCAGTCACGGGGCTGAAGGACACCGTCTTCCTCCTCAGGCCTATCACACAGGCAGAATCAGCAGAATTGGCAAATATGCGGCCTGGGGAAAGAGAAGGACCTATGACCTGCAATGCCAGGCAGTTCTGGCCTCAGGCAAACAGGTTGGTGTTACATGAGGTGGCCTGGATGTCTTCAGCAGAAAGCCAGCAGCTACAGAGAACAGAAGGCTTCTACAATCATGGTAGTCAGCAGGGCTCTCAAGGAAAATGGCTGCACACTCTTCTCATTGAATATGGGCAAACCCAGAAACATGAGCAGCTCACGGAGAACTAACTTCAGGAAGGGACAATCTTTCTGGGTACAGGCATGGTCACAATGGCTCCCTGGGACACAACCCTGCACTGTCCAGGCGAGACTTTTCACAAAGTATGCTCTACGGCAAGGTTGCGCAACCTCGTGCCCTCCAGGTGTTTTGGACTACAACTCCCACAAGCCCCTAGCCAGCATGGCCAAAGATCAGGGACTGGGAGGGTTGCAGTCCCAAACATATTGCTTTAAGGGGATTAATGCAGGGCTGAAGCAATGCTTTCCATAGCCAAAAAGGCATGTGTGCCTTGGGCAGCAGTGAGCCCCATATAATATGTTGGTGGGGGGAAGCGTCTGAAAAGGGAAGCCTCTGTTGTTGCAGAAGGGACCGGTGTGGACAATGGGAAATGGAGGTGTATAAACCAGTACTAACCACCAGCGTCGGCACGGGGTTTTGGAGGGCCCTTTGTCAAGACCACCTCAATGGCGCCGCAGCCCTAGGTGAGACTCTCTTCTCTCCAGCTGCTCTTGCTTCTCTCATCCTCTTTCTCATCATTGCCACCACTTGCTTGCTTGAGAGCCAGAGAGCAAGAAGGCAGGAGCAACTGCTGCTGCTCCTCCCCACCATCCATTGACTGGGCCAGAGTGAGAGCGGGTGAACAAACAGGTTGCAATGGTGAAGAGGCGGAGCGAGGCCAGGAGGCTCCTGCCACTGGGACCCTGCTGGGATGTGGGCCCTTGACAGTTGCTCAACCGTGCTGACTCTTGGCACCGGCCCTACTGACTACCACCCATCGTATATAGAGGTTTGCGGCTGAGATTATAGGATCCTTCCTGGATGCAGGGCAACAAGCAGGCCAACAGGGCAAAGCATTTCTGCTAGAGATCACGACCTGGTTGTTCTCCTCTTCCCCTCAGTTGGGAGGAAGTGGGCAAGCTGCCAGGGGAGGCCCATCTCTCTCAGCAAGAGGAAAACTCAGAGGAACAGCAGCCTCAAGGCAGCCGTGCCTTAGCAGGGGGGCAACAGTGCCTTCCTGGCAGTCCTGGCACCAGCCAGTCTCCTTTAGTCCCTCTGCTCAGTTGCCTAGCAACCATAAATGGTGTCTGTACATCTGGCTGGCTGGCAGGCAGGCCGACGAGGACATTGCACCTTCTGCCCATTCTGCCAAAGTTCTCCTGAGCATTTTCCCGGCTCCAGGACACAGCAGCTGCAGCAGCAAAGATTCTCCATCCCAGAGGGAGGAATTTTGACATACCCTTGCGGTACGCTTCCTTCAGCTTCTCTGACATCCACAGTACAGCTTTCACACCCAGCTTGGTGCCATAGTTGCGGTCAAAGGGGGTTGGAGCACCTCCCTAGAGACAGAGACAGGAAACTGAAGGCAGAGCAAAAATGACAGTTACGCCACTGTAAAAGAAGCCAAGTTGATCTGTGCAGATGCCTGGGACCATCCCACTCAACGACCATTTTGCAGGCATCTCCTGGAAAAGGGAGGCAGTTAAATTCAAAATAAAAAGGGCCAGTCAGCTGCAGGATGGACAACAGGCCCTTAAGAACATAAGAAGAGCCATGCTGGATCTGACCAAGGGTCCATCAGGTCCAACACCCTGCTCACAAAGTGGCCAACCAGCTGTTGACCCAGGACCCACAAGCAGGATATGGAGCAACAGCACCCTCCCACCCATGTTCCCCAGCAACTGGTGTATATAGGTTTACTGCCCCTGATACTGGAGGTAGCACATAGCCATCAGGACTAATAGCCTTCTCTTCCAGGAGTTTATCCAACCCCCTTTTAAAACCATCCAAATTTACCTTGGCCATGAAATCTACAGCCCTGAGTGGAAGAAGCTGCTGCTGAGTATTTTTGTGTGGATGGCAAAGATGTTCAGGTTAAAGAAGCTCCAACAACAATTCTCCATCAGGTAACATCAGCAATTACTCGTTTCCTTCCACCAAAAGCCTTAAATCGGTCCTCTCTTCAAGTGTCCTGGGCCTCCTCAAATTGAGGACACTCCCTCTTAGCCACCAATCACCCAGCTCCACTTACCTGCTGGAGGTGGCCCAGGACGTTGATCCTGCAGTCGAATATTCCTTTTCCCTCCGAGGAGTAGAGGTTGTAGAGGAACTCGGTGGTATAGTGGTCATGGCACTTCTCATTGCTAAGGAGAAAACAGAAGTCAGAAAACACTTTGTACGCTGAAGTGCTTGGAGTTCAACTCAATGTGCTGGTTTTAAATCTTGAAGACCTCAGTGGTTGAGCCTGGTGAATCTCTCCCTGTATGATGTATCCTCCACCATTCACGCCTCAGCAAGAGGAAAAGGCAGGGCTTTCTTAGTGGTAGCTCTAACTCTGTAGTGGCATCCGTCATTCTTAAGCTTCTGAAGGCAAGTGAAGACATCTTTATTTCAGTGATGGGTTCTGGATTTTTATGGGCTGTTTTATGCTGCATATTTCTTGGGGTTTTCATGACATACCTTTTAATACTTCATATATTCCGGTATGTTTAATTCTGTACACTGCCTTGATTTTAAATTCCAAAACAAGGAAGCATAATAGGGTGCAATCCTATGGCTGTTTGGACCGGAAAAAAGTCCTACATCTCCCAGAATTCCACAGCCATGCTGGGAGATGTAGGACTTTTTTCTGTGTAAACATGCATAGCATTGCACCCTAAGTAAAGTAAAATTCAAACGCTGCGTGTTTGTCTGCACAGACAACTAGGCAAGGAGGCTAATAGCTCTGAGAGGAGCCATTTGTGATCCAAGAAGTGTGCAGAATTGAATGTTGCCCATCTTTTGCCCTGCTGGGCCTGCAGGGGGAACTGGATCTGAGGAGGCGCTGGCAAATGCCTACATGATAGAACACAACTAAAGAAGCCGTGGTAGAACTAGCCACCCAGCATTGGCAAAACCACTGCCTCCGCTGTGTTAGCTTTCCCCTTGAGGAATATCTTCCCCTTTTCTGCAGGGCTGCTGTATAATCCATCAGGCCCTCGCATCGGCAGGGAACCAAGCCAACCTCATCACATTTTTTTAAAAAACCATCCATCTCTTTTCAATGTTTCAGAGGTTTCTAGGCTGCAACTCCTTCGTTTGTGCTGAGTCACTATTCAGCCACACTATAGAGATGCAAGTCTTGGCGAGGCTCCAGGGATTGGGTCAGCAGAAGTCCACACAGAGCCGTGCCGACCCTGTGATCGAGCAGGTGATGGTGTCCTGCACTAGCAGCCCCGGCTTTCCTACAGGGTAACCAATGCGTACAGCACACTGATATCCCTAACCCACTGCTGAGTGCAACGTTTGCACCTTCGTTTCTTGAACACAGAGTGGGGGGAAAACATGGAATGGACTCATTTTGAGCCTGAGCCCAAGATCTCTTGCTGGCCTTATCAGCTATCAGAGATATCTTAGCCACTTACAGATCCGGGGCACACAATGCAGTATTTGTCAAAACCTTTCCACAGATTATGGAAAAGAGGCAAAACGTACATTTGGCATACAGAAGAATTACAAAGAAAATTTCCAAGCAGCCCACGTATGTCTTGGATTGTAAAGTAATAGTAAAAAAATATGAATAGAGCTTAAGAGTGCTACCCTCCATCAATAATTCAATTTAAATTCAATTTATTCTTTGAAAATACATTGAATACAAAGAAAAAAAATTGAATACATTTGTATTCATTGAATACAAAGAAAAATACAAAGAAAAAAAAGAGAGATCTTAGCTACCTTAAAACAGCTACTCCTGCAGTGTCAGCCCACTTACAGTGTGTCCAAAAAGCTACGGAGGTTATTGTGTAATCCCAGATTACACAAAAGATTTACGTAACTTGGAGTGGGGGTGGGGGCAGCTCTTGGCGTCCAAATCCAACCCCCTGGGTTTCCCCAATGGACCACGCTCCCTTCCCCTGGCTCACTCTCTTTTCCCTGGCCACCAGCGGTTTAGTGATTTCCTGGCTTTTGTGCAGTCCCCCCTCCATTCTAAAAAACCGAAATGTCTCTCCCAAGGCTCAGTTATTGGCAGTAAGACCTTTAAGTTACAAAATGCTGGGACTTTTTTACATTTTTGGCTTTGTCGTCTTTTGCCTTTGGCCCCGTCCACCGCTGGAAATGCTGCTCCCAAGGGCTTCTCCAAAAAGGAATTCAGCCCCTGGGGTGAATGAGTTTCCACCCCCTGTTTTACATCCCCTTTGACCACTGGAGCCCGGCCATTCCAGAGCCCTTTGTGCAACTCACCGCAGCACCAGCCCTCTCTGAATGTCCGTTTTCATTTTGTCCGTCAAATGTTCGACATTTGCCTGGAAAGACACAGAGACACAGAGAGCCGTCGTTTTTATTGGACCCACTTTTGCTGAATGGGGAGAAAATGAAGGCTCTTTTGACAAAAGGAGAAGGAAATGTCACTTCTGAACCAGATTAGATAAGACTATCAGTGCTTTGCTTGTATTCTAGAGCATTGGAATCAACAGTCATCTGTGTAACAAACAACTGATCAGAGCATAGCCAGGAGGGAAGCAAAACATTTCTTTAGCAACATAAGAAATCCAGGTCACTGTTCAAGCCTTTGTTCTTGGAATCTAGCAGCCACAACTGCCAGTTCTTGACACATGTATATGAATATCAATGGAACAAACTCTTAAGTAGGCGCATTTAGGTCGAGTGGCTTCATTCCTGAGCACAGATGGCACAAATAAAGGTTCCACTCAGAAGGAACAAGTACTGAAACAGTCAGAGATGGAAGAGTCAAGCTGGGAGTAATGCTCACCATCAGAACTTGGTTCTCATTTACGGTTAACTGACCACAAGTTTGCTGGTCATCATAGGAACAATTTGTCTTCCCCCATGTCATTAACTATTGGGGCATGGGGGTGTCCCGTGTGTTTCATTTGTACAAACCCCATTTGTTTTAAGATTGCTCACTCTGGGTGGGGGGAATATTTAATGGCTGTGCTGACACTGGGATTACTGTGTCCTTGTTGGAGAATGTTGGGGGTAGTGGAAAGGACACAACACAGGCATCTGATGGTTCACAGAAGTAAGGGAGGAGGGGCAACAGAGAGCAGGAAAAGGAATTTAAGGGTGCCTCCCTCCTCCTGGAATGTAATCCTGATCAAATGTAGGTAGCAACTGCAGTGGAGGCTGATGACTCTGACTTTGGTGGGCCTGTGAATCCACTCTGGGTTTCAGTCAGAACCACTCAGAACTCTAAAGGAGCTATCCAAGGTGCAGAACCTATTTGTGAGATAGGATTCCATACCTTGGATGGCTCCTTTAGAGTTCTGAGTAGTTCTGACTGAAATCCAGAAGGGATTCAGAGCCCCACCAAAACCAGAACAACCAGCATCCACTGAGCAACAGTCTCATGACCTAGAGCAGGCGCTATGACGTTCAGTGTAGGGAAGGCAGCGTACAACTATCTTAGCACCTCAGAGCATTTGGCTGGGCGGTTTCCATATACAATGTACCTTTCAGGAGACGTCTGTGTTTAATAAGGCAATTTTTGTGTGGCGAAAGGCCCAACTACATATGTTTGTCACTAACAGGAGCTGCACCAGTATAGAAGTGCCTTGCTATTCTCTCGCCTGGACTTGATTCCCCAATCAGCTACTGAGATGAAGTCCAACTCACAACATCTCTTCTTAGAATCATAGAATCATAGAATAGCAGAGTTGGAAGGGGCCTACAAGGCCATCGAGTCCAACCCCCTGCTCAATGCAGGAATCCACCCTAAAGCATCCCTGACAGATGGTTGTCCAGCTGCCTCTTGAATGCCTCTAGTGTGGGAGAGCCCACAACCTCCCTAGGTAGCTGATTCCACTGTCGCACTGCTCTAACAGTCAGGAAGTTTTTCCTGATGTCCAGCCGGAATCTGGCTTCCTTTAACTTGAGCCCGTTATTCCGTGTCCTGCACTCTGGGAGAATCAAGAAGAGATCCTGGCCCTCCTCTGTGTGACAACCTTTTAAGTATTTGAAGAGTGCTATCATGTCTCCCCTCAATCTTCTCTTCTCCAGGCTAAACATGCCCAGTTCTTTCAGTCTCTCTTCATAGGGCTTTGTTTCTAGACCTCTGATCATCCTCGTTGCCCTCTTCTGAACACGCTCCAGCTTGTCTGCGTCCTTCTTGAATTGTGGAGCCCAGAACTGGACGCAATACTCTAGATGAGGCCTAACCAGGGCCGAATAGAGAGGAACCAGTACCTCACGTGATTTGGAAGCTATACTTCTATTAATGCAGCCCAAAATAGCATTTGCCTTTCTTGCAGCCATATCGCACTGTTGGCTCATATTCAGCTTGTGATCTACAACAATTCCAAGATCTTTCTCATTTGTAGTATTGCTGAGCCAAGTGTCCCCCATCTTGTAACTGTGCATTTGGTTTCTATTCCCTAAATGTAGAACTTGGCATTTATCCCTATTAAATTTCATTCTGTTGTTTTCAGCCCAGCACTCCAGCCTATCAAGATCACTTTGAAGTTTGTTTCTGTCTTCCAGGGTATTAGCTATCCCACCCAATTTGGTGTCATCTGCAAATTTGATCAGCGTTCCCTGCACCTCCTCGTCCAAATCATTAATAAAAATGTTGAAGAGCACTGGGCCCAGGACTGAGCCCTGCGGCACCCCACTCGTTGCCTCTCCCCAGTTTGAGAAGGTTCCATTGATAAGTACTCTTTGAGTCCGATTCTGTAGCCAACTGTGGATCCACCTAATAGTTGTTCCATCTAGCCCACTTTTAGCTAGTTTGTTAATCAGAATGTCATGTGGTACTTTGTCAAAAGCTTTGCTGAAGTCAAGATATATGACATCCACAGCATTCCCACAGTCCACAAGGGAGGTTATCCTATCAAAAAATGAGATCAAATTAGTCTGACAGGATTTGTTCCTGACAAATCCATGTTGGCTTCTAGTAATCACTGCATTGATTTCAAGGTGTTTACAGATTGACTTCTTTATAATCTGCTCCAGAATTTTCCCAGGGATGGATGTCAGGCTGACTGGTCTGTAGTTCCCAGGTTCCTCTTTTTTGCCCTTTTTGAAGATAGGGACAACGTTAGCCCTCCTCCAGTCGTCCGGCACCTCACCCGTCTTCCATGATTTTGCAAAGATAATAGACAAAGGTTCTGAGAGTTCTTCCGCTAGCTCCTTCATTACTCTTGGATGCAGTTCATCGGGCCCTGGGGATTTGAACTCATTCAAGGAAATTAGGTGTTCTTTGACCATTTGTTTATCAATCTCAAACTGCAATCCTGCCCCCTCAACTTCTGCTTCACTTTTTCCAGGGGGGTCATAGATCCGCTTTTGGGAGAAGACCGAGGCAAAGTAGGAATTGAGCACTTCAGCCTTTTGTTTGTCGTCTGTTATCAATTTGCCATCCTCATTAAGCAGTTGAACCACCATTTCTTTCCTCTGTCTTTTACTACTCACGTATCTGAAGAAAGCCTTTTTATTGCTTTTAGCATCCCTCGCTAATCTCAGCTCATTCACAGCTTTAGCCTTCCTGACGCCATTTCGGAACTTCTGCGCCACTTGTCTGTACTCTTCTTTTGTAGCCTGGCCTTCCTTCCACTTCCTATATGTATCCCTTTTTGTTTTCAGTTCATCAATAAGCTTTTTGTGGAGCCACATTGGTTTCCTCTGTTGTCTTCTATCTTTTCTCCTTGTTGGAATTGTTTGTAACTGTGCCTTTAAAATTTCATTTTTTAGATACTCCCACCCATCCTGCACTCCTTTTCTTTTTAGGCTCCCTTGCCACGGGACCTTACTTATTATAGTTCTGAGTTTATTAAAATCAGCTTTCCTAAAATCCAGAGTACGTGTATGGCTACGCTCGACTTTTGTCTCCTTCATAATCAAGAATTCAAGTATGACGTGGTCACTTTCCCCCAGAGTTCCCGTAACTGCCACTTTATCCACTAAGTCATCCCTATTGGTCAATAACAAGTCAAGGATTGCTGACCCTCTAGTTCCTTCCACCACTTTCTGTAGGAGAAAGTTATCACCCATACATGTCAGGAATTTCTTGGAAGGGCCGCTTTTGGCAGTAATGGTCTCCCAACAGATATCAGGGTAATTGAAGTCCCCCATCACTACTACATCACACTTCCTTGAAACACTGGCAATTTGTTTCTCAAAAGTTTCGTCCTCGTCTTCTCCTTGATTGGGTGGTCGGTAGTAGACTCCGATTATCATATTCTTTTTATTCCTAGCCCCATTTATTTTAATCCAGACGCTCTCGACGGGGCTCCCAATCTCATCCGCCTGTATTTCTGTGCAGGGATAGGTATTTTTAACATATAGTGCAACTCCACCTCCCTTTCTATTTCTTCTGTTCTTTTTGAACAAGTTATATCCTTCAATTGCTATATTCCAGTCATGGGAGTCATCCCACCAAGTTTCAGTTATACCTATCAAGTCGTATTTGCCTTCATGTAATAAGAGTTCAAGTTCATTCTGTTTGTTTCCCATGCTCTGGGCATTAGTATATAGACATCGAAGACCATGTGTTTTATAGTCTGGCTTTGTTCCTACCTTGTTGCAGACACTATTTTGGGACTCTGTTGGAGCTGTTCTCTGTACTGTACAAATATTATCTTTAGAAAGAGAAGTTGTGGGCAAGTTGTGACTTTCCAGAAGTTTGGCCTACAAGGGCCATCAGCTCTTGCCACTGGATATTCTGCCTAGGGCTGATGGGAGTTTTAGGCCAAAATATCTGGAGGGTCACCAGTTACTCAACCCTTCTTAGAACCTACATGGTGCATCTTCTGAAACCATGGTATATACAGGCAAGAATTGTGTGTGTTGAGGGGATAGTACCACACGACTAAGTTGCATCTGAATATGGACACATTCCATTTACAGGGAATTTTTTTTGCTTCATCTTTCCAACTCAAGATTTCTTGAGTCACTCATTGTCATGGGCTCTGGAGCCAAGATTTGCCATAGCAGGGAAAGGTTGCAAGAGGGATACCAGGGGGGCTGTTCAGACAAGATGGGTGAGCCATGGTTAGGACTGCTAACCCTTTTGCAGCTCATGTTCATGAGCATGGTTAAACCATGGTTATGTAGCCACCATGGTTAGGAAAAACGTACATGGTTAAGCGTGTTGTCTGAACAGCCCCTCAGTTTCTTACGCCTCATTCTTAATTTGACCTGGGAGAAGATCTCAGAGTTTCATGACACAAGCCACTACCATGGGTGGTTGAAATATTTCCCATCTCTCTCAGCCAGTTCCTCTCCACCTGCACTTCCAATCTCCAAATAGTAGCAGGATTCATGATTCATAGTAGCAGGATTCACTTCAGTCTTCCCACAGGGGTACAGGGGACTTGTAAGAGAGAGGATAATTGCATTTTAGGGCACTATATATAGTATGCAATTTATACCCTGCTTTTCCAAATATTGTTTAAAGCCACTTTCAAGGATGCAACATGTTGTTTACAGTTAGTAAAATTTTAAAGATCTCCTCTCTTTTCCATTCATTCACACAGTCTCTCTCTCTCTCTCTCACACACACACACACACACACACACACCGAACATCCTGCCCTTTGTACATTGAACTAATGCAGAGAAGCCATCTTTTTGGCCACCTCTACTGCACACAAGCAGCACTTCAGCAAGCACGTAACACAGACATGTAGCTTCGCCCCCAGCGCACCTTTAGGTCATGAATGGTGAAGGGTTCTTCGTAGACATAGGCAGCATCAGCTCCCACTGCAATGCCAGTCACCGTGGACAAGTAGCCGCAGTAACCCCCCATCGTCTCCACAATGAAGACGCGCCGTTTCGTGCCTGAAGCAGACTGCTTGATGCGGTCGCAGCTCTATAGTGGCAAGGAAGGAGGGGAGAGGAGGTTTAGTTGCCCAGGTGCTGGAAGACATTAAACTCTGACTGCAAACAGCACGCTGCAGTTCTTGCCCAAATTCCCCCACCTATGCAGGGGAAATATATTGATGCAGGACAAATTGCACAGTTCGGCTCTCCGCATGCCCTGCTCCCCCACTGCCCCCCCCCCCACAATGCCACGGCTGCTGGATATCCACGGCTCACCTCCATGGCGGCATTGACAGCTGTATCGGATCCAAGGCTGAAGTCAGTGCCGGGAACGTTGTTACTGATGGTAGCTGGGATCACACACATGATGATGCAAAGCTCATCATACTCCCCACGGGCTTCCACCAACTGCAGCACTCCCTCGTACGCCTGCAAAAGAGGGGGAAAGGGTCAGAGATATAAGCCACGTATCTGAGCCCAAGCACTGGACTGCAAGAAGTATTGGGGGGAGGGCAAGGGCAAGGGGGAGTTCTGGCACCTTTCAGCACCTTCACTAAGAACCTTGATTCCATCTGAGCTGGGTGGGAGACACTTGCTGTGAATGAGGCCATGCATCTTGAAGGCTAGGTAGCGACTTATCTATGACTCCAAAGGTACATTTGATATACAGTATATTTAATATATTTACTAAACAGCTAGGATTACAGCTGTTGGAAGCAAAAGTGACTATGAAAAAAAAAAAGATCCAGAGGCTAATACAAAGCTTGGGTACATAAACACAAGAAGCTGCTTTCTACCAAGTCAATACCACGGGCCCGTTTAGATTAGTATTGCCTGGGGAGCTTCTGCTAGCTCACATAGACTCTGCACTGACTGAAAGGCTCTCCGGGATTTCAGACAGGGCTATTTCCTAGGGACTGAAGTTGGGACATTTTGCATGCAAAGTGTGGACTCTACTACAGAGCTACAGCCAAGCTGGGGGCGATTATAACGATTTCCCCACCGCTATATGTCCAATTCTAAAGTACTAGCATCTGGGGAAACATGCCTGGCCTGGCTTGGCCTTTTAGAAAAGGGAGAGTGGCATTCCTCATTCAATCTTGGAAAGACCCAGGGAGCTTCTCCACACCTCAAATCCTCCAATGACCAGCAATGCCTGGATGTTAAATTTCCGGATGTTTTCCGCAATCTTCTCCATGCACGTCTTTGGGAGAGTTCTGGAAAAACAAGAACAAACTCAGAGAAGCTCAAAGGCAGCACTTTCCACCATCTGGACCCTTGTTTTAGGAAACCTGCTTGACAATATGATTGTCTGAGCACAGTGAAGGAAAATGAGGAATTACTAGTTAGTTCCATGAAGCAAGCAGAGGAACCCTCTGAAACCTTCCAAATTAATTTGCTGCTTTAGATCTGATTCTCACTCCCCAGAGCATTGTATGAAGTAAGGACAGGGCACAAACACTTTGAAATAGCATGTTCTTTGCCAAAAGCACAGTGAGACAAACTCCTACGCTTGGGCACAATGTGCCCTTTGTATTGCTTCCTGGAGAATGAATGGCCCTGTGACAAACAACAGAAAAAAGGAAATGTGTTTAATGAACCCACTTGCTCCTACTTAGGCCAAGCTAACAATCAGGAGTGTACAGTCCAGAGACTCTTCCAAGGCCTTGGAAGAGATTCAGGTGTTCAGATAAGCAAGCGCCCAAGGAAAGAGGAGCTTCACCTGCCAGCTCATAAAAGGCTGTGGCCGGTCCCCATCCGCAGAAGCGAGCAAGGCGGCTTCCCTGTTTGAGGGATAATAAATCCACCCAGTTGATGGTGGGCGGTTACTCTGGCACCTCTTATCACACGCCGTCAAGAGCAACATCGATCAGGTTGTACAAGGGGTACAGAATCTGTACAGTGGGGGGCGTTGAACCTCGGGCCAAAGCCGGCCGGCCTGGGGTCCAGGAGGGCCACATCCCCTTTTCCCTGACTGCCAGTCATGTGGTAGTTTCTTGGCTTTTGTGCAGTTTCCCCCCCTCATTCTAAAAGGTTGAAATATCTCCCCTAAGGCTTAATGACTGGTAGAAAGAGCTTTAAGCTAAAACATGCTGGTGTTTTGGCCCTGCACCCTTTTACTTTTAGCCCCCACCCCACCACTGCAATGCACCCCCTGAATTTCCAAAACTGAATGCAGTCCTTGAGCGGAAAGAGCTGATCATACTAAGGAAAGAACAGAACAGCAAAGAACAAATTGTTTAGATATATGCGTGCCTGTGTGCATGCTGTCTGTTTATATGTTTGTATGTAATTGTGTGTTTTTAATAGTATGTATAATGTATTTTCAATGGTTTTTAATCTTTGTAAACTGTCCAGAGATCTCCAGCTATGGGGCTCTAGAGAAATGTGATAAATGAATGAATGATGAGCATGTTGAAGCGTTGGTTTTGACAAGCTTGTTGAGCAGAGGTTTATGGAAAGCAGATGAAGCTGACCAGCAATATTTTTTGTACGAGATCATAGAGGAAACACAACTGCATTTCATTAACAATGAATATTCACAACAGGAAATCAGATGCAAGATAAGTGTTAAGAAAGATGTCGATGATGATGATGATGATGACGATGATGATTTGTATTCTGCCTTTTGCCCAATACTGGGCCTCAAGGTGGCCTTACAAAATTTAAAACATACATTTTAAAACCTATAAAAATGCAAAAGTTTAAAATATATTCCAATATTAAAACAATATTAAAACATTTAAAAGACATGACAATTGTAAAAGAGCTTAGTACAGACGGAGGCCCAGATTAATTGCCAAAGGCCTGCCAGAACAAAAAAGTTTTTGCCTGCTTCCAAAAGCACATCAAGGAGGGAGCCAGTCTAGTTTCCCTGGGAAGAGAGTTCCAGAGCACTGGAGCAGCCACCGAGAAGGCCCTCTCCCGTGTTCCCACCAGGTGCGTCTGTGACAGTGGTGGGACTGAGAGAAGGGCTTCCCCAAAAGATCTCAAAGCACGGGCAGGCTCCTAAGGGAGAATACGGTCTTTCAGATAACCTGGACCCAAGCCATATAGTTGCCAAAACAGTGCAAAAATAAAACAAATAGTAATACATTATTGATCACTTTAATGAAAGAAACGCTTAGAATATCCTGTTTTTCGACAAAGGTAGACTAGGCGATCCACTCATTTTACAACTTTGCAGAAAGGCTCAACTTGATTCTTCCCAAGACCTTTTTGTGCTCAATTTTTCAGTTTCTCCCTGCCTGCAGGGAGCCTCTCCCTGAGCTTTGATGGCACTTACCGTTTGGTTCCCAACATGGACCCTCCACGGCCCAACCAGCCTGCCACATCGTGCCAGCCCACCTCTCGGATCTACAAGAGGAAACATTTAGTCAGGCCCTTCATGACTTGTTCAGCCATCCCCAACTGTAACGCACCACCATAACAGATCTTCTGGCAAGCCAAGGAAACCAACAGCATTTTGTAAGAGAAGAGCACCCTGGAATTTGCTTGCCTGGGAGCCCATTACTACCAATTCCATCTCCATCATCCTTCTACGAGAAATTCCAAAGCCTTCCTGAATGTTCCAGTTTACAGCATTTGTAAAGAGTTGCCTTACAGATGTCCTAGAGGCTGCCTACATGGTGGCGGGTTGTTGCCACAACAAGCAAAACCCCGTGCTTTTGCTGCTTCAGGGTGGCGGCAGCTATTCCTGACACAGCAGCAAAACTGTGGGGTTTCCAGCAGCTGGGCCCACCCCCTGCCTGGGCTGATGGTGACCAGTCAGGGGTCGCCATCTGCCTGGCCGTGTCTCCGCCGCAACTCCAGAGCAAGGAGAGATGACAGATGCGCTGTACTCGCCTCGCTCCAGAGAAAAACGTTGGGGTAAGCTCCAACTTTTTTCCTTCAGAGTTTCGCTTGAAAGCCCTGTGATGGCTGCGAAGTGACTGCTGCATTGTATAGCCAACGCAGTGCCACCATGCACCCACCCTGGAGCTCTCTTTGCATATGGACAGCTAACTGGGAAAAACAAAAACAGGAAAATAGGAAAGTAAGCAGTGGTCCATTAGGAAGAAGGATTTCCACCCCTCCAATCAGGGAGTGACTTACCTGTCCTTTGCTCAAGCCTTCAAAGCCGTCATTCACCACGTACATGGTGTGACCCTGGCAAATCCCAATGCGTACAGCTGAGCGGACTGCTGCATTCATTCCTGCTGCTGGGGCTCCCACATTTAGAATGGCAATGCTGAAATTGCTCTGCCCAGAAGGAAAAAGGAGAGTAAGCAGTCCATGCAGAGCTTGAATGAGGCATTGAGGTACTGATTTGACACCCTCAGGGATGTGGATGAAGCTCTTCAGGCCAGGATGGGGCACCTTTTCCCCCGTCAAAGGCCACACTCCCTTGTGGGTAATCTCTCAGGGGGCACATGCCAGCGGTGGGCAGGGCTAGGGCCTAAAGTGGGTGGGTCACACCTCTTCTCTTCCTGCCATCCCCTTTTCTCTTTCCACCCCCCCTCACTCTTCCTTCCCCAGCCCCCCAGCAAGTTCTGCCAGGGAAGGGACAGGCTGCTCTTGCTGGAGATCTAAACTGATAACATGCTGAGTGGTTTTGAAATTAGGCCGAGGGCTGCAGGTTACCCACCACTGCCTTGCGCTAAGGAGAAAGTGATGCCTGAGGGGGGATCTCAAATACAGCTCAGTATCGTGCCTTGCAGTACTTCACTTAAGCGGTTTGCAGAGTTCAGGCCAGACACAAAGCGGCCAAGGTTAGCTTGGGGCTGGGCATCTCCTTTGCCCCTTTTCCTAAAAAACCATCTCAAGGGAATGATAAAGGGCAGACCACCATAGCCACGTTCCAGCCACAGTTCATCACATCGCGGTTCAATAGTAGAAGGTGAAGTCCACTCTGTGCAAATATGCCAGAGTTACATTTAGCAGCTACTTCAGGTCTTGCTTCCAGCGTGGCCTCCCCATCTATCTCCCTGCATCGTTTTGCAGACTACTAAGGGAGCGAGGCATGGCAATGCTGACTATGCCCTTGGGACGAGCACACATTAGGGCTACTGGAATTTCCTGCAGAAACTATAGGATTGCACCTGCACTCCTTTGTCTGTTCCTTGAAAAGAATAGGCCAAGAACCTTTCCTACTAGACATGGCAGGTCTTTTCTAGTCCATAAGGAAACCTCCAATCTCTGTTTAGTAAGGCTGGACATGTGAATTTGCTTTGAGCGTGTGAGAGTATGCGAATGGACTGGGGAGATGTCCAGGAAATAGCCATTCTTTCTTGACCAGGCTGGAAATCCTCTATTGGACATACCGTGTGGGTTCTAGCATACATGATGATTCCATGCATTCACCTTCCTGGCACTGAACATTTAATGTAAGTGCAGTTTGCAAAAACAAGCACTCATAGGCCTCATTTCCCTGAGTTTCCTCACCTTTTCTTGTGCTGGCTTCTGGTGCGCAAGTAGCTTGTAAATGTTCCAGTTGTTTTCAAAGCTCCTGTAAAACAAGCACACAATTATATATTGGTTACCTTTCAACCTGAGCATCTAATAGTCAATGCCAAAATCTAGTCTACAAGACAGTGCCCTGGTTCGCACATAAGGACAAGCCACAGTGAGAGCTTCTCATTGTGACGGCAGCCACCATTTTGAATATTTGAGCCTCGACGGGAGTGCACCATAGCTTGTTACATGCAATCCTGCCAATGGCGGATTGTTGGGGTGCTTCACAAGCCACCTAAAACAGCCCATGGGTTTGGGGTGGCTTGTTAAGTACCCCAACAACTCACCCTTGCTGGATTCACATGTAATGACAAGCTATGGTGTGCCCCCGCTGCTGCTTGAATATTCAAAATGGTGGCTGCCGCCATGAGGAGAAGTCCTACTGGGAAGTTCCCCCATGGTGGCTTCACGTTATGTGTGAACCTGCCCAGTCTTTATTTATTTATTTATTTATTTATTTATTACATTTCTATACCGCCCAATAGCCGGAGTTCTCTGGGCGGTTCACAAAATAAAAACCACTGCATTTATTTTTTAAAGCTCTTGCAGGGATATTTCATTAGAAAAAGTAACAAAAATATAAAACAATTATAAAACAATACACTTTACATGTAGTTGAAAGTAAAATCTCTATTTTTACAACTGTGCATCTTAAAGAATCTGCAGGCCTCTTAAACAACATTTCAACAAAAAAATAAGAACTAAAATATTTGTAGTCTCAAAAATGAGGATTGAATTGTTACTTCTGCCTCCTTGGCAGTGAGCTCACTTAAAGCAAACAGAAGCAATTATGGCCTTATTTCACTGCAACTGGTTGTCAGTCAGACATTTCCTCATTAAGTTACACCCATGTTTAAAAATAGTCAGGCTAATAAGTCATCTATGTCCACATCTTTGGAACTCCCTCCCCAAGGAGATACGCAGGGCCTTATCATGCCACCTTATTGGTGACAGGAAATATCAGTAGCTTGTTGTTCTTTCCTTCAAGGGTTTCCTTAAGAGTGAAATTACTGGATTACTAGTCAAATAATTCCCTTTATTTCCAGGCTTTCAATGCTGCCCCAAAATAGCACTACGGAAACACAAGAGGAACTCAAATATTTATAGAAGTAAAAATAATAATTAGGAATTGAAAACCCTAACATGGAGGAAAAAAACTCCAAACAGCCTAGTGAGCCAGCTCAGTGGCCACAGAATACGGGCTGATTAGTGGTGGTGTGGGAAGATGGAATGGAGTGGCTGGAATTCTGAACAGCAACATTCCACACTGCAACATTTTATTGCAGATCCTGCTTTTATGTTTTCCCCCTTTTTAGTAGCTGTAAACACTATAGGATTATGGAGAGACATTGCCTCTATCTTTGAATGTGTGCTCAGAACACTATCCCCCCCCGCTGAAGAGCAGAAGCAAAACAAGTTTTAAACAAAAAGAAAACAGTACCCACAGACTAGAGCACTTATAAGATTTCTACTACTCTCAATGCAGAAACAAAGTCAGCCAGAATTCCTATTCTCTATTGTTTACATTGGCTGCCTGTTAAAGCCTGTGCAAGTGCTGAGATTAGAGTTAGAGGCTCTACTCTCTGTCCCACCAGCATGTGCCATTAGCCTGGTGGGTACTAGGAACAGGGCTTTCTCAATGGTGGCCCCGCACCTTTGGAACTCTTCCCCCAGGGAGATATGTATGGCCTCATCACGGCTGGCTTAAAAAAAACAAAAAACAAAATCCTGAAGTTACCTTTATTCCAATCTGCATTTAGTACTTAAAAATCATTAGCTGCTCTCTCTCTCTCTCTCTCTCTCTCTCTCTCTCTGTGTAATTGTATGTTCATGCTTTTATAAAATTGTAAGCTATCTTCTGAAGACAGTGTGCCCTGAAAGGCAGGCAAAATAAATCAGTTAAATAAATATCAGACATTTAAAGGTGTCCATGTTTCTAGTAATGTCTCAATTAGGTTAGTGAGGATTAGCCAGGCACAAGAGATGGACATTATGGGTTGCAGCCAGAAAGGAGGTTGAAGGATTGATGGCCACCATCCTGAAACATTTGACTCTCACCAAACAGGCCTGGCCATCAGCAGGTGAAAGCACAGCACAGATCCACTAACATCCAGAGAATTCCTCTGGCTGTGGATGATGCCTATTGGAAAAAAAATGCTGAATACTTATATGTCAGATTGTTCCAGAGGGCAAGGGAAAAAAGGCAGATAGCTTTTACAGTCTAATTAATTCCTTGATTGATTTAAAAGGTCTGCAGCACATGTGGAAGACTTTTGTCTTCATAACTTAAAAAAAAACATGCTGAAGAGCTTGTAATACAAACAGATGACAGAAATATAATTTCCTCTCAGATCCCAGATTTCCTCTCTTACCTCCCTCTGAGCTGGATTGCTTCCTCAAACCTTTTCTCATCCATTGCTTTCTGGACATCTTTGGTCTATAGAGAGAAAGAACCACTGTGAGGTAAAGAACCACTATGACATAAATCTAATACAACCAAACATACAGTGAGATTCATTCATGTTCTGTATTCATAGTCAGCCCACTGAACCCACCTCGTGGTATGTCCATCCTGGTGACCCCAGTACAGGAGTACAAGAGTGCCGTGTGTGGAGATTTCGGGCGAGAACACAAAATGCAGGTTGGTGCATTCAGAGCTGCTATGCAGTTCTCAGCAGTGGAGATCCCACTGCTAGACAGAGTGGCCTGGCCAATTTCCGCTGTTGTTGCCGCAGAGTTCTATGGTAGCATTGATTAACCATGGGGGCCTTACAGATGACATGCTAAGCCACAGTTAAGGCCGCTAACCTTATTGCAGCATGTGGTTAAATTTATTTATGTATTTATTTATTTATTTCATTTCTATACCGCCTAATAACCGAAGCTCTCTGGGCAGTTCACAAAAATTGAACTGCCCAGAGTTCAATTTCATGGTTGTAGCAAATATAGTTAGGGAAAACGCCCTATACACACTAAGCCTTCACTGTTAGCTCAAAATGCATAACCACCATGGCTTAGCATGTCATCTGAACAGTGTCACGGACATTTCAGAGGGAGAGAAAGAGGGAGAAGACCAACAACAGGAAAGCGGGAGGAGATGAGCCAGAAAGCCCTCCTCTTTGTATCACTGCCATCGGAGTGGCATTTGGTGGGGACATTAGGATCTTGTGAATTTCTCGTGGGTAGCTGCTCAACCATTGTGTGAACAGAATGGTGGAATAGATGGACACTTGGTCTGATCCAGGATGGCTCTTCTTATGTTCTTATGTCTTTTGGTTGGCTGCTTCCAGGCTCTGGAATTCCCTTCTGAGGGAGGATACTTTGGCTCCCTTTCTGTTGTTCTTCTGCCAGTAGGCAAACACATTTTAACTCAGGCAGGCCCTTTGGCATATAAGCTGGTGTGCCACTGAAGGGTTTTGTTTTTAATTGCATTTGTAATTTGTTTTCATAATACGTATTAATTAAGATTTTGTTTTAATTCAGGTTTTATTGTTAGCCACTGAGAGTGCCATTCTTTGGTAAGAAAAGAAAAGAAAAGAAAAAAGTGGGGAAAAGTGGGCCATAAATAAAATAAATCACAAGGCCCTCTGGAAAAGATGTAAAGCTGTTCACATTCCTGTCAGTGAGCTAAGGGAAGGAGGCACCCACCTTCCCAGCTGACACAGCCTGTCCCTTCATGTCACACTCCAGCTATGTACAGCTCATCACTTCGACTGGAAAGGAACAATTCAGAGGCCCAAAATTCCCACACCTGACACCCAAATGCCCCACAATGCAGGACTGTAACCAACAATGCAAAAAAGAGGCAGGTGTGGGTGGTTTTTTGTTTGTTTGTTTTTGGCATAGTTGATTTGGGAGGTTTTTGTTTTTTAATGAATTCAGTTTGACTTTATCAAGAACAAAAAGAAAATGGTTGGAACTCATGGGGCAAAAGAATTCATCTGAAGAGATAAGACGTGGTGCGGCATGGGAGAGGCTGGTACCTGGGCTCATCAAGTCACACCTCTTGACCCCAGGAATTCCTACCAAACCTCTATTTTTTTTAGCAAACGCTAACAACATGTTTTCAAGTTTTTTTCTCCAACTTTTCTTTTTAAAAAATAAATAAATGAAAGCTGAGGTTCTGGATATTTCATCTCAAATGCCATATTCCTTCTGCAGCTTAAGAGTGGCCTCCCACACTCCCAGAGCAGCTAAGATTTGCCTAGTTAAGTATTCATTGGCATCATCACATATCAGTTGCCGGCCTGCCCACCTCTTCGCTTATATATAAAATAGCGGTCTTAGGCCAGGAGTGTTGAACCTCCTTCAGCTTAAGAGCCTAATTGAATTTCAGAGAAGCTCTCAGGGACCACATTCCAGTGGTGGGCGGGCACAAAGGCAAAAGGGGGAGGGGTCAAACATCAGCATGTTTCAGCTGAAAGCTCTTACTGCTGGTAACTGAGCCTTAGGAGAGGTATTTCAACCTTTAAGACTGGGGTGGGGTCGGGGGGGGGAATTGTGAAAAATCTAGGCAACCACCAAATGTTTGGCAGTCAGGGAAATGGGTGTGTGGCCATGTCTGGGGAACCCCCGAGGGTCCAATTGAGACCCAGTGGGCTAGATTTGGCCCACCAACCTGAGGTTCAACAACCTTGCCTTAAACCCTCAGATAAAGAACAAAGTCACAACTCTGTATCCTGAGTACATTTGGCTTCGACGGTCTTGTGAAATCTCTCCTCTCTCATCTCACACTATTGCCCCGCTCGTGCTCTTCGCTCCTCTGATGCCATGTTTCCCACCTGCCCAAGGGCCTCTACTTCCCTTGCTCGGCTTCGTCCATTTTCTTCTGCTGCCCCTTACGCCTGGAACGCTCTTCCAGAACATTTGAGAACTACAAGTTCAATCGCAGCTTTTAAAGCTCAACTAAAAACTTTTCTTTTTCCTAAAGCTTTTAAAACTTGATGTTGTGCGGACTTTATACTGTTAGTTTTACCCTACCCTGTGCCTGCTTACCCTACCCTGTGCCTGTTGGCATTCTCTTCCCCTCCTTATTGTTTTACTATGATTTTATTAGATTGTAAGCCTATGCGGCAGGGCCTTGCTATTTACTGTTTTACTCTGTACAGCACCATGTACATTGATGGTGCTATATAAATAAATAAATAAATAATAATAATAATAATAATACTCACCACTTGCACGCATTCCATTAGGGGTAGACGCACTGACTGGTTCCCGGAGAGACTCACCACACAGGCCGGCGTGTCTGGGGTGGCTTCCAATAATGCCATCACAGCTTCCATGCCCATTTTGCTGCTCTGCGAGACACACAGTGCATTTCCTGTGAAGGGACTGGGTCACTGTTGGCATTTACCAAGCTGGGAGAGGGGCCATTGCATGACTCATGGCCGGGGGCAAATGGAGGCATTTATTTATTTACTTACAGTATTTATATACCGCTCCATATCTAAAATAGATTCCCGAGTGGTGCACAAAGGTATAAACAGTAAAAAGAAAGGAGATTAAAAAAGCAAATTAAAATTGTTCACTTTAAAACAAAGGACCAGTAAAAATAGTGGCTGGTCAGTTGAGCTGAGGAAGGCTTTTTGAAACAGAGTTGTTTTCAGGAAGCGCAGGACATGTAAGAAGATGGAAAGATATGTATAACTTGCACATTAAGCTACATGTTTGTGCATTCCTGTGATTCTGTAGCATGGCAGGCCTTTGCGGGCTAGACAAAACTTGCCTCACCAAGCATTGGAAAGCATGCTTCAGCCTCTCAAAAAATGAGTATGCATTGCTGGAAAACGTTAAGATAGAAAGGTGGGGAGATTATGATGCTAACAGGAACCTGCAGTCTGCAAGTGCACTACCTCAGTGGAAACACACAGCTGACAAAAATTGCACATCGCAACACTGCAAAGGGCAATTCCCCCAAGGAGCAAGACTTTGCAAAGACTTTGCAAGGTGGGAAAAAGTCCACCTTCGAGATGCAGCCAGGACAGAGACTTGCGGCAACAGGAGTACGGGTTGGGGTGGGTGGGAAGAGACAGCCTCCAAAGTTTCTCTGCAGGCAAACACACTTCTTCAAGACACTCACACCCTGGGAGGAGCACAGGGGATGTTGGCACACAGCTGCTCCCTCTTCCCCAATTACGTTTTGCAGCGCTGTCAGACACCTGCTCACAGCAGCAGTTTCCCAAAAGTATTTTCTCCCTCGCTGAGACACCCTGTTCTCTGCCGTGTTGGCAGATTTTGTTGAACCTGCCCAAAGGGCCACCCCTTCAAAAGGGAAAAGGGAGACAAGACCAGAGGGCAATGCAGCTCAGCTGGGTTGCCAGCCTAATCAAGAAAGGGAAATTCGTCCTGTCAATTCCCATTCTGGGCGGTGCTGGGGTGGAGCGGTCTTCCCTTTTCGGACAGTGCTTCCTCTTGCTCATGGGCAGGGCCAGATTGCCCAGATACCAATGGAAGCACTGCCAGGCTGTGCCAAGAACTGGAAAAGCGCCCCTCCCATCCCACAGCACCGTAGATGGCAAAATTGAGCTCTGGAGACAGGGGGATGCCAGACGGCCAAAAGGTTATGGAAAAAAAAACAAATCATCTGTTGGGCTGTTTCAGAAAAAAAAAAAAAGACATGAAGGCAACAGGACAGAAGGTCATCCCCGGTACACACAATCCCTAGCCCAGCTTTCCCCAACCTCGGGCCCTCCAGATCTGATGGATTGCAACTTCCAGTATCCCCCAACTAGCATGAGAATTGTAGTCCAACACATCTGGAGAGTGCCAGATCGTGGAAGGCAGATGAATACAGAAAAACACATTACGTATTCATCCAGACTTCTCTTGTGACACTGGAATTCTTGGTGCAATTTTCCACCCCTATTCTATTTTCTGGGGTGGGTGGGGATGAAGTGAGGAGACTATTCCATCTCAGCGCCATCAAGAATGCCAGAAAACCTCCGGAGATGCAGCTGAGCCAGAAATAATTAGAAAGATAATCTAATGCAAAGCCTCCCCTTCCCAGCCCAATCCCAAGACAAGGGAAGAACAAATACTTTCCATCCCTTTCAGAATCCCAAACTCTGCTAAGAACCTGTTTGCTCCTAACTAGGCAGGATCAGCCTAGAAGTCCAGGGAGAACCTTCTGCCCCTGGTGTCTTTGCAAGTTGCTTGCAACAAGAGGAGATACTCTCAGGGAAGGCTGGTAACTCTGGTGTCAGTGGGGGCGGTGAATCCGCTCTGGGTTTCTGTCAGCACTTTAAAAGGAGCTACGCACCATGGATTAGTAGTATTATTTACAATATTTATATACTGCTTCATATCTAAAATAGATTCTGAAATGGTGCACATAGGAATGAAACAGAATAAAGATTAAAAACAGCAAATTAGCAAATTCAATTGGATAGCTCCTTTAGAGTTCTGACTGGTTCTGACTGAAACCTGAAGCAGATTAACTGCCCCACTGACATCGAAACCACCAGCCTCCACTGGACAAATGCAGAAGTGAAGACTGTCCCACTATGGGTACACTGGAAAATTAGAAGATTAGCTGAAATTGAATCCCAAGTGTCAGAAGTGCTGTGCCTATGTACACCAGTTCCTAGGCCTCTTGAGTGGGAGGGTGCCGTTGCACTCATGTTCTACTTGTATATTTTTCACTGGCAGCTGGTTGGCCACTGTGTGAACAGAGTGCTAGACTAGATGGACCCTTGGTCTGATCCAGCAGGGCTCTTCTTACGTTCTTATGACAGCTGTGCATCCAATCTGAAGATGCACACTTGCTATCCAACACACCAACAACATTTGCCTTTAGTTATTATTCCTAAGTACATAAAAAGAGCCCTGCTGGATTAGACCAAGGGTCCATCTAGCCCAGCATTTTGTTCACACAGTGGTCAACCAGGTGCCTGTGGAAAACCCACAAGCGGACATGAGGCAACAGCATCCCCTCCCCTCATGTTCCCCAGCAACTTGCATAAAGAGCCATACTGCCTTTGGTAATGGAGGTAACACGTAGCCAGCCGGATTAGTAGCCACTGATAGTCTCATCCTTCCCCATGAATTTGTCCAACTCCCTTTTAAAGCCATCCAAATTGGTGGCCACCAATACATCTTGTGGAAGTGAATTCCATAGTTCAACTATGTGCGGCATGAAGAAGTGCTTCCTTTTATTTGTCCTGAATCTCCCAGCAATCAGCTTCATGGGATGACCCCGGGTTCTAGTATTACGAGAGAGGGAGAAAAATGCCTCCCTGTCCACATCCTCCGCACCATGTATAATTGTATACACCTCTATCATGTTTCCCCTTAGTCACCTTTTTTCTGAGCTAAACAGCCCCAGACATTGTAATCTCTCCCCACAGGGAAGCTGCTCTAGCCCCTTGACCCTATACAGAGGGGGGCACAATGCAGGACACCTGTGGACTGTTGCTTTCTGCATGGCAGCAGACGTGGGCGTTCAGTCTGTGAGGTCCCTGCTTTTTCAAGATACTCAACTCAGACCCACCTTTCCGCATGAGCTGAACAGGGTAGGAAGCTGGCATTTAGGCCCTGAAAGGTCTGCCCATTGAAGTTTTAAAAAGGTCATATTTACCAGGACACGGTCAAATGCTGAGGGGGTCCCTCCACGCTGCACATGGCCAAGCACAGTCACACGAGTGTCAAAGCCAAGACGCTTCACAACCAGCTGATCAGAAAGCGGGGCGGGGGGGGAGGAAAATATATTTATTTCAACATTTATTCCTTATCCCGCCTTTCCTCCAAGGAGCCCAAGGCAATGTACATGCTCCTCTTCCTCTCTATTTTATCCTTAAAACAACCCTGTGAGGTAGGTTAGGCTGAGATTCAGTGGCCCAAAGTCACCCAGTGAGCTTCCATGGACGAGTGGGAAGACTAGAACTTGGATCTCCATCGCTCTAAATGCTACACCACACTGGCTCTCATAAACTTTAGACATCTGTGCACCCCTCCCCTTCCCATCCGATTCCCTTTCTCCTGGTAGCCTGGGAGAGGGGCTACAGGGCAGACGTGTTTACAACGATATCAGCACTACAGCTCACAATAGCCAGTTCAAATTTCTTTCAGTGGATCCAAAGACTGGAGAAACGCAGGAAACCTAAATGGCGACGCCAAGTCCACAGGAAATCTTTGCCCTGAAGACACTTCCAAAATAAGGAAAAGCCTGCAACGGCCTTTTCCTCCCTGAGATCTGTGTCGCCGAGCTTTTTCGCTCTGTTCTGATCTACCCCATTACAGAAGTCACTTACATCCTTTACATAGTTAGAGGTGATAGGCTTCCCACTCCTGTCGATAGCACCTTCAGCAATGATGATAATATTCAGTCGGGATCCTCTGCTCCGTGCCTGTTCAAATAAGAATATGGAAGCCAATGGCTGATGCATCAGGCAAAGACAAGAGCCTACACTGGCTGGGGCTCTCTCATAATCCTAACAGGAACACCTGGGCTTCACCTCCTGGATGTTCGCCCCACTTTCCTCAAAGAGCTTGTCGTTTCTGCGTGCCGAGAAAGAGGAAGATAGGAATTTCTAAGCACAGCTGGGGCTTCTGAATCCTTTGCATCTGTACTCCTCAACTCTGCGAGGCTTGATCTTACCCTTCTTTCTGTGGCTCGGTTGGCCAGCTTTTGTTACCCAGCACCAACTGCACTTACGCGTAGCAGAAGATACTTCAAGGAAAGTTTTCAAGAAGAGCAGCACAGATGGAGCTGGAAAGCTGCCTTAAGATGGTGTACTATACATTCATAGATAGAAGTCATGTTCCTGCTAAGCCAGCCTCTCTCAACCTGGTGCCCTCCAGATGTGTTCAGCTGCAACTCCCATCATTCTCAGCCAGCATGGTCAGCAGGAATGATGGAAGGTGCAATCCAACATGTCTGGAGGGCACCAGCTTGGGGAAAGCTATGCTAAGCTATCAGCAGCAGGGGTGTGGAACCCATTTCAGCCCGACAGTTGAATTCCATTTCAGAGAAGCTCTTGGGGGCTGTGTTCCAGTGGTGGGTGGGGCAAAAGGGGGAGGGGCCTAAATATGCCAGCCTATTGTAGCTTGAAGCCTAATGTAGCTTGCCAGGAACTATGCCTTAGGAGAGGCATTGCAATCTTTTAGAATGGGGGAAAACTGCACAAATCCTGAGAAATTTGTGGTTGGGGTAAAGGGGAGGGGCCAGGGAAGGGGTGTGGCCATCCAGGGAACCTTAAAGGTCTTCAGGCCTAAGGATCTGCCTCAATGATCTAGAGAAATAGGGTCTCATTAATTGTGATGGGGCCATGAGCCAGGCATTGTACTTGTTATATTTTGTGGTCTTTGGTTGTGCATTGCCCAGAAAGCTTCAGCTGATGGGCAGTATAAAAATGTAATAAATAAAATAAATTTCATTGCAGAAGTTAATGAAACTGAACCATCCACACTCTTTTTTACTTGTCACATCCAGAGCAAGATTACACAGCCGAGGAACAGGTCCTGCCACCACTCACCTCCCCAAGTCTCTCACACATAAAATCCTCCCAGCCATCCTCAGGGGGTTCCTCAGGGATGAAAAGCCAGTCAGCTCCAGAAGCCAGTGCCGAAACCAAGGCAAGGTATCTGGAGAGCAAGATTCAGAGAGTCAGCTTGGGAATGGCAGGCCTCAATATCAATGAAGGTGAACGAAATGGCCCTCAGGATCCCACATAATTCAGGGCTCCCTACATTTGGGGTGGGAGGCAGCCCATAATGCACACACCTCTCTTTAGGCTTAATCCCCTAACTGGGAAACCCCAATCCTACTTTGATTTAACAAACAACAATGTTCTTTTCTTACCCACAGTGCCTGCCCATCACCTCCAGTACAAACGTTCTCTGGTGACTGCAAGGCAAAATGAGAGCACGGGCTTATCCGGAGGTTCATTCAATGTATACCCAAACAACATTTTCCCATTAATCCAATTCTCTCTCTCTCTCTGACACACACACACACACACACACACACACACACACACACACACACACACACGTACGTTAGCTGGACAGGGAGAGCAGACACCATTAAAGTTGGGCCCAGAAGCCGACGGTGAACACACTTTTTGAAGAAGGGTGGGGGAATCTCCCAGACCTTGTTCTGACTTTGGAAAGGGCCTGAAAGCAGCAAGACATCTCCAGACCTGGGAGAAGACATCTCGCTGGCTTCTGAGCAAGACCCGAATGAGCCCCTGTTGGTTGTTTTATTATGGTTTTAATTTTGTGAACCGCCCAGAGAGCTTCAGCTATTGGGCAGTATAAAAATGTAATAAATAAATAAATGCTGGGCCTTGGAGGCATTCAGCGTGATGTTACCATCAAGGCCCCACCTTCTCCATCAGTGCAAAATACAAAGTCAGTGGCAGGCACAAATTGTGGCTGATTACCAAAGCAAGCTAAAATGTGTGGGTCTGGGTTGGAAAACAAGCCATACCGGACGTTGAAGAAGGGGCTGTTGCCTCTCTCCTCTGAAAAAAAGTGCAGGGTTGTGCCCTTGAACCCAGGAGAGAGGAAGCGCACAACCACTGGAAAAAGAGGTGGAAGGCCATAGCAGCAGTGGCTGCTTGGCTCTGAAGATTTATGGAGCCACATGGTCAAGAAAGGCAACTGGGCCTTGCTTCTGACCACCTTGGGGTGGGGGGGAATATTATCATATGAGGGTTCCAGTGCAGGATCTGAAAAGTGAGACAGTAAACATATAACAAAGTATTTGCATGGTTTTTTTAAAAAAAATTGTCTACACAACAACAGAACTGCCTTGGATGAAGATATTTGCAACAAATGAGTTGCTTTTATAGTGCAAGAAGAAAGAAGAGAAGACAAAAAAGAAAACAGAAGAAAAGAAAGAGAAAAGAATCAATTATTTGGAAAGGATCTAACAGGAATCAGACCCAGAAAAGCAATTGAATCACCACATCTAGGGAAAATGCTGCTAAAAGGCAGGAAGTAATTGCTGGTTATGTAACTCTCTGGCTAGTTCTCTTGGCATGGTGTGTGCATATGCATGTGGAAATGAAGACAGGAAAGAATAGGCTTGAGAAATCACACACTCACCTCTGGGCCGTAGTGGTGATCGCATCAATCACCTCCATGATACGGTGCAGGGCAGAGTCGGTGCCAATGGTCATGTCCGTGCCACAGAAGTCGTTGTCAATGGAACCCACCAAGCCCACAATGTTTAAATGACAGTACGTCTGAGACACCTCCTCAGTGATCTTCCCTGAGGAAGAATGGCAGAGAATTAGCACAGGGGGGGCCGAGGCTGAGTGGCAGAAGAGCACCTGCTTTGCACGCAGAAAGACCCAGGCTCAGTCCCCAGCGTCTGCAGGTAGGGCAGGGAAATCTCCTGCCTGGAACCCTGAATTGCCCTTGCTGCCAGTCAGTGTCAACCATACTGGGCTAGATGGACCAATGGCCTGACTCAGTATAAGGCAGCTTCCTATGTTCCTAGATGAATATGAATGAAATCACAACTAAATTGCCTCTTTCCAACGACATTTAGAGAGTGACAGAATGGGATGGAGTTAGCATAACTGGAAGCGATAAATGGCAAAAGTGTTATGTTTTTAAAAGTGAGTCTGTAAATACGGTTTGGACCTCATTGTATTTTCAATTTGATTTGTAATGGCATCTTGATAAGTAGTACAACATGTTGTTCTTTGTCAATGATACTGGCTTGAATGCAGAATCATTTTTTAAAAAAATTCAAGCCAAGAACTGTTTTAAAATTGGATCAAGGTGGAGACTCACACCCTACATATCCAGTTACCATTGACTTCATCAGCTGGAAATCTTTTCAAATGCAAACACAGCAGCTGGCTTTAGAAGACTTGGTCCCTCTGTGTTTTTCTGTGGAACTGAAGGTTGCTTATTCTGCTCATTTGATCTTCACTTTTGTTGTTGTGTCTATTGTGCTATGAGAGAGGAAGCGAGTGTGCAGTTGAATCTATGTAAAGCCCTTTATAGTGAGGCACTTTCCCCAAAGGTTGAAATTATAAGGACAATGGAGACATGGAGAGGAGGTGGGAAGTTGAGGAAATTAAACAGGGAATGAAATAACATGCACAGGAAACAGTTTCAAACCAAGGTTTTATTGACATGTATTTTTTCAAAGCACTCAAAAATCAATTATTGTACCTAGGAAAATCCAATACTTCTTTCCAACAGCATAGTCATTTGCTGTTGTTGCTGCCATCTGAAGCCTGGTTGCATGAGTCAAAGGCGCCTCCTGGATTTGGCTTGCAACATTAGTAAGAGATGACCGACCCCCACCCCCGGGTTCAAAAATCCTGCTCCCCTCCTTGCTGTGGTGAAAAGGGAGCCAAGCTCAAGATGAAAATGTATTTTGATTATGCATAATACTGTTATTCTTAAGGTTTTTAATCCTTGCAAACCTCCCAGAGAGCTTCGGCTACTGGCCAGTATAAAAATGTAATAAATGAAATGAATGAAACCCAAATTTGGAGCCACAGGCAAAGGCAGGTCAGTGCACATCTGCCTCCTCACTTAAGCTCTGTGCTGGAGACAGGCCTATAGCCAGTCTAAAGGTTCGGGAGGGGTGGCTACAAATACAGGGGGGGGGATTGTAAAAAAAAATTAGGGGAGGGCAAGAAAAACTTAGGTGGCAGCCCTCCCCGGCTACAGGCCTGGCTGGAGGTGGGAGGCAGAGGCACCTGGGCCTCCCTTTGCACCTGGCAGGTGCTTTGAGCACAAAGTGACTGCTGGGAAGCAGAGCAAGCCGATGCACCTCCCCCTCCAGGATGAAGCTGGAAACCGGAGGCACAGGGAGCTGCTGGGGGACAATGGCTTCTTCTCCCCACCCCCCAGCCCAGCTCCAAGCTTAGAGCTGGAAAAGGGAATGAACATTCTCCTGGCCTCCAGGCGAAGTATGAAGTGTTGATTATTACCTTTAAAGCACTACATGGTTTGGGTCCAAGTTACCTGTGGGATCACCTTCTCCCGTACAATCCGCCCCGCACACTCAGGTCCTCTGGGAAGAATTTACTACAGTCAGCAAAAACTAGGCTGACAACCATTACCCAGAGGACCTTCTCTTCTGCCGCTCCCAGACTGTGGAATGGCCTGCCGGGAGAGATTCGTCAATTTAACAGCCTTCTGGAATTTAAGAAAGCCATAAAGACTCATCTCTTCCGATACGCCTACCCAGATGAACTTTAAGATGCCTTTTAATAGTATATAAATGTTATATGTTTTTAATCAGTTTTATGTAATTTAGGGTGTTTTCTATTTGGTGTTGTTCCCTGCCTCGATCTAGAGGGAGAAGCAGGATATATATATATATATATATATATATATATATATTTAATGATGATGATGATGATGTTGCCTTGGATTGTAGCTCAGGCTCATCCTTCCCCTTACCTTCTTTGACCAGTTCCTCCAAAAGGCCGCCCCACTCTGTGCGGAAGATATTCGCGCCCGTCAGGCTGCCATCCCCACCGATGACACACAGGTTGGTGATGCCATGCTGGACCAGGTTGTAGGCTGCCTGGAGGCGGCCCTCCCGAGTGGTGAAAGCTTTGCAGCGGGCACTGCCAATGATGGTGCCACCCTACAGACAAAGAAGCCAAATGAGAAAGGAAGCTCAGCCTCAAAACAAGTTAAGAAGCAGCAGACAGATCCGCAGAGGAGCCCAGAGGTCAACAGCAGAAGACTGGTCTTTGAAAGGATGGCAGTTCCAATCAACATGGGTACAAGCGGAAGAGTGCTGTTGCTCTCATGCCCTGCTTGTGGGCTTTCCACAGGCAGCTGGCCGGACACTGTGTGAACAGAATGCTGGACTAGATGGACCCTTGGTCTGATCCAGCCTGGCAGTTCTTAAGAAAAAACGGCTTGCAGCTCGATTCAAGCAGATTTGAAAATGCTGGATCCTCTAGCTACAAAAGGCACATGCCATGCAGGCTCAGGAAGATTGTGCAGGATTCTTATTTCTATCCTGCTATGAAGAGAAGTGTGATCGGCCCAAGACGTGGCATGATTTTAATACCAGCAAAAATGCATGGAAGAGATCATTAAAACCATGATTTTAATACCACAATATACAGCAAAAATGCATGGAAGAGATCATGTGTGTGTGTGTGAAGCCTTGCTGCCTGATCTATGGTCTTCAGCAACTTTGCTATTGCAGTATTAATACAGCATTTTGACGATACAAGCAGCTCTGGATATTGCTAATGTGATAGATGCCATAGAACAGCTGGTCTTATCACCAGGCCAATTCTCCTTTTGAAAGGGACTTCCTTGGACATCAAAACTAGGGGAACCCAGGCCTTACATAGCAGCAGCCCAGTGAAGTTTGACTCATTCTGAGGCATCTCTCAGTACACTCAAAATCACACCCATCTCACAATCCTTTGTATACAGAACTTCTGCTCAGCTGATTCCACTGCCTTCATCCTCACAGTGTTGACAAACTCAGCTGCGATTGGGGGAATGAACTGCCCCTAAGACCCTCCCGCTGTCCTTCTGCAATGGAGATGGATGACAGAGATGGTTTAGCACAACAAGCCTCCATCCATCGAGCGAAAACTTTGGACAGTTATCAGTAAGTGTCACTTTCGAGAAAGAAAGCGGGAGGGGCGAAGAAACATAAAGATGGTGATTGCAAGTTGCTGGTGCTACTGGCAATTCAAAGAGCAAAGTGCCGAGAAGGTCTGGGGACCAGGAGATCATGCTGTTAGCCCAGTTAGTTTCTTGCTTGGAGCAGTTACGGAGATGCAAGAGCAGCCAGGAAACTGGCAGAGCCACTGTCCTTGTCTTCCGGCTAAGATGGGCAGGTGGGAGAACTCACTGCTTACAACGCACCAGCCTTGCTTAAGCTCATGTTCATCAGAAACGGGGGCTGTTGTCAAGAACAGCAGCAGGCAGGCAAGAAAGAGCCAAAGACAAGAGGGGGCACTCCTGCACAGGCATGCAAGACCGGACTGTTACCTGAGGGAAAGGAGACACACCGCTCAAACTAGGAAAGGCTCTAAGGAGAAGGGGGAAAACAACACAAACACTCTCGTGAGTGGGCTGAACGAGTCCGGTTCAGACAAATTCCTGACACTCAGATCCACTTGGCACGCAAATCCAGCTCAGTGCTGGGAGAACCACAGCACTGGCCCAGATTGACCGGCCATGGAACAGTGAACAGCTCAATTAGACCCAGGCTGCAGTGAAGTTTCCGAGATGTCCAGAAACCAGGCGTAGCATGGATATTTTAAGCCAGGTTGAAGGAAATGAAGGAGAGTCGAGTCAAGAACCAGGAATTGTTGACTCTCTTCCAACACATTCTTACTCATACTCTGAATATTTCAGCTAAGCAGGGCTGCTTCACCTCAACGTACTAGGAAAATGCACCGCTTCCTCACGTAGATACACAATAACTATTCGGGGGTTCCTGGCAATGTGTGCTTGTATCACACATACACTTTAACCATAAGGACTTGTCCTTATCAGATACTTTGTGTTTGGGTATAGATAGCAAAGTACAAAATGCACACCTAATCTTGTCAGCTAGGGCACATATGTATGTGAGCTGTGGCTTTTATCCATGCAAACAGAAGCCTGGCCCTCCTTTCCCAAGTGGAATGTGCAAGCAGTGCAATACTGCAGTTTATTTATTACATTTTTATACCGCCCAACTGCCAAAGTTCCCCTGAGCAGTTCACAAAAATTAAAACCCTAAAACACAACTTGATAAAACATAATATAAAATGTTGCATGTATAAAACCAGAGTAAAAAACCATCAGCAGGAAAAGATCTGAAAATGTAATAACATATTTAAAACAAAAGGGAACGGCTAAAAACCCTGCAAAAATAAAAAAGAGTTTCACCTGGCACTGCAAAGGCCATGTTGACTGTTCACACCTAATGACAAACCATGGGTTCTTGGCCTGTTTGCTATAATGTCTGAACCAAGCACTCTGGGTTGTTGAGAGAGAAAGAATTCTGAGTTTTAACCCATGATTTGTTCTTGGGTTAAAACTCAGGTGTGTTTGTCCCTCAACAACCCAGAGTACGGGGTTCAGACATTGCAGCGAACAATCCAGGAATGGGGCATTCCTGGGTTGTTTGCTAAATTGGATGCAAAGCAGACGTGGTGAAAAGGCGGGAGGCGGCATGCTCCCTTGTGTGTGGCCCCAACCAACTATGGGTTAAACAACCCATGGGATGCTGCTATGTGTGAATCAGGTCATAGCAGGGGCTAGGCTAGCCTCTCTTGGGAGTGTACATGCAGGTCTTCCATAGCTGACATTAGGAATGTATATTTTGTACTCACTGGAAAGCAGAAGCGCTTTCCGCTCTTGCAAAAGTATGCTTGTGTCCTTGTGAAAATATTTGAGAAGAAGTGGCTCTCAAGGTCCCCTTCCCCACCAGGCTACCATCGGCGTGGCTGCAATCAATAAAAGCTAATAAAAGAAGCACCCCATGATGCTAAGCAAGGACACCAGGCCCTCCCATTCCTCAGATTATGTGATGAACTAGAAATCTGGGGTTGTGGCACTCAGACAGTTAGACTGCTTCATGTTAGATGGTGTGGGAAAGAGACAGTTGCTATTTATTTGCACTGTTTAAACACCTATGCCAGCTGTGGGAAGTCTGATTTAAAAACTGACAAGGCCTTGCAAATCATCTTTGAAATAAAACACCCTTTCTTGAACCCAAAGAGGGAAAAAGTCAATTTAGCAACATCTCAAAAAACCCAAACAAACGTACAAATCGCATGACACAGCTATTTTCAAAGGGTCCCATCACAAAATATTTCATATCTCTTGGGCTGGCATAATGGGTTGGGCCAAGGATATAAGCATTATTCCATCCATCTAATATAATTTGCTCCGGTAGTGCAACAAGTCAAAAGCCACTGCCTGACCTTCTGTGAAATGGGGTAGAAAGGGCAAATTGTAAAGGTGAAGGGAAAAGGGCAAATTAAACATGCTGGGGAGTCAAGATGAATTCAAACGGGTCTCTCTGGAAAGTTATCAGTCACTGCTACTGCATGCGGACAAGAAGGGACGTATCGCTTATGCTCAGGAGATTTAGACTGGGGCATGCATCAGGAATGAAAGGAATTGAAAGCAACTGATTAGGAGGTATAGCTTCTTTCTCCTATCTCAACACTTCCTTGCAATTCCCAGAAGAAAATGATCCCTGGGAACCCGCTGTAAAGATTAGGCTAAGGGACCGGTACAGGGAGGAGCCTTGCCTTATCTCACGACTGGGGCCATATTAGGGAGCAAGATTGGAAAAGTCATCTGCCTGAGACCCTGAAGAGCTTCTGCTAGTCAGGACAGACTTTACTGGATAAGACCGGTCTGATTCAATGGCTGCGTTCGCACATAACTCTAAGTCAGCCATGCTGGCTTAATAAACCACAATGTGAATCAGCAGATTGCTGGGGCATGCAGCCCATTTGCTGCTACATTTCTGCAAGTAGGTAAACCAACCAGAAAGGCGACACCTTTGTCCGAACTCACACACGGGAGCATAAACCAGCTTTAAACCAAGGTTTGTTGTTGGCATATGAATCCTTACTTGTTTGGGTGCAATAAACCATAATTTCTGGATTTAAATGGAATATAAAGGGATCCCCTTTTTGGTTTGTTTACTTGCTCATGTGAAGGGAGAAGTGAATTAGCTTTGTGAACAAGCATTGTGGTTTATAAAGTCAAGATACCTGGCTTAATGTTATGTGCAAACACAGCTAACGTAGGGCAGTTCCTGAAATCTTACCATCCAGGATTCCTCTAGAACTCCAGCTAGGAGCAGATGTACCAAAGCTCCCCTCCCCTTCCTCTAAAGGGGCAGCAAGTACAGCCTCCACCTCCAATTTAAGCAGTACCCAGACTAGTACAAGTCCTTGCTTAAAATGAACAAGTGATTCCTACGGCTCATCAACATACCACATTTTGCTGTTCTGTAATCTAACCCCCTGTGCCATAGCTACATTCCTTGCTCTGAATTAACACACTGTGTATGCTTTTGCTCCAATCCCCATTTCCTCCTCTCTAACATGGAGCCTTCTAAGGAGATGGTTGCTTTTATCCAATCAGGAGTTTGGGATCAGTACTGCTTATCAACAGAGGACAAAGGAAGGTATGGGAGTTGAAACAGGCCATAACTAGTGATCTGAGCACTGATTAGAACTTTTGAAAGAATACAAAGGCTATATTGGTACCCCACTGCTGCCCTTTCCCCAGTGTGTACATCTATTTCCCCACCACCACCAAAAAAAATGGGACCATGAGAGGCGATGGTTATGTCTCACTGACATCCATAAAGTTACCACCCAAACTTGGAAATGCTCATCTAACTCAGAGCTAAGTCAGAGTTCTGTACTTGAGGAGTCATGCGGAACCATAGACAGGCCTGAGACAGAAAACCTCGTGACGTCTGTCTACTTGCCCAGCAGGGAGTCAGGAAAAGCAATCTCCCAAGCCTTACCAACTGAATGATGTTGGATACACTCAGCCAGTTTGCCTGCTTGATATTCTCTCCTCCTTCCACCAGTCCCTCGTAACCCTGCAAAGAGGAAAGACAGCAATGTGAAGGCACCGCTGCATCAGGAAAGCTTGTGCCATGTTCCATTAAAATTAATATACTACATAGGGAGTGGCACCAGGGTCCCTTAAAAACATATACAAAATACTCTTCCCCACCTTTTAAAAGCTACTATGCACCAAAGGGCTACAAGAGGCAGAACACAGAACAAGACGCACCACCCTCCAACGCCTCTGCCTCCATCCTCCCCTGTTGCTTCTCTACAAGATTGCCACTACACACAAGCAGACGATACAATGGGAAGCTCTTGGATATAAAAGCAAGACCACTGGAAAAACTTAACAACATGCATTACAAAGACAGTTACTCAATACATTGTAACATTTCTGCAATACTGCACTTGATCTTGACTATTGAAAGCAAAGGGTTTTACAAGCCCACAACTGGATTTCTTGGGAGGCCTGCTGAACAGCAAGATGCTCATGAGGAAAACTACTTAATTGAAACAGTTCAGCAAACAGGTAACCTGTTATCAGGAATGGGGGACCTGTGGTCATTGGACTATAACTCCCATTATCCTTGGCCATTGGGCATGCTGGCTGAGGCTGATGAGTATGAGTTCAACAATATCTGGAGGCCATCCATGTTTAGCTGAACCTGAACAGTTTGGTCTTTGCCTCTGTAAATTGTGATAAGCAGTTGAACAATCAGAGCAGCATTTATTGTGGACTTACAGACAGAAGTTATCACAAGAACGAAGATGTTTTTGTCTGTTTAACTGATCATTGCCATTCCTTAAACTTTCCTATGAAGATTATACTAACGGACCACTGGGTTTGATAAGATTAACCAGTGACTTAGCTGTTGCATTACTGCAGGCATATTACAAGGTACTCAACATTTGTTGTTTATAAAACATGTTGTTAAGTTCTTATGCTACAATTACTTTTGCGTGTCAAAGAACTTTTTCAATTGCCTGTTTTTGTGGAGTAGTGATATTTAGTTCTAACTTGATCGTCGTGCCATCACGTGCCCTTTTTAGTTGCCCCATATTCCTTGGGTGCAGGCTGCCAATAATTCCATGCTCTGTGCTCTTCTTGCGATTCATGTGAACGTTGGCAGCAATCACATTTTCCAGTTCATAAGTTCATTAGTAACAATGGATAGATGCCCATTGCAAATACAATATTAGGCAAGCTTTGCAGTTTCAAAGCTGTAATTCATGTTTTGATGGTGATTATCCCTAGCAAGTGTGTGAGAGAATACACAGATATGTCATTGAAATACATATACAGTATGTCTCAAAGTGAAATGGAACTAACAGATAGCCCCAAACGGAAGGAGCCACAAACAAGCTTAGTGGAAGAGAGCAGAACTCTGCTGGAACAGATGACTGGCTGTCAACATATCATGCAGCCCTTTGAGTTGCAAAAGTTGATTAGTGAAGCCTTCTCCAACCCGGCACCCTCTAGACGTATTTCACTACATCCCGCAGTAACCCATACTGATTGGGGGAATGCTGGGAGATTTAGTTCAACACAAGTGAAAGGACCCATGATGGAGAAGGCAGAATTAGCGCTTCAACGGATTTCCAAACCTTTGTTCTTTCCCTTACATGAAAACAAGTACATGCTACTGCCTTTAAATTTTTACAAGTATTCCAATAAAAATTCCTACATAATATAACATTTCAATTACATTAAGCGGCTTTAATTCTCCCACTCAAATATTTCAGGTCAAATACTTGTGATGCACAGGAATAAAATATTAACATGGGGTACTTTTTTACTTCTTTTTATTTTACTTGCATTTCCATGAATGTGCTAAATTAGGTCACCCTCTATGGCACCAGAAAATGTTCTGATGCAAACTGATTTTTTTCTGAGGCAAATGACCCTATTCCAATTAGCCTGATTTGCATAGGAAATTTTTCCAATTCAAAATTTTCCAGAAAACCAACATCACGAATCATTGTGACACGGTTACACCCGGGAAAATTGGTTTACTGCATGAGTAATCTGGCTTCAAATGTGTTGTGTCATGCTAGATTCTAGATTCCTGGTTTCACTTAAAAATATTAAGGAAGTTCCTTAATCCCAAAGGGTAATGGGAAACATTTTTAAAAAGGTGACAACAATGGTCGAGATCCAGATGGCCATGTGCACTTGGTTCATATGCACATCCATTGATTTTTGTTTCTGATTAACTAGTCTAGAAACTGTCCCCTGGATTCCCAAATAAGTCCTTTAAATTCCCCCCACAAAACAGTTTAATGGTACTGATTCTGCTTGTGCAAAATGTGCAGAATTAATCTTCCCAGGTGGTAGATTTTGGGGGTACAGCAAAGGCTGTGATGCAATCAGTCGTAGTTATTAATTTCACATCCTTGTTGGGGCAGTTTCTGAGCACCGACCTTCATAGAAAGAGTCTGATGCTGTCACCACATTAACACAACCCAGGCCCACTAGGGGAGGGGCCGCAGCTCAGTATATGCTTTGCATACAGAAGGTCGTAAGTTCAGTCTCCAGTATCTCCAGGTAGGGCTAGGAAAGAATCCTGCCTGAAACCCTTGAGAGATGCTGACAGTCAGTGTTGACAATATTGGGCTAGATGGACCAATGATCTGACTCAGTAGAACGTAGCTTCCAATGTTCCTGTGTTCCACTTTGGACATTACTCTGTACTATCTTCTCTCCAGGTATGGAGGAGAATAAAGTTCATGCCTTCCTGCTATACCCTCCAGGCATGCCAGACCAACCTCTGACACTCGGCCTTCAGATGCCCACGAAGTTTGAATACGGTATATATGCATAAAATCCAATGTGGATCAGTCTGACCCACACAGCCAACCCCAAAAATCTGGGAATTCACCTTGTGATTTGGGCCTTCAAACCATTGGACTATATGCTTGAGCACCTTGTGCAAACATCACAGCTCTGCATGTCCAGACTTGGACATGTGTGCCCAGCAGGTAGGGTAGAAAGGTGTCATCTCACTCTCCCACCACACAGAGGAAGAAAAGGAACAGTATCGACCAAACTTGATTCTACTTCAGTTATCACACCCTCACAGTCTCCCAAACACAACTATACCAATAACCACCAGGAAGGGGGGGAAGCATTTTGAGAGAGTTGGGGGAGAAATTGAACCTCATAGATCAGGAACACTTTAGCTCCAATATATATCCCCATACGAGTGACGGCTCGAACAGCTGCATTCATACCTGGAGAGAGAGAACGCAAGGTAAGCAATGGCCCCAGTATGAGCCAAATCTAAACAAAGAACCAGTCCATATGAGTTGTACAAGACACAGGCTGCAATTCTACAAACACTTACTAGAGAGTGAACCCCATTGAACATGGTGGGATTTACATCTGAGTAAATGTGTATATAGGATTGCTTTGTTAAGAGTGCTCAGGATAACATAAGTGACATCCTTGCAAACAAAGGCTAATACACACAAAAAAGAAGACAAAAAACAAACATAAAGGTATGAGGAAGAAAGCAATATGCATGAAACCCCACAGAAATGACATAACATACCTGGGAATGGATGCGTAAAAGATTTGTCCGACTCATTCAACATGTATGCATTTATTTATTTCATTTTAGCTACTAAAAGAAAATGCCAAAGACAGTGTAGCATCTCTCCCCAATTTGGCAGAATTACTGAGGAAGAATTACTGAGGAAGAGGCAACCATGTGCCAAATGGAAACAATCTTTTAACTTAAAAAAAACCATTAAAAATTAATAAAGACATTCATCTGACTTTTGCAAAAACAGCGGGTATGTGCTTGCTGAGTGAGAGGTGAAAAGAGGGAAGAAATTTTCCAGCCATTCCAGTTCCAGAGATGTCTTGATTAGAAAGAAAGCAACAGCGTCCAGAATCTGTGGCAGAGTTGCAATGAGAAAAGAGATATCCACTGGGGAGCCAGGCTTTGTTAACATCTGGCCTCAACATGATGCAGTGAAACTTGAGAGGAATAGTAACGCATTTTCAAAACAATGTCATATGCTCTGTCTTAATTCTTCATCATAACAGTGAATCTTGTTCCAAAGAATTTAAATCACCCCATCCCCATAACTCTGCATCATACAGGATGTGGGCGATAACTTTTCCTACAAGAATCTTGTAATGTAGTGCCTTTCTTAAGTGTCCAAATCATTTCACATATGTTATCTGCATAAGTCTAAAAACCTTGCAGGGAAAACTCCTATTATTGCAAATTAGAGGTTGTGGGGGTGAGGTTAATGCTAAGGACTAGCAGCTTGCTGAAGGCTACTCAATAAGTAAATGTCTGAACTATGACCTGAACAGTGAATTTCCATTTTAATATATTATGACCTTTGCTAATGAAAACCACATTCAGCACCGTTTCAGTTTCTGATACCAAGACCGTGCCCTTTGATTCTGGTGATCCTGCTTTCTTCTGTGCAGAGACACTAGAAGCCTCATGTTTCCCCCTCTAAGTACGGTTTTCTCTCTTTGATCTGACAAAAGAAGGCTTATTGGAAGCCGGGAGATTTGACAGATGTTTCCCCTCACAGGCCTCTTCCTCCTTTACATAAACAGTAAAGCCATAGTTCTGCAGGATGCTTCTTTTTCTTAGTTCATCTGGTTATTGACTCTCATTTGTCCTTGACCGGGTGAAAGCAGCCAGTCTCTCTCTCATGGCCCTTTCCCATCATTCTTTTGTTCTCAACTTATTTCTCCTCCTCCTCTGGTTTACTCTTCAGAAACCAATTCTCCCCCTCTTCTCTTGCTTAGCTTCCCTCTCCCTCCACTTCCTATAGCGGATGCGCTTCCAGCTTCTAAACTGGGATCCACTGGCAGACCTCTGAGTAATGTGCACTATGGGGGCTTCCAGCCAACGGCTCCTAGTCAAAAGGGCCATGTGCACCCAGTCCGTCTTTCCCTCTTAAAGTGGTTTTTTGTGGTAAGGAAAAAGGCGGAAAAAGTGGTGGGGAAACACGGCAGGATGCAAGTGGAAGACGGCAACATCGTCTGGACCGCACATAAAATTCTTTGAACGAGGCAGGGTGATTGCGCAATGAAAGCCTCATCCGGAAGCACACAAGGCTGCTAAAATCAAGAACGCTTTGGCAGGGAAACAGAGGTAGATTTGTCTGCAAAATGACTTGCGTGCAAACCTTGGTTCTGGTATTCAAAACAAATTCCCAGGTTGGGCTCAGGAAAGCAGCTCTCCCGGTTCTCAGGTACAGACCCTTTCCCAGCCCTGTTCCCCAAGATCAGTTTTAACTGTAGAGTGTGGGGATCGAACCTTCAGTATGGAAGGCACTTGGTCAGGTACTAAGCTATGGTCCCCTTCATTTGCAATTTCTTTAGTCCAAAGTTCCACTACATTGTTCTTCCTGCCTTCCTCTCGCCCCCAGCCAATCTCAATTGGGTTCCAATTTCCTCAATCTGTACCAAACTCTAAAACAGCCTTCACTAACCTGCTGCCTCCCAGACATGTTGGAGTACAACTACCACGGCCAGTACAGCTATTGGCGATGGTGGCTGGGGATGAGGGGTTTGTAGTCCAACAGTGCGGGAGAGCACCAAGATGAGGAAGGCTGCTCCAAAAGGTTATACAGTGGGAATCATCTGCATTGTACAGTAGTTGCTAATACTCACAATCTTTAGTCTGGGGTCTGAAATTGCCACATTTCTGGAGAGTAAATAGCAGTCTACTAACCACAAGGTGTAGAGCACAATCATCAAGTAAGAGACCAGCTTGACGAGCAGGTAATCTCTACATAGTCTAGAATAAACCCTTATGTGCCAAATCACACCAAAATCTTCACAGTTAATCCAATAAAGAAGGCGAGCCTACCTTTACTGTTATTAGAACACAAATCTATTCAGGTAGTTCCAAGCAAAATGGCAGATCAGTTTCCAAAATGTTTTAGTCCCCTGGCTGCAACACAAGAGCCCTATTAACAGTATTTGAATTCCAGTAAAATCAGTAAAGGTGCCACCCTATGCATGTTTAGACAGAAATAAGTCCTACAACTCCCAGCATTCCCCAACCAGCCTTACTGATGAGGAATTGCTGGGAGTTGTAAGACTGTTTTTTTCTGTTTAAGTGCATGTTGGATTAAATACAAAGGGGTGATGGGGTTAGGGTGGGGTGGGGGTGGAATGAAGTGTGCCTGAGTTCTGCTTAATGGCATATAACTGCACAATGAATGTTATTAGTTTCAAAGAGCTTTTAAGACACAACTTTATCCACCTGGTTTCACATCGTTGCTGCAGTACCAAGAGGAAACCATTTCATTTACCTTCTTAAACTTTGGTTTTATATTGTTTAAACTTACAAGAATATATTCAATGTTAGTCCTGCTTAGAAGAGACCCTTTGGAATGAGGAACTTCAGCCCCATTCAGTTCAGTTGGTCTACTCTAAGTAGGACTAACATCGGAAACAACACAAGATTTTTATATTATGTTTTATTGAGTAATTGTATTTTATGGCTGTAAGATTTGTAAGTGAACTGTCCAGAGGGCTTCAGCTACTGGGCAGTATACGTCAAGGTTACTTGTAAAAGTTGAAAAATTGCCATAAAGCCCCAATGTAACTGTTTATTTGGAAGTAAATTCAGTGGATTTTAATAGAGCTTGTTCCCATATACATTTGCTTGGGATCACAGCCACAGGTACCTGCTGATATGGCAATGAAGGCACCAAATGCAGTTGCCCTGATGCAATGAAGCCATTGACCATGTGGAACACTTGTTACATGGGATCTTGCTGCATGCAAAAGAAAAGGGAAGATCCAAACCAATGCAGGTTCCAACTGCATGTGGAAAACCACCAGATCATTCTGCATGGGTGGGGGTGCTTTACCTCCAAGCGTCCACTGAAATGGCCACAACCTCAGATGGGCGATTATCCTCTAATAACAGTAGCAGGGTTTGCCACTCTGTATTTAGATCCAAATTGCTATCTTGCCTCTGATCTATATGACTGCTGTCTGTAGGTTAAAATTCCTAGGTTCTTCATGTAAAACAACTGGCAAGCCACATTTCTTGGCATGTGATCCATCTCTGGTTCAGGGCAAATGTTGAAACACAATACCTAATTATTGAACTAATTTGTTGGATTGAGGAATATTTTGCATAAGCGACCCCTGAATGCTGTTAAAGTGATACCAAAACAATAAGGCAAGGTAGAGCAAAAATGGATCCAGAGTAAGCTGAGATTTAACCTGATGTCGCAAGATCCTCTCACACCCACCAACGTTATTGTGTTAAAACTTACTGGTTACGCAACACTTTTTACCCCACTTTTCTTCCACTAGGACAACGATACCCGACCTGGTCCTCTCCAAATGTGTTGGACTTCAACTCTGGAGGGCACCAGGTTGAAGAAAGCTGCACTATGACAACTGAAAGTGGCTACTTAAGAATTGACCTGATTCACACAACACGCCAACCCACCATGGGTTATCATGTTGTCAAAATGCAGTGCTTTTTCTGCCAGGTGGGTTATCGTGTTGTCTGATCACAGCATGTTTTCTGCAGGGTGGTTTATTTTTCTTGAATACGCCACCTTGAGAACGCTTGGCTTGTTTTTGGGTTGTTTACAAGCAACCCTGCAGAAAACGCACTGCATTCAGACAAAATACTAACCCACAGTTCAACAACAACCCACACTGAGTGGGTTAGCATTTTGTGTGAATCCAGTGTTTGTTGTTTCTTTCTTTGTTTCTAGACAAAAACATAAAGCACCAAAACCATTGGAAAGGACAGCTGCTCAAAATGAATCTCTGAATCCAGAAAGCCACAGAATCCCTTTTGCATTCTGTGGAGCTGCTCTTCCCAACTATATGAGATGTTATGGTTGGATGGAAGCCTGCATCAGGTTGCACACATGGAAGGTAAATACGTGCAATTTTTTTTTAAAAAAAGTATGGCTTTTAAGTCAGTTGTTAAATATTTGGTTTAGATGTATTAGAGCACATGCAATAATTTAACTGATTAGAGGCAGCAACTGCAACTGGCCATCTGTCTAGTACCATCTGTCTCATTGTCATCGTGCTGCACTTTGTTCTTAGGCCATATCAGCTACAAAATTCTGCCGTGCTTCCATTCATTTCTCTCTGTGTGGGGAAAGCTTCCAGAGAGAGGCTTGGTTTCCTGCAGTATGTCACAGTCATTCCAGAAACCATTGAATCAAGCCTCCAGCATACAATATATTCCTCAAAACCCTCTTTCCAGTAAAAAAAACCCCAACCAACCAGATATTTCTATCAGTGAGTGTAGAAAAAGATGAAGCATCTGCTAAAACAGGGGTGATGAACTTCAGGCCTGCAGGCCAAATCTGTCCTGGTTGGGCTTCCCCAAATCCCCTCCCTTCCCCTTCCCCAATCCCCTTTCCCCCCAACTACCAGTTGCTTGCACAGCTTTTGTGCAGTATTTTTCCTATTCTAATGGTTGAAATGCCTCACCTAAGGCTTAATTACTGGCAGTAGCAGCAAGTATTTCTGGTATTTTGGGCCCCACTCCCTGCTGGAATGTGGCCCCAGAGCTTCTCCAAATGGAATTTGGCCTTTGGGCTGAAAGAGCAACACACCTGTGCTGAAAGGTAAAGGGGATCTGGGTGAAGCCTTCAGAGGGTGGACCGTTTTCAGAGCTACCCATCACTGCCTATACTGTAGGGTTGGCTGCATTGCATTATGTAATCTTATGCTTTATGTTGCGGGGGAGGAGAGAATCACTTAAACTAGGTTGGACAAAATCATACACAAAATGGATGTTTGTACAAAATGGACAACTGCGGAAAATGTGTCACAGTTAGGACATGGCAGAGATGGTACATAAGCACACACACGTTAAGGAATGAACACAGCCCTGTAAATAAGTCCACAAAAGTTACTAGCCTGCAATATATTTACTACCCTGTTAAAAAGCTAGTAACCTGCATTTCCATGCTGGTGGTTGAGAAAGGGAAGTTCTCTCCTTTGTGGTCAGCATGGAAACTCAGGCTACTAGTTTCTCCCTCATGCCAGGGGGAAAATGCCTTTTACCAAGTGGGCTGCTGAGGAGGGATGGAGGGATCCATTCTTTCTCCAGCAGCTCGCACACTCACCTTCATGGAATTCCTTGTCATTTATAGTGTTCAGGGCAGTTAACAGATATAAAGCTAAATGAACATCTGTTAATTTGGGAAATTTATCAGATTAGTTGCACATGCATTGTTGTCAAACGTTTGCAACTTTGGAGAACTGAAGTTTGGAAGATCTCTTATGTTTTAGGATTGGGTGGTTTTTTGTGTGCAAATGATATTAGTGATTTTGCAGTGCCTGGGATGCTGCTATCATCATCCAAAGTAAGTCACTCTTATTTAAAGAAAGCTCAAATAGCATTTCTTGATAAGAATCTTACTTTTCATGTTAGCCAGATGAATTGAAAGGACCTCATTCTTCTCAGTTAGTTGAAAAATATCCTATTGCCCAAATTTATGAATTTATCATGTATACTCTTTGAGCCAAATTAATCAATCTTATCTTGAATTTATTCTTCTGTGCTCTTTCAGCACATAGTCCTTAAAAGAATTCCTACATTCAGCAGAACACACTGTTAACTAATCTTTAACTGTAGCCGTAAACTAATTTACAGCAGGGGAAACAAACAGTCTGTGGGTTTATTATATAGCTAAATATTAAACCACAGAGAAACCACACATTAGAACATAATTCCCTTTCTATGGTTTTGTGCTCTGACATCACAATTGCAGCTATGGACCACAAAAGGGAGTAGAAAATAGTATGACTTTGTGATTTGCTTGATCATCATTCTAGAAAATATACAGAAGCACTGGAATCTGAACCTAGATCTCTCAATTCTGAGGCCAAAGCTCTGCCCATTGGGTCCAACTGTCATCAATATCCACATGGATTCCAGACTGCAACTGGAGCCAAAGTTTTAAACTGGGAGAAAATAACCTCTTGGTCCACTAGTTTCAACTAGGGGTGTGCACGGACCCCCCACTCCGCTTCACTTTAAGATCCGCCATTTTCGGATCGGCCCGCTTCGCCCCGCCCCCACTCCACCTGTGCCCACTCCACTCCGCTAGGAGCTCCGGATCCGGATCGGAGCTCCGGTCCCCCTCCATAGGGGGGGTTACCGGGCCCTGCCGCCATCGCCGCCCATGCAGCGACGGCGGCAGAGCCCGGTAAGGAGGAGGGGGCCCTTACTTGCCTCCGTCCGTGGTCCGTCGCCGTCTTCAATTGAGCCCGTGGTTCCACCAGGAAGTCTGGGCCGCAAGTGCGGCCCAGACTTCCTGCTGGAACCACGGGCTCAATTGGAGACGCTGATGGACCGCGGACGGAGGCAGGTAAGGGAGAGGAGGGCGGGGGGGGTTACCGGGCCCTGCCGCCATCGCCGCCCATGCGGCGACGGCAGCAGAGCCCGGTAAGGGACCAAGGGGGAGGGGGGCCTTACTTGCCTCCGTCCGCGGTCCTTCACCATCTCCAATTGAGCCCGTGGTTCCAGCAGGAAGTCTGGGCCGCAGGAAGTCTGGGCCGCGGACGGAGGCAGGTAAGGGAGAGGAGGGCGGGGGGCGTTACCGGGCCCTGCTGCTGTCGCCGCATGGGCGACAGCGACAGCGGCAGGGCCCGGTAAACCCCACTTACCTTTCCGGCGGAGCTCCGGATCGAGGCGAAGGATCCGCCTTCACCTCGATCCTCTTCGCCATGCTCCGCCGGCCCCCCAATCCTCTTCGCCTCCGCCTTAAGGGCAGGCGAAGCCCCCCGCTCCGCTCCTGCTTCTCCGGTCCGATTAGAAGTGGAGCACATCCCTAGTTTCAACTATACTTGTTTAGGCTAAGATGGCTGCAGAATCACTCACAGAACAATTTAGGAATTCAATCTAGATTATATATGAAGGCTGGCATTCTTTGTATCTCAATATGGTTATGTGTAGTGCAGTCCTAAAGTTTTAGCACATAGGGTAGTTTAAGCATACTGTCTCTCATTCAGGACTCTGCTCCTGAGAGTGGCATTGTCAGGAACCCCAGGGCTGACAAACGATCCAAAGGACTGGGAAAGATGTTTAGACAGAGGATGGAGAGCCATCTGACAGGGATGTTGCATATCCTGCACCGAGTGGGGAGTTGGACTAGATGATCCCAAGTCCTTGCCAATTCTATGACCCAATGCTGCAACAGTGCCACCATTCTCAATTTGCTTGGAGTAGGCAAGAAATAATTTTCAGTTTGTGCACAGCTTACTTTCTTGATTGAGAAGGCACATTTAGGTTGCAATCCTATGCATGCTTAATCAAAAAAACCATGGCTGGTTGGGGCATGCTGGGAATTGTAGGTCTTTTTTCCTGACTAAACATGCATAGGATTGTTTCCTAAGACACTCAAAAGTCTAGACGTGGTACTCCTGCCATCCCTAGGCAAGAGAAAAATGAGTATGGTTTAGACCACAATGTACAATCCAGGTGAACATGCTGCTTTACTTCCTACCTTAGGGGAAAACATGGGCAGTTCCCTGATGGCAAGTGTAGAATGGGAGGCTTACCTATACCTGAAAGCTGGTTTCTACTGGGAGTTGCTTTGGGAAGAGGCTTATTATGCATTTACTTCTCTAAGAGGTTGCCACAAGCCCCGATTAGGCACGCTGGTCTACAAGCCTGCCTCAAAATCACAGCAGAGATGTACTAACTCTTCCACACTAAACAGATCACATCTTTAACTGGTTTAAGTTAGGATAGTTCCACTGAAGGTGCACACATCTATTTCCAGCTTAGCAGCTGGGTCCAGTTCCCACCACTGGAACGTGTTTATGTCATATGCAAAACATGAATAATCTCAACAGTACAGATTAGAAGCCAAGCCATGCAAAAGACAAGGGAGTAATTAGTGTGACTAAAGGGCAACAAAATATTTTCCAACTAATTGCTGATGAGGGAATCTGATAGTATCTGAAGCATGTAATCCATCAGTAAGAGAGGGGAACGGTTCCAAGGGCACCTAACAAGGAATATTAGATAATATATGCTGCAGTAATGTATGATACTTCACAGGCAAGGTCTGTGTCAGAGTATTTTTGACCCTAAATTGGACATACTATTTCAACACAAATGACTACAGAGTCTATGAAAGAGGAAACAAAGGCAAAGAGAAAGCTGTGTAAGGGTGAAAAGTTGCTCCATAATGAAAGAGACACAGACTGGGAATGAACCGACTGTCTTTACCATGGCACATTTTAAGTTTCTTTGTTTTTAAAAAATATTCCAATGTAGATCAAAACCATTTTACTGCTGAAATGGCTGGGAAAATTAAAACTGCAATTTAGAAGGGTGACAGAATATATCATTAGACAACATTATAACATACAACCAAGAGCTGAATGTACAGTCTTATTTTTTATTTTCCTTGACCTGTGAGAGTTTGTATATAATTACACTAACAAGTAAACTAGTTTTGACATTCAATAATTACGAACAAAATTATGAAAAATACTATCCATCTATCTGCTTGATTATAATGGAGAAGACTCAGTAAGTTATTTATTGTATGTATGAAATCATGGAAAATCTGTCTCCCCGCCATGTTATACAGATCCAAAGGCAGCTCATCCCCTAAAGGACTAAGCACATTGATCTGGCAAGAATAGCTGTAGGTCTATCTAGTCCTAATCAGTTTCTTTGATGGTCACAGCCGGACCATCTAATCTGTTATCACACATGACCCAGACAAGTTCACAAGAAAACAACATTAAAGCACTAATGATGCAGGGAAATCTACACTTCTACAGATGCAACTGTCAATAAAGAAATTAGCCCAGTTATACCAGAACAGTTAACTGCAAATATTACTGTTACTGAAGCATAGGTAAAGTGCCATTGTAGCTTGCTAAAGAATGACGAAGAATGACAGCAGAATGACGAAGGCTAGTCCAGGCCCCTAGAGACGTATGGGCATTCGAAACGGATGGGAAATGAAAGAATGTTGACTCCATACTGACATATCCTAGTTATTTCATAATGATTTTATTGATTTATGTAACAAATATATCAATAATATAAGAACATAAGAAGAGCCATGCTGGATCTAGTCCAGCACTTTGTTCACATAGTGGTCAACCAGCTGTCAACCAGGAACTCACAAGTAGGATAGCATCCTACTGCCCATGTTCCACAGCAACTAGTATATATATGTTTACTGCCTCTGATACTAGAAATAAATACTCATGAAGTAACCTGGCTATGTCAGTGTGGAGTCCATTTCCCATTCATTACATGACTTCATTACAATTTTATTGATTTGTTACTTTTATATCTCGACTTTCCTCCAAGGACCCCAAGAAGACATACGTTATCTTCTTCCTCTCCATTTTATCTTTGCAACCCTGTGAGATAGGTTAGGCTGAGAGTCAAGGGCTTTCTAGAAGTCCTCCTAAATTAGCATGCAAAATATCTGCAAGCCAGCTTTCTTTCCATGGAATGAGCAGTAAATGTATTTTGTACCCAATGGCTCTATTACCCCTCTCCACCTGTACCTAACCTGAAAGTAATAATGTTTATCACTTCATGCTCAAAGCACTTTCCATACATTTCCTCAGTAAATCCTGATAACGTCCCTGCAAATTAGGTCAGTATTGTTGCCATGTTGCAGGTGGATCATCTGCCTATAACCAGCAAGTGAGGTCACATCATGACTGAGGTGAACAGAGGATGGATATTTCCCTGCTTGCACTCTTTGCCATGAAGGCCATCTTTCCCAACCTGGTGCCCTCCAGATATTTGGACTACAGCTCCCAGAATTCCAGTCCATTGGGCATGCTGGCTGGAGCTGATGGGAGTTGTAATCCAAAACTTCTGAAGAGCACCAGGTTGGGGAAGGCTTCACTAGTATGCAAAGATATTTATTATTACTGCTTTTATGTCCCACCTTTTTTCCTCTTCCAAAAAGCTCAAGGCAATGTACATGATCTTCTCCTCTCCATTTTATCCTCACAGCAACCCTGTGAGGTAGGCTAGGCTAAGAGTTAGTGACTAGCCCAAAGTCACCCAGTGAGATTCATGGCTGAATGGGGACTAGAACTCGGATTTTCCAAGTCCCATTCCTACACTCCAACCACTACACCACACAGGCAAATGACACCCAGTCCTCCTTCCCTCTTCATCTCAGACACGTAGGACCTGCTTGTGTCTAATCAACAGCGCAAAGGCAATGTACGCTTCACCTATTCTAAACCTGAGTTCTAACACCGCAAATAGGCTCCAGGGCCCAAGACACGAGCAGAGCAGCCTCAGACAGCTGGAGAGAAGCATGCAGGCGCACACCCATCCCCCAAGGCCTCCTCTTAACGCGCTGGGGAAATGGCTCTTTGACTGGAGGCGCCCGCCCGCTGAATGGCTGCTTCTGGGGACGGGTCCTCATGGAAGGCGGGCTTGCGATCAGTTTCTCCGGTATCGATTGAGCCGCCCCCTCCCCTCTCCGCCCCAGCTTTCCATTGCTCAGGCCTATCTTGACCCTGTCCTTCCTAGCCGTGCTCGGCTGCACGTTCCACCTGACAGCACGTGACCTGGGTCTGGAGTGCAGGAACGCGCCCACCTTCTTGAAGGGCGGGAGGAGGAGAGGGAGGGAGGAAGGGCGGCTGGCTGGCTGGCGTGCCCGTCTCTTGCTTCCTCCCCTCCCCTCTCCTCCCTCAGACTGACCTTGTGCATCGCCTCCGCTGGTGAGGACAGCCAGAGCCAGGCCGGCGCCCGCCATGCGCAGCTTCTCCAGGTCCAGCCCCACCGAGCCCAGCCCGGTTCCTGCCATTGCTCCGGCTGTGTCCAAGGCGCAGAGACCCACAGAGAATGACAAGCAGCAGCACCCGGACCCTGGTTCCTTTTAGCCCCACCCCCGGCAGCCCTCCACCGCTGGCTCCGCCCACAGGGGCGGGGCTACCTGCTTGGCGCAGCCGCCAAGCACCGGGCACAGAATCCCTGCGGCAGGTTAGGTCTCTTGCGGTGCGCTCCAGCTGATGGAGGAGGCGGGCACGATGAAAGTACTGCTGCTTATCTGCAAGAGGCTGGTTCTCCGTAGGAGACCTGCGAAACTGCCTTTATACCACTGCCTGGGCAGCCTCCGACGGGGTTGGGGTGGCAGTGCGGCGCCCTGCAGTCCGTGAGAACGTCAAAAGAGCCCTGCTGGTCCAGACCAAAGGTCCCCTCAGGCTCCCCCGAGTTCTGCATCCTGTTTCCCACGGCGACCGTCCAGCTGCTTCTACGGAGCTGAGAAGCAGAGCGTGAAGGGCACAGCGCTCCCAGACTGCAGCCATCCCCAGCCTGGCTGGGGATGATGGAATTTGCAACCCATCCAGTAGAGGCTGGTGGTTCCGATGTCAGTGGGGCAGTGAATCCCCTCCGGGTTTCATTCAGAACTCTGAAGGAGCTATCCAAGCAGCAAAGCATGATGACAGCCTGCTTAAGGTTTAACAGTTTGGACAGCGCCTTTAAAGTTCTGACTGAAACCCGGAGCGGATTCACCAGCCGACTGGCATCAAAGCCACCAGCCTCCACTGAGTCCAACAGATCTGGAGGACGCCAGGTTGGGGAAAGCAGCCCTGCTACTGTGACGTCCCAGCAAATAGTATCCAGCGATTGCTCCTTCTAAAGCTTTGGTCTCAGTATCATAACGAATAGCCACTGATAGCCTTCTCCTCCTGTAGTTTTGTCTCCATTTCGCTATCTACTGTGGCAGTGAAATTTGTACATTGGATTGGATCCAGACTTAGTCATTCAAGCCTCTGGCAATAGAATTAAACCTGTAGACTGCCAAGTTTGAATTCCTCAACAGGTTTAATTCTGTTGCCAGAGACTTGAATTGGGATATCACTCCACATCTGTTAATTCGCTTACCTAGTGCCAGGATGTTTGTTTTCAGCAACACTTGTACTGTAAATGTTCACTGTTAATACTATCAACAAAGAGTCTTGTGGCACCTTAAAGATTAAAAAAAAATTCTCCTGGCATAAGCTTTCATACAACTTTATCTCTACAAACTGAGGCTGCAATCCTATACATGTTTAGACAGAAAAAAAGTCCAATTTCCAGTGTGCCCCAGCTAGTATGGGTGCCTGGAGGGATGCTGAGAATTGTAGGACTTTTTTTTGTCTAAATGTGCATGGAGTTGTTCCTTAAAACAAAGAATTATCATACAATGCAAAAGGCATTTTGGTATGCTTTTTTGCAGTGTATGGTAAGTGTATGTAGAGATAACATTTAATTATAAGACTTTTGGATTTTGTTTATTTTTACCAGTTAACTTATCCCAATTGATTAGTTGTTTTGCAGATTGAGTTGGGATACATTTCTTGCTTGAAATGGTGGGAAACATGTCCTTTTCAAAGTGTTAATGTTAACTGCTAATAATGCGATTGTCACCATCAGTACTTTATGCATTGGATTTCCTTCTGACTTCACTGTTTACAATTGCTTCCCCCTCCCACCCCCATACGTAGTGTATAAAAAACCTAAAACTTCCCATTGTACTCCATGCATCTGATGGACTATAGCCCACAAAAGCTAATGCCAGAATAAATATGTTGTTCTTTAAGGTGTCACAGGGTTTTGATCTGGATCCAACCCATTAATTATGTGTTGTCTCTACATCATGCATAGTTTCACAAATATCTGTCATGATAACACTTCTTCCTCCCCCTGCCCCTGAGTAGTTGCCTTTTTTCAAAACTTTTATCATGCAGTTTTCCCCGCCTCATTCACAGAATTTTACAGCGGCCCAGACAGCATCAACTTCAACTTATAACCCTCCCATGTTTTTGCACCATGTCTTCCATCCTTTTTCTTACCACAAAAGAAACCTATTACAGAAGGAAAGACGGAATAGCTGCACAGCGTTGTTTGATTTGTTATGCTGTCTGGAAGCACCCAGAGAAGCACCAAATGCTTTAGCTTTTCCTTGCAGGAAAAGTGCTTCAGCTCCTCTCCCATTTGGATTGCCTTGTTCTGCACCTTTTTCCAGCTCAATTTAATTGGGAGACAGTGACCGGGTTCACACAATCATGAAGGAGGAAATAAGCCACAGTGGCTTATTCACCCCAGCACGTGTTTATCACATGCCAGGGGGATTTGCATAATGACCCTCGGCAGCGTGGCCTGCTGTGTCATTTGAACTCAGCCAGGGTGGGTTGTTGCCATGGGTAACAAACCACTCAGAACCATGAGCTGTTGTAGGCCTCTGAGTGGCTTTTTCCTCATGGCAACATGCCACCCTGGCTGGGTTTGCACAACACAACAGACCCTGCTCCTGAAGGTAGTTATGCAGATCCTCCCAGCATGTGAGAGGCATGTGCTGTGGGGGCAGGGGGAATAAGCCACTGTGGCTTATTTCCCCTCTGCGATTGTGTGAACTGGGCCAATGACTGGGTTTTCACAATATGAGCGTGTTTAATAAGTCATGGTGGCTTGTTAGCTCATGTGCCAGCTGATTATCCTCATTACCTCCTCCAGGTGTGGGTAATTAACCCACTGTCTGTTGTAAGGCTGCTGGTTGGTTGACCACTCCAGCCACCCAGCCTTGCCAGGTTCAGATGTCAAGACAACCCAAGCCCAGTGAGGGTAAGTAGGGAAACCATCTGCCACGTGCAGAGTGGCTAAAAAGCTACTGTGGCTTATTAATCACCCCTTGTCTCATGCAAACTAACCCAGAGAGCGATTTCCTATTGAGCCAATATCCTAGGCAGGTATGGATTGGGATATGGCTTGAATGAAGCAGTTTTGAAAAGAAGCACACACAATGTATTGGGAAAGAACAAAAGTGCCCCATCCGCTCTCCTGTAGTACATTTCAGTTTGGATCAGGTTAAGGCCCAGTATTGTGTTCCCTGCATCTTTTCATTAGTATTTTAGTCAATTTTCATTTACGTCAGATTGACCACACTCTTTACATGAATCACAGTCTAGGAGACCTAGCAGCACTGACCTACTGAATGTTTTTGAAGAGTGGAAACATGTTTGTATACATAATGGTTGTATTCAAGAGGGTTGGGGAAGGAATTGACGAAAGCAGTGATGTGGAAGATTGGATGAATCTCTCCCTGTCTCTCCACATACACACGCACTAGTGCACACATAATGAAAGATTGGATGCAGATCTCTCTTTCTCAGAAAATGTAGGTTGTGGCTAAGAATGATGTGTGACTGCTATATCTATCCTAACTGTAAAAATAATAATTCCTCACCTATGACTGAAATTTCAGGGAAGTTGTTGATTTTGTTACTACCATGGCTCATTCATATACAATTGATTTCATTTCCTCAACTCTGGTCTCATTACCTGGGCCTTCTAATCAAAATTACTTCACTGGCTTCAGATAATTAGCTTCAGTCAGCTCACTCATGCCCAGCTTCAAGCAGCAGCCAAAAACTGCATTAAGAATCCAAGACTGCTAAACCAGGTTAGATGAAAATGTTGTTTTTTTAAAAAAAGAAAGAAAAGTTGATAGTTGGATGTTAAAACTGCACCTAAATCTCCAAATCACCTAATTATGCAGCCTTGTATATAACATGGGACAGGAGAAGGGCCATGCGTCTTAAACCTTTCATGACCTCGTAGAAGACATCATTGCAACAGCAGGAGCTGTTTATCATCTCCATCACCCTCTGGGACACCCTGACCAGATATGCAACTACATTCATCTACTGACCTCACTTGCCCAATAATCTCAGTTACAAGACACATAAGCTTTCATGTCAATATATCATTTTCAGAGAACGTAGGATTCCACCAGTTTTGGCCAGACGGGGATGGAACCCAAAATTCAAGGCACTTCTGAGCTTTTTGAAATGAAACGTATGTTTTCTTCTAGAAAATGGTTCTGACCTCAGTTATGGTGTTAGGTCTTTAGGGCATGGTACAATAACTCATTCGAAATCCCATCAGATGGAGCGGACTATGTAAACATGTATAGGGTTGCGCTATTATAGACTGATTTTAGAATCCTTTGAATTATTAACAGGAGCAGTAGTTTAGTCAGGAGGAGTCCATCAACACAAGAGAAGGGGCTGACATTTGCCCTAATACCTGATGTTTCCAGTGGAAAAGCAAATATGTACACCTGGAGAGGGGGGGAACACTCTAACTCATTCAACCTTAATCTGTACAGGTATTCAACAGTTGCTCTGCCCCACTATATCTAACCTACAATATTTAATCTAAGAAGCTCGTACTCTCATCAGACTGTCCTGAGTCTGGCTAAAGCGAAAGTTTTCTTTAAGCTATGTAAACATATATAGGATTGTGGGACTATTACCATAATTAGGGTTGTACTTAGAGATTGATTTTAAAATCCTTTGAATTATCAACATGATCAGTAGTTTAGTCGTAATCAGGAGGAGCCCTTCAACACAAGAGAAGCAGTTGTCATTTGACATGATCATTGTCTATTACCTGATATTTCCTGTGGAAAAGCAAATCTGTACAGGGGCCCACCACATGAAAACCAAGGAGGCACACACACACACACAAGCTTAAGTTAACCTATACAGGTGTCCAACAGTTGCTCTGCCCAACAAGACCCAACCCATTATATTTGATCTAAGAAACCTGTCCTGAGTCTGGGTAAAAACTAAAGTTTCCTAGCCTTGCTTGCTAAAAGGTTTACAGCAGGTTTACAGCAAAGGTTTTCTGCCAAACACACAAAGTCTATTTAATCAAATTTGGAGCCTGAATCACATAGGTGAGATTTCAGCTAACTGCCGGAAGGGGGTCGTCCTTCTTGTTCCCGCAAAATCTACTACCTTGAAAACATTGAATTTAGACACTGCTACTGATAGGATTAATCCAGGCTGCAGAGCAGGAGGTTTTTGTCCTAACTTTTGGAAGTGAGTTAGTATAAATATAGCTTGGTCAACACATTTCTTGGTTTTAAAAGTGCTCATGAAGGAAGATGCAAATAAGTTGTGAAACCTCATATCTTTTCAAATGTTCTATTAGCCTAGCTGGAGGCAAGATAGAGTGTATATAAGCTGAGATGACTTGTCACTTCACCTGGCATACGTCACATCATTCAGAGATCATGATTAGGTGCATCACGATTCATCTCTGGACTGACACCACTTCAGCTGTTTATATGCATAGAATTTTAGGATGTTTTTAAAATGTTTTTAGGATATTTTAAAAATGTATATTATGTTTTAATTCAGTTTTATGTATTTTATATTTTCTGTTGTTCCCCGCCTCGATCAAAATGGAGAGGCAGGTAAGAAATAAATTGTTGTTGTTGTTGTTATTGTTATTGTTGTATAATGGCACCCATAAGCTGCTTTTGTCCATGGAATGACTTCTGGACATATTTGTTCTCCTTCGCAAACTACTGAGAGTTACAAAGTTCTGGCTCCAGGCCACATAACCTGTTCCACACCAATTTCTCTGCTGTAGTTTGTCTGTCTCAGCACAGAAGCCCTGTGGGTTCCAGAGGTCTCTACAACCTAGAATATGGTGGACTCCCTTTTCCTCCCAAGGCATTGTTGCTGCTATGTGGGCGCATATTAATACAGTATGGCCTGTTTTCTATAATGCCATTCTGAGCCATGTACCAATGTATAGTGCTACAAAATAATAGGAGAATTGGAGGATATTTGCAAGGTCACATGGGCCGTTTCTAGAAAATGCGATTTCTCTCTCCCCCTCCCCCCCCCCCCACTTAGGGACATACATGCACACCTGAGCAGATTGAAAACTATGCAGTTATTTTGTGGGCGGTTTCTCTCCAGTTTCTTACAGTAGATTTACGGACATGAGAAAACTTCCCTGGACACCTCCCCCAAACATTCTAAACTTCATTGCCTTTGAAAGCAGAATGTGGCAAGAAAGAAAGACTGATTTAACTCTCTGTTTATCACTCCTCAAAAACAACTACACAGGTGCAGTTCTTTGCTGCAAATTAAACACCCTGTAGTTATTCAGATCTGAGGTTAATGGACATGTAAAAGTTGTGCCCCCCATGGCAAATAATAATGAATGACTATTCAGCCTGGTCAGCGATGGTTAGCAAGTGGAGGACATATGTCTATTTATTGCCCATAGGACCAGCCCTGTCCCCCTGCCCAAGGTGAAAATGTAAAGACGGGGAAGAAAAGTTGCCAGACTGGTTCTGCAGGCTGAAGTCAACCATAATAGTGTACTGCTTGTCCATACTGAAATCACTAGTGCAGAGGGACTAGGCATTCATGCTCAATGCAGGAATCCACCTGACAGAGTGGAACACACTGACAGAGGGTGTGAACAGCTGCCTCCTGAATGCCTCTAGTGTGGGAGATCCCATGACCTCCCTAGGTAATTGGTTCCATTGTTGTACTGCTCTAACAGTCAGGAAGTTTTTCCTGATGTCCAGCTGGAATCTGGCTTCCTGTAACTTGAACCCTTTATTCTGTGTCCTGCACTCTGAGATGATCGAGAAGAGATCCTAGCTCTCCTCTGTGTGACAACCTTTCAAGTTTTTGAAGAATGTTATCATGTTTTCCCTCTGTTTTGTCTTCTCAGGGCTAAGCATGCCTAGTTCTTTCAGTCTTTCCTCATAGGGCTTTGTTCTATCCTAATTCTAGAAAAGAGTATGCCAATGGCCATGCTGGCTGGTAATGGTGAGATTTGCAGGGGAATCACTAAATGAGCAATTTATAGCACACTCATGACTGGCCACTCCAAGAAGTTTGTGGGTTGATTTCATGATGTTGTAAACAAACAGGATGTCTCCTGCCCTTTCACCCAGCAATCCTGTGTTTTTATAACACAGAGATAATCCAATATCTATTTTATGATGGGTTTTTATTCCACCAGTAGGTAGTGCTGTTTCATTGTAACCTATGATTTTCAATGACATTCTCTTTTTGATTAAAAATCACTTTTGCTGTTTGTTGCCATCTGAAGGAGCTCATTTCGAATGTGAAAAGATCCAAGACCTGGTAAGAAAGCAGGTGTCCCCCCACACACACAATGTAGGGAACCTCACAGTCTAAGGCTGTAGCTAGATCTAAGGTTTATCCCAGGATCATCCCGGGTTTGTCCCTGCCTGAGCGCTGGATGCCCTGTGTGGCACTTAGATTAACAGGTTTGACCCCAGGACAATCCTGGGATAAACCTTAGGTCTAGCTATGGCCTAAGACATCTGGAGGGTACTAGGTTGGGGGAAGGCTACTCTAAAGGAAGAAGAAGACGAAGACAAGGGGAAGTAGGTGGCCCTAAGTTGTTTGTCTGCAGTTTTCTACAGCCCCACAATCACTTCTGCATATCATATTCTCCATACTGTCTATATGGTCAATGTGCTTTGGGAGAATGAGAATTTCACTTGCTCTTTCTGCATCCTTAAGGAAGGTGTGGTGTTAAGGCCAGCAAGCCTTAGCTTACAATTTCCCTGCTTTTCAGTGCCTGGTTGAAAGCCATGTAGCCTTAACTGTATATTTTGTAAACTGTAGATTTTTATATTGAATTTATTCAATATAAACCGCCCAGAGAGCTTCGACTGGGGGGCGGTATATAAATGTATTAAAATAAATAAATAAAATAAAAATATTAAGCATCCACCACCAGTCCAGGAATTGATGACCAGCCTGTCTCTTCCCATATTTGTAACTGAGAGACCATACTATTACAGCTGTTTGCTGGTAATTTCTTCATTTTGCTGGCTAATAGTCCATGATAGCTGGCTGATGGTGGAGCTAAACCTTAGGTCTGGTCCCCTAATAGCTGGGAATCTCTCAAGTTTTTTTGAATGAAATACCCACCAGAGATTGGAGAAGGTGACAAGCCTCCAGCTGAGAGGAGGAGGTTGCTTATATGTGAGCACGCCCACCCATGCATGTATGTAAAACAGGAATGGGCAGTTTGAGGTGAGGAAGATAATCATGAGTGGGTTGGTGAAACACTTTAGGGTACAGTATTGCGGTCTAGGGACTTGATATGTTCTAGGGGTTCTGCTGCCCTGGAGAAGTTCCTATTGCCTCCACTTGCATTGTTATAGACAAAGCAAGTATCACAGTTAATGTAAGACCCTCCGGCACTCTCTCCACAAAAGGAAATGAAACTAGTAGCATAGTGGAATGTCTCATAGCTCAGGGATGTAAAGGGTGTACAACAATAACAGTTACGCATTTGTACCTCAAAACGTTGTGTCAATTTCAAAAGTCAGCCATGACCTCAAAACACAGCTATGCCTGGGGCTCTGCTTTCTGTAGAAAACACTGTTTTTTCTTGTCCCCACTGCATTTAAATAGCATTTTGTTTAGATATATACCCCCCTCTCTAGTTTGACTCATTTCCTTGCACGTATTATTAATAATTTCCCCTCTCCCCCCCCCACCCCATTTCAGAAAATATAATCTTGGCAATAACTTGAAAGCTCGGAGGGGACGAGGGGAGAGAAGGGCGAGGCCTGGCAAGGAAAAGGAGTCAGTTCCTCTGCTTCAGATGAGAACGTTGGAAGGAAGACAGAAAAACACGCCCCGTCCTCCCATTCCCAACCAACCCTGGCCTCCCTCCTCCCGTCCCGGCTGGACAAGTTAGAGAGGCGGAGCACTTGATGGGCTTGCGCCCCCCCCCAAGAAAACATCTGGCAGTGGCTGGAGGGATTAAAAACTGGGCTCCCCTTCCGCAGACTGTTCAGAGCACCTCCGGCCTCAGAGTGCTCCCGGCGGTTGGGAACCATCACGGAAATGTTGCTCCTGCAAATACTCCTCCTATCTCGGGCTCTCTGCCACTGGGTATATGGTGCAGGTAAGTGGGAAGGCATGGCTCGCCAAGGGTCTTTCTTGACGGAGGGCTCTTAGCTCTGTGCGTTTCGATGCTAAGCATCCAAAGCTATTCTGTCCTCGTCTTCTTTTCTCTTAATGGATTTCTAGGGGTAAGAAGACGAAAAAAATTGAAAGAAATGGTGTGAAAACATGGGAGGGCTTCAAAGAGCAGACATTGTCATCTGGACCCCCAGGCAGGGTGATCATAGAATCATAGAATAGCAGAGTTGGAAGGGGCCTACAAGGCCATTGAGTCCAACTCCCTGCTCAATGCAGGAATCCACCCTAAAGCATCCCTGACAGATGCTTGTCCAGCTGCCTCTTGAATGCCTCTAGTGTGGGAGAGCCCACAACCTCCCTAGGTAACTGATTCCATTGTCATACTGCTCATTTCTCATACTGCTCATTGTCAGTTGATTCCATTGTCGTACTGCTCTATGATTGCACCATAAAAGTCCTGTCCGGAAACACCTTATAATTGCTGCTGGCGAACAATATTATTTATTTTATTTATATCCCACTTTTTTTCCTTTAACGATCCCAAAGCAGTGTACATAATCCTCTTCCTCTCCATTTTATCCTCACAACAACAACCCTGTGAGGTAGGCTGGGCTGAGAGTCTGTGAGTGGCCCAAAGTCACCCAGGGGATTTCCATGGCCGAGTGGGGACTAGAACGTGGATCTCCGGACTCCCACACTCTAACCACTACACCACGCTGGCTCTTTGTTTTAGGGCTGGGAACTGTGTACACTCAGGATAGATTGCTGAAGCTGAGAAGAGAACTTTTAAGTACAGGGGTTTGTGGAGGGAGGCTGGATGAGCAGTGCTTAGAGCTCCGTATCTCTCCTTCCATAGTAATGTGCATGTTCTCTAAGATTTTCTGTCAAGACTCTTCTCCATGTATTTCCTCAGAGATCATCAGCAAGGGAGAGGGCTTTCTTGTCAGTGGCAACCTGGTTTATGGCATGCACTCCTCAAAACGATTTGCCTGGTGCCAACCATGCTATCATTTGGGTGTGAGGCAAACTCGGTTTTATTTACTGGGCATTTTAATAGATTTTACTGATTTAACTGAGCAAGCTTTTGGCTATAACCTTTAACATGGCTATTAGGGAGTTAAGCCCCATTGAATTCAGTGGGATTTACTCCTGAGTAAATGTGCAGATGATTGGGCTGTTAGTCTGTTTTAAAGCTTTAGCTGGGGTTTGTGTGTGCTTTATATGCTGCACATCTCCCAGAAATCTGATATGACAAGGGGGCGGGATAAAAAATGTTTTAAATAAATAGAACAAGGGTGTTATGAAATCTAGAAAGCAAGAAAAAAGCAGGATGATGGATATTTGGGAAGCCTAGCCAGGATTTGTGAGTCTTCAATCAAAACAGCGAAGTGTCTGACAAAAACAGCAGTGTGAGACACGGAAAGCAGCAACAGGGAACTAAAAATCAACTTCTGTCTTGTGTTTAAGTTCCTGTTATGGAACAGCTGCTCCCATTCCAACCAGGACAGACTTTCCCAATTAGAAATACCAATTTTGTTCTATGGAAATAAGGAATGATCCCTTAAGATATGGCACATCTACAGGAGTGGCCTGCCTGTTTCAGTGGATCTTGAGCAATGACCCCCCCCCTCATATTCTTCCTTGCAGCTCGTTCCCATGTGCTCTTCTCGCAGTCATCCTCATTCCACACAAGCCCAGTCCAGCTGCCCACTCTCCACTGTTTGATGAATGCTACTCTCAAACTTGAATGCAACTTCTGCTTTATTAAGAACTCAGCATCAGGAATGTGACCTCTAAAGGCACCTTCTCCTCCACAGTGCTATGATAGGCCAAGCCAACTCTCTACTCTTCTCCTCCACCTCTTCTTTGAAGCAGGACCCCACCTCTGCTATATGGGAAACAGAGCAGGGAAGGGTTGGGATAAGAAGTTACAGCTAGAGAGTGACCATGTTGGCACGTCAAGTTTAGGCCAACAATCTTGGTTTGTTAAATGGCATTGTGAACGAGCGACATACTAGTGCGCAGAAACCTTCCACTCCTGTTTTGTTTCTCCCGTCATGTGAGCACGTAAACAAATCAGGAAGGGGGGAATCTTATGTTACATCAGAAACCAGGATGACAGTTTATTGTGCTTAAACAAACCAGGATTTATAAAGCCAACTTCTAACCATGGTTCAAGGCTGGCTTACAACCTTGGCTTGGGCACAATAAACCATAATTCTGGGTTTGGATGTAACATGAAGTGCTCACCTCCCTGGCTTGTTTACCCACTCACACAAAGTAGGAGTTGTAATGATAGTTTATAATTTTTAGTGACACTTTGTTAGAATTAAGGAGTTGGTAATTTGAGGACTTGCTCTATAGTCACTTGTTTCTGAGAGGCTCCTAACAATAAAGGTATATGCTAGGCTATTCCTCATTCCTCTAGTTTGTTTTTGGAGCCAGAAATGTTACATGGTGTCAGAAGTGAAGAATGGGGAGTATGCTGAATTAACTGGTAGCAGTTCTTCAGCCAAATGCACTTGTAGAAAGGTCTGTCCAAACTGTCAAAAATCTCATGAAGAAAGTCATTGATAGTGGTGGGGATTTGTACAAGTTCTAGTTGATTTACAAGACCATAGCATTGGCTTGGTTCCCTGCTTAACTCTTACTAGGAAGTTACATTAGAGCTAATTTGCCTAGTATGACCATGTGAAAAGGAGGACAGTGCTCCTGTATCTTTAACCATTGTCTAGAAAAGGGAATTTCAGCAGTTGTCATTTGTATGAATGCAGCACCTGGTGACATTCCCTCTTCATCACAACAGTTAACACTGCAGGAGCCCTGCCCTCTTTTGTATCTGGTCAAGAGGGCAGGGCTCCTGCAGCTTTAACTGTTGTGATGAAGAGGGAATGTCACCAGGTGCTGCATGCATACAAATAACACCTGCTGAAATTCCCTTTTCTGTACAACTTTTAAAGATACAGGCTCCCTGTCCTCCTTTTCATATGGTCACACTAAATTTTCCTATACTTCTTGATTTACTACAGCATAGCACCAATGACAGTCCCAGGAGGAGTAGCTGAAATGAAGATATTTAGACAAGATAGCCTGCGCCCTTCCAGAACTCAAACCAGGAGGCAAGAGTTGCTGAAGAGATTATTCTACTAGTACTTGGGAGTAGAAGGGTTGTAGAAAAGCCATATCCAAGGTCTTATGTGACACAAATGGTGAATGAAAACCTATTGTGCCGTAACCATAACGATATGAGCGCCATCCCAAGATGTCCCACGTATGTGTCAGAAGATACAGATCCTTGCTGCAATTAACCAACAGATAACTTATTCTGTTAAGAGGAATGTGACTGGTAACAAGGCCCAGTAAATATCCCAGATGGACTAACAATGAGGTGTTCTACCAGGAAGATAAAACCTCCAGAATGACTTAGAGATACTTACAGTTAATATGTAGAGTGTGATTAACAGGTAGAGATAATTTCTATGGATAACAGTTTATGCAGTAATTTCAGGCTCTAAGGGATGTTGTGATAATTTACTCTCATTTTTATTGTCAATTAACGATTAAGGGGGAAGATGTCATGTGTCCCTTTGAGCCCTGGCTTCTCTACCCCACTGCTATGACTCTATCTTGGCATGGCTGCCCCTTACCTCTTTCTCAAAGGCAAGCAGATGCCTGCGATTTAGCAAGACCATGCTGGATCCAACCAAGGGTCCATCTAGTCCAGCATTCTGTTCACAGTGTCTGATCAGCTGTCCACGGGGAACCCATAAGCAGGACATGAGTGCAACGACACCCTCCCGCCCATGTTCCCCAGAAACTGGCGTCTATAGGTTTACTGCCTCCGATACTGGAAGTGGCATTTGTCCAACCCAAGACATGTACTGAGGCTACCTCTAACTATCTCAGCATAGCTCTTACCAGCTTGACCATACAGGGCCTTAGAAGCAAAAGGTCAAAAAGATGCCACACTTATGCTCTGTTTTTTGTTTTGTTTTTAAATGGCACATGAAGGGAGGGCAGCTGCAAGGAAAGGCCCTTGCAATCTGCTTCCTAAAGCAACAGCTTCACCTTACTCCATGGTAAGACCAGCCCTATGACCACACAGTGCTGGTATTTCATGCAGGCAGCTGGTCCCCGCTCTATAGGTGGCTCCCTATTCCCTCTGCAATGGGGGGAAGTCGCAGCCTCATCTCCCCACCCCCACCCCGTAGTTCCTTTTTTGCAGTTGAGCAAAAAAAGGGGCTACAGGAAAGGGTGGTGCCAGCCTGTCTGGGGAAATATAATGGGAGGGCAGCCAGCCAAGTAGTGCCATATTCAGTGCTGTGGGCCGGAAAGCATCTCTTGGGAGGGAGAAAGCAGACAGGGAACTCCTTCCTGCCTGAATGTGCAATGTTTTCTTTGGCAGCCTCTCAGCCTTTTCATTTGTGGTTGCACTTATGAGCATTAGAGAAAGAGAGAGGGTCAGAGTGTGAAAAGATGCCTTGCTGCTATTCCCCTTTTGCCCTATTTACAGGTGGGGGATGGCAGGAGTTTGGATTGAGGCTCCGTCATTTAGGCATAGCCGTAGGGTCCAGATTTTTATTCTCTGCATCACCTGTCTCTCGCCTTGTTCTGCTTTCTCGCTCAGATTCTCATGCCTTCACCATGGTCCAGCTGGCCTACTTTCCGGAGAAAGGTGTCGTTGATTTTGCCGGGAATGCCACTCTGGATGGGACCCTCACCCATAGCCTGGGGAGCCACCAGGGGCAATTAAATGTGAGTCAGCTGCTCTCACTGGAGTCTTCAGACGTTTGGAAGCAGAGGAAGGACAGCCTGCATGAATACCTAGAGTTCTTCAAGGGTGTGGTCACACTTGTTGCTCAAGAAAGGAATGTACGATGTGAGTAAAGGGGTGGGGAGCAGGATGGAAATGGCCGTAGTAGTTGCCACAAAAATTGCTTAGGAAGATGGTATTGCCAAACACCAAAATCTGGGAAATAATAATACCATTGGTTAAATAATATATCCAGGGATTTGCAAAGGGGGAAACTATGATGCCATGTACCAACAGTCAAACTTAGCAACTTGTGGCCTTTTAGATATCGTTGGTCTACAAGTCCCATTATCCCTCACCATTGGCAATGCTGGCTAGGGATAGAGGGCTGGAAAAGAACCAGAAAAATTCAAAAACAAACAAACACGGTTCCCCCTTCCCCCCCCCCCAAGCCTTTTTTGTTTTTTCCCTTGAAAAATAGGGAAAATTGAAAATGTGTGTGGGGGGAAGGATTATGGGATGCTTTATTTTAGCACGATGAATAAAATGTTTAAGACAAGGTGTTCAAATGTTTACTTCTCCAAATGATTTCTAAAAACTATGTACAGTATCAGATTATCACAATTTCTGTGCACCAAGGACAAGCAAGTCCTAGGTTCCAGACTGAGACAACTCTCAAATGCAAGAGCAAGATGCATTTCTGCCTCTAGGGGGCAGCACTGCCATTGAAGCAGAGGCTGAAACTGATAGAGATAGCTATAGCTCAGAAAACAAGTCTGATTAAATTTCATGCATATTCATTGAATCTTAGTTCCCCCCCTTTTCTCATTTCTTTTTATGGGAATAGGTGCTCTATGTCTGCTTGACACTGTGGAGTAATGTTGATGGTTTCCTCTGTTGTTTTTTTAAATTATTTTTTGCCTGCTCCTCATAAACTTGCAAAACCAAAGAGGTTCCTAACAATTCAGGTGTTCCTAACAGTTCAGGAGCTTGTAGCTCCATTTGTTACCAAAAAGGTTTTTTTTTTTTAAAAAAGGGGGGGGGGGAGTAAATTCAGTTTGTAATAATTGTTTGAAAACACTGTACTTATAATATACGAAATGTAATAATTTTATGCCAGACCAGTGGGCTTTCTCCATGCTGAGTTCCATGTCTTTCTCAGCACAGGGAAAGGGACTCAGCCAGCAATGGAAGCAGCAGCTGCTTCTCTCAGTGCCATTGGAGTCTCTGGCTTTGCCCAGTGTCTCTGTAGGGTGCTGCACAAAGTTGGTAGCACTATTCCTATAGGACAGATACATTGTCCTATGGGGGTGGTGTGGTGGTGGTAATGATAGGGACCACATGAGGGGAAGCAGTGCCCTCTATTGGACAGCACTGTTTAGTCCACATTATTTTTCTAGGTGTACATCAAAGGGACTTGTTAAATAGGTATCTAAAAATGTAAAGTGAGAATGTAGTAAGATAGCTACTTCAAAACATGTGAATTGTACAGGGATGCTTTTGGGCGATCTAGCAGTTGTCATACAATAATGGGTGAAATAACTCTCAGGGTGAGCAAAGCACTCATTTTCCTCATATGCTCAGACAGGGACAGCTTCGCATATTATAAGTGTACGTGTGAAGAGAAACAAGGCCACGCATAGGGAGTTTCTTTCTAACATGTTCCTATTGGTTGCAGACCCCATACATGTACATTGTACTATAGGCTGCCAGCTTTTTGAGAATGTCACTAAGAGCTTCTATGAAGTTTTGCTCAACGGAACCGAATTCCTGAGATTCCATGCAACCAATCACAGCTGGGTGCCCTTAAGAGAAACTGAAGCAGCCAGCTATGCCAGTCTCAAGCTGAACGAATTCCCCCACAGCTCCACCAGCCTACAGTTCTTCCTACAGGAAACATGCATCAACTTTGTGAGGGAGCGCACCAACGTGGAAGAAGCCTTGACTGGTATGTAAAACAATGGTTATACAATAACTGAGAAGCAAACTCCTTCCCCCTCCCACTAGGCTGTTTTTACATGAGGCATTTATCGTGCGCTCATGATTGTTCACTCACCGAAGTTTGTAGGTCCTTTTCATTGCATCATCAACCTTCGCTCCCCCCCTCTTTTTTTAAGGTTTATTCCATCATTTTAAAAATTGCTGAAAAAGCAGTAACACAAAAAAGCCTGCCAAATATTTTCAAATGGTGGTGATAGGGAAGAGGGAGGCACATTGCAGAGATTTTTCCAGTGGTCAGGGCTTCAGGAGCCTGTCTTTGCCCCTAATAGCAGAATTATACCTGTATATGTGTATGTGTGTGTGTGTGTGTGTGTGTGTGTGTGTGTGTGTGTGTGTGTGTGTGTGTTCAGACAACACACTAAGCCATTAAGCTGCTAACCCTTTTGCAGTGAATGGTTAGTGAGCATGTTTAAACTGTGGTTATGTAGCCACCATAGTTAGGAATGGTTCACATGACACACTAAGCCATAATGCTTACCTCAAAATTCTTAACCATCATGGCTTAGTGTGTTGTCTGAACAGGGTCTGTGTTTGTATTGATCTGCATAGTCTGTTACAAAGGCAGCCCAAGACATTTTGCTGCCTGAGGTAAAGCCCTCCACCCCTGCTTTAACAGTGATAAGACAGCATCCTCCACCGGATCGTGAAGGCAGCAGGCCAAATTGGGAGGTGCAGAGCAGATCACATGGCACACAGGTCTCTCCTCCAACACCTTGCTGCCACCTTCCAGCATCTGCTGCCTGAGGAGACTTCTTCACTCTGCCTAATGGTAGGGCTGGCCCTGGTCTACTAGCTTCAGAATCCAGCTTTTCTTGGTAGTGAGAATACATGGCTGTACATCAACAAACATTTGCTTTTAGCATTCTCTCCCCTGCAAGACAAATGCAGTATCTGCTGTTGAGGATTGGTTGAAATGGCCCCAACTGGAAAGGAGGATGCACATCAAGCATACGGGGCTCCCCGCCAACAGATCATTACCCACAAGCAGGCCTAAATCTGCAACACTTTTATTAGAGTTACAGAGCTAGTTCAGTCTTTGATCCAAAAGATCTCAGCCCCATGTCCAACTGCTGAAGACTTAGGAAAGGCTCACACCATCTCTTTTTGCTTTACAGGGAAACGCAAAGGACGCCCTCATGCTCCCCTGGTGCTCGGTATCAGCATTGGCTCCCTTGCTCTAATAGGCCTAGCTGTCTGCATCTTCTTATGCACAGGTGGGAAGAGATAGCACTCAGCATTAACACATTACATGGACCAGCTGCTTTCCAAGTGGTTTAGCCAAGCTCAATGGAAGACTGCGATTCAACCCTTTACATCCGTGATTGACTTTCTGGGAAAGAAAAAGGTCTATGCAAACCTGTATCCCTTACCTCGTAGGTGAGAGACCTAGAGCAGCAGTTAATATTACTAGTGCCATGGGAGTCTTTTTATTTCCTTCCTGGACAAGTGACCGCTCTGCTCAGCCTTTATTTTACTATGATGCATTGTACATGAGGCTGCCTTTGAAGACAACCCAGAAACTTCAGCTAAAGCAACAAGACTGTGAGTTCTGCGAGCAGGTGTTATGACCTTATTGCACTGGTTCTCTCTTGCCTGCACTGGCTTCTGATTAATTTCTGGGCCCAATTCTAAGTGTTGGTTTTGACCTATAAAGCTCCATACTGCTTGGGATTTTGGTACCGGATGGAATGCCTCCTCCTGTATGTATCTATGTGTGCCTTAAGGTAGTCCTAGTCCAGGGACACCCTTCTTCATATGTCCTCTCACTCTGATCCTCAGAGGGTGGCAACAAGGGTTGCTCAGTGGTGGCGCCACACAGTGACCCCGTTCAGACAACACGCTAAACCATGCTGCTTAAACACTGGCCCGCTTGCATTGGCTGCCTATGTGTTTCTGAGCCCAATTCAAGGTGCTGGTCTTAACCTATAAAGCCCTACATGGCTTGGGACCACAATGCCTGATGGACCACCTCTCCCGACATGAACCTACCTGTACACTGCGCTCAACATCTAAGGTCCTACTCCGAGGGAAGCTCGGAGGATGGCAACAAGGGAGAGGGCCTTCTCAGTGGTTGCCCCCTGACTGTGGAATGATCTTCCCGATGAGGCTCGCCTGGCGCCAACGTTATCTTTTTGGCACCAGGTCAAGACTTTTCTCTTCTCCCAGGCATTTTAACAGCATTTAACAACGTTAAGTTTGTTTTTAATGGACCCCAGAATTGTTGTTTCTAAATGGATACTGTTGTTTTTATGTTTTTTAAATTTTTGTATACTTTTAATGTTTACTATTTTTAATTGTTGTAAACTGCCCAGAGAGCTTCAGCTGTGGGGCGGTATATAAATGTAATTAATTAATTAAATAAATAAAAATGGTTAACAGAATGCTTAGCCATGGTTTACGGTGTCGTCTAACACACGTTTCCCCTAACCATTTGCCCCGTTAACCAGTTAGGCTAACTAAGGAAAACGTAAACAACAAAGGGTTAATAGTGTTGTCTGCAAGCATTCCACATGTTAGCATTAACCACAGCTGAACGTGGTTAAGCTACCCACAAAGTCCAGAGTGTAGTCTGAAGCAGGCCAGTCTGTATCCCTTATTGAAGGTCTACTGTTTTAGCTCCTGTGGTGAGGTTTTTAACTATTGTACTTTGTTTGTTTCAGTTTTTGTATTATTTTTTATCATGTTGTGTCAGCATATGTCTGCTTGGCTTTATATTGAGCTGGATTTTGTTTATTGCAATCTTCTTGAATTGTTTTAAATTGCACTGTACAACAGCTAGAGAAATCTATTTATGAAGCATTTAAGAAACAATATTTACATGCTTTACCCATTATCAATGGACATAGGGGACAAACCCCAAAGCATAGCATAAAAATAATTAACATGCCTGGACCTCTTCTGGCTGTGTTTATCCCCACTCCTCTCATGTAGCATCCTGGAAGTGGGAATTATTGCAGCTACTATTTATTTCATTTCAACAGCACGAGTTATTGAGATGGGGTTTATGTATGGTTTTGAAAATGGAATTCACTGCCACAAGATGTTTTGATGACTACTGGGTCAGACAAATTAACGAAGTATAGGTATATCAGTAGCTATTAAACAGGCTGGCTAACTGGAACCTCCAGTCATCAGAGGTAGTATGACATTGACTATCAATTGTTGTAGGGAGGGAAACAGTGAGGGAGGACTACTGCCCTTATGCCCTGTCTGTGGGCTTCCTGGAAGCATCTACCTGGCCACTGAAGAAACAGGATGCTGGATTGGATGGGATTTTTTGGCCCGGACTCTAGAGTTGGACATTGCACGATTGATACCCACCCTTCAAAAATAAGTATCGTTAAGGTCACATTGCAGAAAATTTGATGTGGCAGGTGTTACTCATCATTTAAGGCCATATCACAGACAATTTGGTGTGGCAGGTATTACTTATTGCACCACAGCAGATCTTTGGCGTCTGTTCCCACACCCCAATTTTATAGCATAAAATGCACAAGTTCAACAAAGGCTATTAGAAACTATTACTTAGCCTCTCCTCTAAGCAGCACTTTTCTAGAAATCAGGATCGTTACTCTCCTTCTGTAGACACTCCTGAGAGTGCAGCAGCAAGTTCTTAACCAGCAATGTAATATTTAGGAGTAACTTCATGCATTTTATCCTTGCAACGGGACTAAGCAAGAAGCCAACTATTGTGAAACAGTTCCTTGCACATCATTCACAAGTCCTCTGATACCTACTTTGTTAAGCCTCTCTGGCTTATGCCAAAATTGTTTTTTGAAGAATAGAGGCATGCATCTTTCACTTTTGATGTGGCAGGGGCTTTAAAGAAGAACAGCCTTCTGCTGTCCTTGAAGGTCTGTTTGATTTATACATCAACGCCTCTAAAATATTTCTAATAATAAGGGGAAACAGGGGAGGAAAATGGCTTTCTAAATGTATCAAATGTTGATTTTCTGTTGTTGATAAAATCATTTTACCTTATAAACATCTTGTAGACATTTTCTAATGGTAGCCTGTCTCTAGTTTGCTATTCACAAAGACAGTGGTGGCATCCTCCATAACATATACCATGACAATACATCACCGCAGGTAATGCTTCAGTGGCTGTTATTTCAGATATTAACAGCCACCAGTACAGCACTTTCATCTTTAACATGGAAAATAAGAATTACTTCACTCTCAGGTCACTATCCAGTACAGGGAGGTGATCCAGGGGTAATGAGAAATTCCAATTAACTTTTCACTAAAGAAAACATAAGCAGTATTGCTATACAAAACCTACTGTAGGAAAGATATTGCTGTGGAAATTAGCTAAGATACTGTTTGGATGAGAAAAGAAAAACTGCATCCCCTCCTAGTTATTACACCTTGCATGACTATATGTGAAACCAACAAGTCCTGAAAGCTTTGCTAAGCCGTTGGAACTATGGTCCAATCCACACCTAAGAGAGAGTGCTGCATATACATCAACGTTTGCAAGAGTGCAATACCACACACGCTGTGTGACATGGAGGCATGTGTTTGTAAATGTATGGGAAACCCCAAGTCGTGCTGGCGTCTGTGCCCCCAACCTTGCATTTTATGGTACAAACATTTTTGTTATGTAAAACATAAATTGGCCACAAGCTTCCCACAGAAGAATTATCCTGGCTTAATCAGTTGCATAAAATGAAAATATTGAATCTTGTTAAACCATGGGCTAGGGAGGAAAAGTCCTTACGTACTTTGATTCAAAGAAATAGGGGAAATAAGCAGGTGCTGCCTGAAAATGGAGGCGAAGGTAGGACGGTATATATTTTCCTTTCGGTGCAATGAGAAGTACGCCCATCAGTAATAAGGCCCTTACTTCACTTAGAATAATGGACAGCAGTCCTGTCTCTACCACCCCACAGGTCAGAGGTTAAACAGTCTCTATCCAAACGTTGACACTAATTGTTCCATCTAACTGACCGCGTAGCCTTTACTTGCTGGATTGTCTGTTTATGAAACCACAGAATACAAATTCATACACTTCCATTACAGTTGCTAGAAATTCAACGGTAAGTACTGATGCTGACCTTAGAGGTGCATAGTAAGTTGCCAAACTTTCATGAACAGTGTCATATACTGTCATAGAGTGCTCGTGGAAAACAAAGAGCCCCCTCTATTGGGGTGGGGGTGGGGTGGCAAAGCCTAAAGAACGCTTCCATGGGGTGAACAACAGGAAGCATCTGGACAATCGGACCGGAAAGAGGCCAATGCAGGTAACAATTGAAATTTGCAGAGATAAGGTTCTCTCTTGCTCCAAATCCATTAGAGTAAGTGATAAAGGGCTGGGTATTTTTGCAAGATAACAAAAATCAGGACATCGAGGAAATGTTTTTAACCAACAGCTTCAAATTTGGGCCCATGAATGCCTGAAACAGGGGATTTAAGGTACAACAGAGGGATAAAAATTCATTCAGAGGGGCAAGGAAAAAGCAACATCAAAATATATTTTAAAACCAGAATTTCAATGCGTTACTTTTGTTAAAACACCTCACATCTCACGACTGTTGGAGCCTGTTTGCTCCGAATAGAGCACCAGTTGTGTCCTGAATAAGGAAATATCTGTTGCCATCTTCTGATCTGTCCCAGAATCACCTCACTATTGGTAAAAATAGAGGTTTCAGTGGTCACTCCGACACCCCTCAGCTTTGTTCTACAATGACCAGAAGAAAAGACTGCAGTTTACAGCACTGATTTCATTCATTTGCAGCAAAGTCTATTTGCCTCCTGTTTTAATATCCTTGCAGTCCATTATACACCTTCTGTACAGATGCCTGTTTCAGCAGTTTTTTGAGACCTGCAAAAGAATAGAAGAATGATCACCATACAAAGCACTTCATGCTCTCAATACGTCAAAGAGAAAAACCAACCAGATTCAAGCTGTTTCAAATTCTCAGCCAACACATTCCATCCACAGCCTTTAAAGACCGACTCTTTCCAAACAGTTTTGAGAAAAACTGCCACAGTGAGATATATGCAAATACTTCCAAAACAAGAACAGTTGTGCCACAAGAGCAGTGACAGAACCGTAGCTACTAAGTAAAGCAGACTAGGAACAAATAAGGCACTTGGCAAAGATTGGACTAGTTTTTAATCAAGCCTTACTGTTTGCTAATGAGCAATATTTAAAATGTATGCATAGTAGCAATGGCTGCTACCCAGGCCCTTCCCACTCCAGATTATGCAATAACCCCAAAATAGCACTTGCATCATAATCTTAATATTTGATACGTATTGAGGGCACGTTATAGCAAATCCATGAAACGATTTATGGAGAAGAACAGCACGTTTCACACACAGGCTACAGGTGTTAGAAGTACTTACTGCCATAGAGCCAGGCTGTACCACCTTTTTGGCCCCAAGGGCTGTACGCGATGCAACCTTCAGGGGTGGCATGCGCACACATATATACAGGCATGCACACATACACCCCAGCAATCTGTATGAGAATCTGTGGAGGAGGGAGTGGATAGCCTTCTCTCCACCCCTTCCCCCAGTGATCCTGATACAGGACACTCTTTTCTTGCTGCTAGCAGTGGTGGAAAAAGAGTGATCTATATGCAGGGGAGGGAAAACAAGTGGTGGAAAACTCGGTGGTGGTGTCAGTGCACCCTTTGGGGGTTGAAGCTTCTGTAGCCCTGACATAAAGTTTAGCACAATAGATCCAATGTCTTTCTGAACATAGTAGCTAAAACTGAAACAGAAACAATCTATGGTGCTCCTACATTGCTTAAGGTGGGCATAGTAGAAGGCAAAATAACTTCCTGATCTCAACAGAAAGAACGGACATAAAAACTGCAATTATTGATCAACCCATTTGGAAATCTATCGTTATTATACTGGTCTAGGATAGTTAACCTAAATACAAACCTTCCCGCTGTTCACTTGTGAGCTGCTCTTTGGGAAAGTCTACATCAAATGTAATTATTAGAGAGCCTTTAATGTTGTTGTTGTCAAAATTGGGAAGACCTTCTCCTTTCTTCCACAGCTTGGCTCCAGGCTTTGTGATTTTATCTCGGGCAACATGAACCTAGTGGAGGGAGGGTAGTGGAGATTTTACAAGATTAGCATTTTGACCGGCGACTCTTTTATAGATCAGTAACACAGAGACAATAGTATGTTATTGTGCCAACAGGTGCAGGTATCATGGAAATAATGTAAGAAACTGCACAGGAAGTGTTTTCTAAATAGAAGTCATCCTTAGCCTCACCTTATGTCCATCTAAATGGGCAACATCCATTTCAAAGCCAACGAGAGCCTCAACCAGTGAGATAGTCACATTTGTATATAAATCATCCCCTCTTCGTTCAAAGACTGGGTGCCTGTAAACAATGGGTTAGAGGAATATTAACATTTTCTACTTGTTATTTCATCAGCTATGACAACTATTCCAGTATGTGTGTCAAACTCTCCAATCTATAAAAAAAATAACATTAATTGTGCAAAGATATGCTTGTTTAGACAGAAAAATGTCCTACAACCCAGTATTCTCCAGATCATGGGGAATGCTGGGAGTTGCAGGACCTTTTTTTCTGTCTAAACAGGCATAAGACTAAGCCCTAACAATTTTTAAAGCCCAAGGGACTGGAAATTATCCTGTGATTCTGTCACTTCTTTTCTTAACTCCACCAGATGTATTCAGTCTTTGCAGAACAAGATAATTTTCTAAAGGGATCCATCAAAACATTTTGCAGCTTGGTGAGTGGAAATATTTATGCAAAGGGATGCAAAGTACTTAGAATGGAACTGACGTCAGTGCAATTGTGGTATTTCCCCTTATCTGACAGGGAGATCATTTCCAGTTCTACTCATTAACTGTATAGTAGCTAATAAGAGCCCTGAATTCAGGAAATCCTTGCATATCCCCCCAGAAAATATAGGCTTAGTTGGAGCTGTTCATTACTTCCCTTTTGTCTGGTGGTAACAACTTCTTTTCTATTGTCTAACCCTCATGCAGATAAGAATATTGTTATAAAGCATTCCTTTTCAAACCTTTTGAACTTGGGCACCCTTTCTGAAATTACTGTACCTTGTGACTCCCACCCTAATACTCATGTCTGTTTTGCTGGTGAATGTATTGCAGATTCTCATACGAACTCCTGTGCAGCATGTTGCTACATGTAAGGCTCTATGCAATGGGGTACTAATCCATCCAATGCTAGCATTAGAAAAGGAACTTAATAAGATATCTATGGCTATGCCCTATAACCACAAAGAAGGAACTATCTCTAGATCACAGCAGCAACTCTTTGTGGGTTTCCTCCTTCCCCAGATGCTTATCATCCCAACTTGATTTAAGATGCAATCACTTTCATAAATCCAATGTGGATCGGCAAGAGACTTCTTCCAGAAGGCATTCAACTTCCCCAAGTCATTTGTGGTAGGGTTAGGAAGGTTTCACCTGCTTCGGGATCCTGCCCCTGTCCTGGAAGTTCATTGTCCAGTGATGAGTTAACATAGAAAAAATGCATACATTTCCTAGTACAAAACGGGAGACCTTTAAAATGATAATATGAATATTCCTAATGTAGGAAGATACCATGCTACAGAATACCTTATTAAAAGGTTTAAGAAACCTTTCAGCAAGTTTTGCAGGAATGAGTATTTGCTCACTAATTATCACCTTTGTGCTCATAGCTTTATCTACAACGCTCAGTGAGAGGGAAGCGAGAAAGAAATGGAGCACCTTATACGAATTAAAATTTCTTGTAACAGAGTTGGCTGATGAAGCAATGAAACGTTGAATGTAATCCGGAGTAGTCATTTCACTTTGTGCAGTGTTTCCACAGCAAATATGTTGCTTTATATATATCACTCTGTGCATTGTTCTTACAGCAAAAAAGTTGCTTTGATTTTATACATAAAAATTCCTACAATATTTAATGGTCATACACATGTGTTATGTCAATAAAGAATTGAATGCTCAGCTAATACAGTTATGAACTTGCACAGTTTACATTTATATTCTCATTTTAAAGGTCTCCTGTTTTGTGCTTGTTAACTGTGTGGGCTCCCCTCTGTTGTTGTTTATGTACATTTCCCAGTAAGCACCAGATAACTTACTTGAGAACTTTTATTCGGAAGCGCAAGTCGCCTGGCTCTCCATCAACATGGGGTTCCCCTGAAGAAGTTTGAATATGAATAAGCGCATGTTAAACTGATTCAGGAAGTGATTTATTACCTTTCAACAGTGAAACCCCAACCCAATTCCGCTCTTTAGGCTTTCTGCAAGTCATATGATCTACCAGGATGAGGGTCCATCATAATGAACTCAAATATCCATGACAGTGCAAAAGAAACCAGAACAGATCACTCAGGCTTGTTCAGATCTGTGATAACCATACATGCTATTAGTGCCATGTAAGTTAATACCAGGTTAGCTTGAGTATGGATGCCTTTGCTATGCTAGCCTGAAGAAAAGTTTGTGCATAAAAATATAAATACACATCCTTTTCTAAATAACGCAGATAGGATATGCTGTGCACTGAATAAGATTTCATGCTTGGAATAACTTGATTAAAAAATGAAGATCTACACAAATATGCTTTTGCTTTTATCAACATGTGGGTTTACAGAAAACTTGGAACATTTTAGAAACAAGAGCAAGTATGGGCATCGGTGCAGGCAACAGGAATAAGGAAATGTGAAGATGAGTAATTGTGAAAAACAAATAAATCTTTATTTCCAGGATCCAAGAATTCTACTCAATTTCCCTCACTATGCTGTCAAAACTGTGCAACCCAGAGCACAAGGACTAAAAACTTGTAAACAAGAATTACACATTAGGAAAAAAGACTGAGTTGTAGCATGCAGAAAATACACAGCTTTCTGCACAAATCCAGTAGCGATAAAGAAAGCACATATTCTTTTCACAACTGATTTGGGAAGAAGGGAATTCAACTATACTTGAAAATTAAGGCGACATACTGGTCCAAAGATACAAAGTTAATTACTATTTTCTAGAACTACAAACTCAATCACTGCTTTTAAAACTCAGCTAAAAACTTTTCTTTTCCCTATAGCCTTCAAATATTGAGTTTGTTCTGACTCTATACTGTTAGCTTCTCCCTACCCGGTGCCTGTTTACACTTCCCTGTGCCTGTTTGCATTCTCCTTCCCTCTTTATTGTTTACTACAACTTATTAGATTGTAAGCCTATGCGGCAGGGTCTTGCTATTTACTGTGTTATCTGTACAGCACCATGTACATTGATGGTGCTATATAAATAAATAAATAAATAAATAAATAAATAAATAATAATAATAATAATAATAATAATCTTTTCCTCGTTTCACACTATGCTGAAAGCATAAGAGGAGAGAAATGATCTCTCCCTAGGCACTGATTCCAAAACACATTTTTAAAAGAATGCGCAAGAACAGTGCTGTGGAAACAGGTCAGCGACAGAACCCGCCAACATAGGTTGAACCAAAAGATTAATGAAGCTCCTTCATGACCTCAGTCTGTACTGATTGTGATTTCATGTTGATATGTTATTCCTTATTGTTGTTAGTGTAAAATGAAAAATGAAAACATTAACAAAAAGAAGTAATTTTGTTTAGCTGTTCAAGCCCCCAAACAGGTTCTCTTAAGTTGAAAACTAACAGAGAACCTATCAACATTTTTACAAGTTCTATAAGTTATCTTTTCTACCTCAACACTAACAAGATGTCAAATTTGTTAGAACAGGAAATAATAACTTACCTTCCCCAATAAAGGGATATTCCATGCCATCTCTCACACCAGGCTCTATCTCCACTTCTAGAGTTCGTTCTTCATTCACAAGCCTGAGAAATAGGAGACAAAGACAGTAAACAGGAAGAAAAAGAGAGGACATGCTTATACCAGGGGAAAATGTTCTTCACCTAGTGACTGTGCTGTCAAGACTGTGCAACTATGTTACATGTTTTGCAGAATAGTGGTGCCTGCATCATTATTTATGCCTGTCCGAGACATGAGATCTGTTGAAGGAGCCCTTCTCCGTGCCCCACCAATGCAAGATATACGCTATGGTGGGACATGGGACAGGGCTTTCTCTGTTCTGGCACCCCAGCTGTGGAATGCCCTTCCCCTGAAGGCCTGACTGGCACCAGCACTGGCTTTATTTCAGCACCAGGTTAAGACATGGCTTTTTAACAAAGCCTTTGATGGCTAAATCCACCAAGCCTGCACACTGTCTTGTTTTAAAACTTCAGGCTGGTTTTAACATATTAATCATTTAACTTATTAATCGTTTGTTTTAGAATTATATATTTATTCTATTTTATATGTATGATTTTATCTATACGCTGCCCTAAGACCCTTGTGATATAAGGCAGGATACAAATGTTTTAAAAATAAATAAATAAATAAATAGATTGAGGCCATTTCCAGACGACTCAAGAAGCCATCTACAAGAATGCTGCAGGAAGCATTCACAAGTTTTACTCCACGCCACAATGGAAGCTGCATTGACAAGGCACCTGGTCAAGCTCCAGTCAGCCAGAAGGTTTTTCAATTTAAATAGTTTCTCTTAGCGCCTTTCATTCTCATAGATGAGCAATACTTTACACCACCACGTGGCTCCTACTGGTAGAGTAATTAGTCCTCCCGCCTTGCTCCTTTCAATAGCTATACATCATTACAAATGACACATGCAAAGAGACAGAGGACTTCAGACTCACTTGACATTGGGACACTCATCACAGACAACTTCTTGGGTCATCTGGAAACGCCCTGGGCCTAACTGGGTTGTCCTCATCTCCTGCCGGCAATTGCATTTCCGCTTGCCTGGTGCTTGTCTTGCTACCGGCTTGTTTCGAATAACCTGCAAGGAGATACAGAATCATTCTCTCTCATTCAAATTAGATCACAGAGAGCACTTAGTCTGGATGACATGAGTAAAGGAAACTGTGACGTTCAGCTGCCTTATGTGTTATAAGTGTAAATATACATGCAAAAGTTCTACTCTAAATCCTCTGAGGTTGCCAGAGAACTGGGGATGCATCTCCCTTTACAAAAACAGTGCTAGAGACTCAGCTCGCTCTTACTCTCCAAAGAATCAGTGAAGTGAAATTAAATGACCCAGTCCCTACCCTCTGTCTTAAATCTTCTGGCATTGCATAGAGAACGGGGTGGAGACTGTCCTGTTTCACCACACATAGGGCTTTGGAGATGGCAAGAAACAATGCAAACCTCTCTTGCCCTCACCCTCTCCTTTTGAAGCTAAATTAACTTGGCAGCAGATATTTTGCTGGAAGATGCCTGCTTGATAACGACAAAAGGCAGAAATCTTGATTGGCATAAACCTTAGTTAGAATGATCCACCGCTGCAGCTGTTCCACTGAAATGTTAGCACCACCATCTGTTGCCTTAATACTCTCAAGACCTGCCACTAGGCACTCAAGAAACAACAACATGCCTCATTGTGTGGCCTGTTAAAGGCATGGGGACCAGCAGAGGTAAAAGCATTTTGCTTTAACATCAAGATCTCTCACATTAACATCAATTGTAGAACTACACCTTCTCAATAGTGATACAAAAGTGATAGCAATGAACTACTTTTCCTATGCCAAGCATTTCACAGGCAGAACGCTCTTCTTTCATAAGGCTGACGCAAAGACTCATCTCAAATATTAGCAGATGCAAAAGTTTCAGCATAGTCTCTCATTCATGTCTGCTGTAAGGTCTACTCTGATGTCTCTGTTCAGACAAGAGCTCATCATTCACACATTCTCAGAACTGTCAATTCTTAATAAAATACACAACCTGGCTACCAGACAATCATCATCATCATCATCTTATTTCTTGCCCGCCTCTCCAGTTTGATCAAGGCGGGGAACAACAATAAACGATAAAATACATGCAATCCTATGCATGTTCAAACAGAAAAAAGTCCCACAACTCCCAGCATGCTGAGAGTTGTAGGACCTTTTTCTGTCTAAACATGCATAGGATCACACACTTAGGAAACTAAAGAGGCTCATCAAAGTAGACTGGCAAACTTACTTCCACAAAATTCCCTGAATACACTTCTTCCAGTGTAACTTCTAGGTCCACAATGATGTCACTTCCTCTTGGAATGTTCCTGTCTTGCTGACGAGGATTGCCTCCAAACATGAAACCGAAGTCTCCAAAGAAACTGTAAAAAAAGTGAGCAATCATTAGTTTAAAGATAGAAAGACAGAGGACATGCAAGGTTCTTTTCTATTCGACTGGTAACAGAGCAGGCAGGAAAGTGTTAGTTAACTCCTCCAACTAAGAAGGCAGGATCAACAACCCTTTCCCCGGGAAGCCTACTTCCCATTTGGGGGATAACTTCAGCTAAGACACAACGGTAATAAAAAAGTATAGTAACTGCTTGTGAGGGAAAAACAGAACTGAATACAAGCTAAATTGAGAGAAACAAACTACAAGAATGGAAAGAAAAGTACAAAGACAGATAGAAACAAGGACAACTGTAGGTGGTCCCTGATCTGCTACCAAATTCTACCAGAGGAACTGCACAGACTATGAACCCCTTTCCCACTAAATGTTGCTTGGCGGGTATATCTGGGTGGTTCTGCCTGCTTTCCTACCAAGTGTACAGTGATAACAGAGCAGGCAGGAGAGGATGGCCAAAAACTATGCCACTTCCCTAGGTGGGTTTTCAAGTGGTCATGTCAGCCCAAGTATGCTCTTAAAGAACCTGTCCCAGCACACAACATCACAGCTTATATGTAATGGCTAACTGGTGCCATGCTGGAGCAAGCACTTTGTCTCCCATATGCTTGCTACTTCTGCTTTCTTTCTGCATAGCAAAACCTTTTCTTGGGTTGTTGTCGTGATGTGCGAACTCAGCACTCTGGGCTGTTGAGGGTGAAACAATCCAGAATGCCGGGTTCTCATGTCACAACAACAACAACCTGAGCTGTTTTGAAATCTGGAAAGGAAGTGGAAGTGGTGGGAGTGCGGGAGACAGCATGCTTGCTTGCTTGAGTGTAGCCATGGCTAACTATGTACCGTAAGTCCATAGCTAGCAGTTACATGCAAACCAGGTCAACATATGGGAGAAACAAAAGTTCCCAAACTCCATAGCTTCTAAGTTACTTCTCCTTGACCTCCAAGAAGTCAGCTAGATTCAGTCCAGCTCTGAATGGAGGATATGACCCTGAGATAAGAGATTCCTGTGACATGGCTACCCATGGCTTCTCAGCCCAGAAAGCTCTCAGAACTAAGTTTATGTTAGACAATATGAGGCAATCAGGATCACCCCTGCTTGGAATAATGGGGAAATGGATAAAATTTTCAATTCATACACATAGAGAACTCCAATCTCATCAAGGGTCGTATGGCCCCATCATTGCAAGCCTTCAAATGGGTGTCAGAAGACCTATTTGCTTTTTTGCTGCTAAATGACCTTGTGCTGAAGTAATTAATGTGTTTTAATAATATTGTGCCTTGTTGGATGTTGCTATTGTTATTGTTGTCTTGCGTATATTTTATTATTACTGATTCTCCTTGCTGTCTTTTACGCTGCATATATATATGGTATGTTTTATGGTGGCTTTTTTTTTTCTGTGATTCTATATTTATATGAAGGAAGCTACCAGGTAAGGGCTTGGCCCTAAAAGGGGCCTTTAAAATAATTTTAGATGTATACGTATTTTAGACCTAAGGGCGACAGAATGGAGTAACTGTTTCTTCTGCTTCCTAGAATCTGGAAAATAATTGTCCCATCCAGGATGTGAAAAGATCTGCTGTCAAGCTGCCTCACAACCTGGTCAGGAAGAGGAGAATGTCCCCATAGATGGGCCATTCACTGCAGTCAAGATGCTGAAGATACAACCATGCTATTTGGACTTGCAGTCATCTATCTGGCTGTGATGGAAGACTGGTTGGGTTACTTTTGACTCACAGGCATTAACACTTTCCTGTCTGTTCTATGACTGAACAAAATGCTATATTCACTTGTGTGGTATGGCTTCAGTGCAGGGACTATTCTCCAGGATAGAAGGTTCTAATGCTCTAGTGTAATTTTATAGCCTTCACTCATCAAGTAAGAAGAACCACAAGAGAACAACAATAAACTATGGCAGTAACAGTGGCTGCAGGGGCTGATATCATCGCACTGAATTTAAAGATAAAGCTTGCTCTATCGTGCAATATAGTTTGGAAAAAGAAAAGAACACTTACTGTGAAAAAATATCTCCATGGGAACTCTGGTGACCCTCTTTCAACCCCTCTTCTCCATATGCATCGTACTGCTTTCGCTTTTCTTCATCTGACAATACCTGTTGGGGGGAAAGTGTGCACATGTATATTTGACAAAGCTTTAATTAAGATTCTTCTATAACTTCTCAAGCAGTTAGCTAGAACCCATATCTGATCCTAGATGTTTTCAAATCAAGAAGAAACATGTATAACTAATTTCTGTCAGGAAAATGTCTTTAGCAGAAACTTTAGGCAGCCTAAATTCTGTAACGAAAAGATTTATGTTCTACTCATTTACTCTGCAGCCAATCCTAGGTTTACTCAAACGCAAGCACCATTTAATTCATAATTTAATACTGTCATGTTTAGTGTGCACAGAACTGCATCCTTAATAAAGTTGAATAGATCTTAATCTCAGCATAAACTGCAGTCAGCTAGATAAAACTAGCTTGCAAGCTCCTAATGGAGTTCTTATTCTTAGAAAGGGTTTCCCCCCCTCCCCAAAACATGTGGGCATCCAGACAAGGCTTTTATTGTGTAGTCGTCCTGCCTCTAAATTCCTAGTACAGAACTGTACTAGGAATTTAGACAACATTGTCTCCCACTTTTTCCCAATGCTTCTTCCTTCTTTTTTCTTATCACAAAAAACATCTGTTAAGGTGAGAAAGATGGAATAATTCACTATGCCTTTTGATTAGTGGTGCTAGGCGCTATCTTTTGGAAGCACCCTATGTCACGGGTGCAGAACCTCTAGCCCATGGGGCTTCCCAATTTGGCCTGCTGAGCCTCTTGGGCTTCCTACAGGGGGCAGGGCTTGGCCTAAGAGCTGTGCCAGAGGAGGATGGTGAGCTTACTCTGGGCTCCCAAGAGGTTTTATTGGGCTAAATTCCAAACGCTACCAGGCCTCCAAAGTAGTATGATAAAACATTTCTAGTTAACCAATAATTAACTTTAAGAAGTTATATCTGTTAAACACATTTCACAGAGCATATTACACACTGATAAAACATTCAAACAAAATTCAGTACAGATCTCTCCTAAGCACACTGACCTCATAGGCAGCCCCGAGATCCTGGAACTTTTCCTGCGCACGTGGATCATCAGGGTTCCTGTCTGGGTGAAGCTGCAAGGCCAATTTTCGGTAGGCCTTTTTAATATCTTTAACAGATGCACTGCGAGGCACCCCCAAGATCTTATAGAAATCTCTCCTGAAAAAACAATGAAGCCAGCTGCTTGTTATGTCCCTCTTCCTTTAATGCCAGCCTATCCTCAGGCCACAAGTTAGAGGCCAGAAAAAGGATTCAGTTTCCTTCTTCCCTTCCAATACCGTTGACAGCCACAACAACTGCAATCTCTAGAGAAAGCTCTGCAAGCACTGCATCCCTGGGGTGGGTAAGCATGGTGCCTCCAAGGAAGCATCAGAACTTCCAGCCACAGAAAATCTGGAGGCAGATAACTGTTTTCAAACATGAGTTCAATGAGGTCATATACACAACTAGGCTGAATTCCTAAACACACTTACTAAGGAGTAAGCCCCACTGGGTACAGTGAAATTTATTTTGGAACACACAGCTATAGGATTGCACTATAAATGTGCTAAGTCATATTGTCTACACATTGATAATAAACCTCTTCCCAGGGACTACTAAAGATCTGTGTACCCTGAGGAGAAGCAAAAGAGGAGAAGCACAGGCAAGGAAATTAAGCAGCTGGTGGTGTACTAAAGCCTAAGAGAATTCTGCCCTTTTCTGTTTTGCTTTATGTATATATGTGTTACACGTATCACACACATTCACTCTGGAATAGAATAGCAGAAACCTGAATATAAAAACAGTAAGTATGTAAGTAGAAGGTGCTACCAGAAGAATACAGTAATGGGAGGAAAGACAAGAGGTTGTCTGACCAGGTCTCTCGGCCTTCTGTTATTTATTTAAAACATTTTTGTTCCAGCAGGCTTTTGACCTGCTTGGCAGAATTTTTTTTAATACAGTTTAAGTAGAAGGATATTCCACCTTTCTTCCACCATGGAACTTAAAGTGGCAAACACTTTCCCATCCAGGCACTGACCAGACCCAGGCCTCGATCCAAAGGGAGAGGCGGGTAAGAAATAAATAAATATATTATTATTACTTAGGTTCACTGAGATGACTATATTATCTGCATTGTTTTACTGTTAATTTTAGATGCTGCATTAATATAGTAAGCATACTCTTTCTTTGGTGATTGCAATAGATGGGTGGGATGTAAACTTCCTTAATGTAAAGGATTGGCAAAAGTTTGTATATTCCATGCAAACTAACTGTTACCTTTTTTTTTTTTTAACGTGGACTCCCAAACTTCAGCACTGACTTTAGGGAGTAATCTGCAGCTCAACCCTCTGCATATTTGCTTGGGAGGAAGTCCCACTCTTTTCAATAGGGCTTAAGCAAAGGCAAATGTTCATAGGACTCTAGCCTAAGGGTACAATCCTACACACACTTATTGTAGGTATGTATATCTCATTCTTTAATAGCAGCATAAAAACAACAACAAACCCAGTCAAGATCAAACCAATCAATTTGAATTGAAAGGCCTGAGAAAATATCAAGGCCTTTGCCAGATGCCAAAATGACATCTGAGTAGGCATCAGGCAAGCCTCCCGGGGTAGAGAATTTCACCCTCTGGAAAACACCATTGAGAAAGGGCTCTGAAGATCTTAGTGTACAAACAGGCAGATATGGAGTCAAGCAATGCTTTATGTACCTTGGTCCCAAGTAGTAAGACTTTAAAGTTCAAAGCAAGCACTTTGTATTGGGACCAGAAATGGACTGGGAGCCAGCACCAACATGACCTGACCAGAATATCCAATCCCAGTTAAGAATCTAGCAGCTGCATTCTGAACAGCAGTTTTTTAATCTTCCCACATACAACACATCATAAATCTGGAGGTTGCGAGAGCATGGATCACTGAAACTAGGGTCTCTCTATTCAGATAAGGTCACAGCTGGTGCACCAGCCTTAGCCAGTAAATGACATTTCTTGCCAGAGACAACCTACACCTCAAGTGTCAAAAATTGATCAATGCACATTCCCACGCTGTGAACCTCTTCCTTAAGTAGGATTGCTACCTCATCTAAGACAGAGTAAACACCAATTACCCAGGAAGATAAGCTACCATCTACCCTCAGTTTAAGTCAGTTTATTAGCCCTCATTCTATTACACAACCTGGACACCAGTTAAGCATGTTAACATCTTTGTGTAAGAGGTGTTTTTTGTTTTTGCAGATGAAGCTTTTCTCAACCCTCACAAACAGGGTAAAACGGCAAGCAGCACCAATTCATGTAATATGTACCCCAATTATATCCCACCTTTCCCCCAAGGAGCTCATGTGCTTCTTCTCCTAATTTTTACCCTCACAATACCTCCGCGAGATAGATTCGGCTGAAAGACGGCAACTGACTCAGGGGCACCAAGCGAGCTTCGCGCCTGGGCAGGGGATTTGAACCCAGCTCTCTCGAGTCCTAGTCCAACACCGTGACGGTTACACGATACTGGCCCTATTACACCTCCCGGAACCTCCTCGCCTACCCAAGCTAAGAAAGGCACAGGGAACCGGCGTGGCTCTTCCTGCTCACCCGGGGAAGAGGGTGGAGAGAAAAGGGGGTCAAAACGACTAGGAAGCCGCGAGGAGGCAGCCCAGCAGGGGCGGTAGTGAAGGGAGCAAACGCCCCCACGCCACCGTCGCCCCGCGTGGAAAGAGGAGCAGTCATTGCGTGGAGTCAGAAGCTGGTGGGAGAAACGGAGGGGAAGAGGCGAAGCACAACCGCTCAGAAAGGCCCTTCCATGTGGCCCGCGGCGGGGGGTGACGAAGGCAGGCCGACAGAAAGAAGGGGGCTCCACCCTAGGGCGAGGACACCCGCGAGGACTGGGGCGCGGGCGGGGTTTCCTCCCTGCTCCTTCCTTCCCTCTTTGCTTCCTTCCCCCTGGACTCACCCGGCAATGGCGTCCCCAAGCAGGCACAGCAGCAACAGCAGCAGAGCGCCCAGGGAACGGGGGGACATGGCGGGGGTCTTGTCGAGCAGCTTCCGCGCCCCCACTTCACTCACTCGCCGGTAACCATAGGCACGAAAGAGAACCCGGTGAAGGAAAGCGGCCAATCCGCGCCCGGCACAGCATACTGCCCTCGCTTCTCGCTGGCCAACCACAATTGCACACTTCACCCGCGACCCGGCTAGATTCGGCCAATCAAACGTTGATACGTCAATAAATCAGGACGCGCCTGTTCTAGTCCATGTCCAATCATTACGTGCGGCGCAGTGGTGATGTCATGACAAGATTTCCCCCCCCCTCGCTCTAATGGAGAGGAATTTTAGCTTTTTCTCTCCCCCCTCCAATAGATTTAAAGCATTTTTTTGGAAGTCTGTGTTTCCTCTGCGGCTCCTTATGCGTTCTTATCAACAGGATGACTTTTTTGTTTGATTTAATTTTATTAATCATAAGAAAAGTCGAAATCAGAGTTGGGCAACTTCCGCCCCCCGGTTTTTTATGGCCTACAATTCCCATCAGTCCTAGCCAGCATAGTCTATGTTGAGGCATTGTGGGAGTTGTAGGCCGAAAAAATCTTGAGGGCTACACATTGCCCATCCCTGGTCGAGATGAGTGACAATCAAAATACCCATCATCCCTGGCCATGCTGGCTGGTCCAGTCCATCAACATCTGCGGGGGGCCGGAGTGACAGCCCAGTCCTATCCCTGTCTACTTATAAATAACGGGACTGATTCCTCCGTAGACGTGTAACAGACTGCAAGGCCTGAGAAGGGAGGGGGAGGGTTTCCACGTCGGACTATGCTGGCGCTTCTTTTTTAGAAACAGACCGTGGCCAGGCTGGGCTCGAACCGGGGCGCCTTTTAGGAGCCTGCGGGCGGAAGCCTCCCATCTCCGACGCCCCATTTCCCTAGTGGGGCTCCTCCCCTCCGGAGAGGGCGCTGTTGGGTGCTCTCTGCGCTCATTCTCAGTTCAGCAGGAAAAACGACTCAACGGAAGCGCCAAGAGATCCGCTGCGCAGGCGCAGGGGCGGGTTACACCTCAGCGGCTTATAAAAAAAACCTCCGGTTGTTCTAGCCGAGCATCTCTTTTGAAGGTGTCGCGGGTGAGTGTGTTTAGTCAAGCCGTGTGCGCAGGCGCAGTGGGCGGAAGCCGCGGGCATTTGAAAGCCGGCCCGTTGCCAGAGCGGGCGAGGGGGGCGCGTCGGGTGAGGCGCGCAGGTAACTGGAGGCGGGTGGGCGCTCCCCGGCCAACCCTGAGGGTGTTGCCTCCGACCATGGGAGCTAGAGCAGGCTGCAGCCAAAGACTCCCCCACCTCCCCTCCCCTCCCCTCCCCATACAGAAATTTGGCACCACCCTGGAGGGGCCCCGTCCCTAGTAAAGAGAGGCGCGGAGCGTTTAACGCAAGCGTTCCCCACCTGGTGCCTTCCGTAAGATCATAGGAAGAGCCAGGCTGGATCATCTAGTCCAGCACTCTGTTCACGCAGTGGCCGATCAGCTGTCGACCAGGGACCCACAAGCAGGACATGGGTGCAGCAGCACCCACCCATGTTCCCCAGCAGCTGCTGTATACAGGCTTACTGCCTCTGATACTGGAAGTAGCACCTAGCCATCAGGACTAGTAGCCCTTGATAGCTGTTGCCTCCAGGAGTTTCTCCAACCCCCTTTTAAAGCCATCCAAATTGGTGGCCATCACTACAACTTGTGCTAGCTAATTCCATAATTCAACTATGCACTATGTGAAGAAGTGCTTCCTTTTATTTGTCCTGGATCTCCCACCAATCAGCTTCATGACATGAGCAAGGGTTCTAGTATTTTGAGAGAGGGAGAAAAATGTCTCCCTATCCACATTCTCCATACCACACATAAATTTGTACACCTGTCCCCCCTTAGCCTCCTTTTTTCTAAGCTAAACAATCCCAGCTGGAAACTGCAGGGGTAGGATCCAAAGGTACTCCTAAACACAGTAGACCTATTGGATTGAAAGGTCCTAATTTACATAGGACTACCATTGGATACTGCCCTGGTTGTTTTGGACTAGAACTCCCACCATTCCTGACCATTGACCATGCTGGTTGGGGCTGATGGGAGTTGAAGTCAATGGCTACTAGGCATGATGGCTTTATATTGCCTCCAGTAATAGAAGTAGTCTGCCTTTCAATACCAGATTCTGGAGAACATCGGTGGGAGGGTGTTGTACACTCTTGTGGGCTTCCCATGACATCTGGCTGGCCACTGTGGGAACAAAATGGTGGACTAGATAGGCCTTTGGTTTCAGAAGCAATCATTCTTCTTGCACCAGGTTCAATAAGAACATGAATTGCCCTTGTGGATTACACATCAAAGGTCCATCTGGTTCAATACTCTGTTGTAGCCTTCCCCAGCCTGGTGCCCTTTAGGTGTTTTGAATTACAAATCCCAGCATTTCTGACTATTGGCCATGCTGCTTGGTACTGATGGGAGCTGAGGTCCAAGACATCTGGAAGGCTCCAGGTTGGAGAAGGCTGGCTTAACAGACACTGGGCAGACCAAAATACCACAGGTGGAGCTTTCTCTTCACTGCCTCTTATCTTCCTTGCTGGGGAAAACCTTGCATCTACTAAAGGCACAAAGCTTCTGTCCATGGGGGTGGGGGAAGTTACACCTTTGCTGTCCTCCATCCTTTCACCCATTCCCTCAAAAAGCTTCAAGGTATAGGCTTCCAAGTACTCATGGTAGGTGGAAACTCAACATCTTGCTCTGCTGTGCCAGTGTATTTAATTCCCAAAGGCTGGGGCTTTGTCCCAGGCTCAGAATCTAATAGCTTGTTCTTCCTTGAATTCATACCATAAGACCTAGCTCAAGAAGAGAGTGCGATATTGAATAAGTCACTTTGTTATTATTTATTTGAAGTATTTTTATGTCACTTTTCAGCCGAAAAGGCTCCCAGAGTGGCTTACATATAATCAGTTAAAAAGGCGGTTAGAATTTTCCTCTTATATGGTTCATCTTTTCTCTCATTTCCATGAGCCAAGACATTGGCAAATCGGAGTGAGCAGCTGTGCTGAATAAAGGAATGGGTTGGCCCAAGCCTCAGTTGTCCATATTGGAAAGGGAGAGGGGTTTAAAGAGGGAATGTTCCCAACCCGTCGATCTTTGGCTCTATTCAAAATACAACTTCTAAAAATTAGTTGCCCACCAGGGCTATTTGGGTCCAGTGGCTGGCAGGACCCACCAAAACATGCTTGCAAGTTAAACATTCAAATACTATTTTCTCTGCTGTGTAGAATGCGCTCATGTGTATTTTGGTGCCACAAATATTTAAATAGAAGATATCAGTCACCAGAAAGACATAACAAACAGGAGGAAAATAGATCATCGATACCTATTTGTTCCTCCATTGCAGAAAGGTGTGGAAATGTATTTTGCTAATGGCTTAACTAACTACTTTTCATTTTCTCTCAAATACAGTTGTGGCTGGCTAAAATGGATCAGCCCACAGTCAATCTGTGGGTGAAGATGGAACCTTTCATGGTGGGAGCCTTGCAAATCCCACCGCCGTCCAAATTTAGCATGCATTATCTCCGGAAGATGTCGACTTATGTCCGAATGCGTTCCAGTGAAGGCTATTATCCGTATCTTTCCTGGTCTATGTGGCGGCATATTGCTTGTGGGAAGCTGCAGTTAGACAAGGATCTGGCTTGGCTTTATTTTGAATTGTTTGACAGTCTTGTTGAACGGACCTCAGGGGAGCGTCTGGAGTGGGCAGAGGAGATATCCAGCTGTTCAACTGAGGAGGAGGCAGAGAAGCAAAGGAATAAGGCATGAAATTGCATTTTTAGTACTGTAGAATCTCTTCATAGAAATCTTATTGGGACCAGTTTTTGGTGCATGAAACTATAGTTTATTTCCTTCTGTACCTTAGAGTGTACTTCATGGGTGCATGTGGGCCACAATCTAACATAAGGTTAGATATGCTTAAGCCTGTTGAAGTCAACTCTAGCTTTTAAAATAAAATTAAACAATGCTTTGTGTTTTCCTCACTTTTACTACATTGACTTGCTGCAAAATATAAAACAATTAGCCCTGCTAAATAACATGGTTCTTAATGTTCTTTTCTTTTTAAATTAAACTTTTGTTGGTCTCTCTCCCTAGTTATCTGTGGACACTCTTCAATTCCTACTGTTCCTTTATATTCAGCAACTAAACAAAGTTTCCCTGAGGACATCTCTACTTGGAGATGAGTGGCCAAATCCTAGATCTAAGTCTTACAGTCTGACTAGAGAATCCACCAACCAGATTAAGGTATTGCTTTGAACTGCTTTTTTTTCTACGTATTTTTCTCCCGTCTAAGCAGTCTGCAAGCTCTAGTCAGAAGGCAAGTGTAAAGAACCAGAGTGACTCCATGTTCCTTTTATCTATTGGAATATTAATATTTTACAGCAGATACAGATTGCTGGTTGGTAAGAGGTCCATGAAGGGAGGACGTTGGTACCGAGACCCTGTGACACCTGAAGGGGAGAGTGGGCCTGTTATATTTCAAAACTATATAGCATTGCGGTCTCAGAGGCCAGTTACCTATGGCCTCAAGGTCATAAATCACTCAGCCCTAAAAGGGAGAATAGGGTGCCTACAGCTGGGTGGGTGTGAATGAATCATGCCACCGTCTTCTTCGACCTCCACCCCCCTCAGATGGAGGGAGAGCATCTGAACTGGGCCTGGATATACTATAAATCTGGGGAGGGCTTTATCCTTTGTTTGCATCCTGTCCAAGGAAGGATGTTTCCAGGTTGGTGCAGCTTATGACTGAAGGGCCCTTACGACTAGTAAGTAGCATATGTGTTCTTATTTTGTCTGTACTGGGTTTCCAACTGTTTGCTATATTGTAGGATTCTTTGTAACTTCACTTGTATTGACTCCATATCACCTTTGTGCTCCTATTTTCCATTTGGGTAAGTGCTGAATCCAATATAATTCTAATTGGTGTTACAAATTTTGGTTTATCTGAGCCCAGGGAACTGGGGGAGACAGTTTGGTCCTTATTCCTTGTGTTCAGGGGTAAATCACAGAGTGGGGGCTCTAAGTCCCACGTGTAGAGTCAAGGAGGGTGGTGGCAGCATGGTTTGGGGAAACCATGTTGCCCCCTGCCTTCCTTTACAGCAAGTGCTTGGAATAAATATAAGTGAACTTGTAAAATTATTGAGCATTTCCAGACATCATTTGACATCAGTTAACATTGCATGCTGTAAAAAAATGTCCTTTCTCTAATTATTTCAAGCGATCTATACTGACGTGCTGTGGTTCAACAGAATGTTTGTTAACAATGAATATTTATAGTTGTGCCTCTAACAAAAGAGTCATCATGTGCATTGTAAGCATCTATAAAAAAAATTAAAAACCCCAGTACATTCTATTTATCTGAACATCCATTCAGTGCAAACCATAGAAAAATAATCTGAGTTAAGTGAATCAACAGCAGTACAACTTTGCACTTATACTGTCATCCAGGACATCCTGCATACTTTATGGTGAAATTTTTATGTGTATCAGGCTTCCTCAATGTGGTACCCTGGCATGGGTGGGGATGATGGAAGTCTAGCACAACTGGAGGGCACCATATTGGGGAAGGCTGATTTAATGAGTGCTAAATCTGTAGATCTTTCCCCTCTCTTAATGGAGATGGCTTTTGCATATGCACTATAAGTTGACGAACATTTTCTGAGCATACATTCAAATCCCTTTGTTGCTCAGTTTTGTTGGTACCTTTTGTATGTGTCCAAAGCATTCATGTGCTTTAGGTTATTAAGAACTGTGAGCTTCCTGTGTTAGTTTTATAAAAGTCTGTGGTGAAGCACATGCACGTTTGACTGTTATGTGGTCATAAGAACGTAGGAAAACCTGATCAGTGGCTTTCTGGTTCCTTATGCTGGGTGCCTGTTTGCAGTGGGTAGCAAATTAAAAAATTGAATGGAAGGGGAATCTATACTTCCATTTTGAGTATAGTGAATTTGAGTGAATTTTACAGGATTTTGGCTTTATGAAAACTTTCCTTGTATATAATTACCTTTTTGTGTTTTCTTGTTTTGATCTAAGAACTGGAATGACAGCTACCACCAAGACTTTGTCCAAAACCATCTCCAGGACCTTCTGGAACTACTGCTGGACCCAGATCAGCTCTCTGCCTCTTCTCACTCTACCCACAGCAGTCTGGTTTCACCTGAAGCTGTTCGAGCTCTTAGTTTCCTTATTGAAGGGTGTGTGAACAAGAACAGGACTGTCCACCGTCTGCATGAGCTTGCACTCTGGCAGCCATTGCATGCAAAGAGTGGCTTCTCAAAGATCTCCAAAGCCTTCTCCTTCCCCAAACTTGAGTCTTGGTTGAGGGCTTGTCTGACTGAGAACCCATTCGGGACATCAGCCTGCCTCAAATCTGGGAAGAAGCTTGCATGGGCACAGCAAGGTACCGTTAACTCTGGTCTTTAAACCTTTGGCATTTAAGCACAAGATTCCCCACCCCTTATTTACAGAAAACTGTTTCCTATATTGCACAACGTTGGCCCTCTGTTCCCATCAGCCTTGGCCAGCGTAGCCAGTGGTGAGGGAGTATGGGAGTTGTAGGCCAAAGCACCTGGAGGGCCACAAGGTGCCCACTGCTGCTATACTGTAAGATAGCATCTTTGGACAATCAGCATCTATTGAACAGGCTGAATTTACAATTACTTTCCCCAATCTGGTGCTTCCAGATGTTTTCAACTACAATTCCTGGCATTCCAGACCATTGGCTATGCTAGTAGGGACTGATAGGAGTTGAAGCCCAAAACCTCTGGAGGGCATCAGGTTGGAGAAGGCTGCAGTATTTATTATTTATTTCTTTAGAATGTTTATATACCGCTCCCCATTGAAAAATTTCAGAGCGGTGTACAAGATAAAATGAAAATAAAAACAGAATAAAACAGTTAAAACAAAATTTAAAAGAAGCAAAAACAGATCCAAGGCTGCATATTAAGGAAAGGCTTCTTGGAATAAAGATTTTTCAGGAGGCGCCAAAAGGAGTACAAGGTAACCAGTTGCCCAGTTGCTTTCAGTGCAGCATTTCTGATCTTCTCCTTATTGTCAGATGTTTTAGTTAGAATGGACACCATTCAAGCACTAAAATCCTTATTTGGTGTTTAATTTATGTCAACACTCAAAAAAGTGAATTTTGTTTGGCGAAATGTGTGTCAGTTTGTAGAGCGTTTCAGTCTAGCAACTCAAATGTCATCACCTTTTTTTTTGGTAAGGGCTGTTAATTCTGAAGTGCTGTAGATGAAGACTGAGTCTGGATCTTCCACTTCTAAATTTCACACCTCATACTCCAAGTTGTAGTTACATTCATTTGTACCAAATAGTATGTGCGGGTATCTCCTCCTTGCATTGTCAAAGCAGTTTTGGCTGGGTTGGTTTCACTAGGTATCTACTCTGCCAGGAGTGGTAATGCATTGCTTGCTTATTCAGTTGTGCTCTTTGTCACTGTCCTCTCTAGGCACATAACAAAACTCTTGTAACACTCCTGTTCTTGTGTCATATATGGGGAGTGCAATTGTTTGTCCAAAAGTTATGCAGATTTGAGTCTATTGTCATTATCAATTGTAAGGAGACTATAAATGTAATTTGTCTAATTTAATGTGTGATGTGACTAAAATATAGGATTCTTAGTGAGAGGAAACCACTCTAGTCTATGGGCAGTGTCCAATACTGCTACTGTGCTCTTATTGGTTCGATTGCGCTTGTGGGACCCCCTGTTTGCGCAATAGGAAGTAGTGCTTCTGGCAGTAAACCCAGAAATAAGTGGAAATGCTAATTTCCAAAACAGGACAAAACTGCCCTAGTTTGGAAAGCAAGCATTTCATTAATTTCCGATTCCTGCCGGATCTGCTAGCTTCCTGTCACGCTAGCGGCTGGTAAGTTTTCATAATATCACTAAGAGTGAAAGGCTACATAAATGGATATAGCAGTGAAGGAAACATACTGTGTGTACATGCAAGATGTGCTGGTGCATAAATTGGATGGCATGGAATCATTCTGGTGCCCTTTATACAATAACTGTGTAGCTAGTTTCAGCTCTCAACCTGATAGGAAACACATCCTGTTTGGGTTGTGTTTCATATTAAAAAGAAACTTTGAATAACTTGAACGTATTTCTGGATAGGCCTTAATGAAAGTCTCTTGGCCCTGTTTGCATGATCACCATGACCTAGAGCTTCTCTGCATTTAAATAAAATCCCGCTGCCTTCTTTGTGGGATTATGATTGATGCCATTACATGGTTGGCCACATGGTCCGAATTGAATATTTTCTCTCTGCGAGCTCCATTCACTTCAGTGAAACACTGTCATATAGTGGTGGAATTGTAGAGCAACACCAACTTTACACGGCTCCACTTTGTACATTTATTTTTAAATAGCTGATTATCTCTTGTGTGTTTTTAAAGAGGGATAAGTGGGGAGGGGGACACGGGGGAAATCATCTAAAGGACCCATGAGTGGCCAGTTACAAGCATGTAATAAACTGCTCGTGTAGAAATGCTCATAAACAATCCATCATGGCTTGTTTAAGCTGCTGTGCATGCTGGGTGCCATTTGCCTAATTGCCTGCCCTGGGAGTTGCTTGTAGTGTCATCCAAACCCAACTGGCATGGCTTGTTTGAGGAGGAAACAACCCTCAAATAATCCAGCAATAGGCCATGGGTTATTTGAGGATTGTTTCCCCCTCAAACAGCCATGCCACCCAAGTTTGGACGACACAACAAGCCATGCCTGGGCAGGTAGGCAAATGGTGCCCAGCATCCATGTGCTGCAGCTTAAACAAGGCACCATGGCTTGTTTAAGCTGCGGTGATTGTGTGAACCGGGCCCTTCGATTATTTATTCTGAGGCTGTTAGGGGAATGAAACATTTAGATGTCATGGGGAATCAGAAATACTTTCAAAAACCCCAATGTTTAATGATTCTTGCAGTTGAAGGAACAACCAAGCGAGCCAAGATAGCCTGTAATATTCATATGGTGCCTTCCGCACACCGCATGGTTGTGATGAGCCAAGTTTACAAGCAAACGCTGGCAAAGAGCTCCGATACCTTGGAAGACACTCATGTGAGGATTCATCGCTGCTGTGAATCTTTCATCTATTTGCTGTCTCCACTGAGGTGAGTTGGGCCTCTCCAGCCAACCTTTCCAACCTCATTTGAAAGGTGTGTGACCTGTTTTATTTTGTTCCTTCTCATCTGCTTTAATTTTGTTGCTTTTCCCTCTCTTTCAGATCAGTGACCATCGAGAAGTGCAGGAATAGCACCTTTGTCCTGGGCCCAGTACAGACAGTCGTTCACCTCCATAGCTGTGACAATGTCAAACTTATTGCTGTTTGCCACCGCCTGTCTCTTTCATCGACCGCCAGTTGCACCTTGCATGTCCTCACCCCAACTAGACCTCTCATCTTACTGGGTAACCAAACAATAACTTTTGCCCCCTTCCACACCCATTATCCAATGCTTGAGGACCACATGGGCAGGACTGGCCTGGCTACAGTGCCCAATGCTTGGGATAATCCGATGTTTGTATGCAAAGAGAACTGTGGCGAGAATGTGTTCAGACTCCTCCCACCATCGGAGTTTTACCCCTTTGTTGTTCCGTTTGAAATGGAAGGAGACACGACAGAAATACCTGGTGGGCTGCCCCCGGTGTATCAAAAGGCACTGAGTCAACGAGAACAGAGGATACAGATCTGGCAGAAGACTGTGAAGGAGGCAGGGTTGACCAAGTAAGTAACAGCTTTCTTCCAGGAGGGAAGAGCCAGTTGCTGTAGTTTTAAGAGTTCTGATGTCAGTTGTCCTGATATCTGGAAACATCAAGATGAGTGACATCATAAAGAGGAATTCAAAGCTTTTCATTCCTCGCACAATTCATTAGTGGTTGGGGCAACTTAGTATCGTGAAGAATAGATTTGTATAAAAGAAAGGGTCATCCTTTTTGGTTCTCTAGTAGTGGAATTTTCAGTGTGGTGTAGTGGCTAAAGTGTTGGACTGGGAATCCGGAGATCCGAGTTCTAGTACCCACTTGGGTGATCTTGGGTCAGTCACAGACTCTCAGCCCATCCTACCTCACAGGGTTGTTGTTGTGAGGATAAAATGGAGAGGAGGAGGATTATGTATGCTGCCTTGGGTTCCTTGGAGGAAAAAAAGCAGGATATAAATGCAATAATAACTAAATTTTCCAATTGCAGTTAGAATCTTGGATGTATTGGGAAGTAATGGTGGAAATTATTTGGAATTAATATGCAAACTCAAAGGTTTGGCTAAAGGCTCCTTTTTCATTGGAGTACTTTGAAATAATATCTACCACAAAAATGTATCTCCCCCCCCCCCCCCGGCCCAGATGTTGTTTTCCTTGCAGTGTTTACGCCTTTTTCTTCTGGCAGGGGGCTGCTATGCGTTTGAACGCCTCATGATGAGCAAAACTTCAACAGATTTTGCTCCCGTGTGATTTACTGCTTTCAAAAATGCCATGCTCTCTCCCTCCAAAATGAAAATCAAAGTAACAACAGTGTTTTCTGGGGGGAAAGGCTTCTGTGCCTTTGAAATCCAATAGGTCTAGCCCTTCCCCATCATTTAACACTGGATGGAAAAAGCTGCTTTATTAGTCACTGAACAGAGGGATTGAATGATAAGACTGTGTACTGAATTGTGTGTGCTGCAGTGTTGATATTTTAGTGGATTTCAGGCACCAGCGGAAGACATTCCAGGTGTTGGTGGAGAACAAGTTCTACGAATGGCTGGTCCACACAGGTAGTCGTCAACAGCTTGACAGCCTGGTGCTTCCTGCTGCAGGTTCTAAGCAGGCAGCAGGATAGGAGAGCTTCAAAGGTGAGTTCAAAGACCGTGTGTCTCCTGCTGCATTTGTAGAAAGACTGCCTTTTGTCTTGTACCATTGACTTGTAAAAAAGGAAATACTTCTTCATATTGTACGTAGTTGAACTGTGGAACTTGCTGCCACAAGTTGGGTGTCAACTTGGACCGCTTTAAAAGTGGATTAAACAAATTTGTGGAAGATAAAGACTATCAGTGGCTACTAATCCTGATAGCTATATGCTATCTCCAGTATCAGAGGCGCTAAGCCTATGTACACCAGTTGCTGGGTGCTGTTACACTCATGATCTCCTTGTGGGCTCTCCATAGGCATCTGGTTTGTCACAGTGTGAACAGAATGCTGGAATAGGTAGGCCTTTGGTTTCATCCAGCACAGCTCTTCTTGGTTATGTTCAAATAAGAAATCAATTGCCCTTGTGGATCAGATCAAAGTTCCTTCTGGTCCTACAATTCCTAGGATTCCTCTCCTTTGTCCATGCTGTCTGGGGCTGATGGGAACTGAAGTCCAAAACAACTGGAAGGCTGCAGGTTGCGGAAGGATGCTCCATTGCCACAGGGTTTAGGGAAATGTCCCTAAAAAGTTTGTCTCCTGCATCAGGCAATCAGTAAATCTAGAAGCTCTAATTGGTAGGTGAATCACCTGAAGATTTTACCTGTTAGAATTTTAAAATAAAATAAAAACCTGTCCCTCTCCTTAAATTTCATGTTGCATGGAATTAGAACATGCTTATTAAAGTGATAGAGATTCTAAGTGATAGAGGAAAGCAAAGACATGGCAAGAAGATTGTCATGTCGCTAAGGCCTGCTTGCTAATGTATCAGTGACGCTTGTCTCGAATAATTCATTTCTCTTCCTGGTTGTTGAGATCTACAGTCAGCAAGTTATATGTTATATGTTCCTGCCATACAGCAGTGTTTGAAACCTCCCCTTAGTTCTGATCTTGTAATGATTATTCCAAGGCAGAGTTCCATAGATCTTGGTTGGCCTTGATGTCCATCCACAATATTTTCACTCAATCAAACCCTGCTTGGCTGAGGAAGGATAGAGTCTTGTCTCTGTTGCTTTGAGCTTCAGAGGCCCTTGAACATTTTGTTGGTTCACTCAGAAAAAAATGCAGGGATTTGCCCTTGCCCTTTTCCATTTAGGAGAAGGGCAGGGGCTCTTCCTTGCAATTGTGTTGAGCTTCAAAGGCACTAAAACTCAGTATGATTCGACAAAGGCAGAGATGTATCCCTGCCATCATGTGGAACTGCTGAAGAGGTCCAAGATGAATCACTGCTCATCTCTCACTGTGGGCTGGGGCAGGTATCCCAAATGTGCTCACCAGATAGGTTTGCTACTGAGTGCTCCACCCTTCAAGTCTCTGTGCTGTCTCCCTCCTACTGTCCGTATGCATTGCAAGCTCCTTGTCTTTCCATAGAAAGCTCTGCCTTACATTGCAATGATTTTTCTCTGCTTCTCTTATTTCTTACTGTTGTTATTCGAAACATCTGTTTGTTCTCCCAGTTTCACCTTCTGAGTAAATGCCGTGCCGCTCTGTGTCCCTTGCTCTCTGTCAAGCTACTTCTCGTTCTTTCCACAGCCACTGTGGTGCCATCCTTTATTTATTTATTTATTTATTTATTACATTAATATACCGCCCCATAGCTGAAGCTCTCTGGGAGGTTTACAAAGATTACAAAGATTAGAATAAAAAGACTGAACATTAAAAATCAATATGCAAAAGTTTAAAACAAAAACATAAAAACAGCTAACATTTAAAACAATTTTTAAACACTCAGCCAGGCCAAAGCTCATTTTGGAGTCAGTTAAAACTCAACATATGCTGTTAAATGCCTGAGAGAAAAAGAAAGTCTTAACCTGGCGCTGAAAACATAACAAAGTTGGCTCCAGGAGGGCCTCAGCAGGGAGATCGTTCCATAGCTGGGTGGCCACCACAGAAAAAGCCCTCTCCCTTGTTGCCATCCTCTGAGCTTCCCTCGGAGTAGGCACCCAGAGCAGGACCTTAGATGTTGAGCATAGTGTACGGGTAGGTTCATGTCGGAAGAGGTGTTCCATCAAGTCCCAAGCCATGGCTTCACCTTCTACTTTTGGTTAACTGTCTTCCAACCTAGTATCATGACTCCATTGTCTACGTGTAACTTAGAATGCAAGGTTGGTGGGTAGGGGTCTTTTTTGTGTTTTGTATGGCACCAGCATACAGTTGCTGATATTTAGTGGGAGTAACATTAGAATTTTTTGATGCTTCGTTTAGTTCTGATCTGTAATTTTTGGAGAAAGTTGCTTAATGGTGGTAAACCAAGCTGGGCACTTCCCATGTAATTAGATTATTGCAATGTGTTTTATAGTTGCTGTCTAATGAACTGATTGGAAAAGAATGGGTTAATTGATTACCGGATTCAAGAAATAAAAATCTGTTTATCTGCTTTGTTACAGATCTGGAGATGCTTTTTGCCAATGAGTGTTTCCCCTTCAATAGACTGGGGACAAGCTGATTAAAAGTTCCTATGGCATTATTGATGAATTTGGAAATTAGATTTACTTGGTGTCATTGTCAAGGAGGAGATGGACTTTTTCTTCTTGTTCCACCACTGCACCTTTCTCAGGAAGCCAGTCTCTGTCGGAAGCCAGCCTTGACTGCTGGTTTCCTTGCTGTTAACACTTCTTTCTATGGCTGATAGCAAAATTTAGATGTATAGCATATGTAAAGGTACGTGGAAAAGGAGGTACTTGGTGAAAAGCTGGGGGCAAGCTTCTGGCTACTGAATGAACTTTTGGCCTGCTGTGAACTGAACATTGATTGTATAAAATTCACTAGGTGCATTTTTGTACCAGTTGTTAGCACTTCAACTATGAAATGTAATTAAAATTGGCACAATTGTGTGTCTGTGACTTTCATTTCCTTTTTTCAGATTTTCTTGAATGATAATGTCCAGTATTATCTTTATACTTCAAGAGAAGGGACTTAAAGACAGTGGGTTGGATCCAGGCTTAGTCATATTCAGAGCACACACACTGGAATCATTGGCTAGTCATAATCATATTGAAAGTCTAGTCAAAGATTTCTTGGAAATGAGAAGATAAGAAAATGGAATAGGTTAGCTGTGAAAAGTGGGGAGGCATAACAGTTAGAAAAAACTAGTACTTTAGTCTCAAGATTATCTTCTGTTGCCCCTTGTAAAAGGAAAGTTAAGGAAATCACTTTGGCTACAGTTTTATACACACTTGGGAATAAGTTTCATTAAGTTCAGGCCTATGTTTTATTAGACATGTATAGGATTGCACTGTTTTCTTCATAAAAACAAAACAAACAACAAAAAACAACTTTAGTATGTTTATACCTTTTTATGTCAGTTTGTGCATAAAAGTGGGGGAAATACCTTCTGTACTTCTTTGTCTAAATTTGAACACTAACACGAATCACATGATTTACACAACAGTAAATAATTTCTTTCTGGAATCACTTTTTTTTCCTAATGAAAGTAATCTATCAAGCTCCATTTCAGAAGGAGAAAAATTATCCAGTGGAGGATTTTTAAATAAATAAATAAATGTGGTTGTCTTTCAAACCACCCAAACCTAGAAGTGCTTTGTTGCTGTGCTTCTCATCTATAATGACTTCAAAGCATGCATGCTTAATTGGTCTAATGCTACAAATGTCAGCTCTCATTAATACTCTGGATTCACAGCATTGCAAGGGCTATCTTAAAATTTTCCATTTATGATGACAAATTTATTGGTAGTGGCGGAGACTTTCCCAGTTGAGAAATCCCTCACTTTTGTAGAAGAGGGTTTACTTCCTACAAGTTTCTAGGTTCAGTTTTGCAGAATTGTCTGAAGTGATGTTAGTGCACACTTAAAAGCTCGAATATGCTGAAGGTCACACACAGAAGCTCAATGTCATACTCTATTACTAAACTCATTTCATGATCTTTGCAGGATTGTTTTGTTTCTTACTGTCCTGTTCCCCATGCCCATCATTGCCAAGCTGAAATTCACTGTTTTCACAATGGTTTTATTAACTTCTGTGATGACCAAAATATATTGCAGAAATACATCTGTCTACATTTCCGTTGAGCCATAACCTGAAGACTTAGAGTAGGTTACAACAATTTAAAATGAAACAACTATTCCATGTTCCTTACCTTGCAAAGGGGCTGTTAGTCATGTTGCCTTTTTTGAACCACCATGTTGGGGGGGCGGAATTATAGATGAAGTGGAGTGAAGTGAGCAGCTAATAATGTGAATGCCCAAGGCACCAGAAGAATGGCTATGATTTAGATTCCAGTTAAGTACAATCAGGAATGGAGAAGCGTGCAACCTAAACATAACAGTGCTTTTGCTGGAAGAAGTCCCATTTGTTTCAAAAGAGCTGTTAGTGGTCATTCCTCCCTCACCCTTTTGAAATTGAAGCAATCATGTGAAAAGGGTACGATGTGTTTTTTTGATACATGGGAATTGGAAGAATTCAAATTCAACAAGTGCTGCAGGGTACGTTTCATGGGAATTTTCTTTAAGTTGAAGGGGATGAGGATGGGAAGGCAAATGAACCAATGAAGAAAGCACTCTTTACAAACAAAGATGCCTTGCGTTCTTCAAAACACATTGTAAGATGCAATTCCAGTAGTAAACTAGAGGTTTATATTGGGCTTTGTAATTTTTGCAATGCTGGAAAGTAATGCAATGCATGTGTTGTGAAATGGTTTCTACATGACTAGCTTTCTTGGCAGTAAGCTCTAAAAAAAAATCCTGGTTTAGTAATCCTCTAAAGGTAGTTTACCTAGTAATGTAAGAAACCTATAGGTTGGGTCCAGGCATAGTCATACTGAGAGTAAACCCACTGAAATTGATTTCAGTGGATCTGCATAAGTATGACCAAGCCTGGATATAATGCAATGAATTAATGCTAGGACATTTCCATTCCACGCACCGCTCAAATTAATGTTGAATCCTTGTAAAGCTCTGTGTACTCTTTCCCTTGTTTCAAATGGCTATAGAACAGTAATAGGTGAGGGAAAGAGAGTTTTGGACTAGATTACCTGGCATATTTTTGGGATCAGAGTCTGATGTTTCTTGGCTGTCGTTAGCCGTTTGAAATTATTTTCTCTTATTCCTCCCCCGCCAATAAATCCATTTGGGGATTTTGCTGTTAAATAATGTCTCAAGTGTATGGGGATAGTTTGCTAGCAAGTTGAAAAATGAGGAGGGTAATAAGCTTCCAGCTAATTTTTTGAGCCATACAATTTCAAAGTTGTTTTTAATCTTCTCATACAAAGGAAGATAATTAAAGCTCAAATTGTTATATAGAAAGCAAATTGGTTCTAAGAGTGCCACACTAAAATTCAGGATTGGAGCAATTGTGTGCATTACTGCACATTCTGTAGTTTCTTCCTGCTTTAGCAACATTTGGTTCATCAGAGGAGTATTACACGATTGCTGTCAGATATCTGCAGAGTCCTTAGATAGTTGCCACTGAGGCCTGATTTGGTTACAACACTGGAACTAGGGTTGGAGATGAGCCATGGGATTGTGTGCACCTTTTCCATCATGTCCAAATTCCCCCACCCCTTCTGTTCAGATTTGGTGTTAGGTAAATATTGCTAACCCTCGTTAAAATAAGTCCCCAAGTATACTCCTCAGATCGCACTGAGAACCCCAATTAAAAGAAAGCACCACATATAAGGGACCAGGAAAGGATTATGAGTGATCTTGCAGCTTGATCACAGTTCTTAAACCCTAGGTTTTTTTTTTATATACACCTGAGAAATTATTGAGTTGTGATGTGGGGAACTGAAGTTTATGGGCTGGATTGCTGAAACAGAGCCCTCAAATGAGCTTGTAACCCACAAGGGAGCCTCTACTATGTATACAAAGGAACATTGACCAACATCTTCCCAAAGGTGGGGCCCAAAGGCAGGGTTTGTTTCTCTTTCTGTTGGGTGAGGCAATAGTGAGAGGTAGGTTTTTAAAAAATGGTTGAAGGTTTTATTGCTGTGCAGCACCTTGATGCCTTTTTAGCAAATAAGGCGGTATATTAATAAGAAATAAATGTATGGACCTATGGAGGGTACATGTGTGCTTTAGCTCCCTGCCACTGTAAAAATGCTTGAAAGGACGTGGGAGAGACGTAACTGAATTTAGTACATTATGTTCAACATAGGGAGCAGCACAGATTGCATGAGCTGTCCTTGCTCTTGATTTCCACACATTCAGCTTAAAGCAGCATGGCGATCAGTGCACACAATTGTATATGTGTAGGGCCTTTCTGCACAACCAGTAACCAAGTTTCACAATAATATGGAGAGAATTCATGCACATACTGTTGAACATGTGTAGGCTCTTAGGCTCTGTTGATGTTAAGCTAAAATTGTGAGGTAAAATTGTGCTGCTTCCCCCATCCACTTAATTCAGAATAGGACTGACAATAGAAATTGAGTAGGCAGAGCACAATGCAGTCATTTTTGGTTTTGATGGATCTGGAGATTCCTGGTTAATGGAGTTAAGGTCGGGAATGTCCTTTGCTACAGAGGTAGGCTCAGCAAATACAGGTCTAGAAATCCCTATGGTCTTCCGTAAATATGGTTGATTTGGTTATAAGGTCAAATGCTTGAAAAGAAGAAAACGGAAGATAGGCTGTGTTGCCTATTCATTTCTACTTCTGAATGAAAAGCAATCTGGGACAGGGGTAGCAGCAGTTTATAGTAAAACATTAGGATTATAGTCTCTAATTTACCAGGATTCTGGGAATGAATAGTCCAGTTGGGAAGGAGTTATGCAAGAACAAAAAGTTTGAGATTCACAGCCTAACAATGCTTCATGCTGTCAACTTTCTGAAAACTGATCTCATTGTGAGAATTATCCCAGTCTTGAGATTTGCTTGACTAGAGCATTATCTCTATTCTGAGGAGGATGTATTGCTATCGCAGTAGTTCGCAGTCTCCCCCCACCCCTGTGGATCACTTGAAAATTTCTGGGGGTTTCAAGGGGGTCCTTAATAAATGTTTGTATGTGTGCTAGAAATCAAAGCACGTACATAACTCATATTTTAGCAACATGTTTTCTTCACTGCTGGCAATCATGCTCAGTGCAGTATTATGAAAATTATGGACCCTGACCCAGGGCTTTGTTAGCTTGTTCGATAATCTAGCCCTGGTCAAAATAGCTTCTATCTTCATCGTCAGAAAAAATAATTTAAGTGCAAGCCCAAATACAAATATGATTGATGGCAACCTTTCCATTATTGCTGAATAGATCTCTTGGGCCACCAGTGGTTTGCAGCCCATAGTTTGAGAACCTCTGTTTTATAGTATTGCTTCCATTGCCTTGGATGTCCAGGAGCAATTGGAATATCGGTTACAACAGAATGAGACTTGTTACAATACTTTTAACGTCTAAAATGGCATCCTGCATTATTTAAGTAGGCTTTTCAATTCCTGGTTTCAAAGGCTTTACCTGGGCCAGTGGACCACTGAACAAAACAGAGTGATCCATCCTAATGGAGCTTGCTTATTTCTAAAACTGCTGCCATGATGATTATGGCTGCTCGCAAAACATTCATTTCCCAGAAGGTAAACTGGGAATTAAAAGAAAAGTAACTTGCTCAAGAACCTATGTATAAGTCAGAGATGGAGTCTGAGCTCTAAAACACAAAGAAACCCCACTATTTTGAACATACATAAATATGGTGCTGAAGGGAAGCACTTGGATTTACAGCATGGCAACCTTCCAGTTAAATATATTTTTTAAAAATCTTAAAATTAAAATCAGAAGGGGCAGTGAGGCCAGTGGTGCCAAGAGAGGTATCCATGGGCACATTGGTGCCGAGGAGCACCATGTTGGAGACCCTAACTGGGGCTATTTCATGTAAATAGTTTTACCTGTAAACCTAAAACTGAAAAGCAGAAATCAAGTGTGTATCTAGTAGCAAATGTAGGTTTACTGCTGTGTGATGTGCGAAATCAACCCCATAGTACAGTATGCACATCTTTTCTTGAGCCACTTGAGAATTATTTTGATTGTCCCAACTTTAGCAAGTGATCAACAAATTATATTGAGCACCTATGGCCCAGTTTAATGTCTTTTCCCATAAAGTTTGTGAAGCTGAAATGTATTAATACGCACAAGCAATGGAAGTGCTTCATGTTTAGCCAATAGCAGATCGGGTGACTGTCCCATAATGTTCCTTGTGATTTCTTTCAGAGGATGCTCTGTAAACAAGGCGCCTTTCTCCCTCGGTTAAGATGTTCCCCAGGCAACCTTCTGACCCATGCAAAGATCAGAAATTGATTTCTGGTTCTGTGATTCCCTTTGAGTCCCTGTAGTTTAATTTATCATTTTATCGTATTCAAAGTAGGGATGGGAACCGTGCTGCCTCCCTCCACTGAGACGGTGAGCGCTTTTTATTTTGAATATTTTTGACAGGAGTTTGGTGTTCTGACTCAGCAAAGCATTCAGAGCCTAATAATGTAGCACGCAGTGCTGAAAAATAAAGGGCGCAATGAAGCTTGCCTTTATTTTGTAATCCTGTTTGCTTTTCTAGAACTGATGAATAGCCTCAGAATCACTGACTCAATTTTTGGATCTCATTTTCATGACAAAGCGAATGTCTAGTCTAAAAATGAGCTCGCTATAAAATGAGGCTTCCCGGTTCTTGCTCTTGCAGCTGCTTCTAGATTATCTTCTCCTCCTCCAGGAGTATTGCACCCAGCATTGATCATGTCCAAAACTGGAAGCAGGGTAAGTATACAGCCTCAGGATATGCCTCTTCCTTCCCTCTGCCTGCTAGAAGATGATGCATGTTTGCAAGCTTGGCAGAACTGAGAAAAGAGAGAGTGAGTGTTTCCCTCTCTCAGGAGGAGACAGGTGGCTCTTTTTTCTATTTAGATGACATAACCAAGTTAGGAAATCAATGAATGCCTGGAACTATCTGTGGATTTTCCTAGCTTTCATTCAAGCAGCTCCACCGGCTTTGATTTTGTCAAACTGAGACTTGTGTTTGAAAATGACAACATTAGGGACAAATACATGCTACTTTTGTTGATTTTATTTGTTCTGTGGAAGATAAGGATGGGTATGGAGAATTCTGGAGTTATTGGGGGTGGTTTTGAAATGCAGATTTACCCATGCACTGGGATAAATAGCCTTGCAGAAAAGGTGCACCATCTATGCTATGTGGGGAAAAAATAGCTCCTCCTGTTCCCTGCAATTGTGTTTATTTATAAAGTATATAGGGAATGTATAGCCAGGTCAGCAGCTGAATTCGGAATGCCACATAAGCACATTTATCTTTTCTTTCACATTGCACTGTAGTTCCTGACTGACAGCAGCAGATTCCGAATTAAATTCTCAGCAGGGCCACTGATAATTATTCAGTTTACAATGAGTTTAGAAAATAGAAACCAAGAAGGAGGCGTTGCCTGTGCTTCAAATCCTGGCATTGACTCACTAAGACTGTAGTCCTGTGCAGGGTTACTTAGGAGTATATGTTCTTAGATTTGATAGGACTTATTTGCTTATGGCATCTCATCAGAAGTCGATCTACACATTTTCAGGATGCATGTGGTACAGTCCTATTGAGACTGGATCACTGAGACTGGAATTGAAAGAGTGCATGTTGGAATGCTATTCCACATCAAAAAAACAAAACACACACAAACTACTTGCATGTAGAGCACTAGTACTCCAGGGAGAAAAGTTGGGCTCTAAATACAATACAATACAATACAATACAATACAATACAATACAATACAATACAATACAATATATATGGTTAGTTTATATTTCCCCCACACCCATGCAAACAATGAACATGAGACCTCCCACCTTGAGTCTGAAGAGATACAGGCCTCATCTACACCAAGCAGGATATTGCAGTATGAAAGTGGTATATAAAAGGCAGGAGCCACACTATTGCTGTATATATTGAAGCGCACTGTCAACTGTTGGGGCCCATTGACACATACCATATAACACTTTCATAGTGCTACATCCTACTTGGTGTAGATGAGGCCACAGTCTCTCAACTGGGCTGTAACATATGAGTATTTCTGAATTTATAGGTAACCTTTAAGCAGCTTTGCACACTGTTCTTCGTCTCTTAAGGCCTTCCTACCTGATCAGTTATTGGTGAAATAAATGAACATTTGTTGTGCGTGGTCCAGATGTCTTCTCTTGAGGTTGTGTAACAGTTGCTGAATTATTTCATTTCCTGAGGTGTTTAATTCCTGGGGTAAAGCGGAATGTTTCCCAGCTACCACATCTATTGCGATTGTAATTACAACTTGGGATGTGATTGCATAAGAGTAATGGGCACCTGTCAAATATTATCTGTGATGTTATTAGTGCCAACATCTGAGCCAAGAACTATTAACACTCTTTATCCAATGAAAAATACTCTCAGGTGCATTTGTGCCAATAGCAGCTGCCTTCCAGGTTGAAATAACTGCTTTAGTGGCTGCAGTTTTCATTGGAAAAATAGGTGTGTGTGTGTGAGAGTGAGTGAGTGAGTGAGTGAGTGAGTGAGTGAGTGAGAGAGAGAGAGAGAGAGAGAGAGAAGGAGGCGGCGGCGGCGGCGGCGGCTAATCCCTCTCCCAAAGTGTAGTCCCAGTCCATATTTGGATGCCCTGGGGTATTTTTTTTTAAATAAAGATACATGAAATGCATGAGCATATTTTTAAAAAGATGTTATTAGTTTTCTAAAACTAATTTCTTTCCAAGATTATACAAGCCAACAGAACCCCCCTCCCACCCCAAATAAATAAAAAGAAAGACATTGGATTTTAATCTACTTACTGAGAGAAAGCAGTAGATATAACATGCATGCTTTTTTTTCTGTTTTCCTTCCATACCAAGATATAGGTGCAATCCATAGGCTACTTAGAGTTCCTCTTATACTACTTCACCATAAAAGATAAACATTTTTCTCTATTCCATAGTCTGAGGAAAGGCTTTGAGAAATACTGCAGTATATAAAGGAAAATCCTGCCATGTTTTATGAAAGTCAAATATTTGTGAGCACATTATTGTATTGGCTTGGATTCTTTCGCTTTTAATTAGCAAAGAGGGATGGGCAATGGAGAACATTTTCTGCAGCTGAATTGCGAAGGAACTACAGCAAGGGGGCAGCTCCCCCCACCCCCTGTCGTAGGCTGCATCCCTCGCAGACAGAGACACTGCCAGGCTTGAGCCAGGCCCACACCCCTTGGCAAGCTCTACTACACTGGCTTTCCTGAGGGGGGCGCTCCCTCTGGCCAGCCCCCCCTGCCCCCCCTCCTCTTTTTCCCCCACCTTGGGGGCGGTGTGGCCCTGGCTCGGATCAACTCCCCCGCCAGCCGGCCCAAAGGAAAGCGCTGTGACAATTGGTTGGTTGAGGCTGGAGAGTGGCCTCACAGCATGGCTTTTTAAATAAAAGTGTTTTTTCCTTTGTTAATTTTGAGAGCAGTGAGCTGAACCAGTAAGACCCTGCTTTGTGGGAATGCAATCAATGAGGAATGGAGCAGTGAAGGGGGAGGCCTATTTGCCAATCTGGTGCCCTTATCGACTGTGGGCAGGAGCAGGCCGCCTGGAAGACACAGCTCAGGCCTGCAACAGCGGGGAATGGCCAGGGAGCTGCCACCACGGCCTCCTCCACACCTGAGGTGACCGCCTTATTCTGCCTAATGGTAGGGCTGGCTCTGGCAGAAGAGAAGATCCTAGTGAATTGATGCGTGTCTGTTGCGAAGTTCCGCCAAGCTGCACTTACATCTAGTGGAAAACATGTTTCCTCTGTGCTTTGCTTGTGTTTCAGATCACCTTCTACGAAGGCAAGAATTTCCAGGGGCGCCGCTATGAGTCCGACAGGGATTGTTTGGATTTCCACACTGACTTGAGCCGTTGCAACTCCATCCGTGTGGAGGGGGGTGCCTGGGTTATTTACGAGCGGCCAAACTTCGCCGGGAACATGTATGTGCTGACCCATGGGGAGTATCCTGAATACCAACGCTGGATGGGCCTGAATGATCGCGTCAGCTCATGCAAATCCATTCAGTTAGTAAGTTGGACATTTCTTTTCCTTCTGATTATCTGTGCAATTGGAATGAGTGAATGGAATGTTCTCATGTATTGATAGTTCTGATAGGTGCACTTGGCAGTCTCTCGACTCAGCACGTGTTTTATTTGACAGTTTGAATAGCTACCACACACCTTTATCTGTACTCAATTACAAACTCATAGGCTGCAATCAGTGGAGCCTGGTGGCTCCAACTTCAGTGGGGCAATGAGTTTGCTCTGGGTTTTAGTTGGGACTGGTCAGAACTCCAAAGGAGCTATCCAAAGTGCTGAGCCCTATCCTCAAGATGGGTTCAGCACCTTGGATAGCTCATTTAGAGTTCTGACTGCTTCTAACTGAAACCCAGAGGGATTCACCACCCCACTGACATCAAAGCCACCAGCTTCTACTGGCCACACTCCTATGCATGTTTAGACAGAAGGAAGTCCTACGACTCCCAGCAATCCCAGGATGCTGGGAGTTGTAGGACTTCTGTCTAAACATGCATAGGATTGCACTCTTAGACGCATACACTCACTAGTGGGAAACTTGTGGCGCTCCAGATATTGTTGTATTCCATCAACCCCAGCCATGGTCAATGATCAGGAATGATAGGAGTTGGAATCCAACAACATTTGAATGGCCACAGGTCCCCCTCTCCTGCAATAAAAGATGGGGAAACTCTCTTACCACCACGACTGTGTGTGTGTGTGTTTGTTTTTCTACCCCTTTTGTAAGGAACCCTGTTCTTTTCTCTCTCATTTTATCGTCACAACAACCCTGTGAGGTTGGAATGCCAGCTGAGGTATGATGACTGGCCTAAAGTCATCCAGTGAGTTTCAAAACTGAGTGGGGGTTCAAATCTGGGTCTCCCCAGTTCTAGACAGACACTCCTACTGCTCTACTACACTGGCTCTCAAGAGTAACTATGTGTTGAGTAAATCTATATGGTAGCTGAATTTCTACAATGTGATCATCATCATTATTGTCATTTCTATACTGCCCAATAACTGAAGTTCTCTGAGCAGTTCTCAAAAATACACATCACAATACAAGACAATAAAACACAATACAGAATCTCTAACATACACATTTTTAAACAACTAAAACTAGTGTGTTGTGTTGTTTATTCGTTCAGTCGCTTCCGACTTTTTGTGACTTCACTAGTGTAACCATATGGAAAGGACAGTTGTATGGAAAAGGGAATTTCAGCAGGTGTCATTTATATGCATACAGCACCTGTTGAAATTCTCTCTTCATCACAACAAAAGTTAAAGCTACAGAAGCCCTGCCCTCTTTTGTATCTGGTCACTGCTGAAATTCCCTTTTCTATACAACTGTTAAAGATACAGGAGCCCTGTCCTCCTTTCCATACAGCCACCCTAACTAAACACTTACCTTGGCAAGTGCCCAACTGTGCCTATCCTTGATGCTGTCCATGGATGATCCCCTGGTTTTGTGGCTGGGGTGGTGCCAGAGGACACAACTCCCCTGAAAGGATCTATATTACTGCTTTATAACAGTTTATAATGGTATTGGCAACTGTGGGGGCCCATGACACACTCTATATACTGTTTTCAAACTGCTTTCAAAGTGTCGTATCTGGTGTAGATCTGGCCTGGGTGTGCAAAAACAGGAGATTTACTAAGCTCTGGTAGGCTTAATCCATTGCTGCTGAACTGCATATAACATGGAGCCAAGCAGTCTGACACATCTGAAGATAACAAATGTGACCTTATGGTAAAAGAAATACATGCCACGTGCAATTAGCCACCATAGAGGTCAATGCTCATAAAAGGGTTTTATGATTCCTTTTGCTTATCACTAGGGGACAACATCCAACAGGGATACAACTGAAAGTACAAACACGTATAATAAAGGAAACTAATAAACAATAAGTGGCATTGCATGTGCCTCCACAGCCACAATGTATTCTTTGCTTTAATGCAGGCATGCAGAATCTCAGGTCTGTAGGCCAAATCGGGCCTGCCTGGGCTCCCAGTCCAGATGGCTGCACCTTCTTTCCCCTGACCACCAATCATTTGGTGGTTTCCCCAGCGGAGGCACCTTGGATAGCTCCTTTAGAGTACTGACTGGTTCTGCCTGAAACTCAGAGAGGATTCCCCACCCCACTGACATCGGAGCCTCCACTAGCTTTCCTAACTTATGTGCAACCCCCCTTCCAATTGTAAAAGGTTTAAATGCCTCTCCTAAAGCTGGGCTACTGGCTTTCTTCTAAGGTAAAACATGCTGCAATTTTGGGTATTTTGGCCCCACTCTCTTTGCCTTCGGCTCTGCCCACCACTGGAATGCAGCCACCGAGAGCTTCTTTGAAATTGAATTCGGCCCTCAGGCTGAAAGAGGTTCAACACTCCTGCTTTAATGGTCACTATCCATTTTTTCATCCTAGGCAGAGGTGTCTGAAAGGTATCGCCTGCTCCTCTGTAACCTGTGTGTTCTCTTTCCTCCTTGTTTTAGTCCAGTGGAGGCAAGTACCAGATCCAGCTCTTTGAGAAGGGTGACTTTAGTGGCCAGATGCATGAATCCACAGAGGACTGCCCTTCTCTCATGGAGCAGTTTCATTTCCGGGAAATCCACTCCTGCAAAGTCGTGGATGGGGCCTGGGTTTTCTACGAACACCCCAACTTCCGTGGCCGGCAGTATCTCCTGGAGAGAGGGGAGTACAGTAAACCCATGGAATGGGGGGCTGCCTCCCCGGTGGTTCAGTCCTTCCGCCGTATTATGGAGTAGTAAGCAGCATGAAGTCCGACACTGATGACAAAGCTGACTAGATGTCATAAATAAAGTGTTTGTGGGCTTGATGCTCCCTCTCGTTATTTGTGGTAAATGTCTCTCTCTCAGAGTGTTTTCTTTAAGGGTGATGTTTCATCTCTATGTCAAGGTTCCTTGCATGTCCTGGGCTCTTTGAGCAACTTTTTAAGGATCTCTTGCCTCCTTAAGAGTCCCACCTTCCTTCTTTTTACCTTCCCCTTCCCCATAACATGATGTTTAGGCTGTTGATGTGGGGTGAGTGACACTCCAGACACTTGTGGCTTAACATTACAGTTTATTAGAAAATTGAAACAAGCAAATTACAATTAAAGGTATTTAGGCAATAGAGCTGAGTGATACAAAGACATTAAAAGAAAATAAAAGTTGCAAAAATGCAAGTTCCTTTACCCTAGCTGCATTTAGGCTTTTCCAGCTGCTTCTTCCTCATGCTTTCATCTTTTCCTGCTCTCTCTGGCTGGCTTTCCCCCCTCTTTTTATCCCCTCTTTCCCCAAAACAGAAAGTACTGTTTCAACTTTGAAGAAATGAAATTTAATTGGAGAAGTGAAATTTAACCAGGGAAATGAATCATAACCAGAGAAACGAAACTACCCCAGCCCAACAGAAACATCCCAGGTCTCTAAGGCCTGACCATTTTTCTTTGCCTTTTTTATGCCTCAAACCTTCACACTCTGCAATAGTTTTTAGTCCAGGGCTTGAATGACAGTGTGGGAGGGGTCTGTTGGGCCCTCTCCCTTTTGTGGGAGCCCCTTAGATATGGTTTTTAGGAGGGCTGTATCATAATTTGGCAAGTGGAGGCTGAGGGCTCTGCTATCTGTGGGGCAGTGAATCTGCTCACAACAAGTCATAACTCTTACAGAACTATCCATGGTGCTCCACCCGTTCTAGAATATTTGTCTCTAGGTATGTCTACAGTACGCAGAACTCTTTGGAGGAAGATATGACTGTAAAACTGAAATAAAACTGATGTATATTTCTAGTTTGTCTCATTGAAGAGTAGCACTTGCAACAGAAATCCAACAATTTCTTTAAGGGACATTGTAAACCTGCCTTTGTCCTGCCTGCAGTTAATACGGGTACAGCCTAGGGAAAGTTTGCCATGGTTATGGCCTTTTGAAATCCATAGCAATTAGATATGCTTATTTCCCCATCCCAGGTTGCACTCCCAAGTTCTTTTCTGCTCTCATACAGGACTCCCGATTACTTTTTCCAGAAAAAGAAAGGCAGTGCTTCATCTCTTAGCCACCAGGTGTCACTCTTTCTCTTCTTTCCTCACTAAACTGGGAGAAAAAAACACACACCAATGCTAGGCAATCCTCCGGTAAAACTCATTCCTCAGCAGCCCCCACCCCCCAGCCCACATTATGTTATGCCTGAAGTCTTAGAAAATAACAAATGTCCATTTTGTTGGGCATTTTCTCTGCTGGGTGGTACTCTAGGGAAACCTGTGATTTTTTTTTTTTTTGCATATCAAGCAAGGGAATGGGGGACTTTGGATAATGATATTCAGTATATAAAGTGTACACTTTTATAGCAAGGGCCCCCACAGTCTCTTCCCATTTGATATATGAGGTTATTACAGAGCAACGAAGCTGGGTGTGTGGCACTTGTCAGCAGTAACAACATTACAACCCTTGTGAATACACTATTAATTAGGGACTGGCCAAGCAGGAAATGCTCCCTGGTAGGGCCAAGAGAGAGGAACTCTGCTTCAGTCTTGTTGAGGATCAGAGATCACTAGAAGCGCAATAGGAAGTGTGATTCCTGGGTCCTTTTAAGAGGTGGAGTGGGATGGCTAGGGGAAAAGGCCTGCTAGTCAACTGTAGTGGGGAAGAGAGCAACTGTTCAGGTGGGTGACAGCCACCAGCGGGTTTGCAGTGGCTTAAAGCACAATTCTGTGCATGTTTAGATGGCCAAAAGGCCTAGAACTCCCAGCATGCCCCAGCCACCATAAGGCATGCTGGGAGTTCTAGGCCTTTTCTCTATATATACATACATAGGATTGTGCTCTTAACTGCTCCAGGTAAAAGGCAGGTGTAATGTGTACAGTCATAGGGTACACATTACACGGTTTGGGACCACAATACCTGATGGAACGTCTCTCCTGACATGAACCTACCTGTACACTACGCTCAACATCTAAGGTCCTCCTCCGAGTGCCTACTCCGAGGGAAGCTCAGAGGATGGCAACAAGGGAGAGGGCCTTTTCTGTGGTGGCCCCCCCAATTATTTCGCCGACGAGGCTCGCATTGGCACCAACATTGTTATCTTTTTGGTGCCAGGTTAAGACTTTTCTCTTCTCCCAGGCAGTTAGCAACATATGCTGAGTTTTTTTTTTAATTGACCCCAGAATAATTGTTTTAAATGGATATTGCTGTTTTTTATGCTTTTAATGGTTTTAAATCTCTGTATATTTATTTTTAATGTTCACTGTTTTTAATTTTTGTAAACCGCCCAGAGAGCTTTGGCTATGGGGTGGTATATAAATGTAATAAATAAATAAATAAATAAATAAATAAATAAATAAATAAATAGGGTGGCCATATGTTGTTTATTGCAGAGCACTGTTGTTTGTTTGAAGGCCTGACCTGACCCCTGACCCAGTTCAGGTTAAAGATAAAGACCCATAAAAGGGGAGAATAGCAGGGACTTTGAAGTTGCCCACAGGTCACCTGGTCATTGTCACCCCCACTATGGCAAAATTCCATTTTTATTTAAATTATAGTAGTTATGACTCTCGGTTTGCATTATTTAAGTTAGCAGCCTATGTCAGTTTTATGCAAATCTGTGCTTTCCTTTTTTGGAGATACATAAGTGGACATCCTAGGAACCAGGTGGCACAGCACTGGGCAGGGTTGGATGTATCCTGTTCAGTTTAAACTAGAACTGAGTGAACCGCCCAGAGAGCTCTGGCTATTGGGCGGTATAGAAATGTAATAAGTAAATAAATAAATAAGTAAATAAAATAGCCTCCTGAAATTCTCCACTCTCTTTGCAGGAAGTAAAACTGGCAGTAACATTTTGCTGAATATACTCTGGCGAGTGGGCAGGGGGTAGGAGGAATCGTTCAGCAGTATCTTTGAGATGCACCTACCCATCTCAGCATCAGTTGGGGCACAGCTTCTTTCTTTTTTCCACAGGGTTGTTGTAGTTCTTGTTGCTGCCAGCTTGGCTACCATTTTGCATCACCTACAATGACCCCAACTTAACATTATTCTGGGGGCATTGTGGGGTTAAAATGTCAGCTGTACCCCAATGGACAGAAAATATTTGGAGAATATTCTGTAAAAGTCCCCCCTTTTGTGGTGAGAAGGTGAAAAGGCCAATTCTAGGATATTTGAAACTTCAGCTAGATTTACAATACTGCCTTGAGGCACATTAACTGTTGAGGCACATTACATATTCTATATACTGCTTTCATAGTTTTATTTCCTGCTTTTTATTCCACATTATCCAAAATACTGCAGCAAAGGTCATTGTGCGCCCTATGAGGTATAAATACTCAAGAAGGCTATAACGTTACCACGATGGGATTGATGCCCGCAAAAGGGAATTTCTTACCTGTAACCTGTGGAACTGCCCCCTCCCCTCTCTCTCCCCTTTGCTATGTCCCCTCCCCCCTCTCCTTTACCTATGACTGCTACATGCAAAATGCAAATTTGTCAGTGGAGAAAGAGTAGAAGTTGGAAGAGCCCACATGTGTAAGACATGACCAATGAAATGTGACTCCTTAGTTCATCAGCGACACTGACCAGTAGGAGGTAACCCATTGATAGAAGCTAGCGAAACTGACCAATGGAAATACTAACTCACTTTTTGAAACCAAAGGCTGTATATGTGTTATGTAACTGTTGGAAAGTGTGCTTGATTTGTGACTTGTCACCGGCACCCCTTTGCTGCAGCTCTGGAAATGAAGGTTAAGTTGCAATCTCCGTCCTTGTGTGCATAATTGGATAAACTGCATGCCGGGCAAGGAGCCTCTTAGTCCTTTTGGGGGACAACAGGATCGTAATGAGTTGACACAAGGTGTAGATGTAGTTCTTACAGTCAACTGGCTCAGAGGAGGCCTTTTCCAGGAGTGATTACACTTACCTCCTCCTGCATGGTGGTTGAAAACACTCCCTCTCTCAAAGAGGCATTCGTTTTCTCTGCACCCACCCACACAATATCCCTTTGTTAGATGAATCCAGCATTTAAACTAGAGCTGGGCCAAAGTTTCCCAGAAGAGAATTTTCTGCTGGTTATTTTGAGTGCATATATTTTGTCTGTCTTGTTTTTTAAATGTTTCTAAACCGCCTTGAAATAACTGAGATAAATTAATGTTTAAAATAAATAAATAATGAAATGTATTTTATCCACTTCATTTATTTATTTAGAACCTTTATAAACCATCTTTGCTCTGTTCCAGGACAGTGCACAATAGGGATGTGCTCTCTGCCCCAGAATTATCTGGTAACCATGAACATCTGTGGAACATACAATCTTCCAGAGCGGATATTGAACACTTCTAAACCCATCAAATAATTTCAGAGTGGAGACGTGCCCAGTCGGAGCTTCTAACATCTCTGAAATTATCCTACCATTTTGTGAGTGTGGTGGGTCTAATTGAAAACGTCCCAATAAGGAATATGGGGTGATGGAGTGGGGTAGTTTTGATCATTGATATTGACATCTGTGGCTAACCAATTAGGAATTGCCACAGTGCTCTCCCTCCCTGTTCTGTTCTCCTCCAATCACAGTGTTTGGGGGAGGGAACGCCAATTTGTCCTTGGCTTTTTGGTCAGAGAGAGAGAGATTTCTTACCTTTGCCCACAGTGTGAAAGTGCTGCTGGGCTGGCATTGTGAGTGAGTAAGCTTGCTTCTACACCTGAGTCAGGCAGGCTCTTCATTATTTCAGTTAAACTATTACTCCTATTGGCTGGCTGGGCTTCCAGTGCGGGGTGTGTGTGTCCTCCTCCAAGCCGCGTAGCCTAGCCTCCTATGGGGAAGCTGTTGTTGCCTTGTCTTGACTCGCTCCGATGTGCCTGACCGACAGTGGGGGAGGGGTACCCCCTCCTCCTCATCCTGCAAGCCTCCTGTCCTCTTTAAGGTTGGGCAAGCTGTGTCCTGCTGTTGTGGCATTTATTAATATATTTACTTATTTATTATGATGCTAAGCACTTCCCTGCTGCTTTGTTTCCTCTCCCTTGCCATAAAGATGAAGGCACGAGAGGTGCCTGAAAGAGGACATTTGAGTTTGGACTTTAAAAATTCCCTTTAAATCACTGCATGAAGGGATCGTTAAAAGTTGCCACAGTGCCAATTTTCATGTGTTTAACTTTAAAACTGAGGGAGCTGTGAGCATTTCTGTTAATTCCCATTAAGAATGTACTGGTTACCCCCAAACAGAGGGGTTTTTCATCAAACTATCTGGCAGAGCAGAGAGAAGGACCCACTCTGGAAATCGGGGCATAGAAATGTTTCTACAGGCATGGATTTCGAGGCAGAGAAGGCCCACTTTGCATACCCCGGTGCAGAATAATGTATAACTCAATACAAATCATCATCATCATCCCAGATAAAACCAGAAAAACAACTAAAACGAACAAGGCTAAAAATGTAAATGCCTGGGTGGGTAATATATATTTTTTGGCCTGATGCCAAAAAGATCCTAATGTAGACACTAGGTATAGCTGGTCCTGCTGAAGAAGAATCAACACGGCTTCCACAAAGGCAAGTCCTGTCTCACTAATCTACTAGAATTCTTTGAGAGTGTCAACAAACATGTAGACGGGGTGATCCAGTGGACATTGTTTACTTGGACTTCCAAAAGGTTTTTGATAAATCCCCCACCAAAGACTTTTGAACAAACTTAGTAGTCATGGAATAAGAAGAGGGGTCCTCTTATGGATCAGTAACTGGTTAGAGAACAGAAAGCAAAGAGTAGGAATAAATGGTCAATTCTCCCATTGGAGGGAAGTAAATAGTGGGGTCCCACAGGGATCACTATTAGGATTCTTTTCAACATGTTCATAAATGATCTGGAATTAGGAGTGAGCAGTGAAGTGGCCACGTAATAATCAAATTATTTAGGGTAGTTAAAACCCAAAGGGATTGTCAGAGGAATCTCTCCAAGCTGGGAGAGTGGGCATCCAAATGGCAGAAGCGGTTCAATGTAAACAAGTGAAAGGTGATGCACGTTGGGGCAACCCCCCCCCCCCAACTTCAAGAATAACTTAATGGGATCTGAGCTGGCAGTGACCAAACAAGAAAGAGATCCTGGAATTGTGGTGGACAGCTTGATGAATATGTCCATCCAGTGTGCAGCTGCTGTAAAGAAGGCAAACTCCATGTTAGGCATTATAAGAAAAGGAATTGAGAATAAAACTGCTAGTATCATATTGCCTTTATACAAATCTGTGGTGCGACCACACTTAGAATACTGTGTACAGTTCTGATCACCACTCCTAAAAAAGGATATTATAGAGTTGGAAAAAGTGCAGAAAAAGGCAACTAAAATGATCAAGGGGCTGGAGCATCTCCCCTATGAGGGAAGTTTACACCAATTGGGGTTGTTTAGTTTGAAAAAAAGGAGCCTAAGGGGAGACATGACAGAGGTATACAAAATTATGCATGGTATGGAGAATGTGGATAGGGAGACATTTCTCTCTCTCTCTCTCAAAATACTAGAACCCGGGGTCATCCCATAAAGCTGATTGGTGGGAGATTCAGGACAAATAAGAGGAAGTACTTCTTCACTCAGCGCATAGTTAAATTATGGAACTCACTATCAAAGATGTAGTGATGGCCACCAATGTGGATGACTTTAAAAGGGGTTGGATATATTCCTGGAGGCGAAGGCTATCAAATGGCTACTAGCCCTGATGGTTGTGTGCTATCTCCAGTATTTGAGGAATTAAGCCTGTGTGCACCAGTTGCTGGGGAACATGAGTTGGAGGGTGCTGTTGCACCATGTCCTGCCTTGTTGTTTCCTGGCCGATGGCTGGTTGGTCACTATGTGAACAGAGTGCTGGACTAGATGGACCCTTGGTCTGATCCAGCATGGCACTTCTGATGTTCTTATCTGGCCCAAGTTAGGGTGGCCATATGAAAAGGAGGCCAGGGCTCCTGTATCTTTAACAGTTGCACAGAAAAAGGAATTTCAGCAGGTGTCATTTGCATGCAAGCAACACCTTGTGAAATTCCACCTTCTGCAGCTTTAACTGTTGTGATGAAGAGGGAACTTCACCAGGTGCTGCATGCATACAAATGACACCTGCTGAAATTCCCTTTTCTACACAACACTGTGAAAGATACAGGAGCTTTATCCTCCTTTCCATATGGTCACCCCCAGGTAATCTCTTGGCAAACCCAGACTCCAATAATTCCATTGTTAGCTAGTAAACTATAATAACTTTCCATAATAATATCCTGCATTGAGCAGGGGATTGGACTCGATGGCCTTATAGGCCCATTCCAACTCTGCTATTCTATGATTCTATGATCATCAACACAAATAACGTCCAAGTCTTTCATCTTCTTAGTGCACCATCCTATGTATGTTTAGACAGAAAATAGTCCTACAACTCCCAACATCTGTCCAGCAGTCTTGCTGGCTGGGACATGCTGGGAATTGTAGGACTTTTTTCTGTCTAAACATGCATCAGATTGCAGTTTTTTTTTAAAAAAATTGTTGATTTTTTTAACAAATACAAAATTAATAAACTATAACTTGGGAATACATTGACTACCATCTGTCATCAATATCCTACATCAAAATGCAGGGATTGTCTCACCTATATTCTGTTCATTTATCCTACTCCATTCATATCCTGTTATCCTAACAAATCTTTCCATAACTGACCATGAGACTAGTGGTTTAATATTTCCTTGGGCCTAATCATATACATTGTGAATTGATGCCAAGTTGCTTAGAAGTCTTGTTTATAGTTAACCTTCCTGGTTGGGTCAACTTTTCTATAAGAGCGGTTGACCAAACTCTGAGGTACCATTGCTGGAATGTGGGTTTGTGTGTCCCTTTCTAGCTGTCTATACTTTCCATCTGAGCTGCTGCCCGTAAGAAAGTCAGTAGTTCATTGTCCTGTAGTCATCTCCTTTGCCATACACATTGGATTGCAGCTGTAATGAAAATTCAGGAATAACTGAAAAGCATAATATCAAATTCAGAACAGCCTGGGATAAGGACAGATACAAACAAGTCACCATTACCCCTAAATCTGTTACATTGGCATCTATTTCTGCTGACCAGCCCAGCAGCCCACGAGATGGGATTTCAGCACTACTGCTGTAACAATAGAGGCAAGATGTGTTCTGCATGTGCACCAGTGTGCTGCACCACATGTGTGTCTGGGCGACTGGGGACATCTGTGTAAATGGGAAAGCAGACTGAGATTTGAGTGTGGAAGCCATTTTGCTTTGCTTGTTCTACTTGTCCTACATTAGCATTTCCTCTGAGTGCCCTTTTATTGGATTGCTTGATCTGCCTAGCACCGAAATGCAATTATCAGAGTTCCTTTCTCTCCCCTCCAAATGGCTCTTGCCCTCTGGTGAATTTCATATTGTGCCCCAATGTTGGCAACTAATACGAATAACAATAAAGGGTGGTAGGTGTTTTAGAGAGAATTTTTTTTTTTAGATTACTTTTTCCAGTGGGGGCTCCCTTGTTGGAGCAGCACGCAGAACGGAGTACATATGGATATAAGCCACAGACAGAGAGCAAGCAATCGGAACTGCTCAGCTGATGCCTTGCCTTGACAGCTAATTTCCATTTTTCAGTATCAGGGGGTCTGTTCCAGTAATTGGCATGCAGATTGTGTCTGATGGGCCTGTTAGACAGAAGAAAAGAATCTGCTAGTTAGAATAAGCCAACCCCAGGCTGATGGATGGGGCAGAAGGAGGTCATTCCAAAAGAGAATATATATATGTAGGTATACTCTCTCTCCCTCTCTCCCTCCCCCCCTCTCTCCATGTGGAATGTATATAAAAATCCACGGTCCGTGCCCTCCCCTTAGCCCCTTCTCCCTTTATCCTCCAAAGTCTAATTTATCATGTTACATTGAGACAAATCCAGCTCCATTCCTCTCTCTTTCCTTTTTTCCCTTTAAGGGATATTTGATGGAACCTATTCTTGGTTTTAATAACAAGACGGTGGGGCAAGGAAGAAATTAAAGTGGTGCCATGGTTCATTACCAGCCCAAGATCCTCCAGAACTGGCCCAGTTGTTAATTACACTAAAGGAATTAATTCCTCCCTGCCATAATCCACCGGGCAAGCAGGGAGCTCTTTCCAAATCTGGCAGAAACCTGAGCATTTGAATGTGTTTTTTATGCTTTGTCTGAACACGGTTGTTTACATTGGCTTTCCAACTTTCCAGTGTTGAAACTCACTGGGCTGGAGTGACTCAAGGCTGTGTGCTTTGCTGTGTCCTGGAGGCAACATTGAACATAAGAACATGAGACCAAGGGTTCAATATAGTCCAACGTTCTGTTCACACAGTGGCCAACCAGCTGACGACCAGGAACCTACAAGTAGGACATGAGTGAAACAGCACTCTTTTGCCCATGTTCCCCAGCAACTGGTGTATATAGGCTTACTGCTGAGGAGTCGTCATCTATACTCATTTTTTGTAGCCTGCCATGACTCTGGCCAAATGATGAGGTAGGCCAGCCTTCCCCAGCCTGGCACCCTCCAGACATGTTGGACTAAAAGCCACATCATCCCCCACCATCATCGCTGGGGATGGTGGAAGTTCTAGTCCAACACATCTGGAGGGTACCAGGTTGAAGAAGGATGATGGAGGCTGCAGCCCAGGGGTGGGCAACTTGTGGCTCTCCAGATGTATTGGCCTACAACTCCCATCAGTATAGCCAATGGTGAGGAGTGATGGGAGTTGTAGGCGGAACAAATCTGTTCCGCCTACAATCTGGAGGGTCAGAAGTTATTCACCCCCAATGAATCTGCTCATTTTTAAGTTGATAGGATTCTCTGGATGCTTCCAGACCAGGTTATTACTGTGCAATTGCCCTGGTTCACTCACAGAATTTTACAGAGGATCCTGACATCATTATCTTCCACCTCTTCTCCTGTGCTTTTCCACTGCTACTTCCATTTATTTTTCTAACAGTAAAAAAGTCTGTTAAGGAGGGCAAGACAGAATAGTTACTGATCATGCTAGGAGCCATCTGTCCTATGTATCTTTATTTAGAAATATATCCCCCTGATTTCAGTAAAAAAGTACACCCATTTCAATGCAACTTATACCCAAAGAAAAGGATTGCAGCCTTAGTTTTGTTTATGGCTGAAGCAAGATTTGAACCAGTTGTTTTCTGACTCACAGCTGAACTATATTTTACCTGCAGGATTCTGAAACCTCAATTCTGTTCTTTATGTTTTGTATTAATCAGAGAAAGGTAATTGTATAGTATTGCTAAGTTTTCCCCTCCACCTTTTATTGGCTGTGTTCAGATAACACGATAGTCAATGGTAGGGTAATAATCAACTCAGTTGTTTATCTAGGGGGTACTTTCCACACAATGTGATAACAATTGACCATGGTGTTGATTATGATCAGCGCTGAGTTGACTATTAGTCCGCGCTAAGTTGACTCACTCACTCCCCCTCTCCTCCCTCAGTCCTCTGTCCTGCTAGTATCCCATCAGCCATTGCTGCCAAAAAGCTACCTTGCCAGCTGGACTAGAGTGGCAGCTGCCACTTTGACCATTCTTGCCTTTCAACTTTGTGGCTGACAAAATATCAACAGTGGCTGAAGAAATAACCAATGGTGCCCTCCACATAACATGGTTACCCATGATGGGTTAAATAACCAACTGTTTATTATTTAAACCTCCATTGGTTATTGTGTTGTCTGAATCCAATCTAGGTGTCCTGGCAGTAATAATTCCATATCTCCAGCTGATTCCACTCTTCTCCCCAGATTGAGCAGCTCTACCATTCTGCACCGAGGTTGCAAATGGGTTGAAGCATTAAAAGTCTCCTGCCTCTGTTGCTTTTCTGCTTCTGAACTGAGAATGAAGCCCTGATAGCTCTTAGATAGGGATTAATCTTATGGTGTCCCAAATTCACATTTCTGGAATTTCTGCGAATGCCTTTTGAAATCCAGTGCCCAGATATTGCTCTCACCAAGCTTGGTTGCAGGAATGTGTTTGTCTTTGCTTTTGACTCCTGTTTAGCTGCGTCCATGGAACAACCTATGAAACAGAAGATCAAGAGCGACATTCGGTCTCTTTCTACTTATTCCCCTGGTAATTTCTTGCATCCTCCCAATATTGTGAAGTACCAGCACTTCTTAATGTGTCCCACTGCCTTAACTGCAATATCCACAATGTGGCCATGAACCAAAGGTTAAACTATTTCTCTTTTCTCTTTAGATTTTTTCAGAATAGAGAATGATGCTTAGCTTTTGCCCTTGAGTATCTAATCATATAGTCTCAGTGGCAACACATGCGCAAGAAGATATACATTAGCAGTGGTTTGTAATGGACAGGGTAGCCTCTCAGGACTTGTCAAGGCTCAGGGGGAGAGGAACGCAGAAGAGCTGGCCCCTTACGCAAAAGTGGTTTTTTTGAGAAATTCTGCCCTCTGCTGGTAGCCCTGTGTATTGGCGTCCAAAGAGGCTGTCTGATAAGCTTGGGGCTTTACAAAGTGCTGACGTACTCTGAGGAAGAGGGGATCTCTTGGGATTGGGAAAGGCTTTACTTGGATCTGGGAGGACTGCATGCTGAGGCTCAGGCTTGCGGGAAAAATCTGGCCCTTCTGGGGTTTCAATCCAGCTCTGGTCCCCCGACCCGCAAATGGCCATGTCCAGTCTCCCTGGCTCCACCCATTTCCCCGTACCTCTTGTCATTGGTTGTTTCCAGTGCAGGCTGGTGGCTCTGCTGTGAGCCCACTCTGGGTTTCAGTCAAAACCAGTCAGAAGTATAAAGTAACTACCCATGTGCTGAACCCTTTTTGCGGGGATAGAGGTAAGCGCCTTGGATAACTCCTTTTGAATTCTGAACATAAGAACAGTCCAAGGGTCCGTCTAGTCCAGCATTCTGCTCATGTTCCCCAGTAACTGGTATTCAGAGACATTCTGCTTCTGGAGTTCGCACACAGTCATCAGGACTACTAGCAATGGCTATACCCTAGCTTTATCCTCTGTGAAATTGTCGAATCCCCTTTAAAAGCTAAGTTGGTAGCCATCACTGCATCTTATGGAAGTTAATTCCACAGCTTAACCATGTGCATTGTGAATTTATTTATTTTATTACATTTATATACCACCCCCCAGCCGAAGCTCTCTGGGCGGTTTACAACAATTAAAAATAGTAGACATTAAAAGTATACAAAAAAATTAAGAAACATAAAAACAGTATAAAAACAACAACAGTATTCATTTAAAACAACAATTCTGGGGTCCATTAAAACAAACTTAACGTTATTAAATGCTGTTAAAATGCCTGGGAGAAGAGAAAGGTCTTGACCTGGCACCGAAAAGATAACAACGTTGGTGCCAGGCGAGCCTCATCGGGAAGATCATTCCACAGTCGGGGGACAACCACTGAGAAGGCCCTCTCCCTTGTTGCCATCCTCCGAGCTTCCCTCGGAGTAGGCACTCGGAGGAGGACCTTAGATGTTGAGCGCAGTGTACGGGTAGGTTCATGTCGGGAGAGGCGTTCCATCAGGTATTGTGGTCTCAAGCCATGTAGGGCTTTATAGGTTAAAACCAGCACCTTGAATTGGGCTCGGAAACATATAGGCAGCCAATGCAAGCGGGCCAGAATCAGTGTTATATGCTCAAATCTTCCTGTTCCAGCTATCAATCTGGCCGCCGCATTTTGCACAAGCTGCAGTTTCCGGACCGTCTTCAAAGGCTGCCCAATGTAGAGGGCGTTGCAGTAATCTAATTTGGAAGTTACCAAAGTATGGACAACTGAAGCTAGGTTATCCCTGTCCAGATAGGGGCGTAGCTGGGCCACCAACCGAAGTTGGTAGAAGGCACTCCGTGCCACCGAGGCCACCTGTGCCTCAAGTGACAAAGATGGTTCTAGGAGAACCCCCAAGCTACGGACCTGCTCCTTCAGGGGGAGTGCAACCCCATCCAGAACTGGTTGAACACCCCCCATCCGATCAGAGGAACCACCCACCAGCAGCATCTCAGTCTTGTCTGGGTTGAGTTTCAGTTTATTAGCCCTCATCCAGTCCATTGTCGCAGCCAAGCACCGGTTCAGCACATCCACAGCCACACCTGATGAAGTTGAAAAGGAGCAGTAGAGCTGCGTGTCGTCATTGTAAAGGAGTAGTTCCCTTTGTATCTCCTGAATCTCCCACCATTCAGTTACATTGGATGATGACCCCGGGTTCTAGCGTTAGACAGAGGTGATGCACTGCAGCAACGGGCATGTTTGGAGTGTGACTTGTCCTCCAATCAGATTGCCTAAGCCTGACACAGAAAATTGAAATGGTGCCCCCGCCCCTGGCCAGTGGTAAAAATATAAGAAAAATAATTTGCTGCCCTTTAATGGTGATAGCGTACCTGTAATGATAACCTAAAAGTGCTGGTCAGTTTGTATATATGGGCCCAAATTTATCTCTTTGGCCTTCACTATTAGGCAGACACTCTGCCTAATAGTGAGGGCCAAAGAGATAATTTTGGGCCCATACATACAAACTGACCAGCACTTTTAGGTTATCATTACAGGCCTTGAACAGATGTACCCATTGTAAATAAAACCTAAAATAATGTAAGTTGCTTAGGCAGATTGCAGATAGAGTATGGTTTCCTCTCATACAGAGGGTGATGGGTTTTTGGGGTGGTTGTTTTTAGGTGCAGGGATAAAAACTCAGAGAAAATGTATTTATTTAAGAATGATTGGATCCTGATATCATATTGTTAATTGCTTTTTAGCAATATTTCAATTTTGGGGACCCTTCAATTTTTGTGAACTGCCCAATGAGCTTTGCCCATTGGGTGGCATAGAAATAAAAACCCTTCTCCTCCACCACCACCTCCTCCTCTGCTGCCTTTCAACATCAAGGCTACTTACAACAATTGAAGAAGACAATATATCCCCCCTCCCACACCCAATTCATGGTACAAAATACAGTTAATTATAGAGAGCTAAGAGAAACAGGAGCAACAACACATGTTACAATGGCAATAAAGCCCAGCCAAAAGCCTGGTGAAACAAAAATGTGTTCATTGGTCATCTGAAAGTCACAAGAGAGGGAGACAGGTCAATAAGAGTTCCCAAAGGATTGAGTAGTATTAACCTTGGCACGGCTACCAAAAAAGCCTGCAGTGTCACACTTCAGAAGATGGAGCCAGAGAAAGCTGGTTGCAAGACTGAAGGGTGATGTAGAGCAGGTTGCAAGAGTGAGGGCTTTGAAATCCATAAATACCCTGTGCATACAGGATTGTGTTTGGGGAGTGGTAGTGACAGTCCACCAGCCATTCTCCTTTGTCGGAGTACAGCCTTCCACGAGGCCTTGCTTGTCTGTATACATCCTCTAAGCTACCCTGCTGCCCTCAGAAGCAGTGGTGGATCTCCAGCTGTTTTGGACTTCAACTCCCAGAAACCCCTGCTAGCATAGCTAATGGTCAAGAATGCTGGGAGTTAAAGTCGAAAACATCTGGAGATCTAATTTCTGCTCATCCCTGCAGTGGAAGACACTGTCTCGTTGCCAGTGTCAAAATAAGATTCAACTGCCAGTCAGCTACTGTGCATGGAATGGTCAGGGCACCATCTTGTCCTTGGGCCAGCCCGGGTTCTGTGTTCCTCAGACATGGCTTTTAAGGAGCTCCCATTTTGGCTCATATTTCTTTGGTTCCAAACTGTAATGTTTCTAGAAACACATTGCCAATGAGATCTCTTCTCTCTCCATATACCCATTGTCTAGTCAGGAGTAGAATGATTGTCTGCTGCTTTAGATTGGTCAGCTCTCGTTTCATATAAACAGCAACTTCTATCGACATACACGAATAACAAAACCATTATTGTTGGGACTACAAAGCATCTCTGTGCCTTTGTTCTTTCTTTAATCTAAAAGAAACTGCATGGCTCTGTTGCCTTCCAGCCCCCCCCTCTTTTTTTTAACCTAGGCTTCCATACTAGAAAATGTAGACGACATTAATAAGACAGGATGCGCTTTGTGCCAGGGGGCATAAGTGATATGCTTGGGAATGGAGAATATTCCTCAGAATGTTGTCAATTTGTAACTTTTCAGCGATGCCTGGTGGCTGCTTAGTAAGGGGCATGGTTATCTTTGAAGGGGGGATCAGTGCGCAGATGTTCTGCCTGGTCTCTTAGATAGTGTTGCATACTCCCAGCGGGACACACACAATTCTCTTATTTCCAAAACGAAAGTTGAAACGGTCACTAGACCATAGTTGCCTGTATGTATCAGTGGGGCTAATATAGTATGACACTATTTAGTAGCTAGCTTTAATGATCATGGGCGGAATGCTTGCCCTTAGAAAATTCTGGTATTAGCTACAGTGTGCAGCGCAAATGAAGCCAGGAGTGAGCCTGTCAGTGTAGATGTGATGTGAGTACAAAGCAATGCATTTATCCTGCACTCTGGATTGTGGAAAACAATACTTCCCTTAACACACAAATGGAGGGCATATCTACCTCCCTGGCAAAAATTGATTTAATAGTCATTCTCTCCCCTCAGGGCTCTATTGGAATTATAATTCTGTGAGGAGGACAAGGAATCTCTAATGATTAGTACCCTCACTGGGCTACAATTCCCAGTATTCTTTGGTGGAAGCCATGACAATTAAAGATGATAAAACTGATATAGACCCTGTTCCAACGACACACTAAGCCATGGTGATAAAGCATTTTGAGCTAAACATTATGGCTTAGTGTGTTGTGTGAACCATTCCTAACCATGGTGGCTACATAGCCATGTTTTAAACATGCTCACTAACCATTTTCTGCAAAAGGGTTAGCGGCCTAACCATGGCTTAGCGTGTTGTCTGAAGAGGCCCATAGGGTTGCAGTGTAACTGTGCCCTTAATTTCTTCATGGCATGTCATCTCCTTGAGTTGCCTTTCCTCCTCCCCATGACTGGTGATGGCCGTACCACAATTCAGAATGATTTAACATCCATACAGGTATCTCTATCACAAATCTGCTCTTTGTCAACAGAATCTGCAACAAAGTGAGCAGCAGAGCTCTCAAAGGATGAGGGCTGAGTCATCGCACACAGTTCCCATTGCTTTGGCCTGGCCTGAATATGTGCCAAGATTCAGCCCTGGAATTTGTGAAGCAGCAGTGTTGAACCTCTTTCAGCTCAAGGGATGAATTCTATTTTGGAGAATTTCTTGGGGGCTGCATTCCAGTGGTGGGCAGGGCCAAAGGCAGGAGGGGGAGGGGCCAACAATAAGAAAGCCAGCATATTTTAGTTTAAAGCCTTTTCATAATCTTAGGAAAGGTATCTTCACCCTTTTAGAATGGGGGGAAATGCACAAAAGCTGGGGTCCTAATAATGAGTAGGAACTTGCTTTTGATAATTTCCAAACTATATTATTTCCTAACCATTGAAATATACCAGTCTATTCCCACATCTGGGATTAAAGGGGAGGGGTGCCCAGATCACACAGTAGGACTTGATTTCTAGTAACTCTCCTTTTAAGAACAAAGCGCTAAACTCCGTGAACTGAATCAGTCTTTTTCGCCTTTGTTCCCTTGATCCCCCCACTCCGCCAAGATCAAAAGATAGCTGTCTTGTGAAATTTACTTAATTTGATAAATTCCTGCTTGATCATTGCTACATTTAACAGGGAAAGCTACTTGGCTGTGGTCAAAACCAAGAAGGTTGAGGAGATGCATGGAAGTAGGAATCAATCGTAATAAATGAGGACGCAATTCAAACTTCTGTGGACTGCTTCAGTACTTACATGTTGCTGATGTCTGTCTCTGAGTGTCTGAGGGCTTCTTTAAATGAGTGTTTTATAACACACTTGTGACTGGCCACTTATGGATGTTCGTGAGTCATTTTGATGATGCCATATGTCTCTTGGGTGTCTCCAGCTCCATTTCCTGGGTTTAACAATAATAATAAAAAAAGCCTCAGAAAACCCAACTCAGAAGACATATCTCAGAAATGTCGGGATTTGTCGGGATTTCTTGCCATGTGCAGGTGAAGCTGTGCTAGAAAATGCCCACTGGAGGGTGCTGTCCTATTGAACTGCATTGCACTGTACAAGCCATGTGGTCGCTCTCTCTTCCCCACTTAATTTCAGCTCATTTCACATGCAGAAGAGAAGCAGGAAGCAAAGCCACAGTAAGGAAACACAATTCCCTGACCCCCGTCTGAAAGTATTCTGAGAATGAGTTTGGGGGAACTGTGAAAGGAAGTATGGGTGAGGGAGGAGATTAACATTCCTTGCCATAGTGGGTCAAGGTACCATGACCAAAGAAGCTCTTTTTTTTTCTACATAAAGCATTTATTGTGCACTTGTCATTCCTTCCTCATGGTTGTTTATGGGTTCTTTAGACAATGTCGTGAACCTCCAGTTTCACTTCTGTGTCAAAAGAGCGTTTTTAGTGAGGTTTTTTTTTTTAGAGAAGGGAAAATGTGGCATTTATTTGCAAATATGAAAGAATTTTTTTTTACTTGTGTATTTGTGCTATTCTGCTATACAATAGTGCCACCTAGAGGTTATGCAGCAAAAAAGCAGGAAAAGATACACTCTTCATGTAGTGCGCGGATCTCAATTCTGTCATAGAATCATAGAATAATAGAACAGACCACGGAACAACAGACTGGTTTAAGATTGGGAAAGGAGTACGGCAGGGTTGTATACTCTCACCTTATCTATTTAACTTGTATGCAGAACACATGATGCAACGTGCTGGGCTTGACGAATCCAAGGCTGGAGTTAAAATTGCAGGAAGAAACATTAACAACCTCAGATATGCAGATGACACCACTTTGATGGCTGAAAGCGAGGAGGAGCTGAGGAGCCTTATGACGAAGGTGAAAGAAGAAAGTGCAAAAGCCGGGTTGCTGTTAAACCTCAAAAAAACCAAGATTATGGCAACTAGCTTGATTGATAACTGGCAAATAGAGGGAGAAAACGTGGAGGCAGTGACAGACTTTGTATTTCTGGGCGCAAAGATTACTGCAGATGCTGACTGCAGCCAGGAAATCAGAAGACGTTTACTTCTTGGGAGGAGAGCAATGACAAATTTTGATAAAATAGTTAAGAGCAGAGACACCACTGACAACAAAGGTCCGCATAGTTAAAGCAATGGTATTCCCCGTAGTAACCTATGGCTGCGAGAGCTGGACCATAAGGAAAGCGGAGCGAAGGAAGATAGATGCTTTTGAACTGTGGTGTTGGAGGAAAATTCTGAGAGTGCCGTGGACTGCAAGAAGATCAAACCAGTCCATACTCCAGGAAATAAAGCCAGACTGCTCACTTGAGGGAATGGTATTAAAGGCAAAACTGAAGTACTTTGGCCACATAATGAGAAGACAGGACACCCTGGAGAAGAGGCTGATGATAGGGAAAGTGGAAGGCAAAAGGAAGAGGGGCCGACCAAGGGCAAGATGGATGGATGATATTCTGGAAGTGACAGACTTGACCTTGGGGAAGCTGGGGGTGGCAACGGCCGACAGAAAGCTCTGGCATGGGCTGGTCCATGAAATCACGAAGAGTCGGAAACGACTGAATGAATAAAAAACAAACAACAAGGGGCCTAAAAGGCCATCGAGTCCAACCCCCTGCTCAATGCTGGAACCCACCCTAAAGCATTCCTGACAGATGGTTGTCCAGCTGCCTCTTGAATGCCTCTAGTGTGGGAGAGCCCACAACCTCCCTAGGTAACTGGTTCCATTGTCATACTGCTCTAACAGTCAGGAAGTTTTTTCTGATGTCCAGCCGGAATCTGGCTTCCTGTAACTTGAGTCTGTTATTCTGTGTCCTGCACTCTGTGATGAAACCAAAAGTAGATGTAGTGGATAATTAGTCTTGTGTAGAAAAGCTTGCTGTTATGGAAATCTGGGGGCACATTCAGGATCTGGTCCTGGTGATGGTATGGCACCTTTCTTCTTGATGGTCCTGATATTATCAAAGACCACATACATTCTCTCACAAACCTCTCAGACTCCCAATAATATAGCACTTTAGAGTGATCCCACATTGTCTCAGTAATCTACTCAGAGGGGAATGCCTCTGCCCGTACACAAAAACACAGACATTTAAATGTACCTCTTCCACTGATGCACATTCATTTTCACAGCCATGCTAATAGCCTACTCCCTTTCTTCTTCATCAGCCATTTTAAATAACCACGTGTGCAGAAATGACACAAAAGAAGCTGCCACTGGAAATTGAGGGGAGAGAGTGGGCATTCTCGCTTATTTCCCATTGGGGTGACCACTTAGGCATCACTAAAAAAGTGGAAATGCATCACAACAAAAAGAGGACAAGAGATGACTCCCATTTGCATAATATTTGCATATGCACATATATATGCACCAGTGCAAATTTAGAAATAATAACTCAAATATAAATAGAAATACAAGACGTCTTTCCACAGTGGAGAAGACTGAATAGGTGACCTGTGTGCCTGCTCAGTCGGCTGTTCGGGTGCTCACTGTTGCTGGGTGATTCTAAGGTCTCTTAATGCTTCTTTGACTTTAAACCAGACTTGAGCTGGTCAGTCTTTCAAACAGAAGACTCTCCTCTGCCAGCTCTTCAAAACAGAGGCCTGCCCTCTGTAAAGCAGGTCACTTGGCCACCTATGTTCCACTATTCCCAAGAAACCAGTTTGAGGAAGGCTCCGTCAGTGAAGGCTGATGGTTCCATTTCCCATTTAGGGTTCAGCAACTTGGTCAGCTCCTTTAGAGTTCAGGTTGGTTCTGTGTAAAATCCAGAATGGAATCATAGCCCCCCCCCCAAAAAAAAATCGAAGCCACCAGCCTCCACTGGGCTCTGTGTCTGCCTAGAATGATGAAGACAGTTCAAAAGCATTCTGAAGTGGTAACAATGAGAACGGAGGGGGAAATGGCAAGTGGAGATGGTGACAAACTTTTTTTTTTTTTGAAAAAATGAATTTGAGGGTTGTGACAAAGAAAATGACTGCCCTGCAGGAGTGACTTCAAACGGCTCTGTTTAGCAACTTGTCCGTGCCCTGAGCTGCTTTGGACCAACTGATCAGCTGAGCCAGCATTCCCAATGGGCTTTGTCTCCACAGCACGGTAAGCAGTTTGGTAACCACTTGGGGGCAAACTACACAGTGGTAGCTGATCATCTATTCTATATGATAAGCTGGCCTGGCCTGGTACACATGAACGCCTGCTCACTGTATGGAGTAGCCACTACAAGGAGGCAGGCTGATGTCCAAGCCATAGTTATATATAAAGCTGCATTGTTTCTCTTCTGATACCTGCAGTCAGCAATGGCGCAGGTACTTTTCTTTCTTCAGAATGGGCCTAGGTTGCGCACCATATTAACAACCCCCCCTTCCATTACCCTCATAGTGTACTAGAATAGCCGGCTGCTATTATAAATCTCCAGCAGAGGGCACCAAAGGCATACTTAAGCCCCACCTTAAAGGGAGCAAATTTTATTGATGGCTGTTTTCATTAGATCTCTGCACAAGTGGCCCCTCGAAATTCTCCACCCTATTTGTGAGAAGAGAAATTGCGGGGACAAATTCACTGAATTTCTTCAGGGGGAGGAGAAATTCTTCAACAATTTATCACAGGTAGGCATCAACATTGGCAAGGATTGTAGAACAGCTTTTTCCCCTATGGTTTTTCGGTTTTTCTGCACTACCACTGCCAACCTGGCCCCCATTTTGCATTCTCCACAATACCCCACATACTTAGCATCATTCTAGGGCATGGCATGGGGTGGGGAAGGGAATGCAGACACCACCACCACCACCAAAACAAAAAAAAGGTGAAGAAAATTTGGAGAAATTTCTGCAAAGTGTGGTTTTATTTCTGGGGGGGGGGGTGGAAGAAGAAGAAGAAGAAGAAGAAGAAGAAGAAGAAGAAGAAGAAGAAGAAGAAGAAGAAGAAGAAGAAGATCTCAGTTTTTCTGAGAAACTTGTACTCTGAGAAATTCTGGCATCATCATCATCATTATTATTATTATTATCAACAACAACAACAACATTTCTATACCATCCCATATCTAAAGCTCTCTGGTTCAGCACCTTTTCTAGGGTTGTCCAAATGTTAGATTTGCAGGCAACACTGCTCCTTCCCAGAAAGCCCTGTAGACTGTGTGAGGAGAGGGGGCAATGCTGCATCCTCCTCCAGGGAAAGGATGGAGCTAATAATGTGCCAAAATCTGTCCTCCAATTTCCTGAAAGTTTTATTCTCTGTGCAAGAGGCTTCCATTTTTCTTTTGCTTCATTCTCAGTGCATTTTATAATTAACTTTGAATGTGTGTTGATGGTGTTTCCCCCCCCTCTATTGCACATCTCACCATTGCTTTGCAGTCTCCCAGCCCCCCATCTCATAATAAAGTAAGCACAAAAACTCTTAACTAAACCCATGAGCATTTCTCCAAAATTTCTTCTCCTTGAAAGCAATTTCTTTTCTATCAAATTGAATGAGAATGGTTGAAATTCGGCTAAGGGGTGGTATATAAATGTAATAAATAAATAAATTTTTAGCACAAAACTAGTTTTCATTCCTCCTTTTGAAAAGTAGTCCACAAATTCTATTTAAAATCCCATTACTCTGGATAGTTAAACTACTGAAGTACTTCTTCACAAAGCCCATAGTTAAACTATGGAATTCACTACCACATGATGTGGTGATGGCCACCAGTTCGGATGGCTTTCAAAGGGGGTTGGATAAATTGCTGGAGGTGAAGGCTATCAATGGCTACTAGTCCTGACGGCTTTGTGCCGCCTCCAGTATCCAAGGTAGTAAGCCTGTATACACCATTTCCTGGGGAACATGGGTGGGAGGGTGCTGTTGCATTGTGTCCTGCTTGTTGGTTCCTGGTCGACAACTGGTTGGCTACTGTCAACCATTGGTCCAGCATGGCTCTTCTTATGTTGTGATGTTCTTAGAAATAATTCAGCAATCGATCCACATGATGCAACCATTCTCCTTTCAGAGGCACTTTGTTGCAATCTACATTGTAATTCCATTCTGTACATTGCCACATGGTGGCACTGCTCTCTTGATTTAAGTCGGAGATGAACAAAAAGATGCTGAATAAACAGAAGAGTATTCATGAACATGAGCCCATGTTAGGCATCTAGGATTTGTGTTTCTAATATCTGTGTTTATATTGACATTTTTAAGGGAGCAATCCTCAGCTCTTAGGGGAAGGTGCTGAGGGGCCACTGGATACTGTGGATCAGCGAATACCAAAAGCCTTGCTGTCTTCAGATGATGGGAGTTGTAGTCCAACACATCTGGGGCGCACCAGGTTGGAGAAGGCTGTTGTGTACTTCCACAGGCAGAGAGCAGTGGCAGCTAGTGGGGTCAGTGGGGTCTGATGTCAGTGGGATAGTGAATCCTCTCCCAGTTTCAGTCAGAACCAGTCGGACCTCTAAAGAAGCTATCCAAGGGGCTCCACCATGTTCCCCAGACATACTCCTGAAATGGGAAAAAATATGCCGGCCCTGGGGCTGATGTAGTCATTTCCCCTCCCATTTAGAACAATGGACAGAAAAAATTGGCACAAATATAAATGGAGGGAAAATTTGAAAAGTGTCCCGTTTCCCCCCCCCCCCCCCGCCCGCCAATCTTATGCCCAGGTCAGCCAAAGAACGTGACAGCTCCTCCACTACAGACCGTTCCCTCTATAGGATTTCTTTGTAAGACAAATTAAGGAAGAGGAACTATATTGACATGAAATGTGTCTCTGTTAGTATGGTAGGCACATTGGGAATGCAAACCACTGCTGTTAGAACAGCTGCTAAACTGGCTAACACTTTTAAAGGGTTAACTAAAATCCTAAAAGAAGCAGCAGCAGCAGCAGCAGCAAAATAACATTTAGGTGGTCAGGTCAGTCACACATTATCTCTCATACCTCCCAAGCATATTGCCCCCAGCAGATTTCTGCCTCTCAACCATTCCCCTTCCTTGATCAATCTTTACCTATACTATGACTTTTTTTATCCTGATACTGTGACTATGTGTTCCCTGGAATTCCATCTTCCTTTTCCTCCATTCCAGCAAACACAAGTTTAATTCAGCAACTGATTTTCCAGCAAAGGTGGGATTCATGAACCTATGAAGACGCTGATCGTGCCAAATTAGACTCCGGACTGTTGCTATGTAGATTTGATTTAGGACTGATTTTGTGGCACATGTATACATTGACCACAGGGCAAACCTAGGATGGCCCTGTGTCCTCTGTTACAGAGGTCAGTCCTCTATTTGAAGGGTTGCCAGAGGACTGCCCTTTATTTTGAAAGTGTCCTCTCTTTGAAGGCCCGTCCTGTCAAAGTCCAGGTTAAAAGAACCCTCAGAAGGGAAGGGCTAAAGGGCCTTGAAGTTGCCCATCAATGGCACCTGGAAAGGAGTCAGAGCAAGGTGTACACAGGTTCCCTGGTCACAGTCTTCTACACTATGGTGAGATGGACAGTATTTCTATTTAAATTATAATAATTATTTCTAAAGCTGTGCACAAATGGCCTCTCAAAATTCTCCACCCTATTTGTTGACAGTGAAATAGGGGGGGGGCACAATTTCACCAAATTTCTCCATGGGGAAGAGAAATTCTCCAACAGTTTCTCACAGGTAGGACTCACCGTTGGCAGGCGGTGTAGTGCAGCTTGTTTCTCTTCTCTAAGGGTTTTGATTTGTTTTCACTGCCACTGCAAGTCCCCATTTTGCCTGGTCCCCATTTTGCATCCTCCACAATGCCCCATATCTAACATTGTTCTGGGGCATTGTTGGGGTGGGGAAAGGAAAGGTGACCACCACATAAAAATGGTGAAGAAAATCTGGAGAAAATTTTGCAAAGTGGTCTTTTATTTCTAGTGGGTAACAAAAGAAAAATCTTACAATATTTCTGAGAAAAATGTCTCCTGAGAAATTTTGGCTCAGCTCTAGTTGTCATTGTTCAGAGTTCAGCAGAGTTCAGTAGGGTCTTCCAAACATTAAATTTCTGAGGGGCAATGGTGGATATATCTTGTTTCTAATGCAGATACTCATAATACCACTACTTCCCTGATAGCCCAGTAGCAGATGTGAGGGAGGGGGCAGTGTTGTGTCTAGCTCCAGGGAAAAGGTGGATCAGGTGCTATGCCAAAATCTGTCCTCCAATTTCCTAAACGTTTTCTTCTCCCATGACATAAGCTTCCATGTTTCTTTCCCATTCTCAGAGCATTTCATAATTTATTTTGAATTTCTTTTGAGGGCTTTTTTGAGGTTACCTAATCAGTGCGAGTGACTGAGGGCACTGTGTTGTGTTGTGTTTTTATTACACATCCCTCCATCGCTCAGCAGCTTTCCAAGCTGCCTGTGTTTCCTGCTCTGAAAAAGCTGTATGGAAGGAGTTACCTCATGATGTCTTCCCCATGGCTTTAACTGAAGGTACTGGAAGCCATGAAGGTTCCAGGCTGACAGAGAGATGACTGTATAATGAAAGTCAGGGCATTCGCCCATGCTTCTTGGCCACCTCATAAGCAAGGTGAGCATAATACCCCTAAAACCAACTCATGAGTGCCTCCCTGGAATTTTCTTCTCCTTTAAAATTCTTTTTGAAAAGTAATTTGCTTTCCCATCAAATTGTGTGAGAATGGTTGAAAAAATATGGAATATTTTTTTTTGGCCACAGCACTAATTATTTCTAAATTAGTTCCAATATGTATAGGAAATGCAATTTTTACGCAAATGTTTCCTCTTTTATCCTCTTTTTTGGTGATTCTGAAGTTGAGGCATCTGTCATGTCAGGGACAATGGCCATTTCTACTCAAGGCATTTATCATGCACTCATGATTGGTCACTCACAGAAGTTCTTGGGTCCAATACATGTCATTGCCATCCACCAGGACACTTCCTGTTCTTTATAACGTTTAGCACGTCATTTTTCATCATGATGAAAATCTGACATTTTCCCTCTTCCTGCCATAAATCTATGGTGTACTGGCAAAATGCCAGTTTATCACAAATAACAATACAGCGCCCTCTAGTGGCTTTATAATAAAATATGCAGAAAAAAAAAGGAGGGAACTACATGGAAAGGAACTGATCTAATCCCTCAAGGAATCTGGAAGCAGAAGCCCTGGTAAAGTTGTGGGATTTTAGCCTGGTGTAGAACTGTTAAATGGACAAGAATAAGTCTTTTCAGGTTTGTTAAAATGGCAGCTTCTGCCCAGTCAGGCTGCAGTCACTTGTTCATGCAAGGCTACTGATTTCACAAGGCAATAGCCTGGCCAAGGAGCACACAGCTCCCTTGTTGAAATGGCTGCAAAGGTTTCCTACTTGTTTCTGGCTACAATTCGAAGTGCTGATGATGACTTTTAAGCCCAGAATGGTTTACTATGTGCCATCTACTAAGCCTGCCCACTTACTGAGGTCATATTCAGAGGCCTTCTTCTATGCTGCAGCAACCCCATATGCCTGCCTGAGCCTACTGCAGCTCCGGAACTCCTTCCGAGGGAGGCTTGTGTCATCACCCTATTAATGACCTTCTGGAAGCTGGTAAAGAAGGCCTTCCTTTTAAAGAAGGCATTTGGTGAGTGATTTCAACTTGCTGCTTTTAATAGCTTCTCCCCCCCCCCCCCGGTATTATAAATATTTTGATGGCAATTGCACTACTTTCTGTTACTGTTTTTGTGCCCAAGTATTTATGTAAAAATGGAAAAGATGTTTTGAATTCTTATTTATTTTCATTTTTAAATTTCTTTGTTGTTATTAGCAACCTTGAATTCCTAGGAAAAAAGGCAGGATAGAACTGTTTTTAAACAAACATCAAGTTTCCCATATAAATTTCCCCATGTTGGCTGAGGAATTCTGGGAGTTGTAGTCCAATTCATCTGGAGGGCACCAGGTTGGGGAAGGGTAGATTAGTCCAACTGATATTTGTTAGTAAGTAGTAAATATGTTATAGCTAGATTCCATCTGGACATGAGACAGTCCATTAACAATGACATGGGTTTTGTAGTTATGAGTAATTGCAAATTATCTAGTTTGAGGGTGATAGCCAGCATCAGCTTGCATAGAAAACTTTTGTGGGTCATAGTATTGGCAAGATAATGTGTGTGAGGCTCCTGGCTGACCCAGGCCCAGAGGAGACCTGTTTGAAAGAAGAGGAAGAGGATTGGGTTCCTTAGCAAACTCCACTCCCACAGAAGACATGAGGCAATCTGAGGAGTCCTATTGCAGGATGCCTTACCTGGGGCCTCAAAAGACCCATTTGACCTCATGGCAAGCCCTGCTGTGGTTCTCAACACATCTCCCTCATCTCATAGCTCTCCAGAGCACTGGCAGCAGCAAAGCAAGTGCTTGCCTGGCTGCCAGAAGATCCTTTTGCTCAGATTTTTCTTAGGAGGAAAGGTCTACGCAGGAGCCTGGTCTTACTTATGAGGAAGAAGTCTCAGCTGAAAAAGCATTGAAAAGAACTCATAAAGAGTGTGAGTGAGAAACAGATAGACAGATCAACCACAAAAAGAGAAAGCAAGACCATAAAGAGCCTTAAAAAGAATAGTATTAAGAGGTATAATCTTTGGTTTCCCTTGCATGATTATTCCAGGTAAGCAAAATAAATGCCAAATGTCTTTAGGCTTTTCTACATGAGGCTGTTAATCTACTGTGTCTGCTTTGGTTTCATCACAGAATTGAGAGCTGAGCACTATGTGAGGAGCATTTTCTTTCCTGCTTTTCTCATATATAACCACTAGGTGGCACTGTGGTATAGTGGAATAGCACAGATACACAAGAGGAAATTGTGCTTCCTTTTTCCATCAGAAATAATACCCCATTTTCCCTACTCTAAAAAAAAAAAAAAACTTGGCGGAAAGCCCTGTTACAAACAGAAGCTGAACTGGAGGGTCACAATGCCATATGAAGAACCCGTAAGTAGGGAATGACAAACACACAACAAATGCCTTGTGTAGAAAAGCTCTTGCATCTGAAAAGGGTTAATCGATTCTGGAGCATTCAACATATTGCTTAAGAATGGTATCTTAAAATGCAATGAAACATGTGAATGCACATGCACACAGATGCATTGTAAATTCAATCTGAGCAGTTTATTTTGTCAGCTAATAACCAATGAGATTGGGTGCCATTATCCAGGGCAAACCTAAATATACAAGGCAGACTAACAGCACAGTTTAAGGTACAGCAGTTATGCCTAAAGCAACAAGCAAATAAGGTGCCTTTCCAGCACAGTTGATGCCTCCTACAAACTCAGAGTACATTCCAGATTCCTCTGCATCTTCACAGGGGATTGTGGGATGCATTCTCAATTGATGGAGGATGTCTTTGCCTCAGCTTGTATGGCAAGAAACCTTGGCCTTATCTACACCAAGCAGGACATTGCACTATGAAAGCAGTAGAAAAGCGGTATATAAAAGGCAGGAGCCACACCAAGCAGAATATAGCAGTATGAAAGCAGTATATGGTATGTGTCAATGGGCCCCAACAGTTGTCAGTGTACTTCAATACCGCTATAAAGAGTAGTGTGCCTCCTGCCTCTTACATACCGCTTTCATAGTGCAATATCCTGCTTGATTTAGATTAGGCCCTTGAGTGAGCCTTGCTTTTACCTCTGGCAAAGGTAGGGCGTCAACAAGCCAATCCAAAGAATGTAAACATATTTTTATATGATCACATCCATTCTGGTTGTATGTCTAACGGTCAATTGGTCATTCCCTGTCCCAGCACACTGATTTATGGCAACGTCTTAAATATAATGATGTGGCTCAGTTAGATTGGTAAGGCTAATACCAGCTAATCTCCTGTTCAGATTTCTCTCCTTTATCAGTTATCTCCTAATATCAGCTTCATGGAAACAGTTTGAAAGGTAGTCTTCTGAGCCTGACAACCACAAGGGGTGGAGGCAGGTCAGCAGGAAGCACAGACTGCCTCTTGTTTGGTCAATGCTCAAGGTCTTTGGGAGAGCACAAGCCCAGGCAGGGGAAAAGATTCATTTAGGGTGTTCTAAAGGTAAAAGGAGTAATGGGCTGAAATGAAGAATGGGGCAATCCATTCTCAGTGTAGTACACTCCCATTACTCTATAGCATTATCAATTACCTTTGGATTATTACTTATTCCACCCAAAGTGAGTCACGGACAGCTATTTCCTAATGGGGAAATGTTACAGGCAACGTATTAATGAACAATACATTGTTAAAGGGGAAGAGCTTCAAAGGCTCATAAATGCATTTCAAAGAATACAATACGGATGGAGTGTGTAGTCACATATCTGGGGGACATGGCAAAATGTGTATCAAGGAACACACTGGTCCCAATGTAATTAACTAATTCTGATCAAAGAGGTTTAAGAACTGAATGGCCAGGGAATTCAATTATGGATTTCCCAATGAACCACTGTTTGCTAAACGTGCTGGATAATTTCCTGTGGAAAGATATAGCCGTGGATGTGGCCTATACTTAGAAAGAAAGTGTGTGTGTGTGTGTGAGAGAGAGAGAGCGAGAGCGAGAGAGAGCGACGGCGAGTGAGTGTGAGAAAGAGGGAGAGCGAAAGAAACGGGAATCTTCCATAGAGTGCTGCCACAGGCTAGCCCAGCCTTCTCCAACAAAATACCCTCGAGATATGATGGACTGCAACTCCCACAATCCTCAGCTAGCATGGCCAATGGTCCATAACTATTGGATGAGAATTGTGGGTGTTGTAGTTCAACACAACTGGAGGATACCAGGTTGGGGAAGCTTGGGCTATTCCTTGCCCTAGGCATCATGTCCAGTGATATGCTTGAAGCTGTTGGGGGCTGACCATTGCAAACAATGTAATGTTATTTACATGCCTTCGTGCAATCCTAACTATCATTGATATAGTTTAGAGGTCAATTTATTACAATTTTTTGTATGAAACGACTCAACTGTAATTACAAAAACGCCCTTTCAAATCTCAATTAACCTAAGTTACTTGGACTTCTCTGGCTTGAGTGTTGGGCTGCTCAAATATAAACTTTTCTACATGAGGCGTTCATTGTGTGCTTGTGATTCCTCACTCATGGTAGTTTGCTGGTGCTTTACATGACATCGTCATCCTCCAGGGCCTCTCCCTTTGTTTGCAACTATTATGGGATTGTTGTGATTTTTCCTAATGAGGAAAGTCTCGTATTTCTGTGAATGGTGGCATGAAATCCTTTGTGTATGTGTGCAATTCTGCTACACCACAGCGCCATCTAGTGATTGTGTAATGGAACATATAGAAAGGCAGAGAAAGAAAAAGCCTGAAATAATACATTTCTTAAGGACCAAATCTTAACCTCATAAAGATTCTGGAAGAAGAAACCTTAGTAAAGTGGTGGGTTATTTCTTGCTGTACTTTCATCAGCATGAAGTCCCTGATCCCAGCTAGTATTTAAGAATGCTCTGATCAATAATAGTTGTCCATCTCATGATTGCAATGGAGGCTGATGGCTCTGAATTTGATCATGCTGTGAATTCATTCTGTGTTTTAGTCACAACCAGCCAGAACTCTAAGGTGCTGAACCCTATCCCAAAAATAGGTTCAGCATTTGGATAGATCCGTTAGTGTTCTGGCTGGCTCTGACTGAAATACCGAATGGATTCACAACTCCATTGAAATCTGAGTAACCAACATCCACTGCATGTTTGACATTGAACTGAAAGGTGGAAGAGAATCTTGGAAGAACTAGGCCAGCATTACTCTGTTAGTATTAGTGGTCTGAACTGCCTGCCATTCCCTTCTCGAAGCAGGGTGTAGGGAACTGGAGCCTGGCCTGTATGGCTCCTTCTGTAAGTCCTGCGGCACCTCACAATAATAGAATGGAGGGCAACTGTGAAGTGAAGGTGCGGTGACGAGTCTGTGAAATCTGAACCCCATAGATTAGTTGAACTGCTACAGTGCTACAATACACTCAGGATTGGGACGGAATGGCTGCTGGTCCTGCCAGGGAAGTCAGGTAGTGGTGTAGAATGGGCCAATGGGGAGTGTGGGGAGGGGAATGTTCTGCTTCCAAATCAGTAGCATTGCCAAATGGGCTTGGGAATGCCAGCCATCAGTTCTGGCTTCAGGTTTTTGGAGGCCCGTTGGGCAAGATACCCTCAATGGGCCCCTCACCTTCTACCTGCTCACCAGCGTTGTCCTCAGCTCCTCCTCTTCCTCTTCTTCCTCATTTATTGCTAGGCACAGAGGTGATAAGCTACAGGCAGTGGAACCTCCTCCTCCTCTCCACTAGTGTCTAGTTCAGAGCGTGAGCCAGTAAACAAGCCAGTAGCAGGGGCTTTTATCAGTGGGCCCCCTGAGGGCGCAGAGCCTCAGCTGGTGCTCAGCTTTGCTGCCCCGTGATGCCGGCCCTTCCAGCCATAGCCATGTGACATCCAGAATTTCAGGAGTATCACAGTGGCCGAAGTAGAGATAATCAGGTGGAGAGCTGGGTTGCCCTTTCGGCATGGGTAGCAAAACGAGTTTGTCTGCCTAGAATGTAAACACAATCCAAATGAAACAACTGTACAAAAGCCCCCTTGGCACCAAGGCTGAATGTATGATTGCTGAGTGAGCTGTACACTTACTGTAACCTGTGTGTTCTGTTGTCTGTGGAAGCCAGGCAGTGAAGATATATCCAGTCCTATGTCTAAATAGGCTTTGTTTCTCTGTCTCTTTCCACTCCCCCCCCTTATACAGGGCTCTTTATCTCATGTTTAAGGGCCACACTGGATGTTATGATAAACACACAGCAGCTGCTGAAACAAATGACAGTAATGTAGGTCAGCTTACGTGTGTCTTGGCATCACAACATTCTGCAAGTTGTACTCAATGTTACCAAGAGGAACTCTACACACAGGTTTCAGGGCAGCAGCATGTTTATCACTAAGAATTATATGGTCGTCAGACAAAGACAAGTTTAATAGGGCACCCTGTAAACAATAGTATTACAAGTTCTGGCCACTCTCTGAAGCTTCTCCTTCCTTACCAGTTGATCTGACTGCTGATGGGTGGGAACCCTCTTACCTTCAGTAGAATCCCACGCAGGCAGAGGAGGAACTCCCATCCAAGGGAAAACCTGAGAACTGGGATAGTTTTAGCTATGGGCAGCTCACCTGGAACATTCAATTTGAATCAAAATGAGGTGTAGAGTAGCCAAGTGTCATACTTTACAGAGGGCAGTCCACCATTTTGGAGAGCTGGTAGACGACAGTCCTCTATTTGATGGTCCTCTCTTTGATTGGCAATCCAGTCTAAGGCTGGTTTGAAGTCAAAGAACCATAAAAAGGGAGGGCAGGAGCCCATCAACAGTTAGCACTTGGGCAGGATACTGAGCAGGCACAGAAATCACATTTTCACTCTTCTCCACTATGGAGAGACATCTTGCATTTATATTTAAGTTATACTTATTATTTCTAAATGTGCACATGTACATATACATTTGCATATGTAAATACCATGCAAATTAGTGTCCTCTTTTTTTGGTGATGCATTTCCTTTTTTCGGGGGCGATGTTAGAGTGGGTACTCTAAAGGTGACAGACAAACACACAGAAGAAGAGGATGGGAGAGGATGTACATGGGCCTCCCATGTAGTTTAAGATATGTGGAGAAGGGACCAAATGAAGCAACACTGCCCCTCCCCCCATGAAAATGGGGGAGGGATGTCTATGGCTAGATCTACACTAGAGCTTTTTGCTGGTATTGAAGTGCACTGATAATTGTTGTGACACATTACAAGTTCCGTATACTGCTTTTCTAGCGTTACTTCCCACGTTTTATTCCGTAATATCCAAAACCCACAAACGATGTCACTGTATGTGCTGTGAGGTATAAATGCACAAAAGGGATATAGCATCACCATGATGGGATTGTATCAATATGAAAAGAGGTGTAGATTGGGCCTAAGTGTCTCCCTGTGCTTTTTGATCAATATTACAACCAGTGGAGAAACTTGGATGGACCCCAATTCATCCCCAAATTGACAAAAATGCTACTTGGGGGCAGCCCGTTTCCTTAGGGATGCCTGCCTCTCTCTATAGGAATCCTGGTCTTGGTGAATTAGACATAGAGCCTTGCTCTTGGGAAGACATGCAGTCCTTTCAGGTCCTATCATGCCTTTATACAATAGCTTTCTTGCAATCAGACTCAACCTCTATGTTAGAAATAAATTCATCCTTAGTTTATGACATGAAAGGATCCTCCTCCCTCCCTCCCTCCCTCTAGTAGTTTCTGCTATTGCACAAAGTTGGTTTGCTCACTTTACAAAGGGAAATGTATTATGAATCTTCCTTCATTCCCTTCTCTTTTTTAACCACGTTTAACAACTGATTTGTGTGTTGCATGAAAGTTACACAGTCCTTTAGATGCATTTGCTATTTTATTTTTCTTTGATTCAAAAATATGTCAGTAATCTTTTTGTTAACATGAAAGATAAAGGATTAGTAATGCAAGATGCAGTTTTCTTGTAACCTTCTTGAAAGCAGACTATAGTTTCTTATCTGGCTCTAACATTCATTTTCCTGAAATGGGAAAAAAACCCTACTTCTTTAAAATGAAATAAACTATATTTGATTCAGATGAGCAGTGCTAGCAAGGAAATTTATTGCAGCTAGAAGAATTGAGCAGATGCAGGATGGCCTTCTTCCCCAACAGCAGATACCTTTTTAGCAAATATATACACATATACATATTTTACATATAAAGCACAATTGCAGAAGTGAAAAGACCATGACAAAGTCCTGCATTGATCATAAGCAAATTATTACAAGACACAGCTATCCAGTTAATTCGGCTGCTTGCTTAAGAATCACAGAGCATTTGAAGAAGGGGTGGGGAGAGGAGAACAACTGAACGAGGATTTCTGTCAGCCAAACTGGTGGGTCAGGAGGAGCGTTTGCTTCTTTGTAAAAGGAAATTGAAGATCCAGGCCAAGAAGGCTGAAACAGGCCTCAATTCTAGAAGAGAGAGCCTCATTTGGGGAGCACTTTGAGCACAGAGAATTAACGCACATCTATTTCATGAGCCTGTCATGAAAGCTATCCTTACTTTTCTCAAAAAAAAAAGAGAGAAAAATTCTGTCCCTGACCACTATGAGGACAATAGCCCCCCCAAATATGGCAACTCTTTTCTATTTTTCTTTTTAATGTTTCAAATACAAATACAAAAAACACAAAACAACAACAACAACCCTACATCAAATTTAAATCTAGTTATTGAGAGTAGGTAGAACATTCAACATATTTTCCCGCTTTTTGCAGGTAAAAATACAGGTGGAGTCCACTGGCTGCTGAGAGATTTTCTTCATGGCTCTTCACAGAAGCAACTTATATTTAGGGTGTAATCCTGTGCATGTCTAAACATGCATAGGATTGCACCCAATGTATCTTTTCCATAATCTTAAGAAAGGCCTTGGCAGATATTGCTTCATATGTCCCTGATTTGTGTATGGAATAAAATTGTCGTATATTGTATAAAAGTTACACTCTGACCCACAAGAAGAAAAGATGGACCACTTGAATAGTCCAGTGTGACCAATTTCTGCGACACTTTGTGTAACCGTGCTTGGATGTGTAACCGTGCTTGATACCGCTTGGGTGGATGTAACTTTGTCCCCTACTTGTCCAGTTACAATAGATACTTTTCAATTTGTACAGCCCAAGGAAGTGGACAGAATCCTTGGGTAGGTGAAGTCTACCACTTGTGTGCTGGACCATTCCCCTTCCTGGTTTATAAAAGCATCTGGGGGACAGGGGTGGGGGGACTGGCATCAGGATGAATGCCTCTTGATGAAAGGCATGATTCCATCTTGCTAAAAGAGGTGGTGGTAAAAACTTTGTTAAAGACAACAACTCCTCCCTGAACCCCAATGGACTGGATAATTTCTGGATGGTTTCCAATAGGTGTGTGGAGCATAGGTGTGTGGAGCAAGCTCCAGGGATTTCTGGATGAGATGGATATTTTGACTTTACCTTTAGCTAATTTCTACTGGTACATCAATTTTTACTGCCATGGGTATTTACCACCGTTCCATGTACCAAGATGAGCATTACAAATGGATGAGTTTCGACCAATAGATGACTAATTATGAAATTCGGCAGCATCTTGATGTAGGCAGCATCACGTCTGGAGAAGGCAGCAGTGGAGCCGGTGACTCCAGTTTCAGTGGGGTTGTATGTCCTTTGCGGGTTTCAGTCAGAACCAGCCAGAACTCTGAAAGAGTTCTCCAAGGTGCTGAACCTACATGGCACTTGCCCCTGGAAGTGTTAATTGTGCCTGCACGTGATAAGGGGCCGCACGCACCCTGCCGCCAGCAGGGATGGCTGCACATGCACCAGGACCAGCAAGCGCTGGCCACATTTGGGAGACCCCCATTGGATACTATCCTGAGACTGGGAATAAACCCAACTATATGAGAAAAGAGTCTTGATGGCTTTGGGGCCAAATCAGGGGATGCAGACAGGCTCATGCATCTCTCCTGCCTGCCTGCCAATTCCTGTGTATAAATCTTCCTCTGCCCTCCCTTTCATGTAACCTCAACACTCTTTGGTTGCTTAAGTGTAGTTCAAGCATTAAATGTACACCTCTAAATGTGAAATGTGAACACATCAAACATGCTTTTAATATAGGGCAGGCTCATTAAACTGTCAGGTTAAGCCAGGCTGGTATTAGCTGATTAGGGCAGACAGATGGAATCCAGAACCACAAGATCAAGGACACAGATTAGTGATAGCACTGGTTCATATTTTCCTGGTTCTTCATACAAATTTGGCCTGCTTGCAATGGCTGATACCTGAACCGAACACCATCCCCCCCCCCCACTCAAGTTCTTCTCAAGGTCAAAATGGTAAACATGGTTTTGTATTTGCATGTTCTGTGTTCAACAGACCAGGCATCTAAAGACAGCTGCTGTGCAAGTGCATACAAGGAAGTTGTTTATCATTAACCCTTTACTCTCTCTCAAACTCAATGGCTGCAAGTTTACAAAACCACACTGCACTGCATGAATAAATACACTAATCACATCTGTGCACCATTCCCAGTTCAAAAATCATGCACTCTAAAACAGACATTTTGATTTACAGAAAATGTGATTTTGCAAGAAATTGCAAGTAAGAATCTTTCACATTTGGTGAGCTTAAAACCCCATAACATCAAGACCCTGTTTATTCATTTATTGGCAATACATATATATCAATTAATATTAAAAAAACTCTCCAGGCAGTTCACATATAAATATTAAAAATCACAGTTAAATTCAATATTGAAACCCGATGGGCAGTATCCAGCTGTGTCATTCCAGCTTGTGTTGGATGGGGTTACACTCCCCCTGAAGACACAGGTCCGCAACTTGGGTGTACTTCTGGATTCAGCCCTGAGCCTGGATGCCCAGGTTTTGGCGGTGGCCAGGAGTTCATTTGCACAGTTAAAGCTAGTGCGCCAGCTGCGCCCGTTCCTAGAGATGTCGGACCTGGCCACGGTGACACATGCCTTAGTTACATCCCGATTGGATTACTGTAACGCGCTCTACGTGGGGCTGCCTTTGAAGAGTGTTCGGAAACTCCAGCTGGTTCAAAGAGCTGCAGCCAGATTGTTGACCGGGGCTGGTTACAGGGAGCAGACAACTCCCCTGTTAAAACAGCTCCACTGGCTTCCAGTCTGTTTCCGGGCACAATTCAAAGTGCTGGTTATGACCTATAAAGCTCTATATGGTTCGGGTCCAGGTTATTTGAAAGAACGTATTCTCCCTTATGAGCCTGCCCGTGCTTTGAGATCTTCTGGAGAGGCCCTTCTTTTAGTCCCACCTTCTTCACAGGCACGCTTGGTGGGAACATGGGAGAGGGCCTTCTCGTTGGCTGCTCCGGTGCTCTGGAACTCTCTTCCTGGGGAAGCTAGGCTGGCTCCCTCCTTGATGGGCTTTCGGAAGCAGGCTAAAACGTTTTTGTTCAAGCAGGCCTTTGGAGAATAATCCAGCCCTCCATCTATGTTAATGTTTTATAATTTTGTTGTGTATTTTTTAATTGTTTATGGTTTTGTTTCCCTCCCCTCCCCCATGTATATTTTAAACTTTGTAAGGCCACCTTGAGGCCCAGCATTGGGCAAAAGGCGGGATACAAATAAATATAATAATAATAATAATAATAATAATAATAATAATAATAATTCCACTAATGCAAATGACATTGTGCTAGAGAAAACTAGGTTCTGAACTATGTGCAAGAGGAGAATCCGACTAAAGTTACATTTGCACAAGTGCGGGCCCATTGCACAATCTGTTGTGCAATCTTTTGCGCAAGGATAATGCACAGCTGCTTGCACAACAGAAAGATTTGGTGGAATTCTGCAAGTGTGATTTGAATTTGTGGAATGACATCATAAAATACTACTCTTTTAAAACCATTTCAAGTGCAGACAAAAGAAATACATGTAAAACACACTATTAAAAATGGAGAAGGATCACCTTCAAAATATTACATGGCAACATTGTGCTGGTCACGGAATGACCAGCAAGACCTCCTCCGAAGATCTTAACGGTTGACTGGGTATACATAGGGGAAGGTAGTCTGCTAAATATCCGGATCCCAAGTTGTTTAGGGTTTTGTATGTCAATGCAGAGATAGTCCAGGAGGATACTGTGATCAATGGTATCAAAAGCTGCTGAGTGATCAAGAAGAAGCAACAGGATCACACTTCTCTTGTCCTCTCCTGAGAAAGGTCATCTATCAAAGTCACAAAGACCATTTCTATCCCAAACTGGGCCTGAACCCAGACTGAATGGATCCTGATGATCAGTTTCATCCAAGAGTGCCTGCAGCTAAGACACCATCACACTCTTGAGCGTCTTACCCAGTTTTACTTGTACTGCACTATTTTGCAGTCAGATGTAATGTAGATTAGAACTAGTGTATGAACAGCCAATGATCCCTCCCTGTCCTTTTCTAAGCATCTTGACCTGACCAAATAACTATTTTTGGTGACTATCTTCTCTAATAGGGGCTGATTCTCGTATGTTTAATTGTTTGTGTGTGTTCTGCAAGTGTGTTATGCGCTCGTCCCTGAACCTGCCATCTCTTCCTCAAGTTGGGAGGAGAGAAATTTCTATGTAGCTTCTCACCATAGCACTGTGATATAGGACTGAATGCTTATGTGTTTAATTGGTTTTTGCATGAGTGTTCTGTGGCTGATCCTAAAATAAAAGCCACTCTTCTGTGCAGGTGTGTATATGTATACGTGGTGTAATATCTTAAAAGGCTCTCTCTACCATAACACTGTACTAAAAGGGTAGATTTGTGTGTGTGTGTGTGTGTGTGTGTGTGTGTATTTGCATACATGTTACATTGCTCATGACTGATCATTCTATTTCTTTTTCTGCCTTCTCATTGTTAATGGGGTTGATTCTCATGTGTTTAATTGCTTTTTGCAAGCGTGTTATATTACCTGTGATTCTGGTCATACTAAATCTCTCTTCTGCCATTCTCAATATTGTTTTGTATCTCCAACAGCAATTCCATCAAGATGATTAACCCACATATTCATGTTTTCCCTCTTTCTTCTCTTAGGCTATTCATGCTGCTTTCATCGTCATCCCATGCAAGCGACAGTAGCCCAAAACATGCATCCTAACTTCTGGGTACTGTAAGTGCACCATCAAAAAGTAGTGATAGGGAATGTTTCGGTTCAATATCTTTATTAAGTACTTATTTAATATAATATATTTGTTTAGCAGAATTAATGTGCAGGCTTTTTTGTAAGTTGCTTTAGTTGTAGGCCATACATACCAACAAAATATATCCGCATATATGATGGAACATATTTCCTCAGAAATACTACAAGCAATGCAAGAATAATCAATACCTTTGAACTTACAATAAAGTGTTGAAATGAACTTCAAAAATCAAAATTTGAGATGCACTTTACTTAGGGCAATATGAGATACATACATATTTATGGTGTTGAGAATGTGGATAGGGAGACATTTTTCTCCCTTTCTCAAAATACTAGAACCCAGGGTCATCCCATGAAGCTGATTGCTGGGAGATTCAGGACAAATAAAAGGAAGTACTTCTTCACACAGCACATAGTTAAATTATGGAATTCACTACCACAAGATGTAGTGTTGGCCACCAGTCTGGATGGCTTTAAAAGGGGGTTGGATAAATTCCTGGAGGAGAAGGCCATCAATGGCTACTAAACCTGATAGTTATGTGCCACCTCCAGTAGCAGAGGCAGTAAACCTGTATACACCAGTTGCTGTGGAACATGAGTGGGAGGGTGCTTTTGCAGTCGTGCCCTGATTGTTCCTGGTCAACAGCTGGTTGGCCACTGTGTGAACAGGGTGCTGGACTAGATGGACCCTTGGTCTGATCCGAACAGAGCTCTTCTTATGTTCTTATTAAATACGGCTTGCAGATTTGGTTATAAAGAGTGAGTGGGGTGTTAATTCTTAACAGTACTCAGCCTATGGGGAGGCCCTCCTCCTCCCCACCTTACCTCGCCATGTTCCACTACTTTAAGATGCTTTCTCCAGCCCAACTGACTTCTAGTCTCAGAGCTGGGATGGGAACAAACATCTTAAAGCAGAAGAGAAAGTGGAGATAAGGCAAGAGAGGTTGTGGGTTTACCTCCCATTTCCTGCACATTCGTGGTAGTGTTACAACCCAGCCTGCTTTGCAGCTGGTAAGCATGTGCTTGATAAATGCATGTCCTATTTTCAAAAGGGCAGTCATCTGTTTGGAGGGCTGCCTAGACCATCTTAAGGATAAAGAGCCATAAAAACGGGGCCTTGAAGTTGCCCATCAACAGCACCTGGACTGCAGACTCGCTATAGTGAGAAGTATTTCATTCTTTCTACATGTGCATCTAGACATTATACAGACGTGAATTTTATGCACATTGGTGCCCTCTTGCTTTCTTGTGATACATTTTCTCTTTTGCTGGAGGGGGGAGAGGTATAAGTGGCCCCTGTAGTCTGGCAACACCCCTCATTCCACCACATGTGCAGGGAAAGCATCCTGCTACACCCTGTCTGGTGGAAGATGGCGCGCCACATTTGCTAGCACATAGTGTCATCCTTCAAGGGGGATTGTTTTTCTATTGCACCACAGATAAATTTAGAACACACTGCTTGGGAACTGTGAAGGGTTGTGCCAATGTAGGGACCACATTAATGTACAGACACCTGTTGGGATTCCACCCTCTCCTACGGCCAAAGAAGGCTGGATTAACAGCTACTCCAGCCACAGCCCTATTAATGCCAGTAGCAGCAATGTGTGGTATATGCAATGTAGTCCTGTGCTTCACCAGCCCATGCTGTGTCCCAAGTAACACTTGGAGGGACAAGGGAGCAAATGTTGAGAAGTGTCGTAATGGTGCACAATGGTGATATAGTGATAAAATTTTAATTCACATGTGCTATCACAACAGTCTCCATAGTCACACTCCCAATGACAGTGTACAGAAGCAGCTAGCTCTGTTGATTCATATCCATCTATGGGTTTTTGGTGTTATATATGTCTAGATGGGCATATATAGCAATAACAATAATATATAGTTGCTTGGAAAATACCCCACCCCACTCTGCACAGCTACAATGTGAGGATTGTAGCTAAGCTCAGAGGGAACAGGGGTGTGGTGAGGATTGTGGTGGCGGCAGCAGGGAAGCCTGTTCTACCAACCCTGCCCTACCTGTGAGAAACTGTTTATGATTTTATTTATTGCATTTGTATACTGCCCCATAGCGAAAGCTCTCTGGGCGGTTCACATAAGATAAAAACACTTAAAAACAATATACAAAAATTTAAAAACATGCAAAATGCAAATACTTTTAAAACCACTGTAACAATTTTACAAACGATGAGCTAAAAAACAGATCCAGGCTCATTACATATTGCTAAATGCCTGGAAGAAGAGAAAAGTGGCACCGAAAGGACAACAATGTTGGTGCCAGGCGGGCCTCGTCAGGGAGATTGTTCCACAGTTGGTGGGCCATTGAGAATTTATCTTCCCCTTAGAGAAATTTGGTGAAATTTCCCCCCAAATTCTCTGCCCACGAATAGGGTGGAAAATTTTGAGGGGCTCTTTGTGCACAGCTCTAATAAATAGGGATGTGCATGGACCCCCCGCTCCTCTTTGCGCCCGAGCTGCAAATTGTGGATCGGGCCCACTCCGCCCCGCCTCGATCCGCCTAGGGGCCGCTCCACTCCACTACGGAGCTCCAGCTCCGAATCGGAGCTCTGCAGTGGCACCAGGTAAGGCCCCCATCCCTCCTCCCCTTTACCTGTGTCTGTCCCGGCCCATCCCAGCTTCACTAGAGCCTGCGGTTCAACCAGGAACTTCCTGGTTGAACCGCGGGCTCTAGTGAAGGTGGCGACAGGCCACGACGGATGCAGATAAGACCCCCCTCCCCCTTACCTGGCTCTGCCACTGTCGCCGCACGGGCGGCGGTGGCAGGGCCAGGTAACCCCCCTCCCTCCTCTCCCTTACCTCCGTCCATCCGCAGACCCGCGGCTGCTTCAACGGAGCCCAAGGCCTCAACCAGGAAGACCAGGCCGCAGTTGCAGCCTAGTCTTCCTGTTTGAGTCCTTGGGCTCCGTTGAAGCAGCCGCGGGACCGTGGACGGATGGAGATAAGATCCCCCTCCCCCTTACCTGGCTCTACTACCTTCACCGCATGGGCGGCAGTGACAGCGGCAGGGCTAAGTAAACCCCCCTTACCTTTTTTGCGGAGCTCCAGATCGAGGCGAAGGATCCGCCTTCACCTTGATCCGATCCGCAACGCTCCGCGGCTCCCCTGATCCTCTTCACCTCCACCTTTAGCAGAGGCGAAGCCCCCCGATCCTCTCCTGCTTCTCCGGTCCGAGGAGAAGCGGAGCACATCCCTACTAATAAATACTGCCCACAAACTTGGAGCAGTGGCTGAGACTGGCTCTCCCCACTGTACCTAAGAGCATGCCACGTTACTTTATGTATTGATTTGATTTGATTTATATCTTGTCCTTCCTCACAAAGTGCCCAGGATGGCTAACAGCCTATATAAAACATAGTACAACACACAATCAGCATAAAAATAATGACACTAAATCAGAAATATGTAATAAAATACAATAAAACCATCAACACAATCAATCAAAATGCAAACAGAGCACTTACCTATACCATCCCCCAAAGCCTGCATAAATAAATACATCTACAACTGGGGCCAAAGTAACAACAGCATGAGGGACATCCCAAATTCTACCAGAAGGGAGTTCCATAACTGGGGTGCCATCACTGAAAAAGCCCAGCTACGTGTGGTTGCCCCATCACGGGCAACATTTGTCAAGGGCAGCACAAAGCCTCCCTGGCTGCTCTTAAATCTTGGGATGGTTGGTACAGTATCAAGAAAGGCTGTCCTTCAAGCTGCCATGAACAATGCAGCAAGCATTGTACATGGACGTGATTCCAGGTGGCTTCAACACAGCTTATGCATGATTCACTATCTCTCAGCTTGTAAAGGGGATCCTGTCGACCTCTGGTGGGGAGGTGGAGAAAACTGTAAATACTGCATGGCTGGCTATGGGGATTCTGGGAGTTGGAGTGCACACAGGTTGGGGAAGGCTGATTTCTTGTTTGCTGCAGCCTCCTCATGGGGAGTGTAATACATAGACTAGGGTGACCATATTTTGGAAACCAAAAAGGAGGACAACATGGTCGCCCCAAGGGGCGTGTCCAGTACCAAGGGGGCGTGCCCACCCGAACATAGCCTTGGTCACATGTCTGATTTTACAGCACACATTTAAGACAAATCTGTTCTACATAACATCTTAATGTTAAAATCACTGAAATAAAGAACAAGTGAGAGATTCAATGTATCTGAAATTAACTTCACTCACTCCTACTTTTGTAGGTTTTGCTGTACTTTGAAGCTTTTTCTATACTCTGTGTGTTACATTCTCCCCTTCCCTCAAATATCTTTTCTGACTGTATCTTCACTAATTGCAAGCTGATGTTGTTGTTAACAGGGTTTGCTACTGGCCCCAGATCTGTTTCAAATTTGGTATGGCTAAAGCTCTACCTAAAAGCTATCATGGTGCCAAATTTCAGCTCTTTATCTTTAAAAATGACAGTTTAAAAAATAATAATTTTAAAACCTCATTTTTAAAAAAAATCCTAAAAAATCAATGGATGAACGGATCTGTTTCAAATTTGGTTTGGCTAAATCTCTACCTAAATCCTATCAGGGTACAAAGTTTCATCTCCTTATCTTTAAAAATGACAATTTTAAAAATAATTTTAAAAACTCAATTTTTAAAAAATTCCTAAAAAATCAATGGATGAACACATCTGTTTCAAATTTGGTGTGGCTAAAGCTCTACCTAAATCCTTTCATGGTGCAAAGTTTCATCTCTTTATCTTTAAAAATGACGATTTTAAAAATAATAATTTTAAAACCTCAATTTTTAAAAAATTCCTAAAAAATCAATGGATGAATGGATCTGTTTCAAATTTGGTATGACTAAAGCCCTTTCTAAGAGCTACTATTGTGCCAAGTTTCATGTCTTTATCTTAAAAAATGATGGAGTTATAAGCATTTTTGTTAATTCCCATTAGAGCTGCTCTTTGGAAAAAAAAAAATCCGGATTTCCCTTCCCACTCCCGGATTTGCCATCAAAAACCCAGACAACCTAACATAGACTGATCCTTAGGTTTAGACAAAAACAAACTCCTATAACTTCCAGCATTCCCCATCCATCCATCCATCCTGTTTAAACAGATAATCACTCTCCCTATGAAGTCCACTGAGTGTCACAAACCTGGGAGCTAAAATGGTGGAAATCTCTTCATTCTGACCCCTTATAAAAAAGGTTCTTTCACTGTCCAGACTTTTATTAAACTTGAGCTTTACTTTTCATGGTGAGCTAAGCTGGAAGAAGACAGATCACAGAGCAAGGGCAAAACTCAGTTTCCATGATTCTGCTCAATTCCTGTTAAAATCTAGACACTAAAATAATAAATAAAAAGTGGCCTTTAATCCCATGGGAGGTCAGGCTGTTCTAGTTTCTAAGCAGTAAATGCCAGGAAACACAATCAGCCCCCTTTCAACTCTCTTCAGGGGTATGGAGAAGAGGGTTACTGTGGATTAACTGTTTGCTTTTATGAAACAAAAACAAAAACAAAACGCCGGCTTTAAAAAGAGTTAAACACTTACATAAGAATGTCAGGCTGCATAAATAGCAATTAACTAATGGCTGCTAACCATAAAAACACACACACTTGATATTTTCCTCCCACTAGGTTGGTTTTGTTAATACAGACATAGACAAATAGGGAGATAGCATTTTCGTTTTTTGTTTATAACCAAATGCATTATGAACACCTTATTTGGCTCCTGGATTTTTATTTTTTCACTACATTATATAAAAAGAAAGACACCTTCACTATAGGAATAATATGTGTATAACCCTGTCCCGATTCTTCTTGCAATTAAACATTAGGCTGAGATCCTAAAGGAGGACAGGGCTCCTGTATCTTTAACAGTTGTACAGAAAAGGGAATTTCAACAGGTGTCATTTGTATGCATGCAGCACCTGGTGAAATTCCCTCTTCATCACAACAGTGAAAGCTGCAGGAGCCCTGCCCTCTTTTGTATCTGGTCAAGAGGGCAGGACTCCTGCAGCTTTAACTGTTGTGATAAAGTGGGAATTTCACCAGATGCTTTATGCATACAAATAACACCTGTTGAAATTCCCTTTCCTATACAGGAGCCCTGTCCTCTTTTCCATATGGTCACCACACTATGCACACAAACATGGCAATACGTCCCACTGAAGTCAGTGGGGACATACTTCTAAGTACGTTTGTGCAGGATCAAGCCCTGCTCACTGTATTATAAAAAGAGACAAATCTAATTTAATGTCATGTGATCCTGATCTGTGATTGTTCTGAAGTGAAAGTATGTTTTCATATCAAAGGCAAATAACCATCCTAGCACTTTTACTTTCTTCTGCTTTTTCCTCCTTGATACACACACACACACACACACACACACACACTTTTAATATTGCATATATTTTATAAGCTTTTATGCCTCTAAAAGAGAAGTGAATTTGTGGAGAGCTCTCCTCTCCAGAACTGTACTTCAGAGCTGGGAAGTAATTCAGGGTGAAGCCTGTATTAATCTCAGGTGAGGGAGATATTTAAATTCAGGCAACTGGTGTGAATATAAAATGGGAATCTTTTCCTTTTTTTTCTTTCTTTTTTTTTTTTAAAAAATATTCAGATTGTAATATGCAAAGCTTAAAGAAAAAGTGCCCCTGAGGGAACAGCTTTCCTCAAGAACATTTTGTTCCAAACATCATCTCTTGACTATTATATTTTTTTTATTAAAAACACACTCCCTTTCCTATTTTATATTTGAAAATTAAATCTTTCAGTTCTTAAAATGAAATTCTTTATTGCCAAGGAATGGATGGTGTGAGGGGAAATTCTCACACCTGGGCACAATCTCAAGGGGCATGACTTTATCCAATATAAAATAATAAGGAATTTGCAGTGTCTTCTCATCATGCTGGATTATTAACCAATTTCTCCTTGCTCTTTGCTACAAGCTGACCAGCACCACACTCCAAAAGTGAGCCATGCACACCTCAAAACTACAGAGAGAACTCCCAGTGGTGGTCTCTGTTAGGGTCTTCATTGTCTGAGACCATCACTATGCTTCATGTTTCTGGCTTTCCACATTTGAAGACAAATGCTCTTTCCCTCTATTTTACCCATGTTGTATTTTAATGTTAATTGAAAATTGTATGAGTGGCATTGTTTAAATTACTTTCTTTACAGCAGCCTCATTGTGTCCTCTTGAAAGGTCATGGAACACCTCACAGAGGGTTGGTTCGCACAATCGAACAGCCTACCATGACCTATTTAAGCCATGGTGGGCTGTGGTGCATGCGTGCATGCAGCTATTTTGAATATTCAACGCCCCACCGTGGCTTGTCATGTCATGCGAACCTTGGGACCAAAGGATTAAATAACATTACAGGCTGCGGCCAGGAATTAAGCAACATGACAAGCTACAGCCGGGCACATGTCACAGCTGACTGTGGCTTAAACGACCCATGGTGGGCTGTTTGATCATGCAAACTACATCTGAGTGTATGAACTGTGAAATCCAGGCATACTTGAGGCAACCTGTTGGAAGCTCCATTGCGGGTTTCTTGTAGGTCTGAAGTCTGATTCATTCAACTGTTTATCTTAAGATAAGTGCAATTAACGATGTTTTGAAATGGCTGTTAGAGATGGAGCCTTTTAAAATCATGGTTGATATCCTTAATGGAGGCATGAGATAAGCTTACCGCCACCTCAGCTGCCTGGGTGATGTGCCTCGACCAGGCATAAATAACGACTGGGACAATGCCACAGTCTCCAATCAATGTCCATTAATTAAAGAGGGCACCTGGGCTATTGATGTGCCAATGGTGATATCAGAAGAAACATATATAATTAACACAGTGCTTTTTCTGAAAGTGATTTCTTGAAGTGATTTGCATACATCATCTTAATAATCCTTACAATACTATATAAGGAAGACTGGTACTATACTCATTTTACAGATTGGGGGAGCGTGAAGCTGAGCAATGCTGTCTTGTGTAGGGTTGAGGGAAGATATACCATGAACCACCTGGCTCACATAGTTCACACTCTAGCCACTACATCATGCCATTTCTCAGTTCACATACAAAATAGACCCCCATGTCCGTCTTCCAAAAACCCTTCTGGGTCAAGTATTGATTTCTTCCCAGAACGTATGCTTTCTATCTGGTCTTACAGCCAAGTTAACCCAAGTCAAATTACAATGCATCAACCCATGCATATATGTGTGAGCCCTACAACCACTGTATGGTTTTGATAACCATTTTTACAATTACAGAGTAGTTAGGGACAAGAGCCTCATTTTTAGTAAGGGCCAAAATCACAGTCAAAGTGGTTAACTCATTGTGGGATCCTTTAAATCAATCATCTGAATGAGGTGTGGTGCAGAGAAATTATTGAAATGTTTTCTGTGCCACAGTGGAATAAGAAGAAAAACGTTCTCTTTGCAAGATGTGACAACTTCATTGGTGAGAGATAGTGATGCTTTGCAGAAGGAGTGATGCCACAGGTATACCATACAAGCACACATTGGATGTTACTTTCTTTTTGTGTATTAGAATCAGCAGGCAGTATCCAATCAGACACTAGTGCCACTGTAAATTCACTGTGCTAGCATAACGGACCCCTAGCACAATGCCAAAGCATTAGATGGTGCAACGGGTTTTCCTGGGAATTCTGTCACACCAGTTAGTGCATCAGAGGTCCCTTATTTATTTATTTATTACATTTCTATACTGCCCAATAGCCGTTGCTCTCTGGGTGGTTCACAAAAACATTTGCAAGCACAACCTCATATGTCACTGCCTAATGGTTTCCCAAGTGTGTAGTAAGCCACTAAAAATATCAAACAAGTGCACAGATACAAGTCACTACTTCTCTGTGAATCATCCCAGATTTAGGAACAGAAATATGGCTGACTCAACTATCCCATGTAGTGTATGAATGACATGAAATCCAGGCCCATGCAGGTTGCAGCCTCCTGCCCACAGCTGATATGGAACTAGACTTGAGCCCTGTTTCAATGACAAGCAAAGTCATTGAATGACACACAGGTGACGTGAGTCAGTTTGGTGTTGTGGACGGAGTCCAACACATTTGATGGGGCGCTTACATCAGCTGCCTTGAACAGGTCTGTTATTCCAATTGTTGACTGAAATTGTTTTTAATGATTTTAAAACTGTTTTGAAATTTTGCCCATCCAATCATGATCAGACTATGTTTTGTTATAATGTCATAATGTTGTAGACTGTTTTGATGTTATAGTTTGTATTTTTTTTGTCTCTGACTTGAATTGCTGTGATCTGCCCAGCCATCTTCGGTTATTAGGCAGTATAGAAATGAAATGAATGAACAAATAATAATCTGGAAGTGATGTGTTCAAATCCCTGCTCGGCCATTAAGCTCACTTTGGGACAGTCACTCTCAGACTAACCTAACTATATGGGATGGTTTTGGGGATCAATTAGAAAAGAAAGCCCATATATGTTATTTTGAGTTCTTTGGAGGAAGACCAGGGCATAAACAGAAAAAGTGGCTAATGCCAAGCAAGTTCTTGGATCTTGCTTTATTAGGAAAAATAATACTTAGCACACTCTTCCCCACATATGGTGCCCTCCATACGTATAGGACTGCAGCTCCCGTCATTCCCAGGCAGGATGGCCAGGTCTGCTTTCAAATGTGCAAAGCACTCATGTATGGTATCTTGTAATCTTTACAAACAGCACTGTTAAGGTTGGTCAGTATTATTATTACCATGGCTGGATCTACACTACTGCTTTATAGCGGTATTGAAGTGCACTGATAACTGTTGGGGCACAATCCACATTCTGCTTTCATAGTGTTCTTTCCTGCTTTTCATTACATTAATCTTTGTACTGAACTTCAGTTTTGTGGTCCTTGAAGGTATTTGGAAAATTCAACGGTACAGGATGCTTGAATGCCAAACATGGAGAAACCTTAGGCCTGTTTCAAATGATCACAGGGTGCATAATAAGTTACATTGGCTTGTTAACCACCCTGCATGTGCTGGTTGCGTGTTGGGGATTAGTGTAATTATCCCCGGCAGCATGGCTTGTTCTGTTGTGTGAACTTGGCCAGTGTGGCTTGTAGGCAACAGCCCATGGGTCTTTGTGAGCATCTTTCATTTGAAACATCAAGTGGAGCAGAAACTCTAAGGTCTGATTTAAATGAGAGGCTACTCACAGGCAAGACATCTGCATGGATCGATGCCTCTTTCAGACATCACATCAAGACCATGATGCAAGGAAAGGGAGACTGGGTTCAGATGACACGATAACCAACGGTGGGGTAAATAGTCAACTTTTGGTTATTGTGTTGTCTATCGGGACTTTTTCACATGACGGTTGGTTATTCAGCTGAAATAACTAACACAACCAATGCTGTGAAGAGTTAATTATTTGAACAAACATTGGTTATTGTGTTGTGTGTTGTTGACTATTTTGTTGCACACAGTTGGTTATTTTCGGCAACTACAGAATCCCCTGGCAAGATCGATCAAAGTGGGGGCTGCTGCTCTAGTCCAGCTGGCAGAACTCGAAATGGCGATTGGGATACCGGCGGGAGGACTAAGGTGGGGGATATGTCAATCAAACACCCCGTTGACTAAGTGTCAACTCGACGCCGGCCCAATCAGCACCACAGTTGATTATAATCATGTCATGTGGGGAGTACCCCCTTGATAATTAACCATGGAGTTGATTATCAACCCACTGACTATTCTGTTGATCAACCCACTATTGACTACCCCCCCCCAAAAAAAAAAAGATATCAGGAGATCATGAATCACCCATGATCTCCTGATATCCATGACATGTTTACTTTGGTCCTTAAACAAAGGTATTGCGCTGCTATTCCATTTCCCCCTCCTTAATATATTGTTCTTATAAGAAAAATTATTGAAGAAGCAGCGAGAAAACACGGGAGGGTTACAAATGGAAGGAAGTGTCATCTGGACCCCTTGTAAAATTCCATGAACAAGGCAGAGCAATTGCACATAAAAGCCTTGGGCTGTATCCAGTGCTAGAGCTTTTCTAGAAGAGGCTGTTTAATCTGCTGTTTTTATTTCTGGTTTCATTGTAGAATTAAGATCAGAGCTCTACATGGGTTATTTTCCTTCCTACTTTTCTGTACTTTCCACTACATAAACTATAGGTGGCAATGTGGTATAGTGGAATAATGCAGCTACACTATTGGGGATTAGCACTTTGTTTCACTTTCACAAATAATACTGGATTTTATTTTCTCCCATGACCCCCTACAACCCTGTGAAATTGCTTTTAAAACTAAAACTGAACAGTAATGATGTCGTCCAAAGCGCCCATAAACAACCATAAGTGAGGAACGAAGAGTGCACAATATAAACCTAATCTAGAAAAGCTCCTAGTCCTATTTAGTGTGGACCTAATGAAATGAATGGGACTTCAGTTAGACTAACATTGGATACAACTCTTTGTCTGGAAGCACTCTTAAATTGGTTTTGTTCCATTGAAATAAATTGGGCTATGCTCATTGCAATCCATGCACTTCGCCTTAACTGGAATGTGGATCATGTTGTTATTGCATTCCATTGGAATAGAGAGCATTTTATTAATGGGTAAATGGCTTGACAGGATTCTCGCTTGTATTTATGACAAACTCTTCAGACTGAGAATTGGCTCCCAGGTCAGTGAATATAGTGACAGATGACATGCTGTTATCAGCTGTTTCAATTAATTAAATTATACATTATGCTTATAAGGATGATATACGGAGACACTCCAGATTAAGCATCTCAATTAAGTCTTTAATTTACATTTAATAAGTGAATTATTATATGTTAATAAAAGATCAATTAGTTGTTAAAAAGAGCATTGATCCAGGTACAATAAGCATGTCAGGGAGACATCATGTTGACATTGAAATAACTGGAAATTGCAAGCACAACACTTGTACAATTAAATTACTAGTGTAATCAAACTGGAATATACTTGAATGTATGGTGTTTCACCCATGTTTTGGGGGAGGGCTGAAGTTTCTTATTACATAGGCCCACTGCATTTCTAGAATCAAGTCAAGGGAGGTCAATATCAAAGAAGGATGCAGTCTTAGAATGACTTTAGATAAAACCACAGTGTGTGTGTGTGTTTGTGTATGTCTGTGCATACACACAAGTGACATGGTAGTTAACTGATGCATATGCACAAGGTCATTTGCTATTATAACTCAGCATTATCTTGTGAGTTATACCAATGTATAGAGAAGCTTAAATTACCAAAGCTGATTTATTAATTAAAATATTTCCCTAAAAGTAATTTATTTACTTGTGATATTTATATACTGCTAAATATAATAAAATCCCTAAGAATCATAGAATAGCAGAGTTGGAAGGGGCCTACGTGGCCATCGAGTGCAAACCCCTGCTCAATGCAGGAATCCACCTTTAATCCACATGTAAATATTAAAATCACATTTAAAATACAATATTGAAATCGCAACATTAAAAACAATTCCAGTTAAAATAAATACAGTACAACCTCACATATAACATAAAATACAGTTAAAACCAAACCAAACAGCATTCTACATCATTTGAAGCTTCTAAGGGCTAAACTACATTATGTGTTAAAGATGTAGCATGCAGATCCCAACTTTTTTTTTTTTAACCTTCAAGTAAATACATGGGCCCCAGTTTGAATCAGCATACAAATAGTAGTGGAGGTTTAAATCTTCCTACCCAGCCAGGTCCTTCCCTAAATCTGCTCCCACCCTTGTGCAGGGGCTAAATTGAGGGGGACACACGCACACACACACCTCAATTGGTGCCAATACAGTGTTTCCCCAATCTTTTACTTCTGTGCAGAAAATACATAGCTAGCAATCAGGAAATGAGGGACATCTCCAACATGTCACTCACCTTCCCCAGGGACAACAACTCCCACCCTGCTTCCATTCTGCATTTTCCTGTCCACACCATCAAAGAAAATGTGCAGCTGTTCTGCTCTTTTCTTCTTTAACAGATTATCTGCGTTAAGCAAAAATCAGGAGAATGGCTGGGAAAACACAGGCAAGTTACAAAAGGATGATGACATCATCTGGAACACCCATGAAATGTAAATTAATGAGCCAGGGAGATTCCTCAATAAATTCTAATCTGAAAAAAATCCTAATGTTGTGTAGTTGTCATCCAAAACATCTGGAGGGCTCTAGGTTGGGGAAGTCTGTACCAGAGTATATTTCCCCCTTCTTTCCTTTTCTCATCCATGACAAGGATTTGTGGGATAGCCATTAATCCATTGCTATCAAAGGGATAACAGGGTGATTTAATGAGAGAGTGGAGTACTTACAGTGCAGTAGTGACACAGTTATTATAGCTGGAGTAATTTTGAAATGTAAGTATCTTGGAAAATAAAGGTACATACTGACACAAGTGCATGTGGACACACACACACACACACACACACACACACTGTGTGTGTGTGTGTGTATTTTCAGGAAATCCAGGTCACATATGGCTTTCTGTGTGAATATGAGAATCGGGTGGGAAAGCAGTGTGAATATCGATGACATCATTTTACAGAGCATTCGTTTCACCAGTGGGAAAACTAGCTTTAAAATGGTAACCTACAGCATTCAAATGACGGATTTAAAGGATGTAGGGAAAAAAATAGATGATTAGAACAGGCTACAAGAATATTTCCCCCTCCCTTCTCTCCATTTCTAATATCTTTTCCTGGGGGTTGGCACACACACTGTATTCGGTAAGAAATTAAAACACTCCTCCCAAGAATACTCCAGGCAATAACAATGGCAGAGTTAAGAAGGTTAACAGACTTAGTTGTCCCAGCCACATGTCACCAAGTTGAAATGAGTGAGAAAGACTGATAATATGAGCAAGTGTGTGTGGCAGGGCGGGGAAAAAATCATAAAACCACAAGAGGAAAACTGCCAAAAGATTGAAAGAGAAAAAGAGAAAGCCTTTATATTTGCTGTTTCATTAGGATGAATCAGATTTTTATAGTCTGTAAAAGAGGCTAAAATATAATCTCCTTTTGTGTAATGTGTGTGTTTAAGAAAGTGTACCATCAGCAGTTCTGTTAAAGACTTCATCAGCATTAAAAAAACCGGCAGGGATATTCATGGGAAGCTGTACGGGGAAGCAGACAGTTACCGTTCACTGTACTAGGGTCGCTTATCTGAGGATATATAGCTATATATTTTATTAAGTTGTACTAATATAATATTTGTGAACAGTCTAAGGTAGCCATGTCATGGCAGGTACTATGGCAATCCACAATGTTGGCAAAGTAGGCAGGTTTGTGCTTAAAGAAAAAGGCAAAAGAATGAAAGCAAACTAATAATTCTAACTCATAACTAGAGCAGATGAGATAATGCCCTTTGTTAGATAAACTGGTGTATAAACATACTGAAGTGAGTGTTTAAAAAAATCTGTGTGTTGTTCATCAGGCTAAGGTGCAGAACAAGAGAAAATACAGGCTGATGGTGCCCGGAAAAAAAATAGTCTCTTTAGCAGTAAGGTCTAAGCAGAGCCTTCAAAATAGATTGCAAATAGGGGGTATCCTACATATTATTGTTTTTAAAGATAAGTGTATCTTTAAACAAACCCAAGGCGCTTGTTGCATGTTATATCCTGTAGGGCTATTATTTTGTTTTAGGGAAGGAGTTTCAGAGTGGGTGGGAGGTGGTAGTGGATAAAAGACGGGGCACGGAAAATTCTGGGCATTTGATCATTCTTTCTCTCCTCCCCATTGTTTCCCTACCCCAAACCACTCCAGCAGCTTTCTCCCACTGATGGATTTAAAATATGCATAATGTGAAGTTAGCTCTCATGATGTTTTAAGTGTATCCCTTAAAAATAACTTGTGAATGTAGAAAGCACATGCTTGTATCATAGAAGTTCCTTTGTCAGAGAGGTATGGCTGAGGTTTTTTTCCTGTGTCATGTGCACTCCGTGGCAAACCCAGGTTTTGTCAGGTTCCCAGCTGACCCAAGCCCAGGTCTTTGGATAAGGAGGAGGAGGAGGAGGAGTTCTTAGCAAACCCCACTCCCACAGAAGACATGGGGCAACTTGAGCAGCCCCGTTTCAGTGGTGCTTTACCTGAAGTCCCCTAAATCCTCCTTGAGCCCTGCTGTGAGTCTTGACTCTCATCCCACAGCTTTCCAGAGTACTGATGGTGACAGATCAAGTGAGATGTTGTTGAAGCACCCACCTGAATGCAAGATGACCCTTTCACTGAGGGTTTACTCAGAGGAAGGGTCTACTTGGGAGCAAGGGAGTACTCGTGAGAAGGAAGACCCAGATGTAGCCAATGAAGAAGCAGACCCAGCTGCAATTGGTGCATTAGGGACAGCAAGCATATAAGCCCCCAGTGGTAAATGCTCTCATGGAGTGCTTTGCTCCTGCTGTGTGGTCCGGACAATGTGTTGGCAGGAAGCTGTAGAACAGAAAAAGGCAGCGTTGCTGCTGTACTGTGCATGGAATATCTGGCCTAAATAATGAAAGATGCTTTCCAGAGGATGTAAATGTAGCCACAGAAGATTGCAGTGATTTCAGCACCAAGTTAGTTTGTTGTAATTTGCATTTTATTAATTTATGACATAATTGCCAACTCATAAATTAGTCTTAAACTACTTATCGTATGTATATTTTTATCTCTATTTAATTCCCTAACCTTCTCCTTCCAACTTTCCTTCAACTCAGCTCTTGAAATTTTAAATCCTTAGAAAAGTTTATCCCAATTAAAAAAACGATGGGTTTTTAAAAATGGATCTGTTGCACCATTCATACCTCCATATCCAAATGAGAAGATAATCAAATCAGCAGAAATGTGAACAAAGAAAAGAAACAAGGAAAGATGAAGGGGGGGGGGAGAGAGAGAGAAGTTTCACATGCTCCCCCACACCTGACCTGTGGCAGGATTTAAAATCTATCGACCAAATTAGATGTGACAATGGCAGCCATGTTCATTGTTCACATGTGTGCTCCATTCACAAACAGAGCAAGGTGTGTGGACAGGTCTAATTTTAACAAATAACTGATGGGAGCTGAACCTTCCTCCTCCTCCTATACCTTACTTCCCCATGGAGAGTGAATCTGGGAGCATTTTCCCTAGCCCAGTGAAGTGCCTAGAAAGACAGACTGATGAAACTTTTATTTCCCTTCAGCTGCACACTCTTTTTGATGTTAAAATTAACACCCCCTTGCTTTATAAATGAATAGGACTGGCACATAAAAACAAACATGACTGCCACTTGGCATACAAGTCACTGAAAGAAATGTATCCAGGTCAGTTTCTCACGTAATTCAGACAAATCACACAAAATGAAGCAGCAAGCCCAGGTTTACCACCAAGTACACACCTCTCCAGAAAGCATCACCCCAGTCCTGGTTAAGAAATGTATCTATATGACACACATGTTTACAGACGTGTTTGTTGCATTCACACATTACATTTTAAGGTAAACAGAAACTTCTCACATTTGCACCTAAAATGCATGTACGAAGTCAGCCTCGACAAGTGAGTCTTCTGTAGAATAGCATAAGGTGCTTATTATAGACAGATTTGTGGAGCCGTGAAGAAGCGTCTTAATTCATTAAAAACCACTAATGTCAACTGACAATTATTTTGTCAGTTTTCCTAAGCACTCATGGGAATGTTTCCACCTTGTAGTCATTCCTCCTTAGGGTATTTGTAGCTTGTCAGCAATATAACAAGTGCTTCAGGACACTAATTATGTTTATAATCCAGCCAAACCCCTCTTTAGTTTGTTGAAGAAATGTTTATGGCTTATTAATATCACAATACAAATAAAATATAAAGCCATGCAAGTGCAGGGAACAATTAAATCATCAACGGTATAGACAGCAGCTAAAAAATACACCAGCCTTAGAGAATGTTGCCTGTCTTTTTGGTCAAGATGTGTTTTATATTTGAGCCTGGTGACACAAACTGTTCTCTATCAATTGAAGTTAGTGAAAGTTGGGCTTGCTTTTGAGACTCAGGGTTGTCATTCCAAAAGCATATTGTGTTGAGGATCTCTTTACATTGAAGACACACAATTTATTTCCCTTCTACCTATTAGAGAGAAATTCCTCTGCTATAATAGCTTGCAAATATCGCTGGGAAAATAGCTCAGTGAATTTGGGATTAATCTATGCAAAGGAATATGATACCATAGCATTTTTTTTTAAGTACCAGAGTTGTTACACAGAAGAAGGCAGCAACCTGTTCGCTATCATCCGATTGTAGGATACAAAACAGCAGGTTTAAGTTACACGAAGGCAGATTCCAGTTGAACATCTGGAAAAATTTCCTAACTGTCAGAGCAGTGTTACAATGGAACTAATTGTCTAGGGAGGAAGTGGGCTTTCCATCGCTAAAGGTATACGAGCAGAGATACGAGGGATGCTTTAAACTGGATTTTTGCACTGAACAGGAGGTTGGACTCGATGATCTAAATGGCCCTTTCCAACTCTCTGGGCCTGTTCAGATGATACTTCAGGCTCTGTGGTTAGCAAACTATGGTTCTCTGGAATTAGTCCTAATCACAAACTGTGCTGTCGCACACAACACTTTAAGCCACAGTTAGAGCAGCGAAACCTGCTGCAGACGGTCCAACTGTGGTTAGTGAGCAAGCAGGGTTTAGCAAAATGGATCACACAAGACACCTTAAACCCTGCTGCTTAACCAAAAGCCTTAACCAGCAGGGTTAAAGGTGTCTTCTGAACAGGACCTGTGATTCTAGGGTTCATAGTTAAGGCAACTTCTACAATCCACAATGGAATAAGGAATAATACATTTATTGCTCAATCCAAAGATCATTGCAACACATACAGACAGAATTTTAAAATACTATTGAACAATATTGAAAGCTACACATAAGGTTAAGATGACAAAACTATGAAATACATAACAACCCTTAACTAAAATTAAAGGGGTGTGTGTGTGTGTGGGTGTGTGTGTGTGTGTGAGAGAGAGAGAGAGAGAGAGAGAGAGAGAGAGAGAGAGAGAGAGAGAATGAATAACATACGATAAAGAAACCACAGATGCAGTGGATACCTGTGTATTATGGACAAAACCCAAATCATTCTCCATATTCCCCACTTATGCTTTTGATGATATGGTGAGCAAATGAAACACCTGTTCCTTTTTTTTTGTCAAGACTGTTGCCCTGCAACAGTCAGGGGAGGGTCAGGGGAGAATCAACACCTTGCCATTTAATGGGATCCATTGGTCTCTCACAGCCTCTCTAGAAGCATGTTTCATTCATAACACTCAGGGCAGTTCAAGGTTGGGAGCAGAGACATCTCCAATTGGAAACCCATATGGTTCCATTTTGGAACCATTTTACACTGTTCAGCAGCTAAAAGTGAAAGTAGCAGTGGTGGTTCTACAGCACATTTGTAGGCCAAGAGCGGAATTTTAACTTCTGGAAAGCTTCTATAGAACCATGCATGAGGGGACAATGGGGTGTCAGTAAACACTACTTCAATAGCAAATATTTAAAATACATATACATATTATTAGCATATTTGGGCAGCTGAAATTAGTAAGCAAAAGTCTCACTTTGTACATATGCACATGCCTGTTATAAGCAAGCTTCAATGCACATTTTGGGAAAACAAGTGCCAGGTGTTTTTAATAATAATAATAATAATGGATCATGCTGAAACTCTTGTCCAACACAAAATCCAACTAAGTATTCTAGGTTTTTCTTTTTTACAGACGCAGTGAAATTAATTTTTGAATTTGTTCAGCCATTAGTTCATTCTAGTTCAGTATTTTTGTTTTGTATTTTAGAATGGTTGTCACCAGCTTTGCGCTGACGGGATGGGCTGGATAGAAATTTTTAAAAAGTAATAAAAGAAGGCAAAGTAGGGATTTAATGTAAAAAAGAACTATTTGATGAGTGGCTAATGCCCTAAGTGGATCCCACTGAGGACACATCATTACTATCCCATATTAACTGACACAAATCTCCATTTTGTGAAGAATTAAAGTTGCCACATAGATTAGTTTTCAAAACTCAAACCCACAAACACAAGGAAGAGCAAGCTAAGCCAGCAAATATGACTTGTGCGTTATAGACGTCATTGAAATGTTAGCCAGAGTGTTAACACAGCACCACCCAAACTTATGCTGTACAGAACTCCACCCATATACACAAAGCCCCAGATCTTCTAGTAGGGCCCTACTTGTGAAAGATTCATTCTGTTGGCAGGTTGAAAAAAAGAGAGAGAGCCAATTTGAGATTATCACTGCCCCCACCTTTTCTTTTCCAAATGCTACTTGCAAATTACACAGGGAATTAACACTGCAGACTAAATGGAAAATTCAAATTTAGTTTATGTCTCTAAAATGGTAATAATATATAGTATATACCTTCCTGAAGACACAAAGAGGCTGAGAATTGCTATTCAATCAATTGAAACATTGGGCGCTGACCACACACCCTATTTACTCCTCATGGCTGTGCAGTACTGCTGCGTTTTTTTATAAGACGCAGCTGCCAACTCGCAGCCACGATGGGCTTCCCCCCTTGAAATTGTGCTTTTTAAAAGTGTTGATTTGCTGCGGTCTTTTCCCAAGGTCACCACTTTTTGTGTGACTGTCAGTAGTGGCCTCAGTTCAGGTTATCCAAGTGGGCAGATCGGTAAGCATTCCTCACCAGGGCAGGGGGCAGGGGCAAGGCTTAATAGGCCGAATGGACACCAGCGCTATGGCTTATAACTGAGCTCCCTCCTGGTGTCTAAGGTTATTGCTTCTGTCTCACAGCTGCGATGTTTTGAGGGAATGAGACGCCAACACGGAGTCGTATAGACAGCCCCCAATTCAGCCTAGTGCAGTATTGTTGACACTGACTGGTGGTGGCTCTCCAGGGGTGCAGGCAGGTGTCTTTCCCAGCCCTGCCTATAAATGTCAGGAACTGAACTTGGGACCGTTTACATGCAAAGCACATGCTCTCCCACTAAGGGCACAATGGAGGCTGGTGGCTCTGACGTCAGTGGGGCAGTGAATCTGTTCCTGGTTTCAGTCAGAACTCTTTTGCACCTTGGATAGCTCTTTCAGAGTTCCCACTGGTTCTGGTTCTGACTGGTTCTGGTCCTGAGCAGATTCGCTGGTCCATTGACATTGGTGCCATCATCAGCTGAAAGGAATGCGAGAGAATTAGCCATACTGGAAAATCCTTTTTCTTACCAGAAATAAACCCACCAAGGAGGAAAAGGTGGAATAGCTGCACTGTGCCTTTTGATGGGGAGCCGTCCGTCTAGAAGCATCCCAAAACTTACCAAAACTTAGAGCCATGCAGCACCGAAGCGAAAGCGTGAGCCGGATCGAAGCTGCTGTAGTTTCTCCACTCGCCACTAGGGGCTGCTGCTGCATTTGTAAATGCCCAGCTGCTCCTGTTCCTTTCAGGTGCATTTCAAGGAGGCTTGTCCTGCACAGGTAACAGAGGAAGTCGGAGCTTAGCCTGAGGCCTGTTCTCCCCCTCCCCCCTTTCCATCAGAGTTCAAGGAGGGACAGCTGGGTTGAACAACTTGCTGCTCCCATGGGCTTGTCACAATCCAGAGGCAAAGCACAAGATTCCAGGAAGAAAGACAGGGTGTTATGTGGGAACAGATGTGTGGCTATTACAGATGAAGAACTGAACATGGAAAGAAAAGTGACTTAGTAGAATTGGTGTATAGGACCAGATGTACACTACTGCTTTAAAGTGCTTTATAATAGTTTTGACAACTGAATATGGAGTGTGTCCTGGGCCCCAACTGTTGTCAAAACTGTTATAAAGTGCTTTAAAGCAGTAGTGTAGATCCTGCCCTAGAGTAAGCTGGTGTTATAAGAGAGGGAAAGCACTGGTAGCCTTAGGGCCAAAGTAGATGTGAGGTAAGAGATGCTGTGATCAGATTTTCCCACTCTTTTCTTTGCTTAAAACCAGCCAAGGGGCAATTTGGAACAAGTGCATGATGTTGAGGGTCAAACTGTTTCCTCCTATGCTGCTTGCCTAATTTAAGGAGGTGATGGAGAAGGCGGGCACAACATGGGCAGTTCCCTGTCCTTTTCTTCTTCTGCAGCTAATAATAAAATTTTTGGGGATGGGGGAGAGGTGTTGCATGGTTTAAATCAAATGGCATGGTAGAAAGGGTTCCAGCAACACAGCCACAATTCAAATTGTTCACCCCTCTCTTGTAGATGCTTTTCACTAAAGAAAAACTTATTAGGATATTTAGGATCAGATCTACCATATAACATCTGGTTGGTCCTTAGATGTTTGCACATTCAAAGTGTACACACATTTTTAAAACACACACACACACACACACACACACTATTTCCCCTTTTTATTTTATTTATTTATTAAAATGTTTGTATTCTGCCTTATATCATTGGGATCAGTTTTATCCTTATGATAATAACCATATATCATCCCAGCAATCCTTTCAACACCCCTTTAGGGCTGGGATGGAGAACTTTTTACCTGCAGGACTAAGCTGGTCTGTGCAGGTTCCCCCATCTGGCTCACTGAGGCTTGGGCTCTTTCTGTGGGCCCCTCCCACTTCTCTCTGTCTCCCCAAGCCCCACCCCCTGGCTTGGAGATTGGAGGCGGTGAGAGGAATCCCCTTGTTATCTCCAGTCTGTGATCAGAGATAATGAGGGGACTCCCCTGGGGGAGTGGCATACTATGTGTTGTGCACTCTGCTGGTGCTTGTAGCAACTTTTGCTGGGAGGAAGTATGGTGCACAACATAATCCCTTTGTTTGAGTAAGCCAGTATTATTATCCATGCTTTGTAGATGGGAGGAGGGAGGAGGCTGAGAGAGTCCAGTTAGGGTGCAATCCTCTGTATGTTTAGACAACAAAAGTCCTACAAATCCCAGCAAGGCATGGTAGGGCATACTGGGAGTTCTAGAAATTCCCACATGCTATAACCCCCTCCCAAAATAAAAATAAAAATAAATCTCCTCCTGCATTGTAATTAAGCTTAGGAAAAAAACTTTTTCCATTGGTTTAGGAAACCACTGAGATAGGGTGCAAATTAATTGGAGAATGAATGTTATTTGAGATAATTTGGATGAGATATAAATTGGCTGGCTTGGTCTCCTCTGAAATTTAAAGCCCTCCTAGTCATTATTCCTAAATTTGGATATATAGATATAAATTAGCATATGAGGATTTATGTCAGAAACTTTTAAGTGCCTAGCAATGACCCTGACTGGAGGTCTGATAGAAGTCATATGGCCAAAGTCAGAAGGAAGAAGAGAAAGGAGTGGAAGGAAAGGGAAAACTTTTTTGTGGGGATGGAGAAAAAGAAAAGCAACTGGTTATAGTGTGTGTGTGTGAGAGAGAGAGAGAGAGAGTGAGTGAGAGAGAGGAGGAGAATGTGATGGGGCACGTATTTGTATCAGCTGGACAAGATGGACCCTTGCTCTGATCCAGAATAGGTCTTTTTATGTTCTTATTACATGGTGGAGGTTGGTGGCTCCAATGTCGGTGGGATGGTGAATCTGCTCCAGGGTTTAGTCAGAACTCTAAAGGAGCTATCAAGCTGCAGAAGTACCTTGGATAGCTCCTTTAGGGTTGTGACTGAAACCTGGAGTCGATTCACCACTCCACTGGCATCGGAGCTGGCAACTTCCACTGGTACTAGACACAAGTCCATAGAAGTGCAGTTTGATGCAGTGATTAAAGCAGTTTCTCCCAATCTAGGGCCTTCCAGATGTGTTGGCTGTAATTCTCATCTTTCACAGCCACGCATCTAGAGGATACCACATTGGGGAAGGCTGCATTAGAATATTAGACTGAGATTGGGAGACCCAGGTTCAAATCCTCACAGAGCCATGAAGCTCGCTGGATGAGTCACAGTGTCTCAGCCAAACCGACACCACAGGGTCACTGTAAGGAAAAAAGGGGGCAGTGGTGGTGGTAACACTGTCCTCAGCTCAATGGAGGAATCATGGGGTAGAAATGTAATAAATAAATATGAATTGGACAACAAGCTACGAAACAACGCCATCACCCCCAAGTGTTAAGATCTGCAGAAAAAGCCCTTTTCTAGGGCCTTTTTGTTGGTGGTGCAGCTCTGGTGTGCCAAACATTTAAACAAAAGTGGTAGCTTTGTAATGTCTAGGTTTCAGATTTTCTTGGCTGGTGTGGGTTGCTGTTGTTGCTGTTGTTGTAGCTGATCTTAACAATATTTTTATTTGACTAACAGTGCAATCCTATGCATGTGTACTCTAAGTCTCATTGAGTTCAGTGGGTCTTAATCCCAGGAATGTCGGTTTAGGATTGCAGCTTTAATGACTTTTTATTGGCTGCTTTAACTGTAATCGTCTACCCATCTTGAGTACTACTATTGAAGGGCAGTATTTTTAATAATAATAATAAATTAAAAATGTATGAATACATGGCGCGTTCCCTCTCTCTTGTATGTGTGGGTGTGTTTGTATGGAATAGCTGTATGCATTGGTGCAATCAAACTGTATGTAATGTAAGAGAAGAAGATGCAAATTCATTGAGTTTGATCCAGACTTAGTCCTGCGTAGAGTAGACCTATTGAAAGCAATGGGTCTGCTCTAAGCATGACTAAGTCTTGATTCCACCCTCTTGTATTAAGGAATGCAGAAGAAGATATGGTGAATTCCAAAGAAGCCAATGTGTTAAGTCTAAACTTCTGCTCAAGTGCTTTAAGTGCATATGGCCCATGTATGTGGTTTACAGGGTTTCAGAGAGACTAAAACACTCTGACATATTTAGGGTATAATTTGGCCCTCATACAATTGAGCAGCAGGTTTTTGTTAACCACAGTTATGTTGCAAAATGATCAGATGTAACTTGCAGTGCAAAATCTTCTGTGGTACTACTCTGGAGCAAGTGGATTGATATTTGCAGCTCCAGCCTGCTAAGAACAGCTGCTCAGTCAATAGCAAAGTTCTGCTGACTTGTACTGAGCCTTGGAAGTGCATTTGCGAAGAGCAAGATAAATAAAGTGTGCTTGGATAGGATGTGCTAACCGGCAAGAATTGAAGACTATTTGTAACTGATCAGGGATTTATAAACTTCATTTAAGAGATCAATGCATACTTAAGTTGCATTGGTGAAAAAGCCACCCTGGTTTAAAGAAGATGTGAAAGCAGCAATAAAAAATAAAAAAAATCAATAGATAAAACTTGGAAAAGGGGGAAGTTAATGGCAGTGAGTATAAATCAGTGATAAGGGGAGCTTAGACGAAACCAAGAAAATATATATGGCAATAATGCCTAAAAACAAAACGGGCTTCTACCATTTATTCTTTTGCACATAATCATTGTGCAGTTGTTATTGGCGTGGGATCCAAATGCCATTCCTCAAGCTAGCGCTTCTGGCAGGTGGGCAAAGTGTACTTTCCTAGTACTCAAACAGCAGTATTTTCTCTCTTTTAGAAACAACATCCCCCCCCCCCACTTTCCACAGCTATTGCTTTAGTGGCAGTAATTAGTGCCATGCAGAATGTGGCTGGCTGAGTCTTGTGGGCACCTATTGGATAGCAGCCATGACACCAGGACTGGCCCAAGATATTTGTCTGCCTGAGGCAAAGAACAAGATGGCACCCTCTCTCGTTACATGTATGAAAGCCCACTGACTGTTTCTTCAACACTGACAATGGGACAACATTCTCCACAGCACCTGAAGGCAGCAGGTTAGCATAGGGGTCGCAGGGCAGGCTGCATGGCCCACACTTCTCTTCTCCAACACCTTGCTGCCATCTCCCAGTATCTGCCACCTGAGGTGACTGCCTCACTCTACCTAATGGTAGGGCTGGCCCTGCATGACACATCTTCCCTCCAATGTCTCATATGTTGCACACATTTTAGAAGCCTTATTTTATTGTCTGTTTAAAAAATAAATGCCTTAAAGCTGAGAGACATTAACAAGGCAGTGCAGACACCATTTTAGCCAATGTGTCTGTCTACCCTGAAGAAATCTCCCAAGGAAATAGATTTACAATCAGGGTATTTGTCCTCTTGCCATCTTAAATGCAAGCATTCCATCCCTTACTGATGTACGGATTACAGTAAGTTCACACAACTAAATAAATAACGTTGCAAAAGTAAATAGAGGCTCTAAATGATGGATGATAACATAGCTTTCAGAAGAGAGAATGCAACTTGGGACCAGGACATCTAGCAGACCGTCTTCCCCTATATATACCCAGCCGAACTTTAAGATCTTCAGAGGACACTTTGCTGGTCGTTCCACAACCAACAAAAGGGAGCACAAGCTTGCGCAAAGGAGCTGTAAGCTTACAATAAGAGATGCAAAGAAGCATTTTGAGGAGCTTATCGCTAACAACATCAAGAATGTCGTCATGTAAATAGCTTTAAGTTTGGCCTTCTCGGTGGTGGTGCCCACCTTCTGAAATACCCCCTTCCTCTTGTGCAGCGTGGGAAGCAGGAAATGTGGTATATTTCAAATGCCTCTTAAAAACAGACACATTCTCCCAGGCTTTCTCTGGCTTGTAATTAATTGCAATTAATCATATACTGCTCCAATTTACAGTGCCTTGTATTGTTTTGTATTGTTTTGTAGTTGGAATCATTTTAATGGTGTATTTTAAATGTGATTTGGATTGTTACTGCAGTTGAAATTGTTTTTAACAGTATATTTACATGTAATTTTTAATATTTATATGTGAACTGCTTAAATATTTTATTATATTAAGCAGTATAAAGGCAATGCAAATCAGTGAATCCAGTGATTATTACTTCAAACAGTCCATTTTGAAAATCTGGACTAAGTTTGGCACATAGTTTATGCATTTTAGATGGATTGGGTTTCACCTGCTAGCCACTATGTTGGCTTCTGCTTGAACTAGTTACTAGCAAAAATCATTGTAATTTGATGCTTCTATATAAAAAACATAATATTTATCTCCTTGAGATTCATCAAGGGTTTATTCTGTTCCTGGTCAGGGTTTCGTATGTAGCAGAGCAGCTCCCTCATGGCATTTTATTGAAAGCCAACATTTTGCTGGTAATTTATTCAATTCTAACAATGCTTCTGGGTGGTTGGAAGCAGCGTCATCTAAATTTAAGAATGCAAGATTTTAGCTGAATGCAAATCCTTGATACTTAAAGGATTATCTCTTCCCAAACAATCCCATCTGGCCACTGAGGCCAGTGGGAGAGGCCGTTCTTCATGTCCCACCACTGATTAAAGAATGGTTTGTGGAAATTCAGGAAGCAGCCTTCTCAGGCCTTAGCTAGAGCTACCTTTTATCACGCGACGGAGGAGGGAAGATCTCGCATTGTGTTTAATGCAAGATCCCTCCTCCGTTTACACATGAGGTGTGACGACCTCAGGAGGAGAGGCGTCGTGCCTGACATTTTTTTTAAAGCAGCAGGAGTACACGAGCGCCGAAAGGTAAGTGTTTTTAAAAATAATTTAATTTCTCCAATCCCCCCACCCTACCCCCAATGGGCACAGCGGCTCCTGGCTCTACACGAGGAATCGCGCAGAGCCAGGTCAAGCTGCAGCATCAGGCCACACGTTCCATGGTCTTGGGCTCAGCCTGAGACCGTGGAAAAACTGGGCCCAAAGTGTAGGGCTCTATCCCTGGGCAAGGGAGGGATCATCCCTCCCTGATCCCGGGATCCCCTGTGCGTCATGTGGATGCACAAGGACAATCCTGGGGCGATCCCCGGGATAAAGCCCCATCTAGCTAAGGCCCCAGTTGCAGTGCTCAGGATATGGAATTCCCTGCTCTGGGAGATCCATCTACCTGCTCTTTATTGTTCCTCCATCACTATCTGAGAACATTTATGTTGCACTAGGCTTTTGACCTGACTTTTGTCTGAATATCTTGGTTCCCAAGGGCAAATATTTTTGTGTTGATCTGCTTATATTTCTTTGTTTTGATTGTATTTTTAAAATGGTTTTGCTATATGGATTGGTTTTAATCAATTACGTTAGCAACCTTGTTGCGGAGTGGGAGGACAGAATTTTAAAACACATAACCATCCAATATTTCTGTGTAGATTTACTCCTTGCTCGACTACAGTATGCATTTTTTTTGTCCAACTCATGACCAGTAGCTTATGATGAATAAAATGACCACTTCGTTGAGGTCAGTTTCCCCTTTAATGTTCATGGATTGGCTAGGATGAACCACAAAATCAATGTGTTGGGTCAATAGCCCCAGAAATGAGGAAGAAAACCTTAATGTTAAATGCACATGTGATGCCATAGTTGAACCCACACATGTATCTGATACACCAAAGGAGTAACCAAACAACCCTGGCTCTCATTTAAAAGGAAGTGTTACTGTAGGGCCAAGCCATATAAATAATTATCCTCATTTTGTGGTTTTTGCCAATTTTTTTAAAAAGATTTTAAAAACACATTGAGTGGGACTTACATTTTAACTGTGTAGTTCAGCATCATTGCCAGCATCAAAATTCAAAGTTAGGCCAGGTAAAAGAATATAGGGCATTTATTCCAAAATTGTTGTTGTCATGTAAACTGGTGGTTAGGTCAGGTACCTTGTCTGTTTGGCCAGTTTTAATTCATCTAATTATTCAAGTGAGGAGTGTATGCACAAACATATGTATGCACAAATATACATACATAAACATATACACACATACCTGTTCATATCCATCCAGTAATACACACACATACATACTTAAATCCATCTGTCCATGAAAGAATGAGGGAACATGATTGGATATCTGAACTGCTCTCTTCCCTCCCCCAGCTGCCCCTGATACACACACATATACACACACAACCACTGCAATGGCTCTGCACTCTTGCCAACTGAAACTTAAGAGAGAGAGGGAGAGAGAGAGAAAAAAATACTTATCAAGTGGCTTGGACCGTAGCCGATTTGAAATATTACTAACCTTGCATTTTCAAATTTGATGCACAACAACCAAGATGCTAATACTTTCCTTAGTTTAGAAAAAAAAATCCTTTCACCCATCTCTTCTAGCCGAAGATTAGGAGAGAGGCTTTAAGAAGATTTAAAAAAAAAATCAACTTCTGAGCAGCGGAAAAAATGGTTTGTGATTCAGGGGCTCCGGGCAATTCATCATGGAAATTGGGTTTCTTAGCCGACATCATGTGAATCCTTTCGGCCCTGTCAACTTTTTAATACATTACATTGAGAATGTAAATCGTGTTGGTGAAGGGGGAAAGAAGAGGGGGGGAAAAAGAGAGAAAAGAGAAAGCTTCCTCATTTTGGATTTAGAGAGGAGGGAGCTTGAGGCCTGTAATTCATATTAACTAAATAATAAAAATAACCCTTCTGTATATAACTATACAGATTTGTCTGTACACCTAGGCAGAGAAGGGCGGGGGAAGAGACTGAAACACAAGTAAACTGAAATCATTTTTTAAAATACTTTCTAGAGGGTGGAGATTTGAGGCTGACTTATGGATTTATTTATATTTTCTTTATCCCCCCCTCTTTATCCCTTTCACAGGATAAACTAGTTGTTTCATCAAAGAGAAGTGTAAAATGAGTGTTTCAGGGGTGCCCAAAGCTGGAGCAAATAGAAAAGGACAGGGCATGACAGGATAAAAATTCTAGCAAAAGTAGTGCACCAGAGTCCAGAGCCTTCAGTGGAACCTTTGTGCCTGGACTGGGGAAATAGCGAGAAGAAGGGAGCCAATAGACAGCAAAACTGAAACACAATCCCAACAAGATGGCAGTTCTGTGTGTGGATAGGTATTTTGTCTCTTTAGGGAGATGCTGTTCAGCCTGTTCTTGACGGAGTTGCATTCACTAGTTCTACAGAAACTGCAGTTCAAAATACAACTGGGACCAAACAGTAAGAGCGTAACTTGCTGGTATTCAAAGAACTTTGCTGGCGTCCAGACTATTTCCAAGCGCAGTTCAAAGTGCTGCTGCTTACCTTTAAAGCCCTATATGGCTTAGGACCCATGTACCTGAAGGGAAACTTGCTTCTATACCAACCTGCATGTGTTCTGAAGTCATCTTTGGAGGCATTCCTTTGCTGTGCCCTCCATCTGTGGTGAAGTTGGTGGCAAACACACACACACAGACTTCTCAGTGATGGCACCTCCAGAGGTGGAGGCCTGCTTAGAGCCAATATTGTTATCATTTCAGTGTCAGGCAAAGATTTTTTTTATTCTCCCAGGCTTTTAAATATATTTTAATGTTGCAGGTTTTTTAAAAAAATAATTAAAAAATGCTGTTATTTATTCTATTTTATCATTGCATTTTATCTAAACTTTGGCTTTTATTGTGAAATCATATTCCCTCAAACTTGGAATTTTATGGGCTGGTCCAAATGATGTCATCTTTCATTTGTAACCCCCGCAAGTTTTCTCACCATTTCTTCTGTCTTTTTTCCTTAACACAAAAAAATGTCAAAGAGGGAAAGCTGGACTAGCTCCACAATGTCTTTTGATTAGTAGCGCTAGGAGCTGTCCATTTGGAAGCACCAAAAAGTTTTTGGGCCAATTCCCCCCTCCCTTTTCCTGAAATATTTTTCATCCTTAAAGGCCACATTCTGATTTTGGAAACTAATTACAAGGACTGGCAGTATGGCAGAACTCATAATAATGTACACCTATAAAGATTGCTGTTGAGCTACACTGTTGTGATACTTAATCAGGACATGATTCAGACATCTGGACCTATGCCTAGGCTTCGATTTTGTTTCTTGGTAGTCATTTAGCTTTGAGTCAGGTTCCCTAGTGACAGAAACAAAAGGCTAATTGCTTTTGGATTTTAATTACCATTGAAATACCTGGGTACATTATATGAGTCATATTTTACAGGTAGTTAAAGGACACTAAGGGTAGATGACAAATTCTCTGTTGACAACAGTAATGTTTAAAGCAAGATAATTCAGAGCTGTAGGAAGCCAAGGACACAATAAGCATTCACTAATTTAGGGCTCAATCCTATGCATGTTTAGACAGAAAAAAAAGTCCTACAACTCCAGAATTCCCAGCCTGCCTACAGTTCCCAACATGACTCAGCCAGCCTTGCTGGGCCACTTTGGACAATACTTCAGAGACCATATCCCTATTCACATTGGTTGTGCACTGGCCCTGCTTCCATTGTTCATGCAGGAACAGCCAGTTGAAAAGGGGCCTGTGCATGTACTATCCTACGTCTACAGGCCAAAATTGCATGGTAGATACCTCGATTTGATCTGGAGAACTGATCGCATAACTTTAGCCTATGAGAGTAGGACCCATATGGGTGGGCCGGTCCCTATGGCGGAGCTGGCAGGTTGGCTCCATGCATAGGGCCAGATTGGGCCTCTGATGTATTGTACGTAGCAGCCCAGCAACAAGCATACATAATCCTGCTAAATAAATGATTCTTCACACAAAATTAAAAAGTTGGGCCTTATAAAAGTATATCTTCTTTTTCTGAATTGTGAAGATAGAAGAGAAATATGAAGAAGAGTAAGGGCCATTCAAACAGAAAACCCTCCATGCTGGGAGTTGTAGGCCTGGCTGGGGAATACTGGGAATTGTAGGACTTTTTTTTTTCCTGTCGAGACATGCATAGGATTGAGCCCCAGTTCTCTAAATATTATTGCAAAATGTAATCTCAAGAACTATGATCCAGTGGGGTACCAAATTTTCTTTTTAGAAGGTGGCTCCAATGCATGTACTTTTTAGATGGTACTCCAGAAGTTGTACACCTAATGCATGAAAATTCCTTGCTGACCCTATCCTTAACCTCCCCACTGACAACTGTGCAAATATTCATTCCACCAAATCTGTTTTGGTTGTCAGGTACTCAGTATTGTGGTCATTGTAGGATCTGGCATAGCAGGACTGAGTAGGACAATCAAAGGAATTCCCCTCTACAGCTTTCCACCTCTTGGCTTGAAAGCTTTCCAGCAGCGATGGATGAATCTATCAATTTCAGTTTTTCTCAGTCTCTCATATTTTCCAACCTTACATTTGGTTAATAGCAAAAACTGAGATTTTTTTTTTAAAAAAACAGGTTGATATGCAAGTGTGTTTGTGTGCATTTCTCCTAATACATGCATTTTTGCATGCAATGTTGACTAATATCTTTTGCAAGCAAATTTCCTGATTGAATGCATGTTTAGCATTACTTTCCATAATATATCCATTTTTGTTTGCATTTCCCCAACATACACAGTTTTGTACACCTTTTTTTGACCGGAGACATCCACTGCAAAATGGGGAGAAGCATGAATTTTAAAAGATAACTGGGCTTTGGTTCATATATTGGTTCGAAAAGTGCGAAATTAGGTAAGTTTGTATAAAAATGTGAACTAAATGGATTTCTTCCCGCTCCGTACTCTGCAGACTTCTTTCCAACAGCTGAGCTGGTGGTGATGTGAAGAAGGAGCTGATACCTGACCCCATTACTCCTGGCTCTGTGGTGCTCCATACTAGACACTGTTGCTTCCTGGCTTAGCAACTCGTCTGTCTAGGAGACAGCAGCACCAGCATGAATCTGATGCTAGATGAGTCAAGAGGATTGGCAGGAGGGAACCTTGGAGAGATATTCATTACATATAGGCCAATACTTGTTTAACATTTTATTGCCAATATTTCAGATTGGTTTGAAAGAGATGCTCCACTAGACGATGCTCCTCTTCTACTTAACATTTCATGTCTCCTCTTCAAAAGAGGACAAGAAGCAAAGTTTCTTCCAGTATCTAGTAACTAATAAAGCTGGGAATTTAGCAAGTGGAGGGATCATTATCACTCCTAATAGCTAACTGAGGTGGTGAGCACCAATAGGATTGTAACCAGTATCAAGCTAATGAGAAAATGGAAGGAGATATGAGCATGCTCACAGGAAACCCAAAGTTTGTAGAAGTGTATTTTTTTTTTAAAAAAAATGTGCTCCCTTTTGTGCAGACACAGGTGAACCCCTTTTCATGTTAAAACCAATGAGGACTTTTAGGCCCCAGCCAGACCTACTGGTTTAGTGCGACGGTGGGGTGAAGATCTCATGATATTTTTATCGTGAGATCTCCCCCTCTATGTACATGTGGTGCATGATGACCTCAGAGGGAGAGGATGTCGTGCCCGCCATTTTGTTTTTTTAAAGAGGAAAGAGTGCTCGTGCACAAAAGGTGAGTGTTTTTAATTTTTTTTTTTACATTTTCCTGCTCACCCCACCCCTGATGGGCGCAGAGCCAGAACAAACCATGCAGGTGGGCCACACTTTCCGCGGTCTCGGGATCATCCTGAGACTGTGGAAAAACTGGGCCTAAAGGGGAGGGCGAGATCCCAGGGCAAGGGAGGGATCATCCCTCCCTGATCCTGGGATCCCCTGTGCGACATGTGAACACACAGGGACGATCCCAGGGATCACCCTGGGATAAAGCCCCGTCTAGCTATGGCCTTAGACTTTGGTCCTTGAGCATCTATGGCTAAGAGGAGACCTCCCCATGCAAGAATCCATATACCCCCTCCCAAGATATCTGGATAATGCCACTTAGAATGTTTATTTAGCTCAGGGTAGAATTTAAACTGCGCAAACTGGTTTTGGGAAAATTAACTTGATAGAGCAACATCACTTTAAACACAAGCATAATAATGACAATGAACCTGCAAGCCTTCTCTGAGAACTGTACTCTGCATGTGGAAATTAACTACATTCTTGGCAAGGCTGGTAGCAGAAACCCAAAACAAGGCTGTGGACATGTGTGAACAATTTGTTTTTGTTTTTTTAAATTTATTGCATTTTTATACCCCCCCAATAGCCGAAGCTCTCTGGACGGTTTACAGGGGGAGGAATGGATTGGGGTTATAGCACAAAGAGCAGGGGATTGGGTAATGCACTCATGGAAGCAGGTAAAGAAAGAGGATATGTAGGACAGCGCATTCCAGCTAAACCCAGCATTCACTGACTGCATTTTACAAGGCTGCAGGTAGAGGTCTACATGGAGCTTCAATTTATATGCATCTCTGGTGGCCTCTTTCCTATGGAGACCTCCAAACCAGAAAGGTCCTGAATGCAATATCACCCTTTGCTTCAAGCTAACCTCACCAGAGAGCTTGTCTTGTGCACAGGGGGTCCAGGAAGGGGACACCAGGGGTGCACCAATTAAACCCTTTGCCTCAATCCTGACCACTGGAACACCAGACTTGCACAGCAGTGGCAGATGCTCCAGCCAAACACCAGTTAAAGATTAGAACTGAATTACCCGAACACATGTAAGCATATACACAAGTGGGGATAGAGGGGGTGGAGGATATATTTGCAACAGGACCTCTGAGAGCTGTATACTTCTTCCTGGGCTGACGCCCATTCTTGTAGTCTGAATGCTAGGCAGTATTGCAGCTCCAGCTAAGACATCACTGGAAAGCTGTGTCCCCTTTAAAAAGATGCTTTGTCTTCCCTGGTGGGAGAGATAGATCTGCCTGGCCAAACGGCTGCTTGTCAGGAAGTACCTAAGTTAGAGGCAGAACCTTAGTACTTGTGCTTTCCATGAGAGTCCTGGCCCCCTGCAAAGGTAGGATGCTGGAGTTTGCCTTCCTGGAGAAGAGTGACCAGAGTAGGTAAACTGATCACCCAAGCTTGCCTGTGGTGAGAGCAGATGGCATTTGCTCTTCACACCATGGCTTGGCACCAGCCAAAGCAGTGGCAGCTTGCTACTGAAAACCTTCACATTTCATACATTTTACCCAATAGGCTGGGCATCGCACTTGGTATGGCAACCCTTGTAAAACTGGTTTTAAATGTTGGAAATGGCAGTACTTGACTTCAGACAATGGACTTGATTGCTCTTCCTGGGGGAAAACAACAACAACTATTCCTGATACAAAAGGAATAGTTGTTGCATATTGTTGTCCCAACTGTGCACATGGTGGAAAACTATCCATTACAGTTTCCCGTACTCTGGAGAGAAATCACTCTGTGTGCGAGACATGCATACCTTGCTCAATTCTACCCCCTCCTTTTCCTCTGGGGTACAGGAACATTTGATTAGAATCTGGTGGTGTCCGATCTAGCCTAGCGTGCAGGTAAGAGCTGCCCAGGCATATCCCATTGTTTGTGTCTTTCTACTTTGCCAAGATTGAGGGTGACAGTCACCAAGCTTACTCTACTTGTTTGGTTTACTCTAAAGCCAAGCTACTTCATTAACCAAAGGGGGCAAACATAGCTGAATGAGGCCTGAGCAAGCTCCATAGAATTACTGAGTGTCGGGGGACGGACGGACACACAAATAAACAGAAATAAGAATATAAGAGAAGCCATGTTGGATCAGACCAAAGGTCCACTTAGTCCAGCATTCTGTTCATACAGGACACTAGTGCAACAGCACCCTCCTGCCCATGTTTCCCAACAACTGGCATAAATAGGCTTACACCAATCACATGGAGAAGTTCTCTAGGTGTATACTATTGTATATGAGGGAGCTCTTTTCCGATCCTGTTATAATTATAAGTTATGTAGACTGCATGCTGTCTTGTCCGCACATGCACACAAATTCGTAACATATCTGAAAGCGGTTTCGGAACAGGCTCTAAGTGTACATGGGTAGGCCAAAATTAGACTCACCTAATGTGAATAAGCTGATAAAACCTACATTTTGTACATGTGTAGCAACTACTCTGAGGACTGGTTAGCAGGATGATGATGATGATGATCATCATCATCATCTTTATCTTTATTTCTATCCTGCTTTTTGCCCAAGGGTTGGACCAAGATATCCTGCTTCCTGAGGCACAGCAGCAAATGGTTCCCCCACCCCCACTGACAAGTCAAGATGCATAGTACCCAAAGCCAGTCAAGTGAGTTTGGCAGAAGCATCTCTCCCCATCCCTCTCAGTAAAAATACAGTGAAAACAAATTGAATAGATAACTGTTTGCTGCCTTTCATTATGCCTGAAATCTTCTGCCTGAGGCGGCTGCTTCTCTCTGCTTAATGGCAGGGCCACCCCTGCTGGTTAGGATGATGATAATTGAAAGCGCCAATCCGGCCCATTACATGGAGCTTGGGTGCCAAACCTGCCTCCACTAGTCCAAGCCAACCATGTAGGGACTGCCCATACAAATACAGTTTGTACACGTACACTCGCATGAATGTAGGCCTCAGTCATGCAATTGAGCCATCATGCATAGGACTTAAGCATGTACAGTAGGTGGTTGGATGGGTGAGGACAGCATGCTTGCTTCATGTGTTGGGCAGGATCAGCTCATCCAGGTGTCATCCAAACTGGGCCGAACATTAGACTGAATTTGTGTAGGTTGGTCTGCTCCTCCCTGCACATGTTCAGTCTGTCTAGATAGATTGTGTGAAAAGAGTCAGAACCATTCAAAATATTTATTTATTTACTTATTACATTTTTATACCGCCCAATAGCCGAAGCTCTCTGGGAGGTTCACAAAAATTAAAACCGTAATAAAACAACCAACATGTTAAAAGCACAAATACAAAATACAGTATAAAAAGCACAACTGGGATAAAACCACGCAGCAAAATTGATATAAGATTAAAATACAGAGTTAGAACAGTAAAATTTAAATTTAAGTTAAAATTAAGTGTTAAAATACTGAGAGAATAAAAAGAGCTATCCCAGGTACAATGGATAGCTACTTTAGAGTTCTGACTGAAACCCGGAATGGATTCCCTGCCCCACTGTCATTGGAAACAGCAACCTTCACTGGATTTACATCTCCTTGTGGGAGTTCCTATAGCTTAGGGCACATGTTGTGCACGTAGAAGGTCCCAGCACCTATTTCCTGGCGTGTGATGTTGGGTATGGGGGAATTAGAAAAGATCTCAATCTGAGACCTTGGAGAGTCATTGTCAGGTCATCAGAGACAATTCTGGGTGAGATAGACCAATGGTCTGACTCATTATAGCATAAGACAGCTTCAGATATATGTCCATGCTGGGAAATCAGCACCTTTTGAATTTGCCTTTCACACAGCTATTAAAATCGCAGAAGTGCCTGACAAAGAATGAGGCATCTGGGAAGAGAGGTGGGTGGATACTCCATGTTTAGATATTAATTTGTGTTTTCACAGTTAACTGAAATGCACATAGGTGATTGTCACTTGTAAATGTTGCACTGGGATGCAGCAAGCTCTATAAAATGGCATTGGCTTAATGAGTTCTTTTCCTACCAAAAAGAATTTGGCTGTGAATCAGTCTACCATTTTTCTTCTCGGTGTTTTTTATGGTTAAATTTAAATCCCACTCTCTAGACTGTTATAATCAGAGCAAACCCTCCAGGCCTTGTTTCAATCCAACAGCACAGGCAGGAGGTAGCAAACACTGAATATGACTGATTGCTCTCGTAAACAAATGATTCCGTAGTTCTTGTTCATGGTTGTAGTTAGATAACATTTAGAAGGTCTTTTTCATAAATCTCCTGGTGTCCGGATAGCATTGGTAGGGGAACAGCCATATCCTGACATTTGCTTGTTTGTCAGCATGGTGAAGACATTAAACAAGTGGCAACTAGTGATCGGCTAAAACAGCTGTCTCCAAACTGACTTCCTATGGCCTAATCTATACCAAGCATGATATTGCACTATGCAAGCAGTATGAAAGGGGTATATAAAAGACAGGAGCCACACTAAGCAGGATATAGCAGTATGAAAGTGGTATATGGCATGTGTCAATGGGCCCCAACAGTTGTCAGTGCACTTCAATACCATTATAAAGCAGTAGTGTGGCTCCTGCCTTTTATATACTGCTTTCATACCATTTTCATAGTGCAATATCCTGCTTGGTGTAGATTAGGTCCCTAACTCCAGCCACTGGCCATGGTGGCCAGGATTGATGGGAACTGTAGAACACCAAGTTGAGGAAGGTTGGGCTAAAAGTAAGATTCTATTTGTCCGGCTGGCCAGCTTTACAAACACATATGTTACTCTACTGAAAAGTTTCCAGATTCCTTTGATTCTACAGATCCATCACTGTAGAATCGATAGATCATGTTTAGCATCAACTAGAGATTGTAAACAATGTAAATAGTCAATGGCAGTCACAAACCCATGTCATATGCTGAATGCTGGTAAGTCAGATGAAGGTATCTCCAACTTAGGCCATAGCTAGACAAGGGCTTATCCTGGGGATCGCCCAGGATCATCCCTCTGTGTCCACATGACGCACAGGGGATCCCGGGTGTATCAATAGGTAGAACTAAGTGAGACACACAGGAAGTTAGATGGAAGAGGAAGTCAGGGACACAGACTTTGATTGAAGGAATACTCGCCCAATCAGGAGGTGACACAGCAGTCAGTGACTCAGCACTCTCAGGAGTCGGTCAGGGCTGGAGAGAAGTTAGTTAGAAGCTATGTTTGTTTGAGGCAATAAAAGTTTTATTTTTATATAATACTGCATTCCTCATTTGCAACAAACCTATCTTTGAAACATGGTGTCAGAAGTCTAACAGGACCCATTTACAACAACAACAAAAAAAAACAGCTTGAGATTTTGGATTATGGAGCGAGGTTTGAAAGCGCCCCCATCACTGGATTTCACTGGGCCTAATCTGGCTCAAACTTGGCAGAACTGGAAAGAGGAGTTTGAATTGTACCTGGATCTTGCCTTCACAAAAGAGGAAGAAAAGCAAAAGGTAAAGTTATTATATTATCTGATTGGAGAAAAGGGGCGAGAGATATGCAAAACTCTTGGGTTTAGTACAACTACTCTGCAACAGCTAGTAAAAGGGCTGGATGATTACTGCATACCTAAACAAGATGAAACAATGGAACGATATCAATTCTTTATGAGGCAGCAGGGGTCTGAAGAGAGACTGGATGCTTATGTTACTGCACTAAGGACTTTGGCAACAACCTGTAATTTTGGGGCTATCACAGACTCCCTCATCAGAGACAGAATTGTCTGTGGGACCACAGACCAACATCTCCATGAGAGGCTGTTGCGGGAGCCAGATTTAACACTGACTCGTTGTTTGGAGATTGCTAGGGCAGCTGAAGCTACTAAAGAGAGGCTTAGGACCTTAGAAGGCACCCATGAGGTGCATGTGCATGCACTACAACACCAGTCAAGTCAGTATAATGAGCAGGGCCGGCAGCCTCAGAGACGACTGCCTAAAATACAGTGTATGTTCTGTGGGAAACAACACGAAAAGAGAAAAGAAAGGTGCCCAGCATATGGACAGAAGTGTAAAGGTTGTGGCAAACCCAACCATTTCCAAAGTCAGTGCAAGAGTGAGAAGAAACCTAATAGGTAGGGGTGTGCACGGACCCCCCGCTCCGCTTCACTTCCAGATCCGCGATTTGCGGATCGGGCCGCTCCGCCCCACCTATGTCCACTCCGCTCTGCTCGGAGCTCCGGATCCGGATCGGAGCTCCGTTTCCCCCCCCCATAGGCTTGCATTAAGCTAAAAAAGTATACAACTTTTTTTCTGTGAAAGTTAGAAACCTCAAGTTTGGCACCATGACACCTCATGGAGGTATACACACGCATGCCAAGACTCAAGGCAATCCCATCATCCCCTGATTTTTGGGGAATTTATGAAAACCGGGCACCCCATTCACACCCCTTTCCATAGCTCTGTCAATTTGCACGTTAAAAATCTCAAACTCACCACCATGAAAGCTTATCCAGGGGTTCACACGCATGCCAAGACTCAAGGCAGTCCCATCATCCCCTGATTTTTGGGGAATTTATGAAAACCGGGCACCCCATTCACACCCCTTTCCATAGCTCCGTCAATTTGCACGTTAAAAATCTCAAACTCGCCACCATGAAAGCTTATCCAGGGATGTACACGCACGCCGAGACTCAAGGCAGTCCCATCATCCCCTGATTTTTGGGGAATTTATGAAAACCGGGCACCCCATTCACACCCCTTTCCATAGCTCTGTCAATTTGCACTTTAGAAACCTCAAACTCGCCACCATGATAGCTTGTCCAGGGATACATACGCACGCCAAGACTCAAGGCAGTCCCAGCGGCAGAGCCCGGTAAAGGACCAAGGGAGAGGGGGACCTTACCTGCCTCCGTCCGTGGTCCGTCGCCGTCTTCAATTGAGCCCGCGGTTCCACCAGGAAGTCTGGGCCGCAAGCGGCCCAGGCTTCCTGGTGGAACCGCGGGCTCAATTGAAGATGCTGACGGACCGCGGACGGAGGCAGGTAAGGGAGAGGAGGGCGGGGAGGGGGTTACCGGGCCCTGCCGCCGTCGCCGCATGGGCGACAGCGACAGCGGCAGGGCCCGGTAAACCCCACTTACCTTTCCGGCGGAGCTCTGGATCGAGGCGAAGGATCCGCCTTCACCTCGATCCTCTTCGCCACGCTCCGCCGGCCCCCCAATCCTCTTCGCCTCCGCCTTAAGGGCAGGCAAAGCCCCCCACTCCGCTCCTGCTTCTCCGGTCCGATTAGAAGCGGAGCACATCCCTACTAATAGGCTGGCTGTGAGAACAATACAGAATGAAAGCGATGAGTCTGAAAACTGTGAGGATGTTTTAAGCCTCACTTTGGGTCCAGTGAATCATGATGTCCACATAGTGGGGAATACAGGGAAGAAGGTAACCTACCCCACCGCATTGTTTGCCACTATGTTGTTGAACAAACACCCAGTTCGTTTCCAACTGGATTGTGGAGCCACCTGCAATGTGCTGCCATTAGCTCTAATAGACAAGAAAATAGATCTGGAACCATGTGGCCAATTGCTCATTATGTACAATAGCAGTACCCTGAAACCGGTGGGGAAGTGCAGGCTAAAGATTCGCAATCCAAAGAATAATAGACTCTATCGCTTAGAGTTCATCATCGTGGAAGGGAATGCCCACAGACCACTGCTAGGAAGCAAAGCAGTCCAAGCTATGCAATTGATTCACGTGCAACATAAGAATATCCTGAATGCTGTACAAGCCAGTGAGCAGAACCAGTCCAGGATTTGGACTATGGAGAAAATACTGAAAGATTTTGGGGATGTTTTTGAAGGGGAAGGACATTTGGCAGGGAAATTGAAACTTGAGGTAGATCCTTCAGTAGAACCAGTAAAGATCTTTAAAAGGAGAGTTCCTATGGCACTGGCAGAACCACTGAAGAAGGAACTAGCAAGCCTTCAAAGCAAAGGCATAATTGCTCCAGTAGAGACTAGCACAGAATGGATCAGCAGCTTGGTCATTGTACGGAAACCCTCTGGAAAACTCTGTATTTGTATTGACCCTAAACCTTTAAATAAGGCATTAAAATGCAGTCATTATCCCCTGCCAACCATTGACGATGTTCTATGTGACCTATCACGAGCCAAGGTTTTTTCAGTGTTTGATGTGAAAAATGGATTTTGGCACATAGAACTGGATAAGGAATCTAGCTACCTGACCACATTTGCAACCCCTTTTGGCAGATACCGCTGGTTACGAATGCCAATGGGCATCAGCCCTGCCCCAGAAGTGTTTCAACGCAGGTTGAATCAAGAGCTAGAGAACATCCCAGGCCTGAAGATAATTGCAGATGCTATCCTAATTGTGGGAGAAGGAGATATGATAATAGAAGCAACAAGGGATCATGACAAAAAGTTGTGCCATTTTCTGGAGAGGTGCAGAGAGAGGAACATCAAATTGAATCAGGATAAGGCCAGATTAAGACTGAAAGAAGTACCTTACATTGGCCACCTGCTGACTGCAGATGGGTTGAAGGTGGACCCTGGAAAAGTTAAGGCAATCCGAGAGATGCCACGACCCGAGGATGTGAAAGGTGTGCAACGATTCTTAGGCATGGTAAACTACCTGGCGAAGTTTTGTAAAGGGTTAGCAGCTGACTGTGAGCCACTCAGACAGTTGACACACAAAGAAGTAGAATGGGAATGGTCAGAGAGTCATCAGCAAGCATTTCATAAAATTAAGGATACTATATCCAAGACCCCTGTACTGAAGTACTACAGCCCAGGAGAACAGCTAGTCCTACAATGTGATGCCTCGCAAAAGGGGCTTGGAGCGGCCCTTTTACAAAAACAACAACCAATTGCTTTTGCCAGTAGAGCACTGTCAGAAACAGAGAGAGGTTATGCACAAATTGAAAAAGAACTGTTAGCTGTCCTTTTTGGGATGGAATGCTTCCACCAGCTCACTTTTGGACAGACAGTACATGTCCAATCTGACCACAAGCCACTGGAAACCATTGTGCGGAAACCATTATTGAGTGCCCCAAAGAGGCTTCAAAGGATGTTGATGAGATTGCAAAAGTATGATGTACAGATCCAATATCATCCAGGCAAGCACCTGGTAATGGCAGACACATTAAGCAGAGCATATCTCTCAGAGCCCAGTGAAGATGGTTCAGTTGAAAAGGACATAGAGTCAATAAATATGCTGCAATATCTACCCATTTCACGGCCACGGCTTCAAGCAATACAGGAAGGCACAGAGCAGGATACCAACTTACAGATAGTTAAACGCATTGTCCTGGATGGTTGGCCAGAGACCAAACATCAGCTACCAGTGGAAGCTACACCCTATTTCTCAATGAGAGAGGAGCTCAGTGTGCAAGATGGAATTCTCTTTAGGGCAAACAGAGCTATCATCCCAGAGGCAATGCGCTTGGACATAATGAAAAGGATACACTCCTCACATATGGGAATTGAGAGCTGTCTGAGGAGAGCGAGAGAATGCGTATATTGGCCTGGCATGAATGATCAGCTGAAAACTTACATGGCACAATGTGAGATCTGCAATTCTCTAGGTGACAGACAGCAAAAAGAAACACTCCACCCACATGAGATTCCAAGGAGGCCTTGGGAAAAGGTAGGAGTAGACTTATTCAAGTTGCAAGACAAAGACTACCTCATAATGGTGGACTACTATTCCAATTTCTGGGAGATACTCCTTGCTAGATACCCGATCTCGAACAATTATCAGAAAGCTTAAAGGACACTTTGCCCGTTATGGAATACCCAATGTTTTATTTTCAGACAATGGCCCTCAGTTTGTGTCTGAAGAATTTAGGGCCTTCAGAGCACAGTGGGAATTTGATCATCAGACATCGTCACTGGCCTATCCCCAGAGCAATGGGAAAGCTGAGTCAGCTGTCAAGACAGCAAAGCGTATTTTGGTCAAAGCCAAGAAAGCTGGGACAGATCCATATCTAGCTGTCTTAGACCACAGGAACACCCCATCACAAGGCTTGGATGCGAGTCCAGCTCAGAGTCTCATGGATCGAAGAACTAAGACCTTACTTCCAATGCGAGGAAATTTGCTGCAGCCAGAAATCCATAACAGACGAGCTGACTCTATAGCAGAACAAAAATCTAGACAGGCCCATTATTATAATAAGTCGGCCAAAGATCTACCTGATCTACACAGTGGTGAGCAAGTCTGGATTCAGCCAGCAGGGCAAGAGAACAAGGAATGGCGAAAGGCAGAAGTACAAAGGCAAGTGAACACATGGTCATTTGAGGTGGTGACACCAGAGGGTCAAGTCTTCAGAAGAAACCGTAGACATCTGCGGAGGAGCAGCCAACTAGTATCAAATGCAGGTGTGCAGAACCACAACCAAGAACATCAATTCCAGGAGGAGAGAGCACCCACTTCACAGTCTGGCCTCCAGGCAAGAGGTCATTCGGAATCCCCTGCCAGAGAGACTGGGGAGATAGTTGAAATGTCCTCACATCCTAGGGATACCCGTGATACCGCTTATCACCCCAGAGAAACTACATCTCCTATAGCAAAACAAGTAAGAACTCGAGCAGGTCGCCTGGTACAGAAGCCACACCATCTACAAGACTATGTTTAACTTTTTGGGGGGGTAAATGGGAGTTGTAATGTATTGTTGGTTAAAATAAAAAAAGGAAAGATGTATCAATAGGTAGAACTAAGTGAGACACACAGGAAGTTAGATGGAAGAGGAAGTCAGGGACACAGACTTTGATTGAAGGAATACTCGCCCAATCAGGAGGTGACACAGCAGTCAGTGACTCAGCACTCTCAGGAGTCGGTCAGGGCTGGAGAGAAGTTAGTTAGAAGCTATGTTTGTTTGAAGCAATAAAAGTTTTATTTTTATATAATACTGCATTCCTCATTTGCAACAAACCTATCTTTGAAACACCGGGAGCAGGGAGGGATGATCCCTCCATTTCCCCGGGATTTTGCCCTACCCTTGCAGCCCAGTTTTTCCATGGTCCCGGGCTGATCCTGAGACTGCGGAACGTGTGGCTGGGCATCGCGGTTTGTCCTGGCTCCTCATGGTTACACGTGAGGAGCCAGGAACCGTGCATGGGCCGCAGAGCTCCTCAGGAGCTCTGCGCCCATTGGGGGTGGGTTGGGGGGAGCGGGGATTTTTTTTAAAAAACAACAACCTACCTTTGAGTGCACAAGCGCTCGTGTGCTTCTTCTGTGTTTTTTTAAAAAAGAAAATGGCAGGCGTGGTGTCCTCGCCCTCCGAGGTCATTGCACGTCCATGTAAACGGAGGGGGAGATCTCGCGATATTTTTATCGCGGGATCTTCACCCCTCCATCATACTAGACCAGGTAGGTCTAGCTGAGGCCTTAGATAATACCAATAACTGTGATGACCCCTGGCCTTCATTCCTTCCAGCGTGCAGATGAGAACTAGGTACAGGCTACTTCCTTGGGGTAGGATAGTCAGGGTTGTCCTTCTAGCTAGGGGACACAGCTCTGTCATTGTCCTCTGATTCAGAGGATGAGTCCACAGCAGGACCTCCATTTCCCCAGCCTCACAGAAGTCTTAAGCTACAAAATCAGGTGAGGGCCCTTTAACAGGAGTCAGTTCATCCAGGAAGACCAGAGGTAACCACACTATAGGTCTTGTCAGCCTACACAAGGCTTCAGTTGGCTCTAGCTCCCTGCTAAGACAACATACTCTTATTGTCTATAGGAGAGAGTAGGATGGTTCGCTCAATTGCTACAGCCCACCATGGCTTATTCAAGCCATGGTGGGTTGTGGTGCATAAATAAGAGGAGGTTTGTGGTTGGAGGGTGTTTCACCCTAGCTTTTGTCATGGGGTTGTGCATGCCAGGCATCCTTTTGAATATTCAAGCCATGGTGACTGGTCACTGTGGCTTATCATGTGAACTCTGCGATGGTGGCTTATGCAAGGGATAAACAACCCTTGCATAACCCAAAACAGCCCATGGGTGGGCTGCAGTGATCGTGCGAACCTGGGCAGTACTAGCCAGCAGGACCCACTTGGAGCAATCCAAGGTCCTCCATTCTCCTGCCTTGATGTTGGCTGTTGTGTGTTTATATCTGTCTACTTTGACTGGACTATATCTGCTTGATCTGACTGCCATCAGATGCTACCGGCTTCCCCTGAGAGTTTCAAATATTCACAGAAGAGGACAGTTACCATAGCAATTCCTCATCATTATACTGGGCTCAGTTTCTGGGTTTGTTTGTTTAGTAAGCCTGTAGTTTCTCAAATCTTGCACAGTTGGGTAGCCACCTGAGTACATTTCTTCTGAAAATCTTAACAGGAGGTTTTGACTCCTCCCATTCATCTGTGTTCTCATAGGCTCCTCTAAACTCAGATTAGATAGTGTTGAACATTTCCATTATTCAGATCAGGTACTTCAATGAATTTTAACCACCAAGATGGAAAAATATTAAATAATTTCACACTGATGAGTTTTAAAGTTCAGCTTCAGATGCCTATATTTCCTATTTGATTATGAGTTGATCCACTGAATCCCTTCAATTTTACAATTCTGTGATTCTGCCCCCTGAAAAGAGTGTTTGTAAAGGACTGAGATGGATGGCATTTAATCATTAATCATTTATTTTGTTGTTTGATTTTTGTAGAGTCCTTTACAATGTTAATCACATTTCCCATCACATTCCTCTTACAATTATGTAGGTCGCTACTGTTCCCATTTTACAGTTGTGTCACTGAGGACAAGAGACGGATTTGCCCAGGAGCAGGATATGTGTGGCAGGGGTGGAATATGACCCCCACCTCTGGCTATTGAACCACAAACAAATCCACCTCTGGCTATTGAACCACATTGGCTTTAAGTCTCTGGTTAAAGTAAAATTTCCAACCCTTGAAATAAAACACTCTTCTAGCTGGGTGGAGTCTGCAGTAGAACAGAGTCCTTTGGGCGCAGGAACAGAGTTCAGATTGGGGCCTGGGGCAGAGCCCAGCAGCTGCGGTCAATCTAGGTGGAGTCCAGTCCCAAAGTTGTGCATTTTCCAATGGTGTAGAGCTAGAACCCCCCCCCCCCAAACCAGCCCCTAAGAGTGTGTGTGTGTGCGTGTGTATGTATGTGTATGTATAGCAGTCTCTTTTCTTTTCTGGCTGCTGGCCTGAAAGCAAAAACACCTGAAAACAAACAAATGAGCAACCAACCATCCTAGTGGGCTGGCCATTCAAAAGAAATGGAATGTGAATGAGAGATAAACACACCTTAGGTTTTTTTCTCAATCCATTTCCAGTTGCCATAAGATGATTTTACCAGTTTCACATAACGAGCCAGTTGTTTAAAAGCGCTGGGATGTGGCAAGAGTGGGTCAGTACATTTTTCTTTGCCTTCTGCTTTTCTCATATTTGTCCTTGGCTGGTTTTATGACCTTGGTCCTGTATGCAGATGTTGGGAAGCACTAGCTGGGGGCAACGCGCTTCCTACCATCTTGCCACAGTTCCTGCCGATTTCCACTTTGGCTTTGATGTGCTCACTGACATGTAACAAAGACTTTAAAAAGTCCCTGTCCTCAGTGCTGAACTTGGAAGTTGACTTTTATAGAGATCAGGGCTGGCATCAAGGGCAGGCATGGTTGGATCCTCATTCAAGAGCCACCTGGAGTTGCTCCTCCTCTTCACCTGCTTTGTGCACCTGCCTCTTGCTGTAGCCCCGGCAATGGTGAGAAGAAAGAGCAGTAGGTGCCACTGTCTGCTTGCACACGGGCTCTCTGGGCATGGCTAGATGGGGCGATATCCCAGGGATTGTCCCTGTGCGTCCACATGATGCACAGGGATCCTGGGAGCAGGGTGGGATGATCCCTCCCTTGCCTTGGGATATCGCCCTACCCTTTAGTCGTGTTTTTCCCCCATGGTCTCAGGATGACCCTGAGACTGCTGGACATGTGGCCCACTCTTGCGTTTTTGTCCTGGCTCCTCATGAGTAACCGCGAGGAGCCAGGACCTGGGCACGGGGCACAGAGGTCTTCAGGAGCTCTGTACCCATCAGGGGTGGGGTGGGGAGTGGGATTTCGATGGAGCGCTCCTGCACACTTTCTTGATTAAAAAATAAATAAACAAAATTGCGGGCGCGATGTCCTCCATCCTCCCGGGAAGTCGTGCACCACGTGTAGACTGAGCGGGTGGATCTCGCGAGCATAATACCGCGAGATCCTCCCCCTTCCTTCCTGGAAAGCCGGGAGGTCTAGCCATGCCAATGCCTATCAAGCAATTTGTTGCAATCATGAGAAAGAGGAAGAGGAGCAACAGCAGCTGGTGATAACGACAGTGAGAAGGTAGATGCAATGTGGGGTGGGGGGTAGATGCATGGAGGGTCTCTTTCCGAAGGCATTCAAAACCTGGAGCCAGCACTGATAGGGAACACAGCACCCTCCCCCAAGGATTTTTAAACTGTCTATTACATGGCTTTGTGCAAATGTCCTTGCTTCAGTTTTATTTATTTGGTAGAGCAGGGCTGTATATTCTCTGGGATAACCACCGCCCCCAACACACAAATCTGGGCTAAGAAAAGCTGAATGATCTGACCTATATAGATTATGCTGATGTTGCACCATTTATCTTCCTTTCACTAGTCATGGGGAAGGGTAAAGAGCTATTCATGTCACTGGAGCCCTGTGGACTGAATACTTTCAAGTCCATTCATGCCACCTTAAGGGCATGCTGGCTGGGGATGATGTAAGTTGTAGTCCAACACATCTGAGGATGCCAGTTTGGGGAAAGTTGTCAGAAAGGTTACTTTTCCATGTGGTTTTCTCATCTTTATTTGGCTTCACTGTTTACATTATCTCCCTCTACCCCTATGTGCAAATGTGTTCATGTGTGCATGCACCTGCCAACAGATAGGGATGCTTGAGGAAAGTGATCTTTGTGAATTCCACACCATCTGTCCTGGTCTGCATGGACTAATGTGTGGATCAAAACCTGGCTATGCTTCAGGTTTTTTAGTTTTCTGAATTTTGCAATGCAGTTTTCAGCTCGAAACACAAAAATGTGTTTTAAAATAGCATGTGTTTAGAGATACTTATTTTGAGGGGAAATACAGGGATTATGTGAGAAAATGGTTTAAGGTACATATTTAAATGAACATTTAAGTGTGCATTTTCTTGCAGATGAAATTTTGGAAAAATCACAGATTTTTTAAAATTAGATTAATGTGGAAATGGGATGGGATGGACTCAGAGGCGAACACATGCCAAAGTGACATAGACTAGAAAAAGACTAATCCACCCGTTCCCTGCCAACTGAGGATATGGCTTCATGCATCTGATGAAGTCAACTGTAGTCCACAAAAGCTTATGTTCTATTCTCTCTCTCTCTCTCTCTCTCTCTCTCTCTCTCTCTCTCTCTCTCTCTCTCTCTCTCACACACACACACACACACACACACACACACACACACACACACACACACACTCACTCTTCTGATGGAGCCAATGGGAGAAACATTATGGATTATATCCAATGGTTGCCTAGCTGGAGGGCAGCTTGTGGAGTCAGTCTTTCCCTTCCCTCTGCAGCCTTCAAGATGCTCTGTAGAGGGCCAGGGGTATGGTCCTGAACAGTGACAGCTGCCACACACAGACCTGCATTGGGAGGAGGCTTTCACCTCAAAGTGGATGGAGGAACCTTGCATGAAGGGAGCTCTGCTGGTGCCAGATGCCTCCATCTGGTGGTGACCGATTTCTCCCTCCCACTAAAGTTCCATGCAACACAAGTGGTGCTGTCCAGGAGAGTCCACCAATCTTCTGGAGAAGGGTTCTCCCCCCACCCCCGGAGGTGCAAGGAGAAGGAGAGGAAGGGAAAGATTGATTGCATGAACTGCAACCATTGGATTCTTCAGATCAGTGGGGTGATGTACTTTATGTTGTTTGTAGTATAAGGCCTCCTGAAATTCAGGAGAGTAAAAAATAGCCAAAGGCAAGGGTGGAACCAAGTAATCTTCAACAATAATATTAGTAAAAGTTTTATTAAAGTGCCAGGTGCCTTTAATAAAACTTTTACTAATATTATTGTTGAATACTACTTGGTTCCACCCTTGGCTTTGGCTGTTTTTTACTCCCCTATGGGGTTTTCCTTGCTTTCGCACTCCTGAAATTCAGCCTGGGTTTATGTGTTCAAGGGATAATTGGAAGCCAAAATGAACTAAAACCTTGGTTTTAAAGGGGCTCGTTTACAATCAGACACCTGTTCTTCCTGCCTCCATTTCACTTTTTTATGACAAGTAACATTCGAGGCCAAGCTAGATGTGATGTCAAATGTATCTTTGCATTTAATGTGCATTTAGTGTTGTTTTAAATAATGCAAATACCACCTGTTGGGAGGAAAAGAGATGTGAACATGTAGGGGGAGGGGAGGGGAAGGATCCCCCTCCCCCCAAGCAAATACCAGTTTCAGATGAAGGATTTCCCCCAGGACAGGGAATGGAAGAGTTAAATCCCCCCTCCTTGCCTGCCATGATCCTGATAATTCTCAGCCATCCCAGCTGATGGCATTTCTGTTTTTAAAAACCTGAATGTTAAATGCAAGGATGCATTTAACGTCCCGTCTACTTTGGCCTTAACTTGGTCATCAATATTATGGTCAGGACCTCTGGTAGGCTGAGAGTTGGGTAGTATTCGCAACTCACAATAGTAAGCATGCATTGACCTGTCAATGACCTGGGAAAGAGGAGGTGGCTAAAACCCCTTGGAGATTTCCTGTGAGCATAAATACACTCAAGGTGATCAATCTCCTAGTCCAGAGTCAACATGGGCAGAATGAATTCTATCCATCACCTGAGGGATGGCCCAAGGTCTATACCATTTAAGGCCCTCTTAAATTGTCAAGGCAGGGCGGACGTCTGACGCACAGACCTTTTGCTTTCTGTCTGCACGGAGGTGGGATCCTCAGCACCAGACTCTGCCAAGCCCTGGTTCTTCCACTTCCTGCCTTGGTCCCAGCTAATGAATCAGCATGTGGGGGTTCATATGGATATGTCCATGTCTGCCTCAGACACAATGCAAGGTTAAAAATGGAAAGCATCCATGGTCGGCCCTTCCTTGCATCGTGGAAAAATGGAAGATAGAAAGGTCAAGATTTCACCTTTTAAATGCAATAATCGATGTGTGGGGTTCTAAATGGATAGAAATGACCATGCCTCTCCCTGATTTAGAGGCACTTCATCAGGGTAGTGATAAACAGTACTGGAATAGCAACTAAAAGAGCTGGTGCTTGGGTATGTGGGCTGCAGACTCTTCTGGCTGCTGGCAGTGCCTTGCTTCCTATCATTTCTACTCCTTCTCCTCTCTCACTAATTCTCCTTTCCTGATCTTTCCCTCTTTCATTCTTGTCTTCCTGATATCTGTTCTTTCTTGCACACATCAGCCTTCCTTGTTACAAATCAAACCATTAGGCACTCTAGAGGGATCCTTGCCAATGGCTTCTCTTTGTGAACTAGCTGGCTCTTTTTTCCCTTCTTTTTTTAATCTGCAGTGTTCCACATTATACTACCATTGATTTAATGGTCCACCATGAATTTTACAACCTGTCCAACAACAGCACAATTATTTTGAGTTCTGTCGAAGAAGCGCTTGACACAGCATACTGGATCGCATTATACTTTTCACTCAGGAAACCCAGGGAAGTAATCTTTGGTATTACTTCCATGAGGTTCAGCAGGCTTGCATTAATTGGGTGTTATAGAAGTTGAACTAATTAGCAGAGAACTGACAATGGAGACTTTAGAAAAGGGTGTACTAGAATGTGCTACTTAAGAAGATAAAAACAGAAGAAGAGCCCTGCTGGATCAGACCAAGGATCCCTCTAGTCCAGCACTCTGTTCACACAGCGGCCAACCAGCTGTTGACCCACAAGCAGGACATGGAGCAACAACACCCTCCCACCCATGTTCTCTAGCAACTGTTGCACACAGGCTTACTGCCTCTGAAACTGGAGGTAGCACATAGCTATCAGGACTAGTAGCCATTGATAGACTTCTCCTCCAGGAATTTATCCAACCCCCTTTTAAAGCCATTGAAATTCGTGGCCATCATAACATCTTGTAGTAGCAAATTCCATAGTTTAACTATGTGCTTTGTGAAGAATTACTTCTTTTTATCTGTCCTTTATCTCTCACCAATCAGCTTCATGGGAGGACCCCAGGTTCTAGGAGCTGCCTTGAGGCCAAGTATTGGGGAAAAGGCAGGAATAATAATAATAATAATAATAATAATAATAATAATAATAGCAGCAGCAGCATTGTGGGAGAGGGAGAAAAATGTCTCCTTTTGTCTGAGGGATGTGCCAAGTGGGAAATCCTATTAATGTAAAGCGTTCGCTATTTGGGTCCCCAAACATGCAAAATTACTGATCTCATTCACCATCAGTGGGGCAGCCTTTGGCAACAGGATGGAAGGAAGGCATTTTATATCTTTCAAGATACTTTGCAGTTCTGAAGTCCAGACAGGCCTATTGATTGTAAATGGCATTTGTCTACTGAGGATTTCCAAATAGTGAGATGGTCATCCATAGGGAGGCATGAATTCCAGCCTGCGGAGGTGCACTCTTTTCTCTGTACCCTTTCAGGACCTTATTTAGGCCAGAAGACAGAGTGCAATGCAGCCTGTGTTGCCAGTCAATGTAATATAAAAAACGGTGTGCCCCTCTCCTTGGGATGGATCCAGACTTAGTCATAAGAGTAGTCCCGCTGAAGCCCATGGGACAAGTTAGTCATGACTAAACTTCCATTGAGTTCAGTGGGTCTACTCTAAGTATGACTAAGTAAGGATCCAACCCCTTCTGGCATTGGTCCATCTTGGCTCATCAAAGGGGAAAACCTTAGTTTTTGCAACCATTTTGCTTCCCTGCATCTTTCCCTAGTAAACTGTGCTTTAGGCACATAGGACCCTTTGTTTTGCATTGGCATATCCCCAGATGGATAACAACAAAGACAATATTCCAGTGATGCACCAACATTGTTTTGGGGTTTGGATTTATGGCCAAGAAGAGACATAGGGTACTTCCAATCCTGGAAGCCATTTACCTGCCTCTTGCAATAAGCAACAAAGCCTGCTGCTTAAAGCTGCTCCAAATAGATATTTTGGGGAATAGCTGCATGTTCAGTTTAAGTGACAGTCATTGTGCCAATTCTAGGGTTCTCTTTACAACTATTTTTCCTGCTGGTGTTTGTGCTATATTTTATATGACTACAGATTTTATATTTGATTGTTTTGGTGTTTTAATTGGTATTGGTTATTGTATGCTATGTGACAAGAGTACACACCCTGGAGGGTGTGGTATTAAACAAACAAACACAGTTCCCATGCTCATTGCCTATGGGAATTGTCATGTGACTGGGCCTTTAGATTCTAAATATCAAGTTTCCCTTGATGGGTCATAAACATGTAGTATGCTAATACGTACTTACTCAAGAATAAGTCTCATTGCGGTCAATGGGGCTTACTGCCAGGATAGAAACATAATGAGACTTACTTCTGAGTAGACATGCATAGGATTGTCTTGTTAAACTACTGTTGAGGAAGTTTCAGAAAAACAGTAAATAGATCAAAAAGAAATAAAGCTTTGGTGTTCTCCTGGTCAGCATGAAGGGTTTGCCATCACTGACTTGCTGATTAAACACAACTGCGATACAGGTTAAAATGTTACCGGCCATCCCCCCTCCTCCACAACTCTTCTTTCCCCCCTTATGCATGTGTTGTGTTGTGTTATTGGATACTAAAGTCAGACCAAATAATTAGGTGGCAACAAAATTTACAGCCAGCAGCTCTATAAACTTTACTGAACACTCTTTCAGCCATCAGCTGGTATTTAATCAACACATCATAACTTTTATTAAGCCTAAATGAAATGCTTCTGGGACACTAAATTTAACTGTGCCTGGAAACTGGGGGTCATCTTTGGTTTGATTTACATATCACAGAGCATCCCACCAACCCGGGATACAATTAGGATTTCCAGATGTCCCCTTATTTCCATGGCTGCCTCTTATTTTCAAGAATTATCCACGTGCTAGATTACCAAAGCCCCATGGAACATAATAGGTGCCCATTTTCCTGGGACATCATAGCCCTGTGGAAGTCAATGAAATACATGCCCAATCTCTATAGTACTGATGTGGAGTGTGTGGCCTTCTGTATGTTGTTTGACTACAGTTCCCATCATCCCTCATTGGCTAGGCTTGCTAGGGCTGATAGGAGCTGCAACATGCAGAGGGATACATGTCCCTCACCTTCCTCAGTAGTGTTCCAGATTTTTTAAACACCCATCCCCATCCAAAATCCAGCAACATTAAATGCAGCAGCTTTTCATGCAGTCTGTTAGGGTCCCATTTTGTCTTTTTCTTAAAAAAATAATCATAATATTTAAGGGAATATGATGCATACTATAAGCGCTATAACGTTCATACAAAATAGCAAAACAAAAAGCAATCAAACAAAAATAAACAAGAATCATCATTATCTGCTCCCAGTAAATATAATTCTGAACAGCTAGCTAGTATGTTATTAGATAAGTGAAAAAACAAAAACAAAACAATTATGCAGAGTAGACTAGAGGTGACAAATATTATATCTTAATTGGATTATAACAAGAAAAATCTTAGGGAAGCATCCTTTTTTTCTTGGAGGGATGATGACAATGATGATAATTTCATCGCCTTTCAAAAACAACTTAGAAAAGAGGTAAATCTTTCCCCTCACTTTTTCCAAGTTGGGACACAGTTACAAGTCCATACTGCTGCCTTTCAGACCAGACCATAACCACTTTGCCCAGTAGATATGGTACTCTTGAAGTGCATACAGATTTTTCTTATAAATCTTATATCTAAAACCCACAACAGCTCCTTAAGGCATTTGAAACACTCTTACATCTATGGAACCCATACAGTGCTAGTGTGGTAAATTTTGCAGTGCAAGTGCTCATCATGACAATGTGTAGACCCCCCCCCCACCAGCAGTACATTGCACCATGTCTAACTGATTAGCATCAGCATGATTGCAATCCTATGCATAGTAAACTCCATTGAACTCAGTGGTACTTACTTCTGACTTGTAGTACACATTGAGCTTCAACAAAAGATCTTCAGCCATTTGAAATGCAAGCTTTAGCTTTTAATTAGAAATTTAAATGATCTTGTAAAGAAGTACTACTATTTAAACTGCTAGAGTGAAGTAGGAACTCCATCAAAGAAAAGAAAAGGAGTATCCAGCTTCTGCTTAATTATTCTCCTCATTCATATATGTTAATCTGCCACAAATAATAGTAAAACTTGAAAGGCTTCACCTCATTCACTTGCCAAAGCAAGGAGGGTGTGTCAGTTATCCTGGCATTTCAGAAGATGATGTTACCACTGCTGCCCTGGAAAAAGTCCTGGAACTGCATTCCTCCATTTTCCCTCTCCAATTCAACTTTGAATCTATTAACAGTAGCATTGGTTTGTGGTAACGTTGAATTTCACTTAGTTGTTGATGTCTATATTTGCTTTTAAAAGCATACACAGTCCTTTACATATAGCATGCAAAACACAAAATGTCAAATCAAATCAGATATTATTGGGTTGGATCTAGACTTAGTCATGCCTGGAGTAGACCCATTGAAATAAATGATCCAACCCATTCACTCTATATTTCAGATAGTTTACTATTGACTCAGTGATTGCATGTATTCTTATTAAGTCCACTTAAAATTTCACAAAAATGCTTTTGAGTTCTCTGGAACTCCTCATCAAGTTAGATGCTGCAAAAAGCAGAGGATAGGGGAGGGGAAGCAAAAATCCAAAAATTTGGCCGGATGTGTTGGCCAAGAGGTCTGAAGTTTAGATAGACCCATGACACATCTACACTATGAAACCATGTATGAAACCAGTATGAAAGTGGTATATGAAAGCAGTATAAAATGGGGATCGTGGGCCCAACAGTTGTCAGTGCACTTTGATAGCTCTATAAAACAGTAGTGTTTATCCTGCCCCAGTCTCAAAATGGAGATTTGCAGTCTGAATGAATTAGTCAGGGGTAGCTGTTGCAGGTATCAGATATCACATCTAGCAATGCATTTTGGGAGAGAGAAGCAGCAATAGTTGACCTCCTTTCCTGGAAACCACAAAGTCCACTTGTAACTTTGATCTGCCTTTTGGTATCCATATTTAAATATACAAAAACCTTGTATATTGCCAATATTAAAAAAATCTATAGTTAGGTATAGACTCTTCCCATGATATAAAAGTCAAAAGACAAGACTTTGAAGTCTGTGCCCTTAATTGTATTCACCATGCTCTGGCCCAGAGGTCCCTCTCTTTGAATGCAGCAAGCAAAAACCAATAGGTTTATCACTCCAATTCATAACCCATTTACATGTAAGTAAAGGCTGCTTCAGACCTTACAATCCTATAAGGAGGCTACTGACAAATGCTTCTATTTTGTGTTGGCTGAACACGGGTGCATCATGTTTGTAAGCTTACTACTCAATTGGATGGTTGCATTGTGAATAGGGATGGGGGAGAAATGGGTTTGGTTTGCATTTCAATGTGAATTTATCTAATCTCTTACTTCTACAGCAAAACTTGAGTTGAAACTCAGGTGTCTTTCAAAATTCGCACTTCTTTGAATTTTGCAGTGGAGTTCTCCAGGCAAATAATGCATATATTAGGGAGAGGTGCAACTAAAAAGGCATGTGTTTATGAAAATAATGTTAAAATGAATTATTTTTGGAAAAAAGCTTGCAAAATGGGTGTATTTGTCAAATGCATGTATTAGCAGAAATGTGCAGAAAAATGCATACAGATTTTCATGTGAATGTTAAGAAAACAATTCTCAGTGTTCGAGATGAACCAAATTTAAGACTGGAAAAATGAGAAACAGAGAGAAATTGAAACCAATAGATCCATCCATCCATCCATAGTGGTGAGTCTGCATAGTGATGCCAGAAACCATCAGGAATATGTGATGTTGAGACATGGGGACTTTCCATATGACTGGGATCATCCATACATTAAGCAACTTGCAAATGTTTCTTTCTCTCGGTGATTTGTACTCTTTAGCTATAACACAAATCATAAAGTCCCTTCAAATTGAATACATCCTAAAATGCATTTTTTTAAAAAGAATAATAAAAAAATATTCAACCTCCATTATAAATCTCAATCAAGTTTGCTCCAGCCTTTGCTAGGGAAACATCTACTACACAGATAATTGAGCCTGAACAAATTACAGTGTAAACAGCTCAAGGATGGCATCAATGTTGACAGTTCAGCATCGCTGCTGCTTTAACAGCAGTTCTGTAAACTTCAGAGAGATTAACACAGCTGCTTAAAAAGTTGCCCTGGCTTTACCGTATGGAGGATGGTCTTATTATTGCTGTGATGATTACACCGGCACCCGTGGAAGCTGATTTCTTGCTAGAGATAATTAAGTGCTTGGGTTACAACTTACAACCCTCCCCTTGTGTATTCCACTTGTGAACACTGCATGCAAAAGATTGGAGTTGGAGAGTAAGAGGGAAGTCTCAATCTGTATTTCACGTTGTCTTGCGCTGTGTTTGTTAGTTGCCTGGTGTAGCAAATGAGAAGAATCCATCCGACAGGGTACCTCTACCTGCATCAAACAACGTTATGGTGATGGTGACAATGATTGATCAAGACCATGACATCAAGAAAGCACATTAAAGCATTGTCTTATCTAACATTAAGGATGGGAAGGAGGGAAGGAAGGAAGCAAGGCAGGCAGGCAGGCTGGATGGACAAGGGAAAATGGTGTCAGGAGAAAATATGTGTTGAACTCTTTCAGCCTGAGGGCCAAATTCTATTTTGGAGTTCTCAGGGACCACATTCCAGTGGATGATGGTGCTGAAGGCAAAAAGGGCCAAAGACAAAATGGCGGTGGCGGGGGGGGGGGGAGAATATGACTCAATTTTGGCTTAAAGCTCTTACTGACAATTACTAAGGCTTAGGAGAGTCATTTCAGGAGAACTGCACATAAGCCAGGAAACCACTAAAAGATTGGTGGGCGGAGCCAAGGGGGCGGGGCCAGGGGAAAGGAGTGTGGTCATCTGGGGAACCCTGGATGACCAGGTTGGGATCCCAAGTGGCCCAAATTTGCCCCCTAAGCCTCAGGTCCTGCAGCCTTGCATTAGAATATCAGTGAGCCAGGAATAGAAGACAGAGAGAAAAAAGAGATATTTAAAATTAATCAAAACACCTCTCTTGGTTGCTGTAAATTTTAAGATACCAATTAATAAATTAATGCATTAATTAAAAATAACTGAAATGTACATGTTGCAAAATTTTATTGAAGGTACTTTATTTAGTTATTTATTTATTTATTTGTGATATTTATATACCACTTAATAGAATAAAATCCCTAACCTATTTGCTGAACATTGTGAGAGAAAGGGTACTTTTTCTGTAAAATGTAATATAAATTATGTTTAATAAATAAAAGGCTACTGCATTAATAGAAGGTAAGAATTTTTCAGAACATAAGAAGACCAGTGACCTATCTAGTCCAGCATTCTGTTCCAACAGTGGCCAGCCAGATGAGCATGTAATGTACAAGATAGCACCTTCCTTATTATTATTATTATTTATTTATATAGCACCATCAGCAACTGGTCTTCAGAGGTATACTGCCTCTGATACTGGAGGTAGAAATAATCTATACACATGAAACAAGCATTTTATATTATACTGAAAAAAACTTTCTTCATTGCTTTGCTAGTCCTCTCCTTAAAATGTTGAAATAGCTCTAAAACCCTTTTATATCATCTGATATTAAAGGTAAGTTCTTCATTCAATCAGACCAATAAACCAAAAGGTATAAGTTTCTACAGGTTATATATTTCACTATCCCTGTTTCAAAAGAGATCCTGGTGTTTCAGTACTGTGCGTCTCCCTCTGGTACACCACCAGTGAGCAGAAAGTTGGTCTCCACATGTTTTGGACTTCAACTCCCAGCATTCTTGACCATTGGCCATGCTGGCAGGGGCTTCTGGGAGTTGAAGTCCAAAACATGTGGAGATCCATCTTCTGTCCACTCCTGCATTACACCACTGGTTGTCATCAACCATCACAACATCTTGTGGATGAGAATTCCATAGTTTAACTATGTGTTGTGTAAAGAAGTATCTCCTTTTATGTGCCCTGAATCTCCCACTATTTAGCATCATTGGATGACCTGTGTTCTAGTATTATGAGAGAGGCCTATTCACTTTCTTCAGCAGCTTTGGACATATGAAATATTCTCCATTATAAATGACACCAAATTGAAAGTCCAACAGTCTTTTGTGAGACCTACATGTAAAAGATATATTGAATTTGATATTGATTTCAACAGACAGTTTTGTTTCAGTTGTTTGTGGATATTGGATGCAAAGTTTTCCCGAGTCTGCAATCCTATATCTACTTGCTTGGGAGTAAGCCCCATTGAATTCAATGAGACTTCTGTGTCGACATGTACAAGACTGTGCTGTGAAAGGTCAGCTTTGGTTACGAACAGGAAGGAGAAACCATCATTGAGGCTGCAATCCTACACATACTTCACTGGGAGTAAGCTCTAGGCTGCCAGAGAGTCTGTATTCTGGTGACGCATCTTCCCATGGAAAGCTGCTGCTAGCACCGGCAATCACTACATCATTGGGTGACTGTCCATGACAAAGAAGTTTCCATACTTTATGTGTCCCCTCCCATGGAGCGT